>NC_091260.1:6255000-6880000 GCF_042477335.2 Ovis canadensis
AAATGGGGCTCCCCTGGATGTGTGCGGGACACCACGTGCTTCCTGTCGAGTGCAGACGGGTATGTCGGGGAACTTCTTGAGTTGCAGCAAGGGTGTGAATGTCCCTTTGGAAGTTCCAGTGGTTAGATGTGATTGGCCTCGAGAAGCCTCAGCGGAAATGGGCCTCATCTCGCCTGGAGGGCAAAACCTCCTGGATTTTCTCGAGTTGCGGCAGGTGCTCTCGACTTACGACGGGGACCTCGGGGACCCGCTCTGGTGGCCTCAGGAAAGGCCAGTCCCCATGCGAGTTCCTCGGGGGCCTCTCGGGATTCCTCTCCCGTCGATGCTGGGGCCTAAGACCTTGTGTGGAGTCGGGGCCGGAACCTGAGGATTCCTCTCCAGTGCTGACATGGATCTTGGGGTACTTCTGGAGTCTCCCCAGGGGAATCAGTCCTCGTCTCGAATGCGGGCATGCACTTGCGCTTTCCTCCAGAGCGGTAGCAGCAGTGTCACGCAGTCCGCCGCGTGGATCAAAGGATCTATGGTTTTCCCTCGAGTCTTTCCCACGAGGCTTTCCCACGAGGCTTTCCCACAGGGCTGTCCCACGTGCACACGTGGTGGGAGTCGATCCTCGGCTTGAACCTCAAGGCAGTGCAGGGAAAACAGGTTCCTCTGGAATGGACTGACACATCTGGGGGACTCTTGGAATGGTGTCACGACCCTGGAGTTCCTCTCGCCTTTCCTGTGGAGAGCGCCTCCTCTTGAGATGCGACGGGAACGCCGGGAATTCTTTCCCTACGAAACAGGGAAAGGATCCCTCATCTCGAGCTAGGAGGCGGAAACGGGGCTCCCCTGGATGTGTGCGGGACCCCACGTGCTTCCTCTCGAGTGGAGACGGGTATGTCGAGGAACTTCTTGAGTTGCAGCAAGGGTGTGAATGACCCTTTGGAAGTTCCAGTGGTTAGATGTGATTGGCCTCGAGAAGCCTCAGCGGAAATGGGCCTCATCTCGCCTGGAGGGCAAAACCTCCTGGATTTTCTCGAGTTGCGGCAGGTGCTCTCGACTTACGACGGGGACCTCAGGGACCCGCTCTGGTGGCCTCAGGAAAGGCCAGTCCCCATGTGAGTTCCTCGGGGGCCTCTCGGGATTCCTCTCCCGTCGATGCCTGCGCCTAAGACCTTGTGTGGAGTCGGGGCCGGAAACTGAGGATTCCTCTCCAGTGCTGACATGGATCTTGGGGTACTTCTGGAGTCTCCCCAGGGGAGTCAGTCCTCGTCTCGAATGCGGGCATGCACTTGCGCTTTCCTCCAGAGCGGTAGCAGCAGTGTCACGCAGTCCGCCGCGTGGATCAAAGGATCTATGGTTTTCCCTCGAGTTTTTCCCACGAGGCTTTCCCACGAGGCTTTCCCACAGGGCTGTCCCACGTGCACACGTGGTGGGAGTCGATCCTCGGCTTGAACGTCAAGGCAGTGCAGGGAAAACAGGTTCCTCTGGAATGGACTGACACATCTGGGGGACTCTTGGAATGGTGGCACGACCCTGGAGTTCCTCTCGCCTTTCCTGTGGAGAGCGCCTCCTCTTGAGATGCGACGGGAACGCCGGGAATTCTTTCCCTACGAAACAGGAAAAGGATCCCTCATCTCGTGCTAGGAGGCGGAAACGGGGCTCCCCTGGATGTGTGCGGGACACCACGTGCTTCCTCTCGAGTGCAGACGGGTATGTCGGGGAACTTCTTGAGTTGCATCAAGGGTGTGAAGGACCCTTTGGAAGGTCCAGTGGTTAGATGTGATTGGCCTCGAGAAGCCTCAGCGGAAATGGGCCTCATCTCGCCTGGAGGGCAAAACCTCCTGGATTTTCTCGAGTTGCGGCAGGTGCTCTCGACTTTGGACGGGGACCTCAGGGACCCTCTCTGGTGGCCTCAGGAAAGGCCAGTCCCCATGCGAGTTCCTCGGGGGCCTCTCGGGATTCCTCTCCCGTCGATGCCAGGGCCTAAGACCTTGTGTGAAGTCGGGGCCGAAAACTGAGGATTCCTCTCCAGTGCTGACATGGATCTTGGGGTACTTCTGGAGTCTCCGCAGGGGAGTCAGTCCTCGTCTCGAATGCGGGCATGCACTTGCGCTTAACTCCAGAGCGGTAGCAGCAGTGTCACGCAGTCCGCCGCGTGGATCAAAGGATCTATGGTTTTCCCTCGAGACTTTCCCACGAGGCTTTCCTACGAGGCTTTCCCACAGGGCTGTCCCACGTGCACACGTGGTGGGAGTCGATCCTCGGCTTGAACGTCAAGGCAGTGCAGGGAAAACAGGTTCCTCTGGAATGGACTGACACATCTGGGGGACTCTTGGAATGGTGGCACGACCCTGGAGTTCCTCTCGCCTTTCCTGTGGAGAGCGCCTCCTCTTGAGATGCGACGGGAACGCCGGGAATTCTTTCCCTACGAAACAGGGAAAGGATCCCTCATCTCGAGCTAGGAGGCGGAAACGGGGCTCCCCTGGATGTGTGCGGGACCCTCGTGCTTCCTCTCGAGTGGAGACGGGTATGTCGGGGAACTTCTTGAGTTGCAGCAAGGGTGTGAAGGACCCTTTGGAAGTTCCAGTGGTTAGACGTGATTAGCCTCGAGAAGCCTCAGCGGAAATGGGCCTCATCTCGCCTGGAGGGCAAAACCTCCTGGATTTTCTCGAGTTGCGGCAGGTGCTCTAGACTTACGACGGGGACATTAGGGACCCGCTCTGGTGGCCTCAGGAAAGGCCAGTCCCCATGCGAGTTCCTCGGGGGCCTCTCGGGATTCCTCTCCCTTCGATGCCGGGGCCTAAGACCTTGTGTGGAGTCGGGGCCGGAACCTGAGGATTCCTCTCCAGTGCTGACATGGATCTTGGGGTACTTCTGGAGTCTCCGCAGGGGAGTCAGTCCTCGTCTCGAATGCGGGCATGCACTTGCGCTTTCCTCCAGAGCGGTAGCAGCAGTGTCACGCAGTCCGCCGCGTGGATCAAAGGATCTATGGTTTTCCCTCGAGTCTTTCCCACGTTGCTTTCCCACGAGGCTTTCCCACAGAGCTGTCCCACGTGCACACGTGGTGGGAGTCGATCCTCGGCTTGAACGTCAAGGCAGTGCAGGGAAAACAGGTTCCTCTGGAATGGACTGACACATCTGGGGGACTCTTGGAATGGTGGCACGACCCTGGAGTTCCTCTCGCCTTTCCTGTGGAGAGCGCCTCCTCTTGAGATGCGACGGGAACGCCGGGAATTCTTTCCCTACGAAACAGGGAAAGGATCCCTCATCTCGAGCTAGGAGGCGGAAACGGGGCTCCCCTGGATGTGTGCGGGACCCACGGGCTTCCTCTCGAGTGGAGACGGGTATGTCGGGGAACTTCTTGAGTTGCAGCAAGGGTGTGAAGGACCCTTTGGAAGTTCCAGTGGTTAGATGTGATTGGCCTCGAGAAGCCTCAGCGGAAATGGGCCTCATCTCGCCTGGAGGGCAAAACTTCCTGGATTTTCTCGAGTTGCGGCAGGTGCTCTCGACTTACGACGGGGACCTCAGGGAACCGCTCTGGTGGCCTCAGGAAAGGCCAGTCCCCATGCGAGTTCCTCGGGAGCCTCTCGGGATCCCTATCCCGTCGATGCCGGGGCCTAAGACCTTGTGTGGAGTCGGGGCCGGAACCTGAGGATTCCTCTCCAGTGCTGACATGGATCTTCGGGTACTTCTGGAGTCTCCCCAGGGGAGTCAGTCCTCGTCTCGAATGCGGGCATGCACTTGCGCTTTCTTCCAGAGCGGTAGCAGCAGTGTCACGCAGTCCACCGCGTGGATCAAAGGATCTATGGTTTTCCCTCGAGTCTTTCCCACGAGGCTTTCCCACGAGGCTTTCCCACAGGGCTGTCCCACGTGCACACGTGGTGGGAGTCGATCCTCGGCTTGAACGTCAAGGCAGTGCAGGGAAAACAGGTTCCTCTGGAATGGACTGACACATCTGGGGGACTCTTGGAATGGTGGCACGACCCTGGAGTTCCTCTCGCCTTTCCTGTGGAGAGCGCCTCCTCTTGAGATGCGACGGGAACGCCGGGAATTCTTTCCCTACGAAACAGGGAAATGATCCCTCATCTCGTGCTAGGAGGCGGAAACGGGGCTCCCCTGGATGTGTGCGGGACACCACGTGCTTCCTCTCGAGTGCAGACGGGTATGTCGGGGAACTTCTTGAGTTGCAGCAAGGGTGTGAAGGACCCTTTGGAAGTTCCAGTGGTTAGACGTGATTAGCCTCGAGAAGCCTCAGCGGAAATGGGCCTCATCTCGCCTGGAGGGCAAAACCTCCTGGATTTTCTCGAGTTGCGGCAGGTGCTCTAGACTTACGACGGGGACATCAGGGACCCGCTCTGGTGGCCTCAGGAAAGGCCAGTCCCCATGCGAGTTCCACGGGGGCCTCTCGGGATTCCTCTCCCGTCGATGCCGGGGCCTAAGACCTTGTGTGGAGTCGGGGCCGGAACCTGAGGATTCCTCTCCAGTGCTGACATGGATCTTGGGGTACTTCTGGAGTCTCCGCAGGGGAGTCAGTCCTCGTCTCGAATGCGGGCATGCACTTGCGCTTTCCTCCAGAGCGGTAGCAGCAGTGTCACGCAGTCCGCCGCGTGGATCAAAGGATCTATGGTTTTCCCTCGAGTCTTTCCCACGAGGCTTTCCCACGAGGCTTTCCCACAGGGCTGTCCCACGTGCACACGTGGTGGGAGTCGATCCTCGGCTTGAACGTCAAGGCAGTGCAGGGAAAACAGGTTCCTCTGGAATGGACTGACACATCTGGGGGACTCTTGGAATGGTGGCACGACCCTGGAGTTCCTCTCGCCTTTCCTGTGGAGAGCGCCTCCTCTTGAGATGCGACGGGAACGCCGGGAATTCTTTCCCTACGAAACAGGGAAAGGATCCCTCATCTCGAGCTAGGAGGCGGAAAAGGGGCTCCCCTGGATGTGTGCGGGACCCACGGGCTTCCTCTCGAGTGGAGACGGGTATGTCGGGGAACTTCTTGAGTTGCAACAAGGGTGTGAAGGACCCTTTGGAAGGTCCAGTGGTTAGATGTGATTGGCCTCGAGAAGCCTCAGCGGAAATGGGCCTCATCTCGCCTGGAGGGCAAAACCTCCTGGATTTTCTCGAGTTGCGGCAGGTGCTCTCGACTTACGAGGGGACCACAGGGACCCGCTCTGGTGGCCTCAGGAAAGGCCAGTCCCCATGCGAGTTCCTCGGGGGCCTCTCGGGATTCCTCTCCCGTCGATGCCGGGGCCTAAGACCTTGTGTGGAGTCGGGGCCGGAATCTGAGGATTCCTCTCCAGTGCTGACATGGATCTTGGGGTACTTCTGGAGTCTCCCCAGGGGAGTCAGTCCTCGTCTCGAATGCGGGCATGCACTTGCGCTTTCCTCCAGAGCGGTAGCAGCAGTGTCACGCAGTCCGCCGCGTGGATCAAAGGATCTATGGTTTTCCCTCGAGTTTTTCCCACGAGGCTTTCCCACGAGGCTTTCCCACAGGGCTGTCCCACGTGCACACGTGGTGGGAGTCGATCCTCGGCTTGAACGTCAAGGCAGTGCAGGGAAAACAGGTTCCTCTGGAATGGACTGACACATCTGGGGGACTCTTGGAATGGTGGCACGACCCTGGAGTTCCTCTCGCCTTTCCTGTGGAGAGCGCCTCCTCTTGAGATGCGACGGGAACGCCGGGAATTCTTTCCCTACGAAACAGGGAAAGGATCCCTCATCTCGTGCTAGGAGGCGGAAACGGGGCTCCCCTGGATGTGTGCGGGACACCACGTGCTTCCTCTCGAGTGCAGACGGGTATGTCGGGGAACTTCTTGAGTTGCATCAAGGGTGTGAAGGACCCTTTGGAAGGTCCAGTGGTTAGATGTGATTGGCCTCGAGAAGCCTCAGCGGAAATGGGCCTCATCTCGCCTGGAGGGCAAAACCTCCTGGATTTTCTCGAGTTGCGGCAGGTGCTCTCGACTTTGGACGGGGACCTCAGGGACCCTCTCTGGTGGCCTCAGGAAAGGCCAGTCCCCATGCGAGTTCCTCGGGGGCCTCTCGGGATTCCTCTCCCGTCGATGCCAGGGCCTAAGACCTTGTGTGAAGTCGGGGCCGAAAACTGAGGATTCCTCTCCAGTGCTGACATGGATCTTGGGGTACTTCTGGAGTCTCCGCAGGGGAGTCAGTCCTCGTCTCGAATGCGGGCATGCACTTGCGCTTAACTCCAGAGCGGTAGCAGCAGTGTCACGCAGTCCGCCGCGTGGATCAAAGGATCTATGGTTTTCCCTCGAGACTTTCCCACGAGGCTTTCCTACGAGGCTTTCCCACAGGGCTGTCCCACGTGCACACGTGGTGGGAGTCGATCCTCGGCTTGAACGTCAAGGCAGTGCAGGGAAAACAGGTTCCTCTGGAATGGACTGACACATCTGGGGGACTCTTGGAATGGTGGCACGACCCTGGAGTTCCTCTCGCCTTTCCTGTGGAGAGCGCCTCCTCTTGAGATGCGACGGGAACGCCGGGAATTCTTTCCCTACGAAACAGGGAAAGGATCCCTCATCTCGAGCTAGGAGGCGGAAACGGGGCTCCCCTGGATGTGTGCGGGACCCTCGTGCTTCCTCTCGAGTGGAGACGGGTATGTCGGGGAACTTCTTGAGTTGCAGCAAGGGTGTGAAGGACCCTTTGGAAGTTCCAGTGGTTAGACGTGATTAGCCTCGAGAAGCCTCAGCGGAAATGGGCCTCATCTCGCCTGGAGGGCAAAACCTCCTGGATTTTCTCGAGTTGCGGCAGGTGCTCTAGACTTACGACGGGGACATTAGGGACCCGCTCTGGTGGCCTCAGGAAAGGCCAGTCCCCATGCGAGTTCCTCGGGGGCCTCTCGGGATTCCTCTCCCTTCGATGCCGGGGCCTAAGACCTTGTGTGGAGTCGGGGCCGGAACCTGAGGATTCCTCTCCAGTGCTGACATGGATCTTGGGGTACTTCTGGAGTCTCCGCAGGGGAGTCAGTCCTCGTCTCGAATGCGGGCATGCACTTGCGCTTTCCTCCAGAGCGGTAGCAGCAGTGTCACGCAGTCCGCCGCGTGGATCAAAGGATCTATGGTTTTCCCTCGAGTCTTTCCCACGTTGCTTTCCCACGAGGCTTTCCCACAGAGCTGTCCCACGTGCACACGTGGTGGGAGTCGATCCTCGGCTTGAACGTCAAGGCAGTGCAGGGAAAACAGGTTCCTCTGGAATGGACTGACACATCTGGGGGACTCTTGGAATGGTGGCACGACCCTGGAGTTCCTCTCGCCTTTCCTGTGGAGAGCGCCTCCTCTTGAGATGCGACGGGAACGCCGGGAATTCTTTCCCTACGAAACAGGGAAAGGATCCCTCATCTCGAGCTAGGAGGCGGAAACGGGGCTCCCCTGGATGTGTGCGGGACCCACGGGCTTCCTCTCGAGTGGAGACGGGTATGTCGGGGAACTTCTTGAGTTGCAGCAAGGGTGTGAAGGACCCTTTGGAAGTTCCAGTGGTTAGATGTGATTGGCCTCGAGAAGCCTCAGCGGAAATGGGCCTCATCTCGCCTGGAGGGCAAAACTTCCTGGATTTTCTCGAGTTGCGGCAGGTGCTCTCGACTTACGACGGGGACCTCAGGGAACCGCTCTGGTGGCCTCAGGAAAGGCCAGTCCCCATGCGAGTTCCTCGGGGGCCTCTCGGGATCCCTATCCCGTCGATGCCGGGGCCTAAGACCTTGTGTGGAGTCGGGGCCGGAACCTGAGGATTCCTCTCCAGTGCTGACATGGATCTTCGGGTACTTCTGGAGTCTCCCCAGGGGAGTCAGTCCTCGTCTCGAATGCGGGCATGCACTTGCGCTTTCTTCCAGAGCGGTAGCAGCAGTGTCACGCAGTCCACCGCGTGGATCAAAGGATCTATGGTTTTCCCTCGAGTCTTTCCCACGAGGCTTTCCCACGAGGCTTTCCCACAGGGCTGTCCCACGTGCACACGTGGTGGGAGTCGATCCTCGGCTTGAACGTCAAGGCAGTGCAGGGAAAACAGGTTCCTCTGGAATGGACTGACACATCTGGGGGACTCTTGGAATGGTGGCACGACCCTGGAGTTCCTCTCGCCTTTCCTGTGGAGAGCGCCTCCTCTTGAGATGCGACGGGAACGCCGGGAATTCTTTCCCTACGAAACAGGGAAATGATCCCTCATCTCGTGCTAGGAGGCGGAAACGGGGCTCCCCTGGATGTGTGCGGGACACCACGTGCTTCCTCTCGAGTGCAGACGGGTATGTCGGGGAACTTCTTGAGTTGCAGCAAGGGTGTGAAGGACCCTTTGGAAGTTCCAGTGGTTAGACGTGATTAGCCTCGAGAAGCCTCAGCGGAAATGGGCCTCATCTCGCCTGGAGGGCAAAACCTCCTGGATTTTCTCGAGTTGCGGCAGGTGCTCTAGACTTACGACGGGGACATCAGGGACCCGCTCTGGTGGCCTCAGGAAAGGCCAGTCCCCATGCGAGTTCCACGGGGGCCTCTCGGGATTCCTCTCCCGTCGATGCCGGGGCCTAAGACCTTGTGTGGAGTCGGGGCCGGAACCTGAGGATTCCTCTCCAGTGCTGACATGGATCTTGGGGTACTTCTGGAGTCTCCGCAGGGGAGTCAGTCCTCGTCTCGAATGCGGGCATGCACTTGCGCTTTCCTCCAGAGCGGTAGCAGCAGTGTCACGCAGTCCGCCGCGTGGATCAAAGGATCTATGGTTTTCCCTCGAGTCTTTCCCACGAGGCTTTCCCACGAGGCTTTCCCACAGGGCTGTCCCACGTGCACACGTGGTGGGAGTCGATCCTCGGCTTGAACGTCAAGGCAGTGCAGGGAAAACAGGTTCCTCTGGAATGGACTGACACATCTGGGGGACTCTTGGAATGGTGGCACGACCCTGGAGTTCCTCTCGCCTTTCCTGTGGAGAGCGCCTCCTCTTGAGATGCGACGGGAACGCCGGGAATTCTTTCCCTACGAAACAGGGAAAGGATCCCTCATCTCGAGCTAGGAGGCGGAAAAGGGGCTCCCCTGGATGTGTGCGGGACCCACGGGCTTCCTCTCGAGTGGAGACGGGTATGTCGGGGAACTTCTTGAGTTGCAACAAGGGTGTGAAGGACCCTTTGGAAGGTCCAGTGGTTAGATGTGATTGGCCTCGAGAAGCCTCAGCGGAAATGGGCCTCATCTCGCCTGGAGGGCAAAACCTCCTGGATTTTCTCGAGTTGCGGCAGGTGCTCTCGACTTACGAGGGGACCACAGGGACCCGCTCTGGTGGCCTCAGGAAAGGCCAGTCCCCATGCGAGTTCCTCGGGGGCCTCTCGGGATTCCTCTCCCGTCGATGCCGGGGCCTAAGACCTTGTGTGGAGTCGGGGCCGGAATCTGAGGATTCCTCTCCAGTGCTGACATGGATCTTGGGGTACTTCTGGAGTCTCCCCAGGGGAGTCAGTCCTCGTCTCGAATGCGGGCATGCACTTGCGCTTTCCTCCAGAGCGGTAGCAGCAGTGTCACGCAGTCCGCCGCGTGGATCAAAGGATCTATGGTTTTCCCTCGAGTCTTTCCCACGAGGCTTTCCCACGAGGCTTTCCCACAGGGCTGTCCCACGTGCACACGTGGTGGGAGTCGATCCTCGGCTTGAACGTCAAGGCAGTGCAGGGAAAACAGGTTCCTCTGGAATGGACTGACACATCTGGGGGACTCTTGGAATGGTGGCACGACCCTGGAGTTCCTCTCGCCTTTCCTGTGGAGAGCGCCTCCTCTTGAGATGCGACGGGAACGCCGGGAATTCTTTCCCTACGAAACAGGGAAAGGATCCCTCATCTCGAGCTAGGAGGCGGAAAAGGGGCTCCCCTGGATGTGTGCGGGACCCACGGGCTTCCTCTCGAGTGCAGACGGGTATGTCGGGGAACTTCTTGAGTTGCAGCAAGGGTGTGAAGGACCCTTTGGAAGGTCCAGTGGTTAGATGTGATTTTCCTCGAGAAGCCTCAGCGGAAATGGGCCTCATCTCGCCTGGAGGGCAAAACCTCCTGGATTTTCTCGAGTTGCGGCAGGTGCTCTCGACTTACGAGGGGACCACAGGGACCCGCTCTGGTGGCCTCAGGAAAGGCCAGTCCCCATGCGAGTTCCTCGGGGGCCTCTCGGGATTCCTCTCCCGTCGATGCCGGGGCCTAAGACCTTGTGTGGAGTCGGGGCCGGAATCTGAGGATTCCTCTCCAGTGCTGACATGGATCTTGGGGTACTTCTGGAGTCTCCCCAGGGGAGTCAGTCCTCGTTTCGAATGCGGGCATGCACTTGCGCTTTCCTCCAGAGCGGTAGCAGCAGTGTCACCCAGTCCGCCGCGTGGATCAAAGGATCTATGGTTTTCCCTCGAGTCTTTCCCACGAGGCTTTCCCACGAGGCTTTCCCACAGGGCTGTCCCACGTGCACACGTGGTGGGAGTCGATCCTCGGCTTGAACGTCAAGGCAGTGCAGGGAAAACAGGTTCCTCTGGAATGGACTGACACATCTGGGGGACTCTTGGAATGGTGGCACGACCCTGGAGTTCCTCTCGCCTTTCCTGTGGAGAGCGCCTCCTCTTGAGATGCGACGGGAACGCCGGGAATTCTTTCCCTACGAAACAGGGAAAGGATCCCTCATCTCGTGCTAGGAGGCGGAAACGGGGCTCCACTGGATGTGTGCGGGACACCACGTGCTTCCTCTCGAGTGCAGACGGGTATGTCGGGGAACTTCTTGAGTTGCATCAAGGGTGTGAAGGACCCTTTGGAAGGTCCAGTGGTTAGATGTGATTGGCCTCGAGAAGCCTCAGCGGAAATGGGCCTCATCTCGCCTGGAGGGCAAAACCTCCTGGATTTTCTCGAGTTGCGGCAGGTGCTCTCGACTTAGGACGGGGACCTCAGGGACCCGCTCTGGTGGCCTCAGGAAAGGCCAGTCCCCATGCGAGTTCCTCGGGGGCCTCTCGGGATTCCTCTCCCGTCGATGCCAGGGCCTAAGACCTTGTGTGGAGTCGGGGCCGGAACCTGAGGATTCCTCTCCAGTGCTGACATGGATCTTGGGGTACTTCTGGAGTCTCCGCAGGGGAGTCAGTCCTCGTCTCGAATGCGGGCATGCACTTGCGCTTTCCTCCAGAGCAGTAGCAGCAGTGTCACGCAGTCCGCCGCGTGGATCAAAGGATCTATGGTTTTCCCTCGAGACATTCCCACGAGGCTTTCCTACGAGGCTTTCCCACAGGGCTGTCCCACGTGCACACGTGGTGGGAGTCGATCCTCGGCTTGAACGTCAAGGCAGTGCAGGGAAAACAGGTTCCTCTGGAATGCACTGACACATCTGGGGGACTCTTGGAATGGTGTCACGACCCTGGAGTTCCTCTCGCCTTTCCTGTGGAGAGCGCCTCCTCTTGAGATGCGAGGGGAACGCCGGGAATTCTTTCCCTACGAAACAGGGAAAGGATCCCTCATCTCGAGCTAGGAGGCGGAAACGGGGCTCCCCTGGATGTGTGCAGGACCCCACGTGCTTCCTCTCGAGTGGAGACGGGTATGTCGGGGAACTTCTTGAGTTGCAGCAATGGTGTGAAGGACCCTTTGGAAGTTCCAGTGGTTAGATGTGATACGCCTCGAGAAGCCTCAGCGGAAATGGGCCTCATCTCGCCTGGAGGGCAAAACCTCCTGGATTTTCTCGAGTTGCGGCAGGTGCTCTCGACTTACGATGGGGACCTCAGGGACCCGCTCTGGTGGCCTCAGGAAAGGCCAGTCCCCATGCGAGTTCCTCGGGGGCCTCTCGGGATTCCTCTCCCGTCGATGCCGGGGCCTAAGACCTTGTGTGGAGTCGGGGCCGGAACCTGAGGATTCCTCTCCAGTGCTGACATGGATCTAGGGGTACTTCTGGAGTCTCCCCAGGGGAGTCAGTCCTCGTCTCGAATGCGGGCATGCACTTGCGCTTTCCTCCAGAGCGGTAGTAGCAGTGTCACGCAGTCCGCCGCGTGGATCAAAGGATCTATGGTTTTCCCTCGAGTCTTTCCCACGAGGCTTTCCCACGAGGCTTTCCTACAGGGCTGTCCCACGTGCACACGTGGTGGGAGTCGATCCTCGGCTTTAACGTCAAAGCAGTGCAGGGAAAACAGGTTCCTCTGGAATGGACCTACACATCTGGGGGACTCTTGGAATGGTGGCACGACCCTGGAGTTCCTCTCGCCTTTCCTGTGGAGAGCGCCTCCTCTTGAGATGCGACGGGAACGCCGGGAATTCTTTCCCTACGAAACAGGGAAAGGATCCCTCATCTCGAGCTAGGAGGCGGAAACGGGGCTCCCCTGGATGTGTGCGGGACACCACGTGCTTCCTCTCTAGTGGAGACGGGTATGTCGGGGAACTTCTTGAGTTGCAGCAAGGGTGTGAAGGACCCTTTGGAAGTTCAATTGGTTAGATGTGATTGGCCTCGAGAAGCCTCAGCGGAAATGGGCCTCATCTCGCCTGGAGGGCAAAACCTCCTGGATTTTCTCGAGTTGCGGCAGGTGTTCTCGACTTACGACGGGGACCTCAGGGACCCGCTCTGGTGCCCTCAGGAAAGGCCAGTCCCCATGCGAGTTCCTCGGGGGCCTCTCGGGATTCCTCTCCCGTCGATGCCTGGGCCTAAGACCTTGTGTGGAGTCGGGGCCGGAACCTGAGGATTCCTCTCCAGTGCTGACATGGATCTTGGGGTACTTCTGGAGTCTCCCCAGGGGAGTCAGTCCTCGTCTCGAATGCGGGCATGCACTTGCGCTTTCCTCCAGAGCGGTAGCAGCAGTGTCACGCAGTCCGCCGCGTGGATCAAAGGATCTATGGTTTTCCCTCGAGTCTTTCCCACGTTGCTTTCCCACGAGGCTTTCCCACAGAGCTGTCCCACGTGCACACGTGGTGGGAGTCGATCCTCGGCTTGAACGTCAAGGCAGTGCAGGGAAAACAGGTTCCTCTGGAATGGACTGACACATCTGGGGGACTCTTGGAATGGTGGCACGACCCTGGAGTTCCTCTCGCCTTTCCTGTGGAGAGCGCCTCCTCTTGAGATGCGACGGGAACGCCGGGAATTCTTTCCCTACGAAACAGGGAAAGGATCCCTCATCTCGAGCTAGGAGGCGGAAACGGGGCTCCCCTGGATGTGTGCGGGACCCACGGGCTTCCTCTCGAGTGGAGACGGGTATGTCGGGGAACTTCTTGAGTTGCAGCAATGGTGTGAAGGACCCTTTGGAAGTTCCAGTGGTTAGACGTGATTAGCCTCGAGAAGCCTCAGCGGAAATGGGCCTCATCTCGCCTGGAGGGCAAAACCTCCTGGATTTTCTCGAGTTGCGGCAGGTGCTCTCGACTTACGACGGGGACCTCAGGGACCCGCTCTGGTGGCCTCAGGAAAGGCCAGTCCCCATGCGAGTTCCTCGGGGGCCTCTCGGGATTCCTCTCCCGTCGATGCCGGGGCCTAAGACCTTGTGTGGAGTCGGGGCCGGAACCTGAGGATTCCTCTCCAGTGCTGACATGGATCTTGGGGTACTTCTGGAGTCTCCCCAGGGGAGTCAGTCCTCGTCTCGAATGCGGGCATGCACTTGCGCTTTCCTCCAGAGCGGTAGCAGCAGTGTCACGCAGTCCGCCGCGTGGATCAAAGGATCTATGGTTTTCCCTCGAGTCTTTCCTACGAGGCTTTCCCACGAGGCTTTCCCACAGGGCTGTCCCACGTGCACACGTGGTGGGAGTCGATCCTCGGCTTGAACGTCAAGGCAGTGCAGGGAAAACAGGTTCCTCTGGAATGGACTGACACATCTGGGGGACTCTTGGAATGGTGGCATGACCCTGGAGTTCCTCTCGCCTTTCCTGTGGAGAGCGCCTCCTCTTGAGATGCGACGGGAACGCCGGGAATTCTTTCCCTACGAAACAGGGAAAGGATCCCTCATCTCGAGCTAGGAGGCGGAAACGGGGCTCCCCTGGATGTGTGCGGGACCCCACGTGCTTCCTCTCGAGTGGAGACGGGTATGTCGGGGAACTTCTTGAGTTGCAGCAATGGTGTGAAGGACCCTTTGGAAGTTCCAGTGGTTAGATGTGATTGGCCTCGAGAAGCCTCAGCGGAAATGGGCCTCATCTCGCCTGGAGGGCAAAACCTCCTGGATTTTCTCGAGTTGCGGCAGGTGCTCTCGACTTACGACGGGGACCTCAGGGACCCGCTCTGGTGGCCTCAGGAAAGGCCAGTCCCCATGCGAGTTCCTCGGGGGCCTCTCGGGATTCCTCTCCCGTCGATGCCGGGGCCTAAGACCTTGTGTGGAGTCGGGGCCGGAACCTGAGGATTCCTCTCCAGTGCTGACATGGATCTTGGGGTACTTCTGGAGTCTCCCCAGGGGAGTCAGTCCTCGTCTCGAATGCGGGCATGCACTTGCGCTTTCCTCCAGAGCGGTAGCAGCAGTGTCACGCAGTCCGCCGCGTGGATCAAAGGATCTATGGTTTTCCCTCGAGTCTTTCCCACGAGGCTTTCCCACGAGGCTTTCCCACAGGGCTGTCCCACGTGCACACGTGGTGGGAGTCGATCCTCTGCTTGAACGTCAAGGCAGTGCAGGGAAAACAGGTTCCTCTGGAATGGACTGACACATCTGGGGGACTCTTGGAATGGTGGCATGACCCTGGAGTTCCTATCGCCTTTCCTGTGGAGAGCGCCTCCTCTTGAGATGCGACGGGAACGCCGGGAATTCTTTCCCTACGAAACAGGGAAAGGATCCCTCATCTCGAGCTAGGAGGCGGAAACGGGGCTCCCCTGGATGTGTGCGGGACCCCACGTGCTTCCTCTCGAGTGGAGACGGGTATGTCGGGTAACTTCTTGAGTTGCAGCAAGGGTGTGAATGACCCTTTGGAAGTTCCAGTGGTTAGATGTGATTGGCCTCGAGAAGCCTCAGCGGAAATGGGCCTCATCTCGCCTGGAGGGCAAAACCTCCTGGGTTTTCTCGAGTTGCGGCAGGTGCTCTCGACGTAGGACGGGGACCTCAGGGACCCGCTCTGGTGGCCTCAGGAAAGGCCAGTCCCCATGTGAGTTCCTCGGGGGCCTCTCGGGATTCCTCTCCCGTCGATGCCTGGGCCGAAGACCTTGTGTGGAGTCGGGGCCGGAAACTGAGGATTCCTCTCCAGTGCTGACATGGATCTTGGGGTACTTCTGGAGTCTCCCCAGGGGAGTCAGTCCTCGTCTCGAATGCGGGCATGCACTTGCGCTTTCCTCCAGAGCGGTAGCAGCAGTGTCACGCAGTCCGCCGCGTGGATTAAAGGATCTATGGTTTTCCCTCGAGTCTTTCCCACGATGCTTTCCCACGAGGCTTTCCCACAGGGCTGTCCCACGTGCACACGTGGTGGGAGTCGATCCTCGGCTTGAACGTCAAGGCAGTGCAGGGAAAACAGTTTCCTCTGGAATGGACTGACACATCTGGGGGACTCTTGGAATGGTGGCATGACCCTGGAGTTCCTCTCGCCTTTCCTGTGGAGAGCGCCTCCTCTTGAGATGCGACGGGAACGCCGGGAATTCTTTCCCTACGAAACAGGGAAAGGATCCCTCATCTCGAGCTTGGAGGCGGAAATGGGGCTCCCCTGGATGTGTGCGGGACACCACGTGCTTCCTGTCGAGTGCAGACGGGTATGTCGGGGAACTTCTTGAGTTGCAGCAAGGGTGTGAATGTCCCTTTGGAAGTTCCAGTGGTTAGATGTGATTGGCCTCGAGAAGCCTCAGCGGAAATGGGCCTCATCTCGCCTGGAGGGCAAAACCTCCTGGATTTACTCGAGTTGCGGCAGGTGCTCTCGACTTACGACGGGGACCTCGGGGACCCGCTCTGGTGGCCTCAGGAAAGGCCAGTCCCCATGCGAGTTCCTCGGGGGCCTCTCGGGATTCCTCTCCCGTCGATGCTGGGGCCTAAGACCTTGTGTGGAGTCGGGGCCGGAACCTGAGGATTCCTCTCCAGTGCTGACATGGATCTTGGGGTACTTCTGGAGTCTCCCCAGGGGAATCAGTCCTCGTCTCGAATGCGGGCATGCACTTGCGCTTTCCTCCAGAGCGGTAGCAGCAGTGTCACGCAGTCCGCCGCGTGGATCAAGGGATCTATGGTTTTCCCTCGAGTCTTTCCCACGAGGCTTTCCCACGAGGCTTTCCCACAGGGCTGTCCCACGTGCACACGTGGTGGGAGTCGATCCTCGGCTTGAACCTCAAGGCAGTGCAGGGAAAACAGGTTCCTCTGGAATGGACTGACACATCTGGGGGACTCTTGGAATGGTGTCACGACCCTGGAGTTCCTCTCGCCTTTCCTGTGGAGAGCGCCTCCTCTTGAGATGCGACGGGAACGCCGGGAATTCTTTCCCTACGAAACAGGGAAAGGATCCCTCATCTCGAGCTAGGAGGCGGAAACGGGGCTCCCCTGGATGTGTGCGGGACCCCACGTGCTTCCTCTCGAGTGGAGACGGGTATGTCGAGGAACTTCTTGAGTTGCAGCAAGGGTGTGAATGACCCTTTGGAAGTTCCAGTGGTTAGATGTGATTGGCCTCGAGAAGCCTCAGCGGAAATGGGCCTCATCTCGCCTGGAGGGCAAAACCTCCTGGATTTTCTCGAGTTGCGGCAGGTGCTCTCGACTTACGACGGGGACCTCAGGGACCCGCTCTGGTGGCCTCAGGAAAGGCCAGTCCCCATGTGAGTTCCTCGGGGGCCTCTCGGGATTCCTCTCCCGTCGATGCCTGCGCCTAAGACCTTGTGTGGAGTCGGGGCCGGAAACTGAGGATTCCTCTCCAGTGCTGACATGGATCTTGGGGTACTTCTGGAGTCTCCCCAGGGGAGTCAGTCCTCGTCTCGAATGCGGGCATGCACTTGCGCTTTCCTCCAGAGCGGTAGCAGCAGTGTCACGCAGTCCGCCGCGTGGATCAAAGGATCTATGGTTTTCCCTCGAGTTTTTCCCACGAGGCTTTCCCACGAGGCTTTCCCACAGGGCTGTCCCACGTGCACACGTGGTGGGAGTCGATCCTCGGCTTGAACGTCAAGGCAGTGCAGGGAAAACAGGTTCCTCTGGAATGGACTGACACATCTGGGGGACTCTTGGAATGGTGGCACGACCCTGGAGTTCCTCTCGCCTTTCCTGTGGAGAGCGCCTCCTCTTGAGATGCGACGGGAACGCCGGGAATTCTTTCCCTACGAAACAGGGAAAGGATCCCTCATCTCGTGCTAGGAGGCGGAAACGGGGCTCCCCTGGATGTGTGCGGGACACCACGTGCTTCCTCTCGAGTGCAGACGGGTATGTCGGGGAACTTCTTGAGTTGCATCAAGGGTGTGAAGGACCCTTTGGAAGGTCCAGTGGTTAGATGTGATTGGCCTCGAGAAGCCTCAGCGGAAATGGGCCTCATCTCGCCTGGAGGGCAAAACCTCCTGGATTTTCTCGAGTTGCGGCAGGTGCTCTCGACTTTGGACGGGGACCTCAGGGACCCTCTCTGGTGGCCTCAGGAAAGGCCAGTCCCCATGCGAGTTCCTCGGGGGCCTCTCGGGATTCCTCTCCCGTCGATGCCAGGGCCTAAGACCTTGTGTGAAGTCGGGGCCGAAAACTGAGGATTCCTCTCCAGTGCTGACATGGATCTTGGGGTACTTCTGGAGTCTCCGCAGGGGAGTCAGTCCTCGTCTCGAATGCGGGCATGCACTTGCGCTTAACTCCAGAGCGGTAGCAGCAGTGTCACGCAGTCCGCCGCGTGGATCAAAGGATCTATGGTTTTCCCTCGAGACTTTCCCACGAGGCTTTCCTACGAGGCTTTCCCACAGGGCTGTCCCACGTGCACACGTGGTGGGAGTCGATCCTCGGCTTGAACGTCAAGGCAGTGCAGGGAAAACAGGTTCCTCTGGAATGGACTGACACATCTGGGGGACTCTTGGAATGGTGGCACGACCCTGGAGTTCCTCTCGCCTTTCCTGTGGAGAGCGCCTCCTCTTGAGATGCGACGGGAACGCCGGGAATTCTTTCCCTACGAAACAGGGAAAGGATCCCTCATCTCGAGCTAGGAGGCGGAAACGGGGCTCCCCTGGATGTGTGCGGGACCCACGGGCTTCCTCTCGAGTGGAGACGGGTATGTCGGGGAACTTCTTGAGTTGCAGCAAGGGTGTGAAGGACCCTTTGGAAGTTCCAGTGGTTAGACGTGATTAGCCTCGAGAAGCCTCAGCGGAAATGGGCCTCATCTCGCCTGGAGGGCAAAACCTCCTGGATTTTCTCGAGTTGCGGCAGGTGCTCTAGACTTACGACGGGGACATTAGGGACCCGCTCTGGTGGCCTCAGGAAAGGCCAGTCCCCATGCGAGTTCCTCGGGGGCCTCTCGGGATTCCTCTCCCTTCGATGCCGGGGCCTAAGACCTTGTGTGGAGTCGGGGCCGGAACCTGAGGATTCCTCTCCAGTGCTGACATGGATCTTGGGGTACTTCTGGAGTCTCCGCAGGGGAGTCAGTCCTCGTCTCGAATGCGGGCATGCACTTGCGCTTTCCTCCAGAGCGGTAGCAGCAGTGTCACGCAGTCCGCCGCGTGGATCAAAGGATCTATGGTTTTCCCTCGAGTCTTTCCCACGTTGCTTTCCCACGAGGCTTTCCCACAGAGCTGTCCCACGTGCACACGTGGTGGGAGTCGATCCTCGGCTTGAACGTCAAGGCAGTGCAGGGAAAACAGGTTCCTCTGGAATGGACTGACACATCTGGGGGACTCTTGGAATGGTGGCACGACCCTGGAGTTCCTCTCGCCTTTCCTGTGGAGAGCGCCTCCTCTTGAGATGCGACGGGAACGCCGGGAATTCTTTCCCTACGAAACAGGGAAAGGATCCCTCATCTCGAGCTAGGAGGCGGAAACGGGGCTCCCCTGGATGTGTGCGGGACCCACGGGCTTCCTCTCGAGTGGAGACGGGTATGTCGGGGAACTTCTTGAGTTGCAGCAAGGGTGTGAAGGACCCTTTGGAAGTTCCAGTGGTTAGATGTGATTGGCCTCGAGAAGCCTCAGCGGAAATGGGCCTCATCTCGCCTGGAGGGCAAAACTTCCTGGATTTTCTCGAGTTGCGGCAGGTGCTCTCGACTTACGACGGGGACCTCAGGGAACCGCTCTGGTGGCCTCAGGAAAGGCCAGTCCCCATGCGAGTTCCTCGGGGGCCTCTCGGGATCCCTATCCCGTCGATGCCGGGGCCTAAGACCTTGTGTGGAGTCGGGGCCGGAACCTGAGGATTCCTCTCCAGTGCTGACATGGATCTTCGGGTACTTCTGGAGTCTCCCCAGGGGAGTCAGTCCTCGTCTCGAATGCGGGCATGCACTTGCGCTTTCCTCCAGAGCGGTAGCAGCAGTGTCACGCAGTCCGCCGCGTGGATCAAAGGATCTATGGTTTTCCCTCGAGTCTTTCCCACGAGGCTTTCCCACGAGGCTTTCCCACAGGGCTGTCCCACGTGCACACGTGGTGGGAGTCGATCCTCTGCTTGAACGTCAAGGCAGTGCAGGGAAAACAGGTTCCTCTGGAATGGACTGACACATCTGGGGGACTCTTGGAATGGTGGCATGACCCTGGAGTTCCTATCGCCTTTCCTGTGGAGAGCGCCTCCTCTTGAGATGCGACGGGAACGCCGGGAATTCTTTCCCTACGAAACAGGGAAAGGATCCCTCATCTCGAGCTAGGAGGCGGAAACGGGGCTCCCCTGGATGTGTGCGGGACCCCACGTGCTTCCTCTCGAGTGGAGACGGGTATGTCGGGTAACTTCTTGAGTTGCAGCAAGGGTGTGAATGACCCTTTGGAAGTTCCAGTGGTTAGATGTGATTGGCCTCGAGAAGCCTCAGCGGAAATGGGCCTCATCTCGCCTGGAGGGCAAAACCTCCTGGGTTTTTTCGAGTTGCGGCAGGTGCTCTCGACGTAGGACGGGGACCTCAGGGACCCGCTCTGGTGGCCTCAGGAAAGGCCAGTCCCCATGTGAGTTCCTCGGGGGCCTCTCGGGATTCCTCTCCCGTCGATGCCTGGGCCGAAGACCTTGTGTGGAGTCGGGGCCGGAAACTGAGGATTCCTCTCCAGTGCTGACATGGATCTTGGGGTACTTCTGGAGTCTCCCCAGGGGAGTCAGTCCTCGTCTCGAATGCGGGCATGCACTTGCGCTTTCCTCCAGAGCGGTAGCAGCAGTGTCACGCAGTCCGCCGCGTGGATTAAAGGATCTATGGTTTTCCCTCGAGTCTTTCCCACGATGCTTTCCCACGAGGCTTTCCCACAGGGCTGTCCCACGTGCACACGTGGTGGGAGTCGATCCTCGGCTTGAACGTCAAGGCAGTGCAGGGAAAACAGTTTCCTCTGGAATGGACTGACACATCTGGGGGACTCTTGGAATGGTGGCATGACCCTGGAGTTCCTCTCGCCTTTCCTGTGGAGAGCGCCTCCTCTTGAGATGCGACGGGAACGCCGGGAATTCTTTCCCTACGAAACAGGGAAAGGATCCCTCATCTCGAGCTTGGAGGCGGAAATGGGGCTCCCCTGGATGTGTGCGGGACACCACGTGCTTCCTGTCGAGTGCAGACGGGTATGTCGGGGAACTTCTTGAGTTGCAGCAAGGGTGTGAATGTCCCTTTGGAAGTTCCAGTGGTTAGATGTGATTGGCCTCGAGAAGCCTCAGCGGAAATGGGCCTCATCTCGCCTGGAGGGCAAAACCTCCTGGATTTTCTCGAGTTGCGGCAGGTGCTCTCGACTTACGACGGGGACCTCGGGGACCCGCTCTGGTGGCCTCAGGAAAGGCCAGTCCCCATGCGAGTTCCTCGGGGGCCTCTCGGGATTCCTCTCCCGTCGATGCTGGGGCCTAAGACCTTGTGTGGAGTCGGGGCCGGAACCTGAGGATTCCTCTCCAGTGCTGACATGGATCTTGGGGTACTTCTGGAGTCTCCCCAGGGGAATCAGTCCTCGTCTCGAATGCGGGCATGCACTTGCGCTTTCCTCCAGAGCGGTAGCAGCAGTGTCACGCAGTCCGCCGCGTGGATCAAAGGATCTATGGTTTTCCCTCGAGTCTTTCCCACGAGGCTTTCCCACGAGGCTTTCCCACAGGGCTGTCCCACGTGCACACGTGGTGGGAGTCGATCCTCGGCTTGAACCTCAAGGCAGTGCAGGGAAAACAGGTTCCTCTGGAATGGACTGACACATCTGGGGGACTCTTGGAATGGTGGCACGACCCTGGAGTTCCTCTCGCCTTTCCTGTGGAGAGCGCCTCCTCTTGAGATGCGACGGGAACGCCGGGAATTCTTTCCCTACGAAACAGGGAAAGGATCCCTCATCTCGAGCTAGGAGGCGGAAACGGGGCTCCCCTGGATGTGTGCGGGACCCCACGTGCTTCCTCTCGAGTGGAGACGGGTATGTCGAGGAACTTCTTGAGTTGCAGCAAGGGTGTGAATGACCCTTTGGAAGTTCCAGTGGTTAGATGTGATTGGCCTCGAGAAGCCTCAGCGGAAATGGGCCTCATCTCGCCTGGAGGGCAAAACCTCCTGGATTTTCTCGAGTTGCGGCAGGTGCTCTCGACTTACGACGGGGACCTCAGGGACCCGCTCTGGTGGCCTCAGGAAAGGCCAGTCCCCATGTGAGTTCCTCGGGGGCCTCTCGGGATTCCTCTCCCGTCGATGCCTGCGCCTAAGACCTTGTGTGGAGTCGGGGCCGGAAACTGAGGATTCCTCTCCAGTGCTGACATGGATCTTGGGGTACTTCTGGAGTCTCCCCAGGGGAGTCAGTCCTCGTCTCGAATGCGGGCATGCACTTGCGCTTTCCTCCAGAGCGGTAGCAGCAGTGTCACGCAGTCCGCCGCGTGGATCAAAGGATCTATGGTTTTCCCTCGAGTTTTTCCCACGAGGCTTTCCCACGAGGCTTTCCCACAGGGCTGTCCCACGTGCACACGTGGTGGGAGTCGATCCTCGGCTTGAACGTCAAGGCAGTGCAGGGAAAACAGGTTCCTCTGGAATGGACTGACACATCTGGGGGACTCTTGGAATGGTGGCACGACCCTGGAGTTCCTCTCGCCTTTCCTGTGGAGAGCGCCTCCTCTTGAGATGCGACGGGAACGCCGGGAATTCTTTCCCTACGAAACAGGGAAAGGATCCCTCATCTCGTGCTAGGAGGCGGAAACGGGGCTCCCCTGGATGTGTGTGGGACACCACGTGCTTCCTCTCGAGTGCAGACGGGTATGTCGGGGAACTTCTTGAGTTGCATCAAGGGTGTGAAGGACCCTTTGGAAGGTCCAGTGGTTAGATGTGATTGGCCTCGAGAAGCCTCAGCGGAAATGGGCCTCATCTCGCCTGGAGGGCAAAACCTCCTGGATTTTCTCGAGTTGCGGCAGGTGCTCTCGACTTTGGACGGGGACCTCAGGGACCCTCTCTGGTGGCCTCAGGAAAGGCCAGTCCCCATGCGAGTTCCTCGGGGGCCTCTCGGGATTCCTCTCCCGTCGATGCCAGGGCCTAAGACCTTGTGTGAAGTCGGGGCCGAAAACTGAGGATTCCTCTCCAGTGCTGACATGGATCTTGGGGTACTTCTGGAGTCTCCGCAGGGGAGTCAGTCCTCGTCTCGAATGCGGGCATGCACTTGCGCTTAACTCCAGAGCGGTAGCAGCAGTGTCACGCAGTCCGCCGCGTGGATCAAAGGATCTATGGTTTTCCCTCGAGACTTTCCCACGAGGCTTTCCTACGAGGCTTTCCCACAGGGCTGTCCCACGTGCACACGTGGTGGGAGTCGATCCTCGGCTTGAACGTCAAGGCAGTGCAGGGAAAACAGGTTCCTCTGGAATGGACTGACACATCTGGGGGACTCTTGGAATGGTGGCACGACCCTGGAGTTCCTCTCGCCTTTCCTGTGGAGAGCGCCTCCTCTTGAGATGCGACGGGAACGCCGGGAATTCTTTCCCTACGAAACAGGGAAAGGATCCCTCATCTCGAGCTAGGAGGCGGAAACGGGGCTCCCCTGGATGTGTGCGGGACCCACGGGCTTCCTCTCGAGTGGAGACGGGTATGTCGGGGAACTTCTTGAGTTGCAGCAAGGGTGTGAAGGACCCTTTGGAAGTTCCAGTGGTTAGACGTGATTAGCCTCGAGAAGCCTCAGCGGAAATGGGCCTCATCTCGCCTGGAGGGCAAAACCTCCTGGATTTTCTCGAGTTGCGGCAGGTGCTCTAGACTTACGACGGGGACATTAGGGACCCGCTCTGGTGGCCTCAGGAAAGGCCAGTCCCCATGCGAGTTCCTCGGGGGCCTCTCGGGATTCCTCTCCCTTCGATGCCGGGGCCTAAGACCTTGTGTGGAGTCGGGGCCGGAACCTGAGGATTCCTCTCCAGTGCTGACATGGATCTTGGGGTACTTCTGGAGTCTCCGCAGGGGAGTCAGTCCTCGTCTCGAATGCGGGCATGCTCTTGCGCTTTCCTCCAGAGCGGTAGCAGCAGTGTCACGCAGTCCGCCGCGTGGATCAAAGGATCTATGGTTTTCCCTCGAGTCTTTCCCACGTTGCTTTCCCACGAGGCTTTCCCACAGAGCTGTCCCACGTGCACACGTGGTGGGAGTCGATCCTCGGCTTGAACGTCAAGGCAGTGCAGGGAAAACAGGTTCCTCTGGAATGGACTGACACATCTGGGGGACTCTTGGAATGGTGGCACGACCCTGGAGTTCCTCTCGCCTTTCCTGTGGAGAGCGCCTCCTCTTGAGATGCGACGGGAACGCCGGGAATTCTTTCCCTACGAAACAGGGAAAGGATCCCTCATCTCGAGCTAGGAGGCGGAAACGGGGCTCCCCTGGATGTGTGCGGGACCCACGGGCTTCCTCTCGAGTGGAGACGGGTATGTCGGGGAACTTCTTGAGTTGCAGCAAGGGTGTGAAGGACCCTTTGGAAGTTCCAGTGGTTAGATGTGATTGGCCTCGAGAAGCCTCAGCGGAAATGGGCCTCATCTCGCCTGGAGGGCAAAACTTCCTGGATTTTCTCGAGTTGCGGCAGGTGCTCTCGACTTACGACGGGGACCTCAGGGAACCGCTCTGGTGGCCTCAGGAAAGGCCAGTCCCCATGCGAGTTCCTCGGGGGCCTCTCGGGATCCCTATCCCGTCGATGCCGGGGCCTAAGACCTTGTGTGGAGTCGGGGCCGGAACCTGAGGATTCCTCTCCAGTGCTGACATGGATCTTCGGGTACTTCTGGAGTCTCCCCAGGGGAGTCAGTCCTCGTCTCGAATGCGGGCATGCACTTGCGCTTTCTTCCAGAGCGGTAGCAGCAGTGTCACGCAGTCCACCGCGTGGATCAAAGGATCTATGGTTTTCCCTCGAGTCTTTCCCACGAGGCTTTCCCACGAGGCTTTCCCACAGGGCTGTCCCACGTGCACACGTGGTGGGAGTCGATCCTCGGCTTGAACGTCAAGGCAGTGCAGGGAAAACAGGTTCCTCTGGAATGGACTGACACATCTGGGGGACTCTTGGAATGGTGGCACGACCCTGGAGTTCCTCTCGCCTTTCCTGTGGAGAGCGCCTCCTCTTGAGATGCGACGGGAACGCCGGGAATTCTTTCCCTACGAAACAGGGAAAGGATCCCTCATCTCGTGCTAGGAGGCGGAAACGGGGCTCCCCTGGATGTGTGCGGGACACCACGTGCTTCCTCTCGAGTGCAGACGGGTATGTCGGGGAACTTCTTGAGTTGCAGCAAGGGTGTGAAGGACCCTTTGGAAGGTCCAGTGGTTAGATGTGATTGGCCTCGAGAAGCCTCAGCGGAAATGGGCCTCATCTCGCCTGGAGGGCAAAACCTCCTGGATTTTCTCGAGTTGCGGCAGGTGCTCTCGACTTAGGACGGGGACCTCAGGGACCCGCTCTGGTGGCCTCAGGAAAGGCCAGTCCCCATGCGAGTTCCTCGGGGGCCTCTCGGGATTCCTCTCCCGTCGATGCCAGGGCCTAAGACCTTGTGTGGAGTCGGGGCCGGAACCTGAGGATTCCTCTCCAGTGCTGACATGGATCTTGGGGTACTTCTGGAGTCTCCGCAGGGGAGTCAGTCCTCGTCTCGAATGCGGGCATGCACTTGCGCTTTCCTCCAGAGCAGTAGCAGCAGTGTCACGCAGTCCGCCGCGTGGATCAAAGGATCTATGGTTTTCCCTCGAGACTTTCCCACGAGGCTTTCCTACGAGGCTTTCCCACAGGGCTGTCCCACGTGCACACGTGGTGGGAGTCGATCCTCGGCTTGAACGTCAAGGCAGTGCAGGGAAAACAGGTTCCTCTGGAATGGACTGACACATCTGGGGGACTCTTGGAATGGTGGCACGACCCTGGAGTTCCTCTCGCCTTTCCTGTGGAGAGCGCCTCCTCTTGAGATGCGACGGGAACGCCGGGAATTCTTTCCCTACGAAACAGGGAAAGGATCCCTCATCTCGAGCTAGGAGGCGGAAACGGGGCTCCCCTGGATGTGTGCGGGACCCACGGGCTTCCTCTCGAGTGGAGACGGGTATGTCGGGGAACTTCTTGAGTTGCAGCAAGGGTGTGAAGGACCCTTTGGAAGTTCCAGTGGTTAGACGTGATTAGCCTCGAGAAGCCTCAGCGGAAATGGGCCTCATCTCGCCTGGAGGGCAAAACCTCCTGGATTTTCTCGAGTTGCGGCAGGTGCTCTAGACTTACGACGGGGACATCAGGGACCCGCTCTGGTGGCCTCAGGAAAGGCCAGTCCCCATGCGAGTTCCTCGGGGGCCTCTCGGGATTCCTCTCCCGTCGATGCCGGGGCCTAAGACCTTGTGTGGAGTCGGGGCCGGAACCTGAGGATTCCTCTCCAGTGCTGACATGGATCTTGGGGTACTTCTGGAGTCTCCCCAGGGGAATCAGTCCTCGTCTCGAATGCGGGCATGCACTTGCGCTTTCCTCCAGAGCGGTAGCAGCAGTGTCACGCAGTCCGCCGCGTGGATCAAAGGATCTATGGTTTTCCCTCGAGTCTTTCCCACGAGGCTTTCCCACGAGGCTTTCCCACAGGGCTGTCCCACGTGCACACGTGGTGGGAGTCGATCCTCGGCTTGAACCTCAAGGCAGTGCAGGGAAAACAGGTTCCTCTGGAATGGACTGACACATCTGGGGGACTCTTGGAATGGTGTCACGACCCTGGAGTTCCTCTCGCCTTTCCTGTGGAGAGCGCCTCCTCTTGAGATGCGACGGGAACGCCGGGAATTCTTTCCCTACGAAACAGGGAAAGGATCCCTCATCTCGAGCTAGGAGGCGGAAACGGGGCTCCCCTGGATGTGTGCGGGACCCCACGTGCTTCCTCTCGAGTGGAGACGGGTATGTCGGGTAACTTCTTGAGTTGCAGCAAGGGTGTGAATGACCCTTTGGAAGTTCCAGTGGTTAGATGTGATTGGCCTCGAGAAGCCTCAGCGGAAATGGGCCTCATCTCGCCTGGAGGGCAAAACCTCCTGGATTTTCTCGAGTTGCGGCAGGTGCTCTCGACTTACGACGGGGACCTCAGGGACCCGCTCTGGTGGCCTCAGGAAAGGCCAGTCCCCATGTGAGTTCCTCGGGGGCCTCTCGGGATTCCTCTCCCGTCGATGCCTGCGCCTAAGACCTTGTGTGGAGTCGGGGCCGGAAACTGAGGATTCCTCTCCAGTGCTGACATGGATCTTGGGGTACTTCTGGAGTCTCCGCAGGGGAGTCAGTCCTCGTCTCGAATGCGGGCATGCACTTGCGCTTTCCTCCAGAGCGGTAGCAGCAGTGTCACGCAGTCCGCCGCGTGCATCAAAGGATCTATGGTTTTCCCTCGAGTCTTTCCCACGAGGCTTTCCCACGAGGCTTTCCCACAGGGCTGTCCCACGTGCACACGTGGTGGGAGTCGATCCTCGGCTTGAACGTCACGGCAGTGCAGGGAAAACAGGTTCCTCTGGAATGGACTGACACATCTGGGGGACTCTTGGAATGGTGGCACGACCCTGGAGTTCCTCTCGCCTTTCCGGTGGAGAGCGCCTCCTCTTGAGATGCGACGGGAACGCCGGGAATTCTTTCCCTACGAAACAGGGAAAGGATCCCTCATCTCGTGCTAGGAGGCGGAAACGGGGCTCCCCTGGATGTGTGCGGGACACCACGTGCTTCCTCTCGAGTGCAGACGGGTATGTCGGGGAACTTCTTGAGTTGCAGCAAGGGTGTGAAGGACCCTTTGGAAGGTCCAGTGGTTAGATGTGATTGGCCTCGAGAAGCCTCAGCGGAAATGGGCCTCATCTCGCCTGGAGGGCAAAACCTCCTGGATTTTCTCGAGTTGCGGCAGGTGCTCTCGACTTACGACGGGGACCTCGGGGACCCGCTCTGGTGGCCTCAGGAAAGGCCAGTCCCCATGCGAGTTCCTCGGGGGCCGCTCGGGATTCCTCTCCCATCGATGCCGGGGCCTAAGACCTTGTGTGGAGTCGGGGCCGGAACCTGAGGATTCCTCTCCAGTGCTGACATGGATCTTGGGGGTACTTCTGGAGTTTCCCCAGGGGAGTCAGTCCTCGTCTGGAATGCGGGCATGTACTTGCGCTTTCCTCCAGAGCGGTAGCAGCAGAGTCACGCAGTCCGCCGCGTGGATCAAAGGATCTATGGTTTTCCCTCGAGTCTTTCCCACGAGGCTTTCCCACAGGGCTGTCCCACGTGCACACGTCGTGGGAGTCGATCCTTGGCTTGAACGTCAAGGCAGTGCAGGGAAAACAGGTTCCTCTGGAATGGACTGACACATCTGGGGGACTCTTGGAATGGTGTCACGACCCTGGAGTTCCTCTCGCCTTTCCTTTGGAGAGCGCCTCCTCTTGAGATGCGACGGGAACGCCGGGAATTCTTTCCCTACGAAACAGGGAAAGGATCCCTCATCTCGTGCTAGGAGGCGGAAACGGGCCTCCCCTGGATGTGTGCGGGACACCACGTGCTTCCTCTCGAGTGCAGACGGGTATGTCGGGGAACTTCTTGAGTTGCAGCAAGGGTGTGAAGGACCCTTTGGAAGGTCCAGTGGTTAGATGTGATTGGCCTCGAGAAGCCTCAGCGGAAATGGGCCTCATTTCGCCTGGAGGGCAAAACCTCCTGGATTTTCTCGAGTTGCGGCAGGTGCTCTCGACTTACGACGGGGACCTCAGGGACCCGCTCTGGTGGCCTCAGGAAAGGCCAGTCCCCATGCGAGTTCCTCGGGGGCCTCTCGTCATTCCTCTCCCGTCGATGCCGGGGCCTAAGACCTTGTGTGGAGTCGGGGCCGGAACCTGAGGATTCCTGTCCAGTGCTGACATGGATCTTGGGGTACTTCTGGAGTCTCCCCAGGGGAGTCAGTCCTCGTCTCGAATGCGGGCATGCACTTGCGCTTTCCTCCAGAGCGGTAGCAGCAGTGTCACGCAGTCCGCCGCGTGCATCAAAGGATCTATGGTTTTCCCTCGAGTCTTTCCCACGAGGCTTTCCCACGAGGCTTTCCCACAGGGCTGTCCCACGTGCACACGTGGTGGGAGTCGATCCTCGGCTTGAACGTCAAGGCAGTGCAGGGAAAACAGGTTCCTCTGGAATGGACTGACACATCTGGGGGACTCTTGGAATGGTGGCACGACCCTGGAGTTCCTCTCGCCTTTCCTGTGGAGAGCGCCTCCTCTTGACATGCGACGGGAACGCCGGGAATTCTTTCCCTACGAAACAGGGAAAGGATCCCTCATCTCGAGCTAGGAGGCGGAAACGGGGCTCCCCTGGATGTGTGCGGGACCCTCGTGCTTCCTCTCGAGTGGAGACGAGTATGTCGGGGAACTTCTTGAGTTGCAGCAAGGGTGTGAAGGACCCTTTGGAAGGTCCAGTGGTTAGATGTGATTGGCCTCGAGAAGCCTCAGCGGAAATGGGCCTCATCTCGCCTGGAGGGCAAAACCTCCTGGATTTTCTCGAGTTGCGGCAGGTGCTCTCGACTTACGACGGGGACCTCGGGGACCCGCTCTGGTGGCCTCAGGAAAGGCCAGTCCCCATGCGAGTTCCTCGGGGGCCGCTCGGGATTCCTCTCCCATCGATGCCGGGGCCTAAGACCTTGTGTGGAGTCGGGGCCGGAACCTGAGGATTCCTCTCCAGTGCTGACATGGATCTTGGGGTACTTCTGGAGTTTCCCCAGGGGAGTCAGTCCTCGTCTCGAATGCGGGCATGTACTTGCGCTTTCCTCCAGAGCGGTAGCAGCAGAGTCACGCAGTCCGCCGCGTGGATCAAAGGATCTATGGTTTTCCCTCGAGTCTTTCCCACGAGGCTTTCCCACAGGGCTGTCCCACGTGCACACGTGGTGGGAGTCGATCCTTGGCTTGAACGTCAAGGCAGTGCAGGGAAAACAGGTTCCTCTGGAATGGACTGACACATCTGGGGGACTCTTGGAATGGTGTCACGACCCTGGAGTTCCTCTCGCCTTTCCTTTGGAGAGCGCCTCCTCTTGAGATGCGACGGGAACGCCGGGAATTCTTTCCCTACGAAACAGGGAAAGGATCCCTCATCTCGTGCTAGGAGGCGGAAACGGGCCTCCCCTGGATGTGTGCGGGACACCACGTGCTTCCTCTCGAGTGCAGACGGGTATGTCGGGGAACTTCTTGAGTTGCAGCAAGGGTGTGAAGGACCCTTTGGAAGGTCCAGTGGTTAGATGTGATTGGCCTCGAGAAGCCTCAGCGGAAATGGGCCTCATTTCGCCTGGAGGGCAAAACCTCCTGGATTTTCTCGAGTTGCGGCAGGTGCTCTCGACTTACGACGGGGACCTCAGGGACCCGCTCTGGTGGCCTCAGGAAAGGCCAGTCCCCATGCGAGTTCCTCGGGGGCCTCTCGGCATTCCTCTCCCGTCGATGCCGGGGCCTAAGACCTTGTGTGGAGTCGGGGCCGGAACCTGAGGATTCCTGTCCAGTGCTGACATGGATCTTGGGGTACTTCTGGAGTCTCCCCAGGGGAGTCAGTCCTCGTCTCGAATGCGGGCATGCACTTGCGCTTTCCTCCAGAGCGGTAGCAGCAGTGTCACGCAGTCCGCCGCGTGCATCAAAGGATCTAAGGTTTTCCCTCGAGTCTTTCCCACGAGGCTTTCCCACGAGGCTTTCCCACAGGGCTGTCCCACGTGCACACGTGGTGGGAGTCGATCCTCGGCTTGAACGTCAAGGCAGTGCAGGGAAAACAGGTTCCTCTGGAATGGACTGACACATCTGGGGGACTCTTGGAATGGTGGCACGACCCTGGAGTTCCTCTCGCCTTTCCTGTGGAGAGCGCCTCCTCTTGAGATGCGACGGGAACGCCGGGAATTCTTTCCCTACGAAACAGGGAAAGGATCCCTCATCTCGAGCTAGGAGGCGGAAACGGGGCTCCCCTGGATGTTTGCGGGACACCACGTGCTTCCTCTCGAGTGGAGACGGGTATGTCGGGGAACTTCTTGAGTTGCAGCAATGGTGTGAAGACCCTTTGGAAGTTCCAGTGGTTAGATGTTGTTGCCCTCGAGAAGCCTCAGCGGAAATGGGCCTCCTCTCGCCTGGAGGGTAAAACCTCCTGGATTTTCTCGAGTTGCGGCAGGTGCTCTCGACTTACGACGGGGACCTCAGGGACCCGCTCTGGTGGCCTCAGGAAAGGCCAGTCCCCATGCCAGTTCCTCGGGGGCCTCTCGGGATTCCTCTCCCGTCGATGCCGGGGCCTAAGACCTTGTGTGGAGTCGGGGCCGGAACCTGAGGATTCCTCTCCAGTGCTGACATGGATCTTGGGGTACTTCTGGAGTCTCCCCCGGGGAGTCAGTCCTCGTCTCGAATGCGGGCATGCACTTGCGCTTTCCTCCAGAGCGGTAGCAGCAGTGTCACGCAGTCCGCCGCGTGGATCAAAGGATCTATGGTTTTCCCTCGAGTCTTTCCCACGAGGCTTTCCCACGAGGCTTTCCCACAGGGCTGTCCCACGTGCACACGTGGTGGGAGTCGATCCTCGGCTTGAACGTCAAGGCAGTGCAGGGAAAACAGGTTCGTCTGGAATGGACTGACACATCTGGGGGACTCTTGGAATGGTGGCATGACCCTGGAGTTCCTCTCGCCTTTCCTGTGGAGAGCGCCTCCTCTTGAGATGCGACGGGAACGCCGGGAATTCTTTCCCTTCGAAACAGGGAAAGGATCCCTCATCTCGAGCTAGGAGGCGGAAACGGGGCTCCCCTGGATGTTTGCGGGACACCACGTGCTTCCTCTCGAGTGGAGACGGGTATGTCGGGGAACTTCTTGAGTTGCAGCAAGGGTGTGAAGGACCCTTTGGAAGTTCCAGTGGTTAGATGTGATTGGCCTCGAGAAGCCTCAGCGGAAATGGGCCTCATCTCGCCTAGAGGGCAAAACCTCCTGGATGTTCTCGAGTTGCGGCAGGTGCTCTCGACTTACGACGGGGACCTCAGGGACCCTCTCTGGTGGCCTCAGGAAAGGCCAGTCCCCGTGCTAGTTCCTCGGGGGCCTCTCGGGATTCCTCTCCCGTCGATGCCGGGGCCTAAGACCTTGTGTGGAGTCGGGGCCAGAACCTGAGGTTTCCTCTCCAGTGCTGACATGGATCTTGGGGTACTTCCGGAGTCTCCCCAGGGGAGTCAGTCCTCGTCTCGAATGCGGGCATGCACTTGCGCTTTCCTCCAGAGCGGTAGCAGTAGTGTCATGCAGTCCGCCGCGTGGATCAAAGGATCTATGGTTTTCCCTCGAGTCTTTCCCACGAGGCTTTCCCACGAGGCTTTCCCACAGGGCTGTCCCACGTGCACACGTGGTGGGAGTCGATCCTCGGCTTGAACGTCAAGGCAGTGCAGGGAGAGCAGGTTCCTCTGGAATGGACTGACACATCTGGGGGACTCTTGGAATGGTGGCACGACCCTGGAGTTCCTCTCGCCTTTCCTGTGGAGAGCGCCTCCTCTTGAGATGCGACGGGAACGCCGGGAATTCTTTCCCTACGAAACAGGGAAAGGATCCCTCATCTCGAGCTAGGAGGCGGAAACGGGGCTCCCCTGGATGTGTGCGGGACCCTCGTGCTTCCTCTCGAGTGGAGACGGGTATGTCGGGGAACTTCTTGACTTGCAGCAAGGGTGTGAAGGACCCTTTGGAAGTTCCAGTGGTTAGATGTGATTAGCCTTGAGAAGCCTCAGCGGAAATGGGCCTCATCTCGCCTGGAGGGCAAAACCTCCTGGATTTTCTCGAGTTGCGGCAGGTGCTCTCGACTTACGCCGGGGAAGTCAAGGACCCGCTCTGGTGGCTTCAGGAAAGGCCAGTCCCCATGCGAGTTCCTTGGGGGCCTCTCGGGATTCCTCTCCCGTCGATGCCGGATCCTAAGACCTTGTGTGGAGTCGGGGCCGGAACTTGAGGATTCCTCACCAGTGTTTACACGGATCTTGGGGTTTTTCTGGAGTCTCCCCAGGGGAGTCAGTCCTCGTCTCGAATGCGGGCATGCACTTGCGCTTTCCTCCAGAGCGGTAGCAGCAGTGTCACGCATTCCGCTGCGTGGAACAAAGGATCTAAGTTTTTCCCTCGAGTCTTTCCCACGAGGCTTTCCCACGAGGCTTTCCCACAGGGCTGTCCCACGTGCACACGTGGAGAGAGTCCATCCTCAGCTTGAACGTCAAGGCAGTGCAGGGAAAACAGGTTCCTCTGGAATGGACTGACACCTCTGGGGGACTCTTGGAATGGTGGCACGACCCTGGAGTTCCTCTCGCCTTTCCTGTGGAGAGCGCCTCCTCTTGAGATGGGACGGGAACGCCGGGAATTCTTTCCCTACGAAACAGGGAAAGGATCCCTCATTTCGAGCTACGAGGCGGAAACGGGGCTCCCCTGGATGTGTGCGGGACCCTCGTTCTTCCTCTCGAGTGGAGACGGGTATGTCGGGGAACTTCTTGAGTTGCAGCAAGGGTGTGAAGGACCCTTTGGAAGTTCCAGTGGTTAGATGTGATTAGCCTCGAGAAGTCTCAGCGGAAATGGGCCTCATCTCGCCTGGAGGGCAAAACCTCCTGGATGTTCTCGAGTTGCGGCAGGTGCTCTCGACTTACGACGGGGACCTCAGGGACCCGCTCTGGTGGCCTCAGGAAAGGCCAGTCCCCGTGCTAGTTCCTCGGGGGCCTCTCGGGATTTCTCTCCCGTCGATGCCGGGGCCTAAGACCTTGTGTGGAGTCGGGGCCGGAACCAGAGGTTTCCTCTCCAGTGCTGACATGGATCTTGGGGTACTTCCGGAGTCTCCCCAGGGGAGTCAGTCCTCGTCTCGAATGCGGGCATGCACTTGCGCTTTCCTCCAGAGCGGTAGCAGCAGTGTCATGCAGTCCGCCGCGTGGATCAAAGGATCTATGGTTTTCCCTCGAGTCTTTCCCACGAGGCTTTCCCACGAGGCTTTCCCACAGGACTGTCCCACGTGCACACGTGGTGGCAGTCGATCCTCGGCTTGAACGTCAAGGCAGTGCAGGGAGAGCAGGTTCCTCTGGAATGGACTGACACATCTGGGGGACTCTTGGAATGGTGGCACGACCCTGGAGTTCCTCTCGCCTTTCCTGTGGAGAGCGCCTCCTCTTGAGATGCGACGGGAACGACGGGAATTCTTTCCCTACGGAACAGGGAAAGGATCCCTCATCTCGAGTTAGGAGGCGGAAACGGGGCTCCCCTGGATGTGTGCGGGACCCTCGTGCTTCCTCTCGAGTGGAGACGGGTATGTCGGGAAACTTCTTGAGTTGCAGCAAGGGTGTGAAGGACCCTTTGGAAGTTCCAGTGGTTAGATGTGATTAGCCTCGAGAAGCCTCAGCGGAAATGGGCCTCATCTCGCCTGGAGGGCAAAACCTCCTGGATTTTCTCGAGTTGCGGCAGGTGCTCTCGACTTACGACTGGGACCTCAGGGACCCGCTCTGGTGGCCTCAGGAAAGGCAGGTCCCCATGCGAGTTCCTCGGGGGCCTCTCGGGATTCCTCTCCCGTCGATGCCGGGCCTAGGAACTTGTGTGGATTCGGGGCCGGAACCTGAGGTTTCCTCTCCAGTGCTGACATCGATCTTGGGGTACTTCTGAGTCTCCCCAGGGGGTCAGTCCTCGTCTCCAATGCAGGCATGCACTTGCGCTTTCCTCCAGAGCGGTAGCAGCAGTGTCACGCAGTCCGCCGCGTGGATCAAAGGATCTATGGTTTTCCCTCGAGCCTTTCCCACGAGGCTTTCCCACGAGGCTTTCCCACAGGGCTGTACCACGTGCACACGTGGTGGGAGTCGATCCTCGGCTTGAACGTCGAGGCAGTGCAGGGAAAACAGGTTCCTCTGGAATGGACTGAAACATCTGGGGGACTCTTGGAATGGTGGCACGACCCTGGAGTTCCTCTCGCCTTTCGTGTGGAGAGCGCCTCCTCTTGAGATGCGACGGGAACGCGGGAAATTCTTTCCCTTCGAAACAGGGAAAGTATCCCTCATCTCGAGCTAGGAGGCGGAAACGGGGCTCCCCTGGATGTGTGCGGGACCCTCGTGCTTCCTGTCGAGTGGAGACGGGTATGTCGGGGAACTTCTTGAGTTGCAGCAAGGGTGTGAAGGACCCTTTGGAAGTTCCAGCGGTTAGATGTGATTAGCCTGGAGAAGCCTCAGCGGAAATGGGTCTCATCTCGCCTGGAGGGCAAAACCTCCTGGATTTTCTCGAGTTGCGGCAGGTGCTCTCGACTTACGACGGGGACCTCGGGGACCCGCTCTGGTGGCCTCAGGAAAGGCCAGTCCCCATGCGAGATCCTCGGGGGCCTCTCGGGATTCCTCTCCCGTCGATGCTGGGGCCTAAGACCTTGTGTGGAGTCGGGGCCGGAACCTGAGGATTCCTCTCCAGTGCTGACATGGATCTTGGGGTACTTCTGGAGTCTCCCATGGGGAGTCAGTCCTCGTCTCGAATGCAGACATGCACTTGCGCTTCCCTCCAGAGCGGTAGCAGCAGTGTCACACATTCCGCCGCGTGCATCAAGGGATCTATGGCTTTCCCTCGAGGCTTTCCCAAGAGGCTTTCCCACAGGGCTGTCCCACGTGCACACGTGGTGGGAGTCGATCTTCGGCTTGAACGTCAAAGCAGTGCAGGGAAAACAGGTTCCTCTGGAATGGACTGACACATCTGGGGGACTCTTGGAATGGTGGCACGACCCTGGAGTTCCTCTCGCCTTTCCTGTGGAGAGCGCCTCCTCTTGAGATGCGACGGGAACGCCGGGAATTCTTTCCCAACGAAGCAGGGAAAGGATCCCTCATCTCGAGCTAGTAGGCGGAAACGTGGCTCCCCTTGATGTGTGCGGGACCCTCGTGCTTCTTCTCGAGTGGAGACGGGTATGTCGGGGAACTTCTTGAGTTGCAGCAAGGGTGTGAAGGACCCTTTGGAAGGTCCAGTGGTTAGATGTGATTAGCCTCGAGAAGCCTCAGCGGAAATGGGCCTCATCTCGCCTGGAGGGCAAAACCTCCTGGATTTTCTCGAGTTGCGGCAGGTGCTCTCGAGTTACGACGGGGACCTCAGGGACCCGCTCTGGTGGCCTCAGGAAAGGCAAGTCCCCATGCGAGTTCCTCGGGGGCCTCTCGGGATTCCTCTGCCTTCGATGCCGGGGCCTAAGACCTTGTGTGGAGTCGGGGCCGGAACCTGAGGATTCCTCTCCAGTGCTGACATGGATCTTGGGGTACTTCTGGAGTCTCCGCAGGGGAGTCAGTCCTCGTCTCGAATGCGGGCATGCACTTGCGCTTTCCTCCAGAGCGGTAGCAGCAGTGTCACGCAGTCCGCCGCGTGGATCAAAGGATCTATGGTTTTCCCTCGAGTCTTTCCCACGAGGCTTTCCCACGAGGCTTTCCCACAGGGCTGTCCCACGTACACACGTTGTGGGAGTCGATCCTCGGCTTGAACGTCGAGGCAGTGCAGGGAAAACAGGTTCCTCTGGAATGGACGGACACATCTGGGGGACTCTTGGAATGGTGGCACGACCCTGGAGTTCCTCTCGCCTTTCCTGTGGAGAGCGCCTCCTCTTGAGATGCGACGGGAACGCCGGGAATTCTTTCCCAACGAAGCAGGGAAAGAATCCCTCATCTCGAGCTAGGAGGCGGAAACGGGGCTCCCCTGGATGTGTGCGGGACCCTCGTGCTTCCTCTCGAGTGGAGACGGGTATGTCGGGGAACTTCTTGAGTTGCAGCAAGGGTGTGAAGGACCCTTTGGAAGATCCAGTGGTTAGATGTGATTATCCTCGAGAAGCCTCAGCGGAAATGGGCCTCATCTCGCCTGGAGGGCAAAACCTCCTGGATTTTCTCGAGTTGCGGCAGGTGCTCTCGACTTACGACGGGGACCTCAGGGACCCGCTCTGGTGGCCTCAGGAAAGGCCAGTCCCCATGCGAGTTCCTCGGGGGGCTCTCGGGATTCCTCTCCCGGCGATGCTGGCCCTAAGACATTGTGTGGAGTCGGGGCCGGAACCTGAGGATTCCTCTCCAGTGCTGACATGGATTTTGGGCTACTTCTGGAGTCTCCCCAGGGGAGTCAGTCCTCGTCTCGAATGCGGGCATGGACTTGCGCTTTCCTCCAAGCGGTAGCAGCAGTGTCACGCAGTCCGCCGCGTGGATCAAAGGATCTATGGTTTTCCCTCGAGTCTTTCCCAAGAGGCTTTCCCACGAGGCTTTCCCACTGGGCTGTCCCACGTGCACACGTGGAAAGAGTCGATCCTCGGCTTGAACGTCAAGGCAGTGCAGGGAAAAAAGGTTCCTCTGGAATGGACTTACACATCTGGGGGACTCTTGGAATGGTGGCACGACCCTGGAGTTCCTCTCGCCTTTCCTGTGGAGAGCGCCTCCTCTTGACATGCGACGGGAACGCCGGGAATTCTTTCCCTACGAAACAGGGAAAGGATCCCTCATCTCGAGCTAGGAGGCGGAAACGGGGCTCCCCTGGATGTGTGCGGGACCCTCGTGCTTCCTCTCGAGTGGAGACGAGTATGTCGGGGAACTTCTTGAGTTGCAGCAAGGGTGTGAAGGACCCTTTGGAAGGTCCAGTGGTTAGATGTGATTGGCCTCGAGAAGCCTCAGCGGAAATGGGCCTCATCTCGCCTGGAGGGCAAAACCTCCTGGATTTTCTCGAGTTGCGGCAGGTGCTCTCGACTTACGACGGGGACCTCGGGGACCCGCTCTGGTGGCCTCAGGAAAGGCCAGTCCCCATGCGAGTTCCTCGGGGGCCGCTCGGGATTCCTCTCCCATCGATGCCGGGGCCTAAGACCTTGTGTGGAGTCGGGGCCGGAACCTGAGGATTCCTCTCCAGTGCTGACATGGATCTTGGGGTACTTCTGGAGTTTCCCCAGGGGAGTCAGTCCTCGTCTCGAATGCGGGCATGTACTTGCGCTTTCCTCCAGAGCGGTAGCAGCAGAGTCACGCAGTCCGCCGCGTGGATCAAAGGATCTATGGTTTTCCCTCGAGTCTTTCCCACGAGGCTTTCCCACAGGGCTGTCCCACGTGCACACGTGGTGGGAGTCGATCCTTGGCTTGAACGTCAAGGCAGTGCAGGGAAAACAGGTTCCTCTGGAATGGACTGACACATCTGGGGGACTCTTGGAATGGTGTCACGACCCTGGAGTTCCTCTCGCCTTTCCTTTGGAGAGCGCCTCCTCTTGAGATGCGACGGGAACGCCGGGAATTCTTTCCCTACGAAACAGGGAAAGGATCCCTCATCTCGTGCTAGGAGGCGGAAACGGGCCTCCCCTGGATGTGTGCGGGACACCACGTGCTTCCTCTCGAGTGCAGACGGGTATGTCGGGGAACTTCTTGAGTTGCAGCAAGGGTGTGAAGGACCCTTTGGAAGGTCCAGTGGTTAGATGTGATTGGCCTCGAGAAGCCTCAGCGGAAATGGGCCTCATTTCGCCTGGAGGGCAAAACCTCCTGGATTTTCTCGAGTTGCGGCAGGTGCTCTCGACTTACGACGGGGACCTCAGGGACCCGCTCTGGTGGCCTCAGGAAAGGCCAGTCCCCATGCGAGTTCCTCGGGGGCCTCTCGGCATTCCTCTCCCGTCGATGCCGGGGCCTAAGACCTTGTGTGGAGTCGGGGCCGGAACCTGAGGATTCCTGTCCAGTGCTGACATGGATCTTGGGGTACTTCTGGAGTCTCCCCAGGGGAGTCAGTCCTCGTCTCGAATGCGGGCATGCACTTGCGCTTTCCTCCAGAGCGGTAGCAGCAGTGTCACGCAGTCCGCCGCGTGCATCAAAGGATCTAAGGTTTTCCCTCGAGTCTTTCCCACGAGGCTTTCCCACGAGGCTTTCCCACAGGGCTGTCCCACGTGCACACGTGGTGGGAGTCGATCCTCGGCTTGAACGTCAAGGCAGTGCAGGGAAAACAGGTTCCTCTGGAATGGACTGACACATCTGGGGGACTCTTGGAATGGTGGCACGACCCTGGAGTTCCTCTCGCCTTTCCTGTGGAGAGCGCCTCCTCTTGAGATGCGACGGGAACGCCGGGAATTCTTTCCCTACGAAACAGGGAAAGGATCCCTCATCTCGAGCTAGGAGGCGGAAACGGGGCTCCCCTGGATGTTTGCGGGACACCACGTGCTTCCTCTCGAGTGGAGACGGGTATGTCGGGGAACTTCTTGAGTTGCAGCAATGGTGTGAAGACCCTTTGGAAGTTCCAGTGGTTAGATGTTGTTGCCCTCGAGAAGCCTCAGCGGAAATGGGCCTCCTCTCGCCTGGAGGGTAAAACCTCCTGGATTTTCTCGAGTTGCGGCAGGTGCTCTCGACTTACGACGGGGACCTCAGGGACCCGCTCTGGTGGCCTCAGGAAAGGCCAGTCCCCATGCCAGTTCCTCGGGGGCCTCTCGGGATTCCTCTCCCGTCGATGCCGGGGCCTAAGACCTTGTGTGGAGTCGGGGCCGGAACCTGAGGATTCCTCTCCAGTGCTGACATGGATCTTGGGGTACTTCTGGAGTCTCCCCCGGGGAGTCAGTCCTCGTCTCGAATGCGGGCATGCACTTGCGCTTTCCTCCAGAGCGGTAGCAGCAGTGTCACGCAGTCCGCCGCGTGGATCAAAGGATCTATGGTTTTCCCTCGAGTCTTTCCCACGAGGCTTTCCCACGAGGCTTTCCCACAGGGCTGTCCCACGTGCACACGTGGTGGGAGTCGATCCTCGGCTTGAACGTCAAGGCAGTGCAGGGAAAACAGGTTCGTCTGGAATGGACTGACACATCTGGGGGACTCTTGGAATGGTGGCATGACCCTGGAGTTCCTCTCGCCTTTCCTGTGGAGAGCGCCTCCTCTTGAGATGCGACGGGAACGCCGGGAATTCTTTCCCTTCGAAACAGGGAAAGGATCCCTCATCTCGAGCTAGGATGCGGAAACGGGGCTCCCCTGGATGTTTGCGGGACACCACGTGCTTCCTCTCGAGTGGAGACGGGTATGTCGGGGAACTTCTTGAGTTGCAGCAATGGTGTGAAGGTCCCTTTGGAAGTTCCAGTGGTTAGATGTGGTTGGCCTCGAGAAGCCTCAGCGGAAATGGGCCTCCTCTCGCCTGGAGGGCAAAACCTCCTGGATTTTCTCGAGTTGCGGCAGGTGCTCTCGACTTACGACGGGGACCTCAGGGACCCGCTCTTGTGGCCTCAGGAAAGGCCAGTCCCCATGCGAGTTCCTCGGGGGCCTCTCGGGATTCCTCTCCCTTCGATGCCGGGGCCTAAGACCTTGTGTGGAGTCGGGGCCGGAACCTGAGGATTCCTCTCCAGTGCTGACATGGATCTTGGGGTACTTCTGGAGTCTCCCCAGGGGAGTCAGTCCTCGTCTCGAATGCGGGCACGCACTTGCGCTTTCCTCCAGAGCGGTAGCAGCAGTGTCACGCAGTCCGCCGCGTGGATCAAAGGATCTATGGTTTTCCCTCGAGTCTTTCCCACGAGGCTTTCCCACGAGGCTTTCCCACAGGTCTGTCCCCCGTGCACACGTGGTGGGAGTCGATCCTCGGCTTGAAGGTCAAGGCAGTGCAGGGAAAACAGGTTCCTCTGGAATGGATTGACACATCTGGGGGACTCTTGGAATGGTGTCACGACCCTGGAGTTCCTCTCGCCTTTCCTGTGGAGAGCGCCTCCTCTTGAGATGGGACGGGAACGCCGGGAATTCTTTCCCTACGAAACAGGGAAAGGATCCCTCATCTCGAGCTAGGAGGCGGAAACGGGGCTCCCCTGGATGTGTGCGGGACCCCACGTGCTTCCTCTCGAGTGGAGACGGGTATGTCGGGGAACTTCTTGAGTTGCAGCAATGGTGTGAAGGACCATTTGGAAGTTCCAGTGGTTAGATGTGGTTGGCCTCGAGAAGCCTCAGCGGAAATGGGCCTCCTCTTGCATGGAGGGCAAAACCTCCTGGATTTTCTCGAGTTGCGGCAGGTGCTCTCGACTTACGACGGGGACTTCAGGGACCCGCTCTGGTGGCCTCAGGAAAGGCCAGTCCCCATGCGAGTTCCTCGGGGGCCTCTCGGGATTCCTCTCCCGTCGATGCCGGGGCCTAAGACCTTGTGTGGAGTCGGGGCCGGAACTTGAGGATTCCTCACCAGTGTTTACACGGATCTTGGGGTTTTTCTGGAGTCTCCCCAGGGGAGTCAGTCCTCGTCTCGAATGCGGGCATGCACTTGCGCTTTCCTCCAGAGCGGTAGCAGCAGTGTCACGCATTCCGCTGCGTGGATCAAAGGATCTAAGTTTTTCCCTCGAGTCTTTCCCACGAGGCTTTCCCACGAGGCTTTCCCACAGGGCTGTCCCACGTGCACACGTGGAGAGAGTCCATCCTCAGCTTGAACGTCAAGGCAGTGCAGGGAAAACAGGTTCCTCTGGAATGGACTGACACCTCTGGGGGACTCTTGGAATGGTGGCACGACCCTGGAGTTCCTCTCGCCTTTCCTGTGGAGAGCGCCTCCTCTTGAGATGCGACGGGAACGCCGGGAATTCTTTCCCTACGAAACAGGGAAAGGATCCCTCATTTCGAGCTACGAGGCGGAAACGGGGCTCCCCTGGATGTGTGCGGGACCCTCGTTCTTCCTCTCGAGTGGAGACGGGTATGTCGGGAAACTTCTTGAGTTGCAGCAAGGGTGTGAAGGACCCTTTGGAAGTTCCAGTGGTTAGATGTGATTAGCCTCGAGAAGCCTCAGCGGAAATGGGCCTCATCTCGCCTGGAGGGCAAAACCTCCTGGATTTTCTCGAGTTGCGGCAGGTGCTCTCGACTTACGACTGGGACCTCAGGGACCCGCTCTGGTGGCCTCAGGAAAGGCAGGTCCCCATGCGAGTTCCTCGGGGGCCTCTCGGGATTCCTCTCCCGTCGATGCCGGGCCTAGGAACTTGTGTGGATTCGGGGCCGGAACCTGAGGTTTCCTCTCCAGTGCTGACATCGATCTTGGGGTACTTCTGAGTCTCCCCAGGGGGTCAGTCCTCGTCTCCAATGCAGGCATGCACTTGCGCTTTCCTCCAGAGCGGTAGCAGCAGTGTCACGCAGTCCGCCGCGTGGATCAAAGGATCTATGGTTTTCCCTCGAGCCTTTCCCACGAGGCTTTCCCACGAGGCTTTCCCACAGGGCTGTACCACGTGCACACGTGGTGGGAGTCGATCCTCGGCTTGAACGTCGAGGCAGTGCAGGGAAAACAGGTTCCTCTGGAATGGACTGAAACATCTGGGGGACTCTTGGAATGGTGGCACGACCCTGGAGTTCCTCTCGCCTTTCGTGTGGAGAGCGCCTCCTCTTGAGATGCGACGGGAACGCGGGAAATTCTTTCCCTTCGAAACAGGGAAAGTATCCCTCATCTCGAGCTAGGAGGCGGAAACGGGGCTCCCCTGGATGTGTGCGGGACCCTCGTGCTTCCTGTCGAGTGGAGACGGGTATGTCGGGGAACTTCTTGAGTTGCAGCAAGGGTGTGAAGGACCCTTTGGAAGTTCCAGCGGTTAGATGTGATTAGCCTGGAGAAGCCTCAGCGGAAATGGGTCTCATCTCGCCTGGAGGGCAAAACCTCCTGGATTTTCTCGAGTTGCGGCAGGTGCTCTCGACTTACGACGGGGACCTCAGGGACCCGCTCTGGTGGCCTCAGGAAAGGCCAGTCCCCATGCGAGATCCTCGGGGGCCTCTCGGGATTCCTCTCCCGTCGATGCTGGGGCCTAAGACCTTGTGTGGAGTCGGGGCCGGAACCTGAGGATTCCTCTCCAGTGCTGACATGGATCTTGGGGTACTTCTGGAGTCTCCCATGGGGAGTCAGTCCTCGTCTCGAATGCAGACATGCACTTGCGCTTCCCTCCAGAGCGGTAGCAGCAGTGTCACACATTCCGCCGCGTGCATCAAGGGATCTATGTCTTTCCCTCGTGGCTTTCCCAAGAGGCTTTCCCACAGGGCTGTCCCACGTGCACACGTGGTGGGAGTCGATCCTCGGCTTGAACGTCAAGGCAGTGCAGGGAAAACAGGTTCCTCTGGAATGGACTGACCCATCTGGGGAACTCTTGGAATGGTGTCACGACCCTGGAGTTCCTCTCGCCTTTCCTGTGGAGAGCGCCTCCTCTTGAGATGCGACGGGAACGCCAGGAATTCTTTCCCTTTGAAACAGGGAAAGGATCCCTCATCTCGAGCTAGGAGGCGGAAACGGGGCTCCCCTGGATGTGTGCGGGACCCTCGTGCTTCCTCTCGAGTGGAGACGGGTATGTCGGGGAACTTCTTGAGATGCAGCAAGGGTGTGAAGGACCCTTTGGAAGTTCCAGCGGTTAGATGTGATTAGCCTCGAGAATCCTCAGCGGAAATGGGCCTCATCTCGCCTGGAGGGCAAAACTTCCTGGATTTTCTCGAGTTGCGGCAGGTGCTCTCGACTTACAACGGGGACCTCAGGGACCCGTTTTGGTGGCCTCAGGAAAGGCCAGTCCCCATGCGAGTTCCTCGGGGGCCTCTCGGGATTCCTCTCCCGTCGATGCCGGGGCCTAAGACCTTATGTGGAGTCGGGGCCGGAACCTGAGGATTCCTCTCCAGTGCTGACATGGATCTTGGGGTACTTCTGGAGTCTCCCCAGGGGAGTCAGTCCTCATCTCGAATGCGGGCATGCACTTGCGCTTTCCTCCAGAGCGGTAGCAGCAGTGTCACGCAGTCCGCCGCGTGGATCAAAGGATCTATGGTTTTCCCTCGAGTGTTTCTCACGAGGCTTTCCCACGAGGTTTTCCCACAGGGCTGTGCCACGTGCACACGTTGTGGGAGTCGATCCTTGGCTTGAACGTCAAGGCAGTGCAGGGATAACAGGTTCCTCTGGAATGGACTGACACATCTGGGGGACTCTTGGAATGGTGGCACGACCCTGGAGTTCCTCTCGCCTTTCCTGTGGAGAGCGCCTCCTCTTGAGATGCGACGGGAACGCCGGGAATTCCTTCCCTACGAAACAGGGAAAGGATCCCTCATCTCGAGCTACGAGGCGAAAACGGGGCTCGCCTGGATGTGTGCGGGACCCTCGTGCTTCCTCTCGAGTGGAGACGAGTATGTCGGGGAACTTCTTGAGTTGCAGCAAGGGTGTGAAGGACCCTTTGGAAGTTCCAGCGGTTAGACGTGATTAGCCTCGAGAAGCCTCAGCGGAAATGGGCCTCATCTCTCCTGGAGGGCAAAACCTCCTGGATTTTCTCGAGTTGCGGCAGGTGCTCTCGACTTACGACGGGGACCTCAGGGACCCGCTCTGGTGGCCTCAGGAAAGGCCAGTCCCCATGCGAGTTCCTCGGGGGCCTCTCGGGATTCCTCTCCCGTCGATGCCGGGGCCTAAGACCTTGTGTGGAGTCGGGGCCGGAACCTGAGGATTCCTCTCCAGTGCTGACATGGATCTTGGGGTACTTCTGGAGTCTCCCCAGGGGAGTCAGTCCTCGTCTCGAATGCGGGCATGCACTTGCGCTTTCCTCCAGAGCGGTAGCAGCAGTGTCACGCAGTCCGCCGCGTGGATCAAAGGATCTATGGTTTTCCCTCGAGTCTTTTCCACGAGGCTTTCCCACGAGGCTTTCCCACAGGGCTGTCCCACGTGCACACGTGGTGGGAGTCGATCCTCGGCTTGAACGTTGAGGCAGTGCAGGGAAAACAGGTTCCTCTGGAATGTACTGACACATCTGGGGGACTCTTGGAATGGTGGCACGACCCTGGAGTTCCTCTCGCCTTTCGTGTGGAGAGGGCCTCCTCTTGAGATGCGACGGGAACGCCGGGAATTCTTTCCCTTCGAAACAGGGAAAGGATCCCTCATCTCGAGCTAGGAGGCGGAAACGGGGCTCCCCTGGATGTGTGCGGGACCCTCGTGCTTCCTGTCGAGTGGAGACGGGTATGTCGGGGAACTTCTTGAGTTGCAGCAAGGGTGTGAAGGACCCTTTTGAAGTTCCAGTGGTTAGATGTGATTAGCCTCGAGAAGCCTCAGCGGAAATGGGCCTCATCTCGCCTGGAGGGCAAAACCTCCTGGATTTTCTCGAGTTGCGGCAGGTGCTCTCGACTTACAACGGGGACCTCAGGGACCCGTTCTGGTGGCCTCAGGAAAGGCCAGTCCCCATGCGAGTTCCTCGGGGGCCTCTCGGGATTACTCTCCCGTCGATGCCGGGGCCTAAGACCTTGTGTGCAGTCGGGGCCGGAACCTGAGGATTCCTCTCCAGTGCTGACATGGATCTTGGGGTACTTCTGGAGTCTCCCCAGGGGAGTCAGTCCTCGTCTCGAATGCGGGCATGCACTTGCGCTTTCCTCCAGAGCGGTAGCAGCAGTGTCACGCAGTTCGCCGCGTGGATCAAAGGATCTATGGTTTTCCCTCGAGTGTTTCTCACGAGGCTTTCCCACGAGGCTTTCCCACAGGGCTGTCCCACGTGCACACGTTGTGGGAGTCGATCCTCGGCTTGAACGATAAGGCAGTGCAGGGAAAACAGGTTCCTCTGGAATGGACTGACACATCTGGGGGACTCTTGGAATGGTGGCACGACCCTGGAGTTCCTCTCGCCTTTCCTGTGGAGAGCGCCTCCTCTTGAGATGCGACGGGAACGCCGGGAATTCCTTCCCTACGAAACAGGGAAAGGATCCCTCATCTCGAGCTCGGAGGCGAAAACGGGGCTCCCCTGGATGTGTGCGGGACCCTCGTGCTTCCTCTCGAGTGGAGACGGGTATGTCGGGGAACTTCTTGAGTTGCAGCAAGGGTGTGAAGGACCCTTTGGAAGTTCCAGCGGTTAGATGTGATTAGCCTCGAGAAGCCTCAGCGGAAATGGGCCTCATCTCGCCTGGAGGGCAAAACCTCCTGGATTTTCTCGAGTTGCGGCATGTGCTCTCGACTTACGACGGGGACCTCAGGGACCCGCTCTGGTGGCCTCAGGAAAGGCCAGTCCCCATGCGAGTTCCTCGGGGGCCTCTCGGGATTCCTCTCCCGTCGATGCCGGGGCCTAAGACCTTGTGTGGAGTCGGGGCCGGAACCTGAGGATTCCTCTCCAGTGCTGACATGGATCTTGGGGTTCTTCTGGAGTCTCCGCAGGGGAGTCAGTCCTCGTCTCGAATGCGGGCATGCACTTGCGCTTTCCTCCAGAGCGGTAGCAGCAGTGTCACGCAGTCCGCCGCGTGGATCAAAGGATCTATGGTTTTCCCTCGAGTCTTTCCCACGAGGCTTTCCCACGAGGCTTTCCCACAGGGCTGTCCCACGTACACACGTGGTGGGAGTCGATCCTCGGCTTGAACGTCGAGGCAGTGCAGGGAAAACAGGTTCCTCTGGAATGGACTGACACATCTGGGGGACTCTTGGAATGGTGGCACGACCCTGGAGTTCCTCTCGCCTTTCCTGTGGAGAGCGCCTCCTCTTGAGATGCGACGGGAACGCCGGGAATTCTTTCCCTTCGAAACAGGGAAAGGATCCCTCATCTCGAGCTAGGAGGCGGAAACGGGGCTCCCCTGGATGTGTGCGGGACCCTCGTTCTTCCTCTCGAGTGGAGTCGGGTATGTCGGGGAACTTCTTGAGTTGCAGCAAGGGTGTGAAGGACCCTTTGGAAGTTCCAGTGGTTAGATGTGATTAGCCTCGGGAAGCCTCAGCGGAAATGGGCCTCATCTCGCCTGGAGGGCAAAACCTCCTGGATTTTCTCGAGTTGCGGCAGGTGCTCTCGACTTACGACGGGGACCTCAGGGACCCGCTCTGGTGGCCTCAGGAAAGGCCAGTCCCCATGCGAGTTCCTTGGGGGCCTCTCGGGTTTCCTCTCCCGTCGATGCCGGGGCCTAAGACCTTGTGTGGAGTCGCGGCCGGAACCTGAGGATTCCTCTCCAATGATGACATGGATCTTGGGGTACTTCTTGAGTCTCCCCAGGGGAGTCAGTCCTCATCTCGAATGCAGACATGCACTTGCGCTTCCCTCCACAGCGGTAGCAGCAGTGTCACGCATTCCGCCGCGTGCATCAAGGGATCTATGGCTTTCCCTCGAGGCTTTCCCAAGAGGCTTTCCCACAGGGCTGTCCTACGTGCACACGTGGTGGGAGTCGATCCTCGGCTTGAATGTCAAGGCAGTGCAGGGAAAACAGGTTCCTCTGGAATGGACTGACACATCTGGGGGACTCTTTGAATGGTGGCACGACCCTGGAGTTCCTCTCGCCTTTCCTGTGGAGAGCGCCTCCTCTTGTGATGCGACGGGAACGCCGGGAATTCTTTCCCAACGAAGCAGGGAAAGGATCCCTCATCTCGAGCTAGTAGGCGGAAACGGGGCTCCCCTGGATGTGTGCGGGACCCTCGTGCTTCCTCTCGAGTGGAGACGGGTATGTCGGGGAACTTCTTGAGTTGCAGCAAGGGTGTGAAGGACCCTTTGGAAGTTCCAGTGGTTAGATGTGATTAGCCTCGAGAAGCCTCAGCGGAAATGGGCCTCATCTCGCCTGGAGGGCAAAACCTCCTGGATTTTCTCGAGTTGCGGCAGGTGCTCTCGACTTACGACGGGGACCTCAGGGACCCGCTCTGGTGGCCTCAGGAAAGGCCAGTCCCCATGCGAGTTCCTCGGGGGCCTCTCGGGATTCCTCTGCCTTCGATGCCGGGGCCTAAGACCTTGTGTGGAGTCGGGGCCGGAACCTGAGGATTCCTCTCCAGTGGTGACATGGATCTTGGGGTACTTCTGGAGTCTCCCCAGGGGAGTCAGTCCTCGTCTCGAATGCGGGCATGCACTTGCGCTTTCCTCCAGAGCGGTAGGAGCAGTGTCACGCAGTCCGCCGCGTGGATCAAAGGATCTATGGTTTTCCCTCGAGTCTTTCCCACGAGGCTTTCCCACGAGGCTTTCCCACAGGGCTGTCCCACGTGCACACGTGGTGGGAGTCGATCCTCGGCTTGAAAGTCAATGCAGTGCAGGGAAAACAGGTTCCTCTGGAATGGACTGACACATGTGGGGGACTCTTGGAATGGTGTCATGACCCTGGAGTTCCTCTCGCCTTTCCTGTGGAGAGCGCCTCCTCTTGAGATGCGACGGGAACGCCGGGAATTCTTTCCCTTCGAAACAGGGAAAGGATCCCTCATCTCGAGCTAGGAGGCGGAAACGGGGCTCCCCTGGATGTGAGCGGGACACCACGTGCTTCCTCTCGAGTGCAGACGGGTATGTCGGGGAACTTCTTGAGTTGCAGCAAGGGTGTGAAGGACCCTTTTGAAGTTCCAGTGGTTAGATGTGATTGGCCTCGAGAAGCCTCAGCGGAAATGGGCCTCATCTCGCCTGGAGGGCAAAACCTCCTGGATGTTCTCGAGTTGCGGCAGGTGCTCTCGACTTACGACGGGGACCTCAGGGACCCTCTCTGGTGGCCTCAGGAAAGGCCAGTCCCCGTGCTAGTTCCTAGGGGGCCTCTCGGGATTCCTCTCCCGTCGATGCCGGGGCCTAAGACCTTGTGTGGAGTCGGGGCCAGAACCTGAGGTTTCCTCTCCAGTGCTGACATGGATCTTGGGGTACTTCCGGAGTCTCCCCAGGGGAGTCAGTCCTCGTCTCGAATGCGGGCATGCACTTGCGCTTTCCTCCAGAGCGGTAGCAGTAGTGTCATGCAGTCCGCCGCGTGGATCAAAGGATCTATGGTTTTCCCTCGAGTCTTTCCCACGAGGCTTTCCCACGAGGCTTTCCCACAGGGCTGTCCCACGTGCACACGTGGTGGGAGTCGATCCTCGGCTTGAACGTCAAGGCAGTGCAGGGAGAGCAGGTTCCTCTGGAATGGACTGACACATCTGGGGGACTCTTGGAATGGTGGCACGACCCTGGAGTTTCTCTCGCCTTTCCTGTGGAGAGCGCCTCCTCTTGAGATGCGACGGGAATGCCGGGAATTCTTTCCCTACGAAACAGGGAAAGGATCCCTCATCTCGAGCTAGGAGGCGGAAACGGGGCTCCCCTGGATGTGTGCGGGACCCTCGTGCTTCCTCTCGAGTGGAGACGGGTATGTCGGGGAACTTCTTGACTTGCAGCAAGGGTGTGAAGGACCCTTTGGAAGTTCCAGTGGTTAGATGTGATTAGCCTTGAGAAGCCTCAGCGGAAATGGGCCTCATCTCGCCTGGAGGGCAAAACCTCCTGGATTTTCTCGAGTTGCGGCAGGTGCTCTCGACTTACGCCGGGGAAGTCAAGGACCCGCTCTGGTGGCTTCAGGAAAGGCCAGTCCCCATGCGAGTTCCTCGGGGGCCTCTCGGGATTCCTCTCCCGTCGATGCCGGATCCTAAGACCTTGTGTGGAGTCGGGGCCGGAACTTGAGGATTCCTCACCAGTGTTTACACGGATCTTGGGGTTTTTCTGGAGTCTCCCCAGGGGAGTCAGTCCTCGTCTCGAATGCGGGCATGCACTTGCGCTTTCCTCCAGAGCGGTAGCAGCAGTGTCACGCATTCCGCTGCGTGGATCAAAGGATCTAAGTTTTTCCCTCGAGTCTTTCCCACGAGGCTTTCCCACGAGGCTTTCCCACAGGGCTGTCCCACGTGCACACGTGGAGAGAGTCCATCCTCAGCTTGAACGTCAAGGCAGTGCAGGGAAAACAGGTTCCTCTGGAATGGACTGACACCTCTGGGGGACTCTTGGAATGGTGGCACGACCCTGGAGTTCCTCTCGCCTTTCCTGTGGAGAGCGCCTCCTCTTGAGATGGGACGGGAACGCCGGGAATTCTTTCCCTACGAAACAGGGAAAGGATCCCTCATTTCGAGCTACGAGGCGGAAACGGGGCTCCCCTGGATGTGTGCGGGACCCTCGTTCTTCCTCTCGAGTGGAGACGGGTATGTCGGGAAACTTCTTGAGTTGCAGCAAGGGTGTGAAGGACCCTTTGGAAGTTCCAGTGGTTAGATGTGATTAGCCTCGAGAAGCCTCAGCGGAAATGGGCCTCATCTCGCCTGGAGGGCAAAACCTCCTGGATTTTCTCGAGTTGCGGCAGGTGCTCTCGACTTACGACTGGGACCTCAGGGACCCGCTCTGGTGGCCTCAGGAAAGGCAGGTCCCCATGCGAGTTCCTCGGGGGCCTCTCGGGATTCCTCTCCCGTCGATGCCGGGCCTAGGAACTTGTGTGGATTCGGGGCCGGAACCTGAGGTTTCCTCTCCAGTGCTGACATCGATCTTGGGGTACTTCTGAGTCTCCCCAGGGGGTCAGTCCTCGTCTCCAATGCAGGCATGCACTTGCGCTTTCCTCCAGAGCGGTAGCAGCAGTGTCACGCAGTCCGCCGCGTGGATCAAAGGATCTATGGTTTTCACTCGAGCCTTTCCCACGAGGCTTTCCCACGAGGCTTTCCCACAGGGCTGTACCACGTGCACACGTGGTGGGAGTCGATCCTCGGCTTGAACGTCGAGGCAGTGCAGGGAAAACAGGTTCCTCTGGAATGGACTGAAACATCTGGGGGACTCTTGGAATGGTGGCACGACCCTGGAGTTCCTCTCGCCTTTCGTGTGGAGAGCGCCTCCTCTTGAGATGCGACGGGAACGCGGGAAATTCTTTCCCTTCGAAACAGGGAAAGTATCCCTCATCTCGAGCTAGGAGGCGGAAACGGGGCTCCCCTGGATGTGTGCGGGACCCTCGTGCTTCCTGTCGAGTGGAGACGGGTATGTCGGGGAACTTCTTGAGTTGCAGCAAGGGTGTGAAGGACCCTTTGGAAGTTCCAGCGGTTAGATGTGATTAGCCTGGAGAAGCCTCAGCGGAAATGGGTCTCATCTCGCCTGGAGGGCAAAACCTCCTGGATTTTCTCGAGTTGCGGCAGGTGCTCTCGACTTACGACGGGGACCTCAGGGACCCGCTCTGGTGGCCTCAGGAAAGGCCAGTCCCCATGCGAGATCCTCGGGGGCCTCTCGGGATTCCTCTCCCGTCGATGCTGGGGCCTAAGACCTTGTGTGGAGTCGGGGCCGGAACCTGAGGATTCCTCTCCAGTGCTGACATGGATCTTGGGGTACTTCTGGAGTCTCCCATGGGGAGTCAGTCCTCGTCTCGAATGCAGACATGCACTTGCGCTTCCCTCCAGAGCGGTAGCAGCAGTGTCACACATTCCGCCGCGTGCATCAAGGGATCTATGTCTTTCCCTCGTGGCTTTCCCAAGAGGCTTTCCCACAGGGCTGTCCCACGTGCACACGTGGTGGGAGTCGATCCTCGGCTTGAACGTCAAGGCAGTGCAGGGAAAACAGGTTCCTCTGGAATGGACTGACCCATCTGGGGAACTCTTGGAATGGTGTCACGACCCTGGAGTTCCTCTCGCCTTTCCTGTGGAGAGCGCCTCCTCTTGAGATGCGACGGGAACGCCAGGAATTCTTTCCCTTTGAAACAGGGAAAGGATCCCTCATCTCGAGCTAGGAGGCGGAAACGGGGCTCCCCTGGATGTGTGCGGGACCCTCGTGCTTCCTCTCGAGTGGAGACGGGTATGTCGGGGAACTTCTTGAGATGCAGCAAGGGTGTGAAGGACCCTTTGGAAGTTCCAGCGGTTAGATGTGATTAGCCTCGAGAATCCTCAGCGGAAATGGGCCTCATCTCGCCTGGAGGGCAAAACTTCCTGGATTTTCTCGAGTTGCGGCAGGTGCTCTCGACTTACAACGGGGACCTCAGGGACCCGTTTTGGTGGCCTCAGGAAAGGCCAGTCCCCATGCGAGTTCCTCGGGGGCCTCTCGGGATTCCTCTCCCGTCGATGCCGGGGCCTAAGACCTTATGTGGAGTCGGGGCCGGAACCTGAGGATTCCTCTCCAGTGCTGACATGGATCTTGGGGTACTTCTGGAGTCTCCCCAGGGGAGTCAGTCCTCATCTCGAATGCGGGCATGCACTTGCGCTTTCCTCCAGAGCGGTAGCAGCAGTGTCACGCAGTCCGCCCCGTGGATCAAAGGATCTATGGTTTTCCCTCGAGTGTTTCTCACGAGGCTTTCCCACGAGGTTTTCCCACAGGGCTGTGCCACGTGCACACGTTGTGGGAGTCGATCCTTGGCTTGAACGTCAAGGCAGTGCAGGGATAACAGGTTCCTCTGGAATGGACTGACACATCTGGGGGACTCTTGGAATGGTGGCACGACCCTGGAGTTCCTCTCGCCTTTCCTGTGGAGAGCGCCTCCTCTTGAGATGCGACGGGAACGCCGGGAATTCCTTCCCTACGAAACAGGGAAAGGATCCCTCATCTCGAGCTACGAGGCGAAAACGGGGCTCGCCTGGATGTGTGCGGGACCCTCGTGCTTCCTCTCGAGTGGAGACGAGTATGTCGGGGAACTTCTTGAGTTGCAGCAAGGGTGTGAAGGACCCTTTGGAAGTTCCAGCGGTTAGACGTGATTAGCCTCGAGAAGCCTCAGCGGAAATGGGCCTCATCTCTCCTGGAGGGCAAAACCTCCTGGATTTTCTCGAGTTGCGGCAGGTGCTCTCGACTTACGACGGGGACCTCAGGGACCCGCTCTGGTGGCCTCAGGAAAGGCCAGTCCCCATGCGAGTTCCTCGGGGGCCTCTCGGGATTCCTCTCCCGTCGATGCCGGGGCCTAAGACCTTGTGTGGAGTCGGGGCCGGAACCTGAGGATTCCTCTCCAGTGCTGACATGGATCTTGGGGTACTTCTGGAGTCTCCCCAGGGGAGTCAGTCCTCGTCTCGAATGCGGGCATGCACTTGCGCTTTCCTCCAGAGCGGTAGCAGCAGTGTCACGCAGTCCGCCGCGTGGATCAAAGGATCTATGGTTTTCCCTCGAGTCTTTTCCACGAGGCTTTCCCACGAGGCTTTCCCACAGGGCTGTCCCACGTGCACACGTGGTGGGAGTCGATCCTCGGCTTGAACGTTGAGGCAGTGCAGGGAAAACAGGTTCCTCTGGAATGTACTGACACATCTGGGGGACTCTTGGAATGGTGGCACGACCCTGGAGTTCCTCTCGCCTTTCGTGTGGAGAGGGCCTCCTCTTGAGATGCGACGGGAACGCCGGGAATTCTTTCCCTTCGAAACAGGGAAAGGATCCCTCATCTCGAGCTAGGAGGCGGAAACGGGGCCCCCCTGGATGTGTGCGGGACCCTCGTGCTTCCTGTCGAGTGGAGACGGGTATGTCGGGGAACTTCTTGAGTTGCAGCAAGGGTGTGAAGGACCCTTTTGAAGTTCCAGTGGTTAGATGTGATTAGCCTCGAGAAGCCTCAGCGGAAATGGGCCTCATCTCGCCTGGAGGGCAAAACCTCCTGGATTTTCTCGAGTTGCGGCAGGTGCTCTCGACTTACAACGGGGACCTCAGGGACCCGTTCTGGTGGCCTCAGGAAAGGCCAGTCCCCATGCGAGTTCCTCGGGGGCCTCTCGGGATTACTCTCCCGTCGATGCCGGGGCCTAAGACCTTGTGTGCAGTCGGGGCCGGAACCTGAGGATTCCTCTCCAGTGCTGACATGGATCTTGGGGTACTTCTGGAGTCTCCCCAGGGGAGTCAGTCCTCGTCTCGAATGCGGGCATGCACTTGCGCTTTCCTCCAGAGCGGTAGCAGCAGTGTCACGCAGTTCGCCGCGTGGATCAAAGGATCTATGGTTTTCCCTCGAGTGTTTCTCACGAGGCTTTCCCACGAGGCTTTCCCACAGGGCTGTCCCACGTGCACACGTTGTGGGAGTCGATCCTCGGCTTGAACGATAAGGCAGTGCAGGGAAAACAGGTTCCTCTGGAATGGACTGACACATCTGGGGGACTCTTGGAATGGTGGCACGACCCTGGAGTTCCTCTCGCCTTTCCTGTGGAGAGCGCCTCCTCTTGAGATGCGACGGGAACGCCGGGAATTCCTTCCCTACGAAACAGGGAAAGGATCCCTCATCTCGAGCTAGGAGGCGAAAACGGGGCTCCCCTGGATGTGTGCGGGACCCTCGTGCTTCCTCTCGAGTGGAGTCGGGTATGTCGGGGAACTTCTTGAGTTGCAGCAAGGGTGTGAAGGACCCTTTGGAAGTTCCAGCGGTTAGATGTGATTAGCCTCGAGAAGCCTCAGCGGAAATGGGCCTCATCTCGCCTGGAGGGCAAAACCTCCTGGATTTTCTCGAGTTGCGGCATGTGCTCTCGACTTACGACGGGGACCTCAGGGACCCGCTCTGGTGGCCTCAGGAAAGGCCAGTCCCCATGCGAGTTCCTCGGGGGCCTCTCGGGATTCCTCTCCCGTCGATGCCGGGGCCTAAGACCTTGTGTGGAGTCGGGGCCGGAACCTGAGGATTCCTCTCCAGTGCTGACATGGATCTTGGGGTTCTTCTGGAGTCTCCGCAGGGGAGTCAGTCCTCGTCTCGAATGCGGGCATGCACTTGCGCTTTCCTCCAGAGCGGTAGCAGCAGTGTCACGCAGTCCGCCGCGTGGATCAAAGGATCTATGGTTTTCCCTCGAGTCTTTCCCACGAGGCTTTCCCACGAGGCTTTCCCACAGGGCTGTCCCACGTACACACGTGGTGGGAGTCGATCCTCGGCTTGAACGTCGAGGCAGTGCAGGGAAAACAGGTTCCTCTGGAATGGACTGACACATCTGGGGGACTCTTGGAATGGTGGCACGACCCTGGAGTTCCTCTCGCCTTTCCTGTGGAGAGCGCCTCCTCTTGAGATGCGACGGGAACGCCGGGAATTCTTTCCCTTCGAAACAGGGAAAGGATCCCTCATCTCGAGCTAGGAGGCGGAAACGGGGCTCCCCTGGATGTGTGCGGGACCCTCGTTCTTCCTCTCGAGTGGAGTCGGGTATGTCGGGGAACTTCTTGAGTTGCAGCAAGGGTGTGAAGGACCCTTTGGAAGTTCCAGTGGTTAGATGTGATTAGCCTCGGGAAGCCTCAGCGGAAATGGGCCTCATCTCGCCTGGAGGGCAAAACCTCCTGGATTTTCTCGAGTTGCGGCAGGTGCTCTCGACTTACGACGGGGACCTCAGGGACCCGCTCTGGTGGCCTCAGGAAAGGCCAGTCCCCATGCGAGTTCCTTGGGGGCCTCTCGGGTTTCCTCTCCCGTCGATGCCGGGGCCTAAGACCTTGTGTGGAGTCGCGGCCGGAACCTGAGGATTCCTCTCCAATGATGACATGGATCTTGGGGTACTTCTTGAGTCTCCCCAGGGGAGTCAGTCCTCATCTCGAATGCAGACATGCACTTGCGCTTCCCTCCACAGCGGTAGCAGCAGTGTCACGCATTCCGCCGCGTGCATCAAGGGATCTATGGCTTTCCCTCGAGGCTTTCCCAAGAGGCTTTCCCACAGGGCTGTCCTACGTGCACACGTGGTGGGAGTCGATCCTCGGCTTGAATGTCAAGGCAGTGCAGGGAAAACCGGTTCCTCTGGAATGGACTGACACATCTGGGGGACTCTTGGAATGGTGGCACGACCCTGGAGTTCCTCTCGCCTTTCCTGTGGAGAGCGCCTCCTCTTGTGATGCGACGGGAACGCCGGGAATTCTTTCCCAACGAAGCAGGGAAAGGATCCCTCATCTCGAGCTAGTAGGCGGAAACGGGGCTCCCCTGGATGTGTGCGGGACCCTCGTGCTTCCTCTCGAGTGGAGACGGGTATGTCGGGGAACTTCTTGAGTTGCAGCAAGGGTGTGAAGGACCCTTTGGAAGTTCCAGTGGTTAGATGTGATTAGCCTCGAGAAGCCTCAGCGGAAATGGGCCTCATCTCGCCTGGAGGGCAAAACCTCCTGGATTTTCTCGAGTTGCGGCAGGTGCTCTCGACTTACGACGGGGACCTCAGGGACCCGCTCTGGTGGCCTCAGGAAAGGCCAGTCCCCATGCGAGTTCCTCGGGGGCCTCTCGGGATTCCTCTGCCTTCGATGCCGGGGCCTAAGACCTTGTGTGGAGTCGGGGCCGGAACCTGAGGATTCCTCTCCAGTGGTGACATGGATCTTGGGGTACTTCTGGAGTCTCCCCAGGGGAGTCAGTCCTCGTCTCGAATGCGGGCATGCACTTGCGCTTTCCTCCAGAGCGGTAGGAGCAGTGTCACGCAGTCCGCCGCGTGGATCAAAGGATCTATGGTTTTCCCTCGAGTCTTTCCCACGAGGCTTTCCCACGAGGCTTTCCCACAGGGCTGTCCCACGTGCACACGTGGTGGGTGTCGATCCTCGGCTTGAAAGTCAATGCAGTGCAGGGAAAACAGGTTCCTCTGGAATGGACTGACACATGTGGGGGACTCTTGGAATGGTGTCATGACCCTGGAGTTCCTCTCCCCTTTCCTGTGGAGAGCGCCTCCTCTTGAGATGCGACGGGAACGCCGGGAATTCTTTCCCTACGAAACAGGGAAAGGATCCCTCATCTCGAGCTAGGAGGCGGAAACGGGGCTCCCCTGGATGTGTGCGGGACCCCACGTGCTTCCTCTCGAGTGCAGACGGGTATGTCGGGGAACTTCTTGAGTTGCAGCAATGGTGTGAAGGACCCTTTGGAAGTTCCAGTGGTTAGATGTGATTGGCCTCGAGAAGCCTCAGCGGAAATGGGCCTCATCTCGCCTGGAGGGCAAAACCTGGATTTTCTCGAGTTGCGGCAGGTGCTCTCGACTTACGACGGGGACCTCAGGGACCCGCTCTGGTGGCCTCAGGAAAGGCCAGTCCCCATGCGAGTTCCTCGGGGGCCTCTCGAGATTCCTCTCCCGTCGATGCCGGGGCCTAAGACCTTGTGTGGAGTCGGGGCCGGAACCTGAGGATTCCTCTCCAGTGCTGACATGGATCTTGGGGTACTTCTGGAGTCTCCCCAGGGGAGTCAGTCCTCATCTCAAATGCAGACATGCACTTGCGCTTCCCTCCAAAGCGGTAGCAGCAGTGTCACGCATTCCGCCGCGTGCATCAAGGGATCTATGGCTTTCCCTCGAGGCTTTCCCAAGAGGCTTTCCCACAGGGCTGTCCCACGTGCACACGTGGTGGGAGTCGATCTTCGGCTTGAACGTCAAAGCAGTGCAGGGAAAACAGGTTCCTCTGGAATGGACTGACACATCTGGGGGACTCTTGGAATGGTGGCACGACCCTGGAGTTCCTCTCGCCTTTCCTGTGGAGAGCGCCTCCTCTTGAGATGCGACGGGAACGCCGGGAATTCTTTCCCAACGAAGCAGGGAAAGGATCCCTCATCTCGAGCTAGTAGGCGGAAACGTGGCTCCCCTTGATGTGTGCGGGACCCTCGTGCTTCTTCTCGAGTGGAGACGGGTATGTCGGGGAACTTCTTGAGTTGCAGCAAGGGTGTGAAGGACCCTTTGGAAGGTCCAGTGGTTAGATGTGATTAGCCTCGAGAAGCCTCAGCGGAAATGGGCCTCATCTCGCCTGGAGGGCAAAACCTCCTGGATTTTCTCGAGTTGCGGCAGGTGCTCTCGAGTTACGACGGGGACCTCAGGGACCCGCTCTGGTGGCCTCAGGAAAGGCAAGTCCCCATGCGAGTTCCTCGGGGGCCTCTCGGGATTCCTCTGCCTTCGATGCCGGGGCCTAAGACCTTGTGTGGAGTCGGGGCCGGAACCTGAGGATTCCTCTCCAGTGCTGACATGGATCTTGGGGTACTTCTGGAGTCTCCGCAGGGGAGTCAGTCCTCGTCTCGAATGCGGGCATGCACTTGCGCTTTCCTCCAGAGCGGTAGCAGCAGTGTCACGCAGTCCGCCGCGTGGATCAAAGGATCTATGGTTTTCCCTCGAATCTTTCCCACGAGGCTTTCCCACGAGGCTTTCCCACAGGGCTGTCCCACGTACACACGTTGTGGGAGTCGATCCTCGGCTTGAACGTCGAGGCAGTGCAGGGAAAACAGGTTCCTCTGGAATGGACGGACACATCTGGGGGACTCTTGGAATGGTGGCACGACCCTGGAGTTCCTCTCGCCTTTCCTGTGGAGAGCGCCTCCTCTTGAGATGCGACGGGAACGCCGGGAATTCTTTCCCAACGAAGCAGGGAAAGAATCCCTCATCTCGAGCTAGGAGGCGGAAACGGGGCTCCCCTGGATGTGTGCGGGACCCTCGTGCTTCCTCTCGAGTGGAGACGGGTATGTCGGGGAACTTCTTGAGTTGCAGCAAGGGTGTGAAGGACCCCTTGGAAGATCCAGTGGTTAGATGTGATTAGCCTCGAGAAGCCTCAGCGGAAATGGGCCTCATCTCGCCTGGAGGGCAAAACCTCCTGGATTTTCTCGAGTTGCGGCAGGTGCTCTCGACTTACGACGGGGACCTCAGGGACCCGCTCTGGTGGCCTCAGGAAAGGCCAGTCCCCATGCGAGTTCCTCGGGGGGCTCTCCGGATTCCTCTCCCGGCGATGCTGGCCCTAAGACATTGTGTGGAGTCGGGGCCGGAACCTGAGGATTCCTCTCCAGTGCTGACATGGATTTTGGGCTACTTCTGGAGTCTCCCCAGGGGAGTCAGTCCTCGTCTCGAATGCGGGCATGGACTTGCGCTTTCCTCCAAGCGGTAGCAGCAGTGTCACGCAGTCCGCCGCGTGGATCAAAGGATCTATGGTTTTCCCTCGAGTCTTTCCCAAGAGGCTTTCCCACGAGGTTTTCCCACTGGGCTGTCCCACGTGCACACGTGGAAAGAGTCGATCCTCGGCTTGAACGTCAAGGCAGTGCAGGGAAAAAAGGTTCCTCTGGAATGGACTTACACATCTGGGGGACTCTTGGAATGGTGGCACGACCCTGGAGTTCCTCTCGCCTTTCCTGTGGAGAGCGCCTCCTCTTGACATGCGACGGGAACGCCGGGAATTCTTTCCCTACGAAACAGGGAAAGGATCCCTCATCTCGAGCTAGGAGGCGGAAACGGGGCTCCCCTGGATGTGTGCGGGACCCTCGTGCTTCCTCTCCAGTGGACACGGGTATGTCGGGGAACTTCTGGACTTGCAGCAAGGGTGTGAAGGACCCTTTGTAAGTTCCAGTGGTTAGATGTGTTTAGCCTCGAGAAGCCTCAGCGGAAATGGGCCTCATCTCGCTTGGAGGGCAAAACCTCCTGGATTTTCTCGAGTTGCGGTAGGTGCTCTCGACTTACGACGGGGACCTCAGGGACCCGCTCTGGTGGCCTCAGGAAAGGCCAGTCCCCATGCGAGTTCCTCGGGGGCCTCTCGGGATTCCTCTCCCGTCGATGCCGGGGCCTAAGACCTTGTGTGGAGTCGGGGCTGGAACCTGAGGATTCCTCTCCAGTGCTGACATGGATCTTGGGGTACTTCTGGAGTCTCCCCAGAGGAGTTAGTCCTCGTCTCGAAAGCGGGCATGCACTTGCGCTTTCCTCCAGAGCGGTAGCAGCAGTGTCACGCATTCTGCCAAGTGGATCAAGGGATCTATGGCTTTCCCTCGAGGCTTTCCCACGAGGGTTTCCCACAGGGCTGTCCCACGTGCACACGTGGTGGCAGTCGATCCTCGGCTTGAACGTCAAGACAGTGCAGGGAAAACAGGTTCCTCTGGAATGGACTGACACATCTGGGGGACTCTTGGAATGGTGGCACGACCCTGGAGTTCCTCTCGCCTTTCCTGTGGAGAGCGCCTCCTCTTGAGATGCGACGGGAACGCCGGGAATTCTTTCCCTACGAAACAGGGAAAGGATCCCTCATCTCGATCTAGGAGGCGGAAACGGGGCTCCCCTGGATGTGTGCGGGACCCTCGTGCTTCCTCTCGAGTGGAGACGGGTATGTCGGGGAACTTCTTGAGTTGCAGCAAGGGTGTGAAGGACCCTTTGGAAGTTCCAGTGGTTAGATGTGATTAGCCTCGAGAAGCCTCAGCGGAAATGGGCCTCATCTCGCCTGGAGGGCAAAACATCCTGGATTTTCTCGAGTTGCGGCAGGTGCTCTCGACTTACGACGGGGACCTCAGGGACCCGCTGTGGTAGCCTCAGGAAAGCCCAGTCCCCATGCGAGTTCCTCAGGGGCCTCTCGGGATTCCTCTCACGTCGATGCCGGGGCCTAAGACCTTGTGTGGAGTCGCGGCCGGAACCTGAGGATTCCTCTCCAGTGCTGACATGGATCTTGGGGTACTTCTGGAGTCTCCCCAGGGGAGTCAGTCCTCGTCTCGAATGCAGACATGCACTTGCGCTTCCCTCCAGAGCGGTAGCAGCAGTGTCACGCAGTCCGCCGCGTGCATCAAGGGATCTATGGCTTTCCCTCGAGGCTTTCCCACGAGGCTTTCCCACAGGGCTGTCCCACGTGCACACGTGGTGGGAGTCGATCCTCGGCTTGAACGTCAAGGCAGTGCAGGGAAAACAGGTTCCTCTGGAATGGACTGACACATCTGGGGGACTCTTGGAATGGTGGAACGACCCTGGAGTTCCTCTCGCCTTTCCTGTGGAGAACGCCTCCTCTTGAGATGCGACGGGAACGCCGGGAATTCTTTCCCTACGAAACAGGGAAAGGATCCCTCATCTCGAGCTAGGAGGCGGAAACGGGGCTCCCCTGGATGTGTGCGGACCCTCGTGCTTCCTCTCGAGTGGAGACGGGTATGTCCGGGAAATTCTTGAGTTGCAGCAAGGGTGTGAAGGACCCTTTGGAAGTCCCAGCGGTTAGATGTGATTAGCCTCGAGAAGCCTCAGCGGAAATGGGCCTCATCTCGCCTGGAGGGCAAAACCTCCTGGATTTTCTCGAGTTGCGGCAGGTGCTCTCGACTTACGAGGGGGACTTCAGGGACCCGCTCTGGTGGCCTCAGGAAAGGCCAGTCCCCATGCGAGTTCCTCGGGGGCCTGTCGGGATTCCTCTCCCGTCGATGCCGGGTCCTAAGACCTTGTGTGGAGTCGGGGCTGGACCCTGAGGATTCCTCTCCAGTGCTGACATGGATCTTGGGGTACTTCTGGAGTCTCCCCAGGGGAGTCAGGCCTCGTCTCGAATGCGGGCATGCACTTGCGCTTTCCTCCAGAGCGGTAGCAGCAGTGTCACGCAGTCCGCCGCGTGGATCAAAGGATCTATGGTTTTCCCTCGAATCTTTCCCACGAGGCTTTCCCATGAGGCTTTCCCACAGGGCTGTCCCACGTACACACGAGGTGGGAGTCGATCCTCGGCTTGAACGTCGAGGCAGTGCAGGGAAAACATGTTCCTCTGGAATGGACGGACACATCTGGGGGACTCTTTGAATGGTGGCACGACCCTGGAGTTCCTCTCTCCTTTCCTGTGGAGAGCGCCTCCTCTTGACATGCGACGGGAACGCCGGGAATTCTTTCCCTTCGAAAAAGGGAAAGGATCCCTCGTCTCGAGCTAGGAGGCGGAAACGGTGCTCCCCTGGATGTGTGCGGGACCCTCGTTCTTCCTCTCGAGTGGAGTCGGGTATGTCGGGGAACTTCTTGAGTTGCATCAAGGGTGTGAAGGACCCTTTGGAAGTTCCAGTGGTTAGATGTGATTAGCCTCGAGAAGCCTCAGCGGAAATGGGCCTCATCTCGCCTGGAGGGCAAAACCTCCTGGATTTTCTGGAGTTGCGGCAGGTGCTCTCGACTTACGACGGGGACCTCCGGGACCCGCTCTGGTGGCCTCAGGAAAGGCCAGTCCCCATGCGAGTTCCTTGGGGGCCTCTCGGGTTTCCTCTCCCGTCGATGCCGGGGCCTAAGACATTGTGTGGAGTCGCGGCCGGAACCTGAGGATTCCTCTCCAGTGCTGACATGGATCTTGGGGTACTTATGGAGTCTCCCCAGGGGAGTCAGGCCTCGTCTCGAATGCGGGCATGCACTTGCGCTTTCCTCCAGAGCGGTAGTAGCAGTGTCACGCATTCTGCCGAGTGGATCAAGGGATCTATGGCTTTCCCTCGAGGCTTTCCCACGAGGGTTTCCCACAGGGCTGTCCCACGTGCACACGTGGTGGGAGTCGATCCTCGGCTTGAACGTCGAGGCAGTGCAGGGAAAACAGGTTCCTCTGGTATGGACTGACACATCTGGGGGACTCTTGGAATGGTGTCATGACCCTGGAGTTCCTCTCGCCTTTCCTGTGGAGAGCGCCTCCTCTTGAGATGCGACGGGAACGCCGGGAATTCTTTCCCTACGAAACAGGGAAAGGATCCCTCATCTCGAGCTAGGAGGCGGAAACGGGGCTCCCCTGGATGTGTGCGGGACACCACGTGCTTCCTCTCGAGTGCAGATGGGTATGTCTGGGAACTTCTTGAGTTGCAGCAAGGGTGTGAATGACCCTTTGGAAGTTCCAGTGGTTAGATGTGATTGGCCACGAGAAGCCTCAGCGGAAATGGGCCTCATCTCGCCTGGAGGGCAAAACCTCCTGGTTTTTCTCGAGTTGCGGCAGGTGCTCTCGACTTACGACGGGGACCTCAGGGACCCGCTCTGGTGGCCTCAGGAAAGGCCAGTCCCCATGCGAGTTCCTCGGGGGCCTCTCGGGATTCCTCTCCCGTCGATGCCGGAGCCTAAGACCCTGTGTGGAGTCGGGGCCGGAACCTGAGGATTCCTCTCCAGTGCTTACATGGACCTTGAGGTACTTCTGGAGTCTCCCCAGGGGAGTCAGTCCTCGTCTCGAATGCGGGCATGCATTGCGCTTTCCTCCAGAGCGGTAGCAGCAGTGTCACGCAGTCCGCCGCGTGGATCAAAGGATCTATGGTTTTCCCTCGAGTCTTTCCCACGAGGCTTTCCCACGAGGCTTTCCCACAGGGCTGTGCCACGTGCACACGAGGTGGGAGTCGATCCTCGGCTTGAACGTCAAGGCAGTGCAGGGAAAACAGGTTCCTCTGGAATGGACTGACACATCTGGGGGACTCTTGGAGTGGTGGCACGACCCTGGAGTTCCTCTCGCCTTTCCTGTGGAGAGCGCCTCCTCTTGAGATGCGACGGGAACGCCGGGAATTCTTTCCCTACGAAACAGGGAAAGGATCCCTCATCTCGAGCTAGGAGGCGGAAACGGGGCTCCCCTGGATGTGTGCGGGACACCACGTGCTTCCTCTCGAGTGCAGATGGGTATGTCGGGGAACTTCTTGAGTTGCAGCAAGGGTGTGAAGGACCCTTTGGAAGTTCCAGTGGTTAGATGTGATTGGCCTCGAGAAGCCTCAGCGGAAATGGGCCTCATCTCGCCTGGAGGGCAAAACCTCCTGGATTTTCTCGAGTTGTGGCAGGTGCTCTCGACTTACGACGGGGACCTCAGGGACCCGCTCTGGTGGCCTCAGGAAATGCCAGTCCCCATGCGAGTTCCTCGGGGGCGTCTCGGGATTCCTCTCCCGTCGATGCCGGGGCCTAAGACCTTGTGTGGAGTCGGGGCCGGAACCTGAGGATTCCTCTCCAGTGCTGACATGGATCTTGGGGTACTTCTGGAGTCTCCCCAGGGGAGTCAGTCCTCGTCTCGAATGCGGGCATGCATTGCGCTTTCCTCCAGAGCGGTAGCAGCAGTGTCACGCCGTCCGCCGCGTGGATCAAAGGATCTATGGTATTCCCTCGAGTCTTTCCCACGAGGCTTTCCCACGAGGCTTTCCCACAGGGCTCTCCCACGTGCACACGTGGTGGGAGTCGATCCTCGGCTTGAACGTCAAGGCAGTGCAGGGAAAACAGGTTCCTCTGGAATGGACTGACACATCTGGGGGACTCTTGGAATGGTGTCACGACCCTGGAGTTCCTCTCGCCTTTCCTTTGGAGAGCGCCTCCTCTTGAGATGCGACGGGAACGCCGGGAATTCTTTCCCTACGAAACAGGGAAAGGATCCCTCATCTCGAGCTAGGAGGCGGAAACGGGGCTCCCCTGGATGTGTACGGGAACCCACGTGCTTCCTCTCGAGTGGAGACGGGTATGTCGGGGAACTTCTTGAGTTGCAGCAATGGTGTGAAGGACCCTTTGGAAGTTCCAGTGGTTAGATGTGATTGGCCTCGAGAAGCCTCAGCGGAAATGGGCCTCATCTCGCCTGGAGGGCAAAACCTCCTGGATTTTCTCGAGTTGTGGCAGGTGCTCTCGACTTACGACGGGGACCTCAGGGACCCGCTCTGGTGGCCTCAGGAAATGCCAGTCCCCATGCGAGTTCCTCGGGGGCGTCTCGGGATTCCTCTCCCGTCGATGCCGGGGCCTAAGACCTTGTGTGGAGTCGGGGCCGGAACCTGAGGATTCCTCTCCAGTGCTGACATGGATCTTGGGGTACTTCTGGAGTCTCCCCAGGGGAGTCAGTCCTCGTCTCGAATGCGGGCATGCATTGCGCTTTCCTCCAGAGCGGTAGCAGCAGTGTCACGCCGTCCGCCGCGTGGATCAAAGGATCTATGGTATTCCCTCGAGTCTTTCCCACGAGGCTTTCCCACGAGGCTTTCCCACAGGGCTCTCCCACGTGCACACGTGGTGGGAGTCGATCCTCGGCTTGAACGTCAAGGCAGTGCAGGGAAAACAGGTTCCTCTGGAATGGACTGACACATCTGGGGGACTCTTGGAATGGTGTCACGACCCTGGAGTTCCTCTCGCCTTTCCTTTGGAGAGCGCCTCCTCTTGAGATGCGACGGGAACGCCGGGAATTCTTTCCCTACGAAACAGGGAAAGGATCCCTCATCTCGAGCTAGGAGGCGGAAACGGGGCTCCCCTGGATGTGTGCGGGACACCACGTGCTTCCTCTCGAGTGCAGACGGGTATGTCGGGGAACTTCTTGAGTTGCAGCAAGGGTGTCAAGGACCCTTTGGAAGTTCCAGTGGTTTGATGTGATTGGCCTCGAGAAGCCTCAGCGGAAATGGGCCTCATCTCGCCTGGAGGGCAAAACCTCCTGGATTTTCTCGAGTTGCGGCAGGTGCTCTCGACTTACGACGGGGACCTCAGGGAACCGCTCTGGTGGCGTCAGGAAAGGCCAGTCCCCATGCGAGTTCTTTGGGGGCCTCTCGGGATTCCTCTCCCGTCGATGCCGGGGCCTAAGACCTTGTGTGGAGTCGGGGCCGGAACCTGAGGATTCCTCTCCAGTGCTGACATGGATCTTGGGGTACTTCTGGAGTCTTCCCATGGGAGTCAGTCCTCGTCTCGAATGCGGGCATGCACTTGCGCTTTCCTCCAGAGCGGTAGCAGCAGTGTCACGCAGTCCGCCGCGTGGATCAAAGGATCTATGGTTTTCCCTCGAGTCTTTCCCACGAGGCTTTCCCACGAGGCTTTCCCACAGGGCTGTCCCACGTGCACACGTGGCGGGAGTCGATCCTCGGCTTGAACGTCAAGGCAGTGCAGGGAAAACAGGTTCCTCTGGAATGGACTGACACATCTGGGGGACTCTTGGAATGGTGTCACGACCCTGGAGTTCCTCTCGCCTTTCCTGTGGAGAGCGCCTCCTCTTGAGATGCGACGGGAACGCCGGGAATTCTTTCCCTACGAAACAGGGAAAGGATCCCTCATCTCGAGCTAGGAGGCGGAAACGGGGCTCCCCTGGATGTGTGCGGGACCCCACGTGCTTCCTCTCGAGTGCAGACGGGTATGTCGGGGAACATCTTGAGTTGCAGCAATGGTGTGAAGGACCCTTTGGAAGTTCCAGTGGTTAGATGTGATTGGCCTTGAGAAGCCTCAGCGGAAATGGGCCTCATCTCGCCTGGAGGGCAAAACCTCCTGGATTTTCTCGAGTTGCGGCAGGTGCTCTCGACTTACGACGGGGACCTAAGGGAAAGGCTCTGGTGGCCTCAGGAAAGGCCAGTCCCCATGCGAGTTCCTCGGGGGCGTCTCGGGATTCCTCTCCCGTCGATGCCGGGGCCTAAGACCTTGTGTGGAGTCGGGGCCAGAACCTGAGGATTCCTCTCCAGTGCTGACATGGATCTTGGGGTACTTCTGGAGTCTCCCCAGGGGAGTCAGTCCTCGTCTCGAATGCGGGCATGCATTGCGCTTTCCTCCAGAGCGGTAGCAGCAGTGTCACGCAGTCCGCCGCGTGGATCAAAGGATCTATGGTTTTCCCTCGAGTCTTTCCCACGAGGCTTTCCCACGAGGCTTTCCCACAGGGCTGTCCCACGTGCACACGTGGTGGGAGTCGATCCTCGGCTTGAAAGTCAAGGCAGTGCAGGGAAAACAGGTTCCTCTGGAATGGACTGACACATCTGGGGGACTCTTGGAATGGTGTCACGACCCTGGAGTTCCTCTCGCCTTTCCTGTGGAGAGCGCCTCCTCTTGAGATGCGACGGGAACGCCGCGAATTCTTTCCCTACGAAACAGGGAAAGGATCCCTCATCTCGAGCTAGGAGGCGGAAACGGGGCTCCCCTGCATGTGTGCGTGACCCACGTGCTTCCTCTCGAGTGCAGACGGGTATGTCGGGGAACTTCTTGAGTTGCAGCAAGGGTGTGAAGGACCCTTTGGAAGTTCAATTGGTTAGACGTGATTAGCCTCGAGAAGCCTCAGCGGAAATGGGCCTCATCTCGCCTGGAGGGCAAAACCTCCTGGATTTACTCGAGTTGCGGCAGGTGCTCTCGACTTACGACGGGGACCTCAGGGACCCGCTCTGGTGCCCTCAGGAAAGGCCAGTCCCCATGCGAGTTCCTCGGGGGCCTCTCGGGATTCCTCTCCCGTCGATGCCGGGGCCTAAAACCTTGTGTGGAGTCGGGGCCGGAACCTGAGGATTCCTCTCCGGTGCTGACATGGATCTTGGGGTACTTCTGGAGTCTCCCCAGGGGAGTCAGTCCTCGTCTCGAATGCGGGCATGCACTTGTGCTTTCCTCCAGAGCGGTAGCAGCAGTGTCACGCAGTCCGCCGCGTGGATCAAAGGATCTATGGTTTTCCCTCGAGTCTTTCCCACGAGGCTTTCCCACGAGGCTTTCCCACAGGGCTGTCCCACGTGCACACGTGGTGGGAGTCGATCCTCGGCTTGAACGTCAAGGCAGTGCAGGGAAAACAGGTTCCTCTGGAATGGACTGACACATCTGGGGGACTCTTGGAATGGTGGCACGACCCTGGAGTTCCTCTCGCCTTTCCTGTGGAGAGCGCCTCCTCTTGAGATGCGACGGGAACGCCGGGAATTCTTTCCCTACGAAACAGGGAAATGATCCCTCATCTCGAGCTAGGAGGCGGAAACGGGGCTCCCCTGGATGTGTGCGGGACACCACGTGCTTCCTCTCGAGTGGAGACGGGTATGTCTTGGAACTTCTTGAGTTGCAGCAAGGGTGTGAAGGACCCTTTGGAAGTTCCAGTGGTTAGACGTGATTGGCCTCGAGAAGCCTCAGCGGAAATGGGCCTCATCTCGCCTGGAGGGCAAAACCTCCTGGATTTTCTCGAGTTGCGGCAGGTGCTCTCGACTTACGACGGGGACCTAAGGGAAAGGCTCTGGTGGCCTCAGGAAAGGCCAGTCCCCATGCGAGTTCCTCGGGGGCGTCTCGGGATTCCTCTCCCGTCGATTCCGTGGCCTAAGACCTTGTGTGGAGTCGGGGCCGGAACCTGAGGATTCCTCTCCAGTGCTGACATGGATCTTGGGGTACTTCTGGAGTCTCCCCAGGGGAGTCAGTCCTCGTCTCGAATGCGGGCATGCACTTGCGCTTTCCTCCAGAGCGGTAGCAGCAGTGTCACGCCGTCCGCCGCGTGGATCAAAGGATGTTTGGTTTTCCCTCGAGTCTTTCCCACGAGGCTTTCCCACGAGGCTTTCCCACAGGGCTGTCCCACGTGCATACGTGGTGGGAGTCGATCCTCAGCTTGAACGTCAAGGCAGTGCAGGGAAAACAGGTTCCTCTGGAATGGACTGACACATCTGGGGGACTCTTGGAATGGTGGCATGACCCTGGAGTTCCTCTCGCCTTTCCTGTGGAGAGCGCCTCCTCTTGAGATGCGACGGGAACGCCGGGAATTCTTTCCCTACGAAACAGGGAAAGGATCCCTCATCTCGAGCTAGGAGGCGGAAACGGGGCTCCCCTGGATGTGTGCGGGACACCACGTGCTTCCTCACGAGTGCAAACGGGTATGTTGGGGAACTTCTTGAGTTGCAGCAAGGGTGTGAAGGACCCTTTGGAAGTTCCAGTGGTTAGATGTGATTGGCCTCGAGAAGCCTCAGCGGAAATGGGCCTCATCTCGCCTGGAGGGGAAAACCTCCTAGATTTTCTCGAGTTGCGGCAGGTGCTCTCGACTTACGACGGGGACCTCAGGGACCCGCTCTGGTGGCCTCAGGAAAGGCCAGTCCCCATGCGAGTTCCTCGGGGGCGTCTCGGGATTCCTCTCCCGTCGATTCCGGGGCCTAAAACCTTGTGTGGAGTCGGGGCCGGAACCTGAGGATTCCTCTCCAGTGCTGACATGGATCTTGGGGTACTTCTGGAGTCTCCCCAGGGGAGTCAGTCCTCGTCTCGAATGCGGCCATACACTTGTGCTTTCCTCTAGAGCGGTAGCAGCAGTGTCACGCAGTCCGCCGCGTGGATCAAAGGATCTATGGTTTTCCCTCGAGTCTTTCCCACGAGGCTTTCCCACGAGGCTTTCCCACAGGGCTGTCCCACGTGCACACGTGGTGGGAGTCGATCCTCGGCTTGAACGTCAAGGCAGTGCAGGGAAAACAGGTTCCTCTGGAATGGACTGACACATCTGGGGGACTCTTGGAATGGTGTCACGACCCTGGAGTTCCTCTCGCCTTTCCTGTGGAGAGCGCCTCCTCTTGAGATGCGACGGGAACGCCGGGAATTCTTTCCCTACGAAACAGGGAAAGGATCCCTCATCTCGAGCTAGGAGGCGGAAACGGGGCTCCCCTGGATGTGTGCAGGACCCCACGTGCTTCCTCTCGAGTGCAGACGGGTATGTCGGGGAACTTCTTGAGTTGCAGCAATGGTGTGAAGGACCCTTTGGAAGTTCCAGTGGTTAGATGTGATTGGCCTTGAGAAGCCTCAGCGGAAATGGGCCTCATCTCGCCTGGAGGGCAAAACCTCCTGGATTTTCTCGAGTTGCGGCAGGTGCTCTCGACTTACGACGGGGACCTAAGGGAAAGGCTCTGGTGGCCTCAGGAAAGGCCAGTCCCCATGCGAGTTCCTCGGGGGCGTCTCGGGATTCCTCTCCCGTCGATGCCGGGGCCTAAGACCTTGTGTGGAGTCGGGGCCAGAACCTGAGGATTCCTCTCCAGTGCTGACATGGATCTTGGGGTACTTCTGGAGTCTCCCCAGGGGAGTCAGTCCTCGTCTCGAATGCGGGCATGCATTGCGCTTTCCTCCAGAGCGGTAGCAGCAGTGTCACGCAGTCCGCCGCGTGGATCAAAGGATCTATGGTTTTCCCTCGAGTCTTTCCCACGAGGCTTTCCCACGAGGCTTTCCCACAGGGCTGTCCCACGTGCACACGTGGTGGGAGTCGATCCTCGGCTTGAACGTCAAGGCAGTGCAGGGAAAACAGGTTCCTCTGGAATGGACTGACTCATCTGGGGGACTCTTGGAATGGTGGCACGACCCTGGAGTTCCTCTCGCCTTTCCTGTGGAGAGCGCCTCCTCTTGAGATGCGACGGGAACGCCGCGAATTCTTTCCCTACGAAACAGGGAAAGGATCCCTCATCTCGAGCTAGGAGGCGGAAACGGGGTTCCCCTGCATGTGTGCGTGACCCACGTGCTTCCTCTCGAGTGCAGACGGGTATGTCGGGGAACTTCTTGAGTTGCAGCAAGGGTGTGAAGGACCCTTTGGAAGTTCAATTGGTTAGACGTGATTAGCCTCGAGAAGCCTCAGCGGAAATGGGCCTCATCTCGCCTGGAGGGCAAAACCTCCTGGATTTACTCGAGTTGCGGCAGGTGCTCTCGACTTACGACGGGGACCTCAGGGACCCGCTCTGGTGGCCTCAGGAAAGGCCAGTCCCCATGCGAGTTCCTCGGGGGCCTCTCGGGATTCCTCTCCCGTCGATGCCGGGGCCTAAAACCTTGTGTGGAGTCGGGGCCGGAACCTGAGGATTCCTCTCCGGTGCTGACATGGATCTTGGGGTACTTCTGGAGTCTCCCCAGGGGAGTCAGTCCTCGTCTCGAATGCGGGCATGCACTTGTGCTTTCCTCCAGAGCGGTAGCAGCAGTGTCACGCAGTCCGCCGCGTGGATCAAAGGATCTATGGTTTTCCCTCGAGTCTTTCCCACGAGGCTTTCCCACGAGGCTTTCCCACAGGGCTGTCCCACGTGCACACGTGGTGGGAGTCGATCCTCGGCTTGAACGTCAAGGCAGTGCAGGGAAAACAGGTTCCTCTGGAATGGACTGACACATCTGGGGGACTCTTGGAATGGTGGCACGACCCTGGAGTTCCTCTCGCCTTTCCTGTGGAGAGCGCCTCCTCTTGAGATGCGACGGGAACGCCGGGAATTCTTTCCCTACGAAACAGGGAAATGATCCCTCATCTCGAGCTAGGAGGCGGAAACGGGGCTCCCCTGGATGTGTGCGGGACACCACGTGCTTCCTCTCGAGTGGAGACGGGTATGTCGGGGAACTTCTTGAGTTGCAGCAAGGGTGTGAAGGACCCTTTGGAAGTTCCAGTGGTTAGACGTGATTAGCCTCGAGAAGCCTCAGCGGAAATGGGCCTCATCTCGCCTGGAGGGCAAAACCTCCTGGATTTTCTCGAGTTGCGGCAGGTGCTCTCGACTTACGACGGGGACCTAAGGGAAAGGCTCTGGTGGCCTCAGGAAAGGCCAGTCCCCATGCGAGTTCCTCGGGGGCGTCTCGGGATTCCTCTCCCGTCGATGCCGGGGCCTAAGACCTTGTGTGGAGTCGGGGCCGGAACCTGAGGATTCCTCTCCAGTGCTGACATGGATCTTGGGGTACTTCTGGAGTCTCCCCACGGGAGTCAGTCCTCGTCTCGAATGCGGGCATGCACTTGCGCTTTCCTCCAGAGCGGTAGCAGCAGTGTCACGCCGTCCGCCGCGTGGATCAAAGGATGTTTGGTTTTCCCTCGAGTCTTTCCCACGAGGCTTTCCCACGAGGCTTTCCCACAGGGCTGTCCCACGTGCACACGTGGTGGGAGTCGATCCTCAGCTTGAACGTCAAGGCAGTGCAGGGAAAACAGGTTCCTCTGGAATGGACTGACACATCTGGGGGACTCTTGGAATGGTGGCATGACCCTGGAGTTCCTCTCGCCTTTCCTGTGGAGAGCGCCTCCTCTTGAGATGCGACGGAAACGCCGGGAATTCTTTCCCTACGAAACAGGGAAAGGATCCCTCATCTCGAGCTAGGAGGCGGAAACGGGGCTCCCCTGGATGTGTGCGGGACACCACGTGCTTCCTCTCGAGTCCAAACGGGTATGTTAGGGAACTTCTTGAGTTGCAGCAAGGGTGTGAAGGACCCTTTGGAAGTTCCAGTGGTTAGATGTGATTGGCCTCGAGAAGCCTCAGCGGAAATGGGCCTCATCTCGCCTGGAGGGGAAAACCTCCTAGATTTTCTCGAGTTGCGGCAGGTGCTCTCGACTTACGACGGGGACCTCAGGGACCCGCTCTGGTGGCCTCAGGAAAGGCCAGTCCCCATGCGAGTTCCTCGGGGGCCTCTCGGGATTCCTCTCCCGTCGATGCCGGGGCCTAAAACCTTGTGTGGCGTCGGGGCCGGAACCTGAGGATTCCTCTCCGGTGCTGACATGGATCTTGGGGTACTTCTGGAGTCTCCCCAGGGGAGTCAGTCCTCGTCTCGAATGCGGGCATGCACTTGTGCTTTCCTCTAGAGCGGTAGCAGCAGTGTCACGCAGTCCGCCGCGTGGATCAAAGGATCTATGGTTTTCCCTCGAGTCTTTCCCACGAGGCTTTCCCACGAGGCTTTCCCACAGGGCTGTCCCACGTGCACACGTGGTGGGAGTCGATCCTCGGCTTGAACGTCAAGGCAGTGCAGGGAAAACAGGTTCCTCTGGAATGGACTGACACATCTGGGGGACTCTTGGAATGGTGTCACGACCCTGGAGTTCCTCTCGCCTTTCCTGTGGAGAGCGCCTCCTCTTGAGATGCGACGGGAACGCCGGGAATTCTTTCCCTACGAAACAGGGAAAGGATCCCTCATCTCGAGCTAGGAGGCGGAAACGGGGCTCCCCTGGATGTGTGCAGGACCCCACGTGCTTCCTCTCGAGTGCAGACGGGTATGTCGGGGAACTTCTTGAGTTGCAGCAATGGTGTGAAGGACCCTTTGGAAGTTCCAGTGGTTAGATGTGATTGGCCTTGAGAAGCCTCAGCGGAAATGGGCCTCATCTCGCCTGGAGGGCAAAACCTCCTGGATTTTCTCGAGTTGCGGCAGGTGCTCTCGACTTACGACGGGGACCTCAGGGACCCGCTCTGGTGGCCTCAGGAAAGGCCAGTCCCCATGCGAGTTCCTCGGGGGCGTCTCGGGATTCCTCTCCCGTCGATGCCGGGGCCTAAGACCTTGTGTGGAGTCGGGGCCGGAACCTGAGGATTCCTCTCCAGTGCTGACATGGATCTTGGGGTACTTCTGGAGTCTCCCCAGGGGAGTCATTCCTCGTCTCGAATGCGGGCATGCACTTGCGCTTTCCTCCAGAGCGGTAGCAGCAGTGTCACGCAATCCGCCGCGTGGATCAAAGGATGTTTGGTTTTCCCTCGAGTCTTTCCCACGAGGCTTTCCCACGAGGCTTTCCCACAGGGCTGTCCCACGTGCACACGTGGTGGGAGTCGATCCTCAGCTTGAACGTCAAGGCAGTGCAGGGAAAACAGGTTCCTCTGGAATGGACTGACACATCTGGGGGACTCTTGGAATGGTGGCATGACCCTGGAGTTCCTCTCGCCTTTCCTGTGGAGAGCGCCTCCTCTTGAGATGCGACGGGAACGCCGGGAATTCTTTCCCTACGAAACAGGAAAAGGATCCCTCATCTCGAGCTAGGAGGCGGAAACGGGGCTCCCCTGGATGTGTGCGGGACACCACGTGCTTCCTCTCGAGTGCAAACGGGTATGTTGGGGAACTTCTTGAGTTGCAGCAAGGGTGTGAAGGACCCTTTGGAAGTTCCAGTGGTTAGATGTGATTGGCCTCGAGAAGCCTCAGCGGAAATGGGCCTCATCTCGCCTGGAGGGGAAAACCTCCTAGATTTTCTCGAGTTGCGGCAGGTGCTCTCGACTTACGACGGGGACCTCAGGGACCCGCTCTGGTGGCCTCAGGAAAGGCCAGTCCCCATGCGAGTTCCTCGGGGGCGTCTCGGGATTCCTCTCCCGTCGATGCCGGGGCCTAAGACCTTGTGTGGAGTCGGGGCCGGAAACTGAGGATTCCTCTCCAGTGCAGACATGGATCTTGGGGTACTTCTGGAGTCTCCCCAGGGGAGTCAGTCCTCGTCTCGAATGCGGGCATGCATTGCGCTTTCCTCCAGAGCGGTAGAAGCAGTGTCACGCAGTCCGCCGCGTGGATCAAAGGATCTATGGTTTTCCCTCGAGTCTTTCCCACGAGGCTTTCCCACGAGGCTTTCCCACAGGGCTGTCCCACGTGCACACGTGGTGGGAGTCGATCCTCGGCTTGAACGTCAAGGCAGTGCAGGGAAAACAGGTTCCTCTGGAATGGACTGACACATCTGGGGGACTCTTGGAATGGTGTCACGACCCTGGAGTTCCTCTCGCCTTTCCTGTGGAGAGCGCCTCCTCTTGAGATGCGACGGGAACGCCGGGAATTCTTTCCCTACGAAACAGGGAAAGGATCCCTCATCTCGAGCTAGGAGGTGGAAACGGGGCTCCCCTGGATGTGTGCGGGACCCCACGTGCTTCCTATCGAGTGCAGACGGGTATGTCGGGGAACTTCTTGAGTTGCAGCAATGGTGTGAAGGACCCTTTGGAAGTTCCAGTGGTTAGATGTGATTGGCCTCGAGAAGCCTCAGCGGAAATGGGCCTCATCTCGCCTGGAGGGCAAAACCTCCTGGATTTTCTCGAGTTGCGGCAGGTTCTCTCGACTTACTACGGGGACCTCAGGGACCCGCTCTGGTGGCCTCTGGAAAGGCCAGTCCCCATGCGAGTTCCTCGGGGGCCTCTCGGGATTCCTCTCCCGTCGATGCCGGGGCCTAAGACCTTGTGTGGAGTCGGGGCCGGAACCTGAGGATTCCTCTCCAGTGCTGACATGGATCTTGGGGTACTTTTGGAGTCTCCCCAGGGGAGTCAGTCCTCGTCTCGAATGCGGGCATGCACTTGCGCTTTCCTCCAGAGCGGTAGCAGCAGTGTCACGCAGTCCGCCGCGTGGATCAAAGGATCTATGGTTTTCCCTCGAGTCTTTCCCCCGAGGCTTTCCCACGAGGCTTTCCCACAGGGCTGTCCCACGTGCACACGTGGTGGGAGTCGATCCTCGGCTTGAACGTCAAGGCAGTGCAGGGAAAACAGGTTCCTCTGGAATGGACTGACACATCTGGGGGACTCTTGGAATGGTGGCACGACCCTGGAGTTCCTCTCGCCTTTCCTGTGGAGAGCGCCTCCTCCTGAGATGCGACGGGAACGCCGGGAATTCTTTCCCTACGAAACAGGGAAAGGATCCCTCATCTCGAGCTAGGAGGCGGAAACGGGGCTCCCCTGGATGTGTGCGGGACACCACATGCTTCCTCCCGAGTGGAGACGGGTATGTCGGGGAACTTCTTGAGTTGCAGCAAGGGTGTGAAGGACCCTTTGGAAGTTCCAGTGGTTAGACGTGATTGGCCTCGAGAAGCCTCAGCGGAAATGGGCCTCATCTTGCCTGTAGGGCAAAACCTCCTGGATTTTCTGGAGTTGCGGCAGGTGCTCTCGACTTACGACGGGGACCTCAGGGAAAGGCTCTGGTGGCCTCAGGAAAGGCCAGTCCCCATGCGAGTTCCTCGGGGGCCTCTCGGGATTCCTCTCCCGTCGATGCCGGGGCCTAAGACCTTGTGTGTAGTCGGGGCCGGAACCTGAGGATTCCTCTCCAGTGCTGACATGGATCTTGGGGTACTTCTGGAGTCTCCCCAGGGGAGTCAGTCCTCGTCTCGAATGCGGGCATGCACTTGCGCTTTCCTCCAGAGCGGTAGCAGCAGTGTCACGCAGTCCGCCGCGTGGATCAAAGGATCTATGGTTTTCCCTCGAGTCTTTCCCATGAGGCTTTCCCACGAGGCTTTCCCACAGGGCTGTCCCACGTGCACACGTGGTGGGAGTCGATCCTCGGCTTGAACGTCAAGGCAGTGCAGGGAAAACAGGTTCCTCTGGAATGGACTGACACATCTGGGGGACTCTTGGAATGGTGTCACGACCCTGGAGTTCCTCTCGCCTTTCCTGTGGAGAGTGCCTCCTCTTGAGATGCGACGGGAACGCCGGGAATTCTTTCCCTACGAAACAGGGAAAGGATCCCTCATCTCGAGCTAGGAGGCGGAAACGGGGCTCCCCTGGATGTGTGCGGGACCCCACGTGCTTCCTCTCGAGTGGAGACGGGTATGTCGGGGAACTTCTTGAGTTGCAGCAATGGTGTGAAGGACCCTTTGGAAGTTCCAGTGGTTAGATGTGATTGGCCTCGAGAAGCCTCAGCGGAAATGGGCCTCATCTCGCCTGGAGGGCAAAACCTCCTGGATTTTCTCGAGTTGCGGCAGGTGCTCTCGACTTACGACGGGGACCTGAGGGATCCGCTCTGGTGGCCTCAGGAAAGGCCAGTCCCCATGCGAGTTCCTCGGGGGCGTCTCGGGATTCCTCTCCCGTCGATGCCGGGGCCTAAGACCTTGTGTGGGGTCGGGGCCGGAACCTGAGGATTCCTGTCCAGTGCTGACATGGATCTTGGGGTACTTCTGGAGTCTCCCCAGGGGAGTCAGTCCTCGTCTCGAATGCGGGCATGCACTTGCGATTTCCTCCAGAGCGGTAGCAGCAGTGTCATGCAGTCCGCCACGTGGATCAAAGGATCTATGGTTTTCCCTCGAGTCTTTCCCACGAGGCTTTCCCACGAGGCTTTCCCACAGGGCTGTCCCACGTGCACACGTGGTGGGACTCGATCCTCGGCTTGAACGTCAAGGCAGTGCAGGGAAAACAGGTTCCTCTGGAATGGACTGACACATCTGGGGGACTCTTGGAATGGTGGCACGACCCTGGAGTTCCTCTCGCCTTTCCTGTGGAGAGCGCCTCCTCTTGAGATGCGACGGGAACGCCGGGAATTCTTTCCCTAAGAAACAGGGAAAGAATCCCTCATCTCGAGCTAGGAGGCGGAAACGGGGCTCCCCTGGATGTGTGCGGGACACCACATGCTTCCTCCCGAGTGGAGACGGGTATGTCGGGGAACTTCTTGAGTTGCAGCAAGGGTGTGAAGGACCCTTTGGAAGTTCCAGTGGTTAGACGTGATTGGCCTCGAGAAGCCTCAGCGGAAATGGGCCTCATCTTGCCTGTAGGGCAAAACTTCCTGGATTTTCTAGAGTTGCGGCAGGTGCTCTCGACTTACGACGGGGACCTCAGGGACCCGCTCTGGTGGCCTCAGGAAAGGCCAGTCCCCATGCGAGTTCCTCAGGGGCGTCTCGGGATTCCTCTCCCGTCGATGCCGGGGCCTAAGACCTTGTGTGGAGTCGGGGCCGGAACCTGAGGATTCCTCTCCAGTGCTGACATGGATCTTGGGGTACTTCTGGAGTCTCCCCAGGGGAGTCAGTCCTCGTCTCGAATGCGGGCATGCACTTGCGCTTTCCTCCAGAGCGGTAGCAGCAGTGTCACGCAGTCCGCCGCGTGGATCAAAGGATCTATGTTTTTCCCTCGAGTCTTTCCCACGAGGCTTTCCCACGAGGCTTTCCCACAGGGCTGTCCCACGTTCACACGTGGTGGGAGTCGATCCTCGGCTTGAACGTCAAGGCAGTGCAGGGAAAACAGGTTCCTCTGGAATGGACTGACACATCTGGGGGACTCTTGGAATGGTGGCATGACCCTGGAGTTCCTCTCGCCTTTCCTGTGGAGAGCGCCTCCTCTTGAGTTGCGACGGGAACGCCGGGAATTCTTTCCCTACGAAACAGGGAAAGGATCCCTCATCTCGAGCTAGGAGGCGGAAACGGGGCTCCCCTGGATGTGTGCGGGACACCACGTGCTTCCTCTCGAGTGCAGACGGGTATGTCGGGGAACTTCTTGAGTTGCAGCAAGGGTGTGAAGGACCCTTTGGAAATTCCAGTGGTTAGATGTGATTGGCCTCGAGAAGCCTCAGCGGAAATGGGCCTCATCTCGCCTGGAGGGCAAAACCTCCTGGATTTACTCGAGTTGCGGCAGGTGATCTCGACTTACGACGGGGACCTCAGGGACCCGCTCTGGTGGCCTCAGGACAGGCCAGTCCTATTGCGAGTTCCTCGGGGGCCTGTCGGGATTCCTCTCCTGTCGATGCCGGGGCCTAAGACCTTGTGTGGAGTCGGGGCCGGAACCTGAGGATTCCTCTCCAGTGCTGACATGGATCTTGGGGTACTTCTGGACTCTCCCCAGGGGAGTCAGTCCTCGTCTCGAATGCGGGCATGCACTTGCGCTTTCCTCCAGAGCGGTAGCAGCAGTGTCACGCAGTCCGCCGCGTGGATCAAAGGATCTATGGTTTTCCCTCGAGTCTTTCCCCCGAGGCTTTCCCACGAGCCTTTCCCACAGGGCTGTCCCACGTGCACACGTGGTGGGAGTCGATCCTCGGCTTGAACGTCAAGGCAGTGCAGGGAAAACAGGTTCCTCTGGAATGGACTGACACATCTGGGGGACTCTTGGAATGGTGGCACGACCCTGGAGTTCCTCTCGCCTTTCCTGTGGAGAGCGCCTCCTCTTGAAATGCCACGGGAACGCCGGGAATTCTTTCCCTACGAAACAGGGAAAGGATCCCTCATCTCGAGCTAGGAGGCGGAAACGGGGCTCCCCTGGATGTGTGCGGGACACCACGTGCTTCCTCTCGAGTGGAGACGGGTATGTCGGGGAACTTCTTGAGTTGCAGCAATGGTGTGAAGGACCCTTTGGAAGTTCCAGTGGTTAGATGTGATTGGCCTCGAGAAGCCTCAGCGGAAATGGGCCTCATCTCGCCTGGAGGGCAAAACCTCCTGGATTTTCTCGAGTTGCGGCAGGTGCTCTCGACTTACGACGGGGACCTCAGGGACCCGCTCTGGTGGCCTCAGGAAAGGCCAGTCCCCATGCGAGTTCCTCAGGGGCCTCTCGGGATTCCTCTCCCGTCGATGCCGGGGCCTAAGACCTTGTGTGGAGTCGGGGCCGGAACCTGAGGATTCCTCTCCAGTGCTGACATGGATCTTGGGGTACTTCTGGAGTCTCCCCAGGGGAGTCAGTCCTCGTCTCGAGTGCGGGCATGCACTTGCGCTTTCCTCCAGAGCGGTAGCAGCAGTGTCACGCAGTCCGCCGCGTGGATCAAAGGATCTATGGTTTTCCCTCGAGTCTTTCCCCCGAGGCTTTCCCACGAGGCTTTCCCACAGGGCTGTCCCACGTGCACACGTGGTGGGAGTCGATCCTCGGCTTGAACGTCAAGGCAGTGCAGGGAAAACAGGTTCCTCTGGAATGGACTGACACATCTGGGGGACTCTTGGAATGGTGGCACGACCCTGGAGTTCCTCTCGCCTTTCCTGTGGAGAGCGCCTCCTCTTGAGATGCGACGGGAACGCCGGGAATTCTTTCCCTACGAAACAGGGAAAGGATCCCTCATCTCGAGCTAGGAGGTGGAAACGGGGCTCCCCTGGATGTGTGCGGGACACACGTGCTTCCTCTCGAGTGGAGACGGGTATGTTGGGGAACTTCTTGAGTTGCAGCAAGGGTGTGAAGGACCCTTTGGAAGTTTCAGTGGTTAGACGTGATTAGCCTCGAGAAGCCTCAGCGGAAATGGGCCTCATCTCGCCTGGAGGTGAAAACCTCCTGGATTTTCTCGAGTTACGGCAGGTGCTCTCGACTTACGACGGGGACCTCAGGGACCCACTCTGGTGGCCTCAGGAAAGGCCAGTCCCCATGCGAGTTCCTCGGGGGCCTCTCGGGATTCCTCTCCCGTCGATGCCGGGGCCTAAGACCTTGTGTGGAGTCGGGGCCGGAACCTGAGGATTCCTCTCCAGTGCTGACATGGATCTTGGGGTACTTCTGGAGTCTCCCTAGGGGAGTCAGTCCTCGTCTCGAATGCGGGCATGCACTTGCGCTTTCCTCCAGAGCGGTAGGAGCAGTGTCACGCAGTCCGCCGCGTGGATCAAAGGATCTATGGTTTTCCCTCGAGTCTTTCCCACGAGGCTTTCCCACGAGGCTTTCCCACAGGGCTGTCCCACGTGCACACGTGGTGGGAGTCGATCCTCGGCTTGAACGTCAAGGCAGTGCAGGGAAAACAGGTTCCTCTGGAATGGACTGACACATCTGGGGGACTCTTGGAATGGTGGCACGACCCTGGAGTTCCTCTCGCCTTTCCTGTGGAGAGCGCCTCCTCTTGAGATGCGACGGGAACGCCGGGAATTCTTTCCCTACGAAACAGGGAAAGGATCCCTCATCTCGAGCTAGGAGGTGGAAACGGGGCTCCCCTGGATGTGTGCGGGACCCACGTGCTTCTTCTCGAGTGTAGACGGGTATGTTGGGGAACTTCTTGAGTTGCAGCAAGGGTGTGAAGGACCCTTTGGAAGTTTCAGTGGTTAGACGTGATTAGCCTCGAGAAGCCTCAGCGGAAATGGGCCTCATCTCGCCTGGAGGTGAAAACCTCCTGGATTTTCTCGAGTTACGGCAGGTGCTCTCGACTTACGACGGGGACCTCAGGGACCCGCTCTGGTGGCCTCAGGAAAGGCCAGTCCCCATGAGAGTTCCTCGGGGGCCTCTCGGGATTCCTCTCCCGTCGATGCCGGGGCCTAAGACCTTGTGTGGAGTCGGGGCCGGAACCTGAGGATTCCTCTCCAGTGCTGACATGGATCTTGGGGTACTTCTGGAGTCTCCCTAGGGGAGTCAGTCCTCGTCTCGAATGCGGGCATGCACTTGCGCTTTCCTCCAGAGCGGTAGGAGCAGTGTCACGCCGTCCGCCGCGTGGATCAAAGGATCTATGGTTTTCCCTCGAGTCTTTCCCACGAGGCTTTCCCACGAGGCTTTCCCACAGGGCTGTCCCACGTGCACACGTGGTGGGAGTCGATCCTCGGCTTGAAAGTCAAGGCAGTGCAGGGAAAACAGGTTCCTCTGGAATGGACTGACACATCTGGGGGACTCTTGGAATGGTGGCATTACCCTGGAGTTCCTCTCGCCTTTCCTGTGGAGAGCGCCTCCTCTTGAGATGCGACGGGAACGCCGGAATTCTTTCCCTACGAAACAGGGAAAGGATCCCTCATCTCGAGCTAGGAGGCGGAAACGGGGCTCCCCTGGATGTGTGCGGGACACCACGTGCTTCCTCTCGAGTGCAGACGGGTATGTCGGGGAACTTCTTGAGTTGCAGCAAGGGTGTGAAGGACCCTTTGGAAGTTCCAGTGGTTAGATGTGATTGGCCTCGAGAAGCCTCAGCGGAAATGGGCCTCATCTCGCCTGGAGGGCAAAACCTCCTGGATTTTTTCGAGTTGCGGCATGTGCTCTCGACTTACGACGGGGACCTCAGGGACCCACTCTGGTGGCCTCAGGACAGGCCAGTCCTATTGCGAGTTCCTCGGGGGCCTCTCGGGATTCCTCTCCTGTCGATGCCGGGGCCTAAGACCTTGTGTGGAGTCGGGGCCGGAACCTGAGGATTCCTCTCCAGTGCTGACATGGATCTTGGGGTATTTCTGGAGTCTCCCCAGGGGAGTCAGTCCTCGTCTCGAATGCGGGCATGCACTTGCGCTTTCCTCCAGAGCGGTAGCAGCAGTGTCACGCAGTCCGCCGCGTGGATCAAAGGATCTATGGTTTTCCCTCGAGTCTTTCCCCCGAGGCTTTCCCACGAGGCTTTCCCACAGGGCTGTCCCACGTGCACACGTGGTGGGAGTCGATCCTCGGCTTGAACGTCAAGGCAGTGCAGGGAAAACAGGTTCCTCTGGAATGGACTGACACATCTGGGGGACTCTTGGAATGGTAGCACGACCCTGGAGTTCCTCTCGCCTTTCCTGTGGAGAGCGCCTCCTCTTGAGATGCCACGGGAACGCCGGGAATTCTTTCCCTACGAAACAGGGAAAGGATCCCTCATCTCGAGCTAGGAGGCGGAAACGGGGCTCCCCTGGATGTGTGCGGGACACCACGTGCTTCCTCTCGAGTGGAGACGGGTATGTCGGGGAACTTCTTGAGTTGCAGCAATGGTGTGAAGGACCCTTTGGAAGTTCCAGTGGTTAGATGTGATTGGCCTCGAGAAGCCTCAGCGGAAATGGGCCTCATCTCGCCTGGAGGGCAAAACCTCCTGGATTTTCTCGAGTTGCGGCAGGTGCTCTCGACTTACGACGGGGACCTCAGGGACCCGCTCTGGTGGCCTCAGGAAAGGCCAGTCCCCATGCGAGTTCCTCGGGGGCCTCTCGCGATTCCTCTCCCGTCGATGCCGGGGCCTAAGACCTTGTGTGGAGTCGGGGCCGGAACCTGAAGATTCCTCTCCAGTGCTGACATGGATCTTGGGGTACTTCTGGAGTCTCCCCAGGGGAGTCAGTCCTCGTCTCGAATGCGGGCATGCACTTGCGCTTTCCTCCAGAGCGGTAGCAGCAGTGTCACGCAGTCCGCCGCGTGGATCAAAGGATCTATGGTTTTCCCTCGAGTCTTTCCCCCGAGGCTTTCCCACGAGACTTTCCCACAGGGCTGTCCCACGTGCACACGTGGTGGGAGTCGATCCTCGGCTTGAACGTCAAGGCAGTGCAGGGAAAACAGGTTCCTCTGGAATGGACTGACACATCTGGGGGACTCTTGGAATGGTGTCACGACCCTGGAGTTCCTCTCGCCTTTCCTGTGGAGAGCGCCTCCTCTTGAGATGCCACGGGAACGCCGGGAATTCTTTCCCTACGAAACAGGGAAAGGATCCCTCATCTCGAGCTAGGAGGCGGAAACGGGGCTCCCCTGGATGTGTGCGGGACACCACGTGCTTCCTCTCGAGTGGAGACGGGTATGTCGGGGAACTTCTTGAGTTGCAGCAATGGTGTGAAGGACCCTTTGGAAGTTCCAGTGGTTAGATGTGATTGGCCTCGAGAAGCCTCAGCGGAAATGGGCCTCATCTCGCCTGGAGGGCAAAACCTCCTGGATTTTCTCGAGTTGCGGCAGGTGCTCTCGACTTACGACGGGGACCTCAGGGACCCGCTCTGGTGGCCTCAGGAAAGGCCAGTCCCCATGCGAGTTCCTCGGGGGCCTCTCGGGATTCTTCTCCCGTCGATGCCGGGGCCTAAGACCTTGTGTGGAGTCGGGGCCGGAACCTGAGGATTCCTCTCCAGTGCTGACATGGATCTTGGGGTACTTCTGGAGTCTCCCCAGGGGAGTCAGTCCTCGTCTCGAATGCGGGCATGCACTTGCGCTTTCCTCCAGAGTGGTAGCAGCAGTGTCACGCAGTCCGCCGCGTGGATCAAAGGATCTATGGTTTTCCCTCGAGTCTTTCCCACGAGGCTTTCCCACGAGGCTTTCCCACAGGGATGTCCCAAGTGCACACGTGGTGGGAGTCGATCCTCGGCTTGAACGTCAAGGCAGTGCAGGGAAAACAGGTTCCTCTGGAATGGACTGACACATCTGGGGGACTCTTGGAATGGTGTCACGACCCTGGAGTTCCTCTCGCCTTTCCTGTGGAGAGCGCCTCCTCTTGAGATGCGACGGGAACGCCGGGAATTCTTTCCCTTCGAAACAGGGAAAGGATCCCTCATCTCGAGCTAGGAGGCGGAAACGGGGCTCCCCTGGATGTGTGCGGGACCCACGTGTTTCCTCTCGAGTGCAGACGGGTATGTCGGGGAACTTCTTGAGTTGCAGCAAGGGTGTGAAGGACCCTTTGGAAGTTCCAGTGGTTAGACGTGATTGGCCTCGAGAAGCCTCAGCGGAAATGGGCCTCATCTTGCCTGTAGGGCAAAACTTCCTGGATTTTCTAGAGTTGCGACAGGTGCTCTCGACTTACGACGGGGACCTCAGGGACCCGCTCTGGTGGCCTCAGGAAAGGCCAGTCCCCATGCGAGTTCCTCAGGGGCGTCTCGGGATTCCTCTCCCGTCGATGCCGGGGCCTAAGACCTTGTGTGGAGTCGGGGCCGGAACCTGAGGATTCCTCTCCAGTGCTGACATGGATCTTGGGGTACTTCTGGAGTCTCCCCAGGGGAGTCAGTCCTCGTCTCGAATGCGGGCATGCACTTGCGCTTTCCTCCAGAGCGGTAGCAGCAGTGTCACGCAGTCCGCCGCGTGGATCAAAGGATCTATGGTTTTCCCTCGAGTCTTTCCCACGAGGCTTTCCCACGAGGCTTTCCCACAGGGCTGTCCCACGTTCACACGTGGTGGGAGTCGATCCTCGGCTTGAACGTCAAGGCAGTGCAGGGAAAACAGGTTCCTCTGGAATGGACTGACACATCTGGGGGACTCTTGGAATGGTGGCATGACCCTGGAGTTCCTCTCGCCTTTCCTGTGGAGAGCGCCTCCTCTTGAGTTGCGACGGGAACGCCGGGAATTCTTTCCCTACGAAACAGGGAAAGGATCCCTCATCTCGAGCTAGGAGGCGGAAACGGGGCTCCCCTGGATGTGTGCGGGACACCACGTGCTTCCTCTCGAGTGCAGACGGGTATGTCGGGGAACTTCTTGAGTTGCAGCAAGGGTGTGAAGGACCCTTTGGAAGTTCCAGTGGTTAGATGTGATTGGCCTCGAGAAGCCTCAGCGGAAATGGGCCTCATCTCGCCTGGAGGGCAAAACCTCCTGGATTTTCTCGAGTTGCGGCATTTGCTCTCGACTTACGACGGGGACCTCAGGGACCCGCTCTGGTGGCCTCAGGACAGGCCAGTCCTATTGCGAGTTCCTCGGGGGCCTGTCGGGATTCCTCTCCTGTCGATGCCGGGGCCTAAGACCTCGTGTGGAGTCGGGGCCGGAACCTGAGGATTCCTCTCCAGTGCTGACATGGATCTTGGGGTACTTCTGGACTCTCCCCAGGGGAGTCAGTCCTCGTCTCGAATGCGGGCATGCACTTGCGCTTTCCTCCAGAGGGGTAGCAGCAGTGTCACGCAGTCCGCCGCGTGGATCAAAGGATCTATGGTTTTCCCTCGAGTCTTTCCCCCGAGGCTTTCCCACGAGCCTTTCCCACAGGGCTGTCCCACGTGCACACGTGGTGGGAGTCGATCCTCGGCTTGAACGTCAAGGCAGTGCAGGGAAAACAGGTTCCTCTGGAATGGACTGACACATCTGGGGGACTCTTGGAATGGTGGCACAACCCTGGAGTTCCTCTCGCCTTTCCTGTGGAGAGCGCCTCCTCTTGAGATGCCACGGGAACGCCGGGAATTCTTTCCCTACGAAACAGGGAAAGGATCCCTCATCTCGAGCTAGGAGGCGGAAACGGGGCTCCCCTGGATGTGTGCGGGACACCACGTGCTTCCTCTCGAGTGGAGACGGGTATGTCGGGGAACTTCTTGAGTTGCAGCAATTGTGTGAAGGACCCTTTGGAAGTTCCAGTGGTTAGATGTGATTGGCCTCGAGAAGCCTCAGCGGAAATGGGCCTCATCTCGCCTGGAGGGCAAAACCTCCTGGATTTTCTCGAGTTGCGGCAGGTGCTCTCGACTTACGACGGGGACCTCAGGGACCCGCTCTGGTGGCCTCAGGAAAGGCCAGTCCCCATGCGAGTTCCTCAGGGGCCTCTCGGGATTCCTCTCCCGTCGATGCCGGGGCCTAAGACCTTGTGTGGAGTCGGGGCCGGAACCTGAGGATTCCTCTCCAGTGCTGACATGGATCTTGGGGTACTTCTGGAGTCTCCCCAGGGGAGTCAGTCCTCGTCTCGAGTGCGGGCATGCACTTGCGCTTTCCTCCAGAGCGGTAGCAGCAGTGTCACGCAGTCCGCCGCGTGGATCAAAGGATCTATGGTTTTCCCTCGAGTCTTTCCCCCGAGGCTTTCCCACGAGGCTTTCCCACAGGGCTGTCCCACGTGCACACGTGGTGGGAGTCGATCCTCGGCTTGAACGTCAAGGCAGTGCAGGGAAAACAGGTTCCTCTGGAATGGACTGACACATCTGGGGGACTCTTGGAATGGTGGCACGACCCTGGAGTTCCTCTCGCCTTTCCTGTGGAGAGCGCCTCCTCTTGAGATGCGACGGGAACGCCGGGAATTCTTTCCCTACGAAACAGGGAAAGGATCCCTCATCTCGAGCTAGGAGGTGGAAACGGGGCTCCCCTGGATGTGTGCGGGACCCACGTGCTTCCTCTCGAGTGGAGACGGGTATGTTGGGGAACTTCTTGAGTTGCAGCAAGGGTGTGAAGGACCCTTTGGAAGTTTCAGTGGTTAGACGTGATTAGCCTCGAGAAGCCTCAGCGGAAATGGGCCTCATCTCGCCTGGAGGTGAAAACCTCCTGGATTTTCTCGAGTTACGGCAGGTGCTCTCGACTTACGACGGGGACCTCAGGGACCCACTCTGGTGGCCTCAGGAAAGGCCAGTCCCCATGCGAGTTCCTCGGGGGCCTCTCGGGATTCCTCTCCCGTCGATGCCGGGGCCTAAGACCTTGTGTGGAGTCGGGGCCGGAACCTGAGGATTCCTCTCCAGTGCTGACATGGATCTTGGGGTACTTCTGGAGTCTCCCTAGGGGAGTCAGTCCTCGTCTCGAATGCGGGCATGCACTTGCGCTTTCCTCCAGAGCAGTAGGAGCAGTGTCACGCAGTCCGCCGCGTGGATCAAAGGATCTATGGTTTTCCCTCGAGTCTTTCCCACGAGGCTTTCCCACGAGGCTTTCCCACAGGGCTGTCCCACGTGCACACGTGGTGGGAGTCGATCCTCGGCTTGAACGTCAAGGCAGTGCAGGGAAAACAGGTTCCTCTGGAATGGACTGACACATCTGGGGGACTCTTGGAATGGTGTCACGACCCTGGAGTTCCTCTCGCCTTTCCTGTGGAGAGCGCCTCCTCTTGAGATGCGACGGGAACGCCGGGAATTCTTTCCCTACGAAACAGGGAAAGGATCCCTCATCTCGAGCTAGGAGGTGGAAACGGGGCTCCCCTGGATGTGTGCGGGACCCACGTGCTTCCTCTCGAGTGTAGACGGGTATGTTGGGGAACTTCTTGAGTTGCAGCAAGGGTGTGAAGGACCCTTTGGAAGTTTCAGTGGTTAGACGTGATTAGCCTCGAGAAGCCTCAGCGGAAATGGGCCTCATCTCGCCTGGAGGGCAAAACCTCCTGGATTTTCTCGAGTTGCGGCATGTGCTCTCGACTTACGACGGGGACCTCAGGGACCCGCTCTGGTGGCCTCAGGACAGGCCAGTCCTATTGCGAGTTCCTCGGGGGCCTCTCGGGATTCCTCTCCTGTCGATGCCGGGGCCTAAGACCTTGTGTGGAGTCGGGGCCGGAACCTGAGGATTCCTCTCCAGTGCTGACATGGATCTTGGGGTACTTCTGGAGTCTCCCCAGGGGAGTCAGTCCTCGTCTCGAATGCGGGCAGGCACTTGCGCTTTCCTCCAGAGCGGTAGCAGCAGTGTCACGCAGTCCGCCGCGTGGATCAAAGGATCTATGGTTTTCCCTCGAGTCTTTCCCCCGAGGCTTTCCCACGAGCCTTTCCCACAGGGCTGTCCCACGTGCACACGTGGTGGGAGTCGATCCTCGGCTTGAACGTCAAGGCAGTGCAGGGAAAACAGGTTCCTCTGGAATGGACTGACACATCTGGGGGACTCTTGGAATGGTGGCACGACCCTGGAGTTCCTCTCGCCTTTCCTGTGGAGAGCGCCTCCTCTTGAGATGCGACGGGAACGCCGGGAATTCTTTCCCTACGAAACAGGGAAAGGATCCCTCATCTCGAGCTAGGAGGCGGAAACGGGGCTCCCCTGGATGTGTGCGGGACACCACGTGCTTCCTCTCGAGTGCAGACGGGTATGTCGGGGAACTTCTTGAGTTGCAGCAATGGTGTGAAGGACCCTTTGGAAGTTCCAGTGGTTAGATGTGATTGGCCTCGAGAAGCCTCAGCGGAAATGGGCCTCATCTCGCCTGGAGGGCAAAACCTCCTGGATTTTCTCGAGTTGCGGCAGGTGCTCTCGACTTACGACGGGGACCTCAGGGACCCGCTCTGGTGGCCTCAGGAAAGGCCAGTCCCCATGCGAGTTCCTCGGGGGCCTCTCGGGATTCCTCTCCCGTCGATGCCGGGGCCTAAGACCTTGTGTGGAGTCGGGGCCGGAACCTGAAGATTCCTCTCCAGTGCTGACATGGATCTTGGGGTACTTCTGGAGTCTCCCCAGGGGAGTCAGTCCTCGTCTCGAATGCGGGCATGCACTTGCGCTTTCCTCCAGAGCGGTAGCAGCAGTGTCACGCAGTCCGCCGCGTGGATCAAAGGATCTATGGTTTTCCCTCGAGTCTTTCCCACGAGGCTTTCCCACGAGGCTTTCCCACAGGGATGTCCCAAGTGCACACGTGGTGGGAGTCGATCCTCGGCTTGAACGTCAAGGCAGTGCAGGGAAAACAGGTTCCTCTGGAATGGACTGACACATCTGGGGGACTCTTGGAATGGTGTCACGACCCTGGAGTTCCTCTCGCCTTTCCTGTGGAGAGCGCCTCCTCTTGAGATGCGACGGGAACTCCGGGAATTCTTTCCCTACGAAACAGGGAAAGGATCCCTCATCTCGAGCTAGGAGGCGGAAACGGGGCTCCCCTGGATGTGTGAGGGACCCACGTGTTTCCTCTCGAGTGCAGACGGGTATGTCGGGGAACTTCTTGAGTTGCAGCAAGGGTGTGAAGGACCCTTTGGAAGTTCAAGTGGTTAGACGTGATTGGCCTCGAGAAGCCTCAGCGGAAATGGGCCTCATCTTGCCTGTAGGGCAAAACTTCCTGGATTTTCTAGAGTTGCGGCAGGTGCTCTCGACTTACGACGGGGACCTCAGGGACCCGCTCTGGTGGCCTCAGGAAAGGCCAGTCCCCATGCGAGTTCCTCAGGGGCGTCTCGGGATTCCTCTCCCGTCGATGCCGGGGCCTAAGACCTTGTGTGGAGTCGGGGCCGGAACCTGAGGATTCCTCTCCAGTGCTGACATGGATCTTGGGGTACTTCTGGAGTCTCCCCAGGGGAGTCAGTCCTCGTCTCGAATGCGGGCATGCACTTGCGCTTTCCTCCAGAGCGGTAGCAGCAGTGTCACGCAGTCCGCCGCGTGGATCAAAGGATGTATGGTTTTCCCTCGAGTCTTTCCCACGAGGCTTTCCCACGAGGCTTTCCCACAGGGCTGTCCCACGTTCACACGTGGTGGGAGTCGATCCTCGGCTTGAACGTCAAGGCAGTGCAGGGAAAACAGGTTCCTCTGGAATGGACTGACACATCTGGGGGACTCTTGGAATGGTGGCATGACCCTGGAGTTCCTCTCGCCTTTCCTGTGGAGAGCGCCTCCTCTTGAGTTGCGACGGGAACGCCGGGAATTCTTTCCCTACGAAACAGGGAAAGGATCCCTCATCTCGAGCTAGGAGGCGGAAACGGGGCTCCCCTGGATGTGTGCGGGACACCACGTGCTTCCTCTCGAGTGCAGACGGGTATGTCGGGGAACTTCTTGAGTTGCAGCAAGGGTGTGAAGGACCCTTTGGAAGTTCCAGTGGTTAGATGTGATTGGCCTCGAGAAGCCTCAGCGGAAATGGGCCTCATCTCGCCTGGAGGGCAAAACCTCCTGGATTTTCTCGAGTTGCGGCATGTGCTCTCGACTTACGACGGGGACCTCAGGGACCCGCTCTGGTGGCCTCAGGACAGGCCAGTCCTATTGCGAGTTCCTCGGGGGCCTGTCGGGATTCCTCTCCTGTCGATGCCGGGGCCTAAGACCTTGTGTGGAGTCGGGGCCGGAACCTGAGGATTCCTCTCCAGTGCTGACATGGATCTTGGGGTACTTCTGGACTCTCCCCAGGGGAGTCAGTCCTCGTCTCGAATGCGGGCATGCACTTGCGCTTTCCTCCAGAGCGGTAGCAGCAGTGTCACGCAGTCCGCCGCGTGGATCAAAGGATCTATGGTTTTCCCTCGAGTCTTTCCCCCGAGGCTTTCCCACGAGCCTTTCCCACAGGGCTGTCCCACGTGCACACGTGGTGGGAGTCGATCCTCGGCTTGAACGTCAAGGCAGTGCAGGGAAAACAGGTTCCTCTGGAATGGACTGACACATCTGGGGGACTCTTTGAATGGTGGCACGACCCTGGAGTTCCTCTCGCCTTTCCTGTGGAGAGCGCCTCCTCTTGAGATGCCACGGGAACGCCGGGAATTCTTTCCCTACGAAACAGGGAAAGGATCCCTCATCTCGAGCTTGGAGGCGGAAACGGGGCTCCCCTGGATGTGTGCGGGACACCACGTGCTTCCTCTCGAGTGGAGACGGGTATGTCGGGGAACTTCTTGAGTTGCAGCAATGGTGTGAAGGACCCTTTGGAAGTTCCAGTGGTTAGATGTGATTGGCCTCGAGAAGCCTCAGCGGAAATGGGCCTCATCTCGCCTGGAGGGCAAAACCTCCTGGATTTTCTCGAGTTGCGGCAGGTGCTCTCGACTTACGACGGGGACCTCAGGGACCCGCTCTGGTGGCCTCAGGAAAGGCCAGTCCCCATGCGAGTTCCTCAGGGGCCTCTCGGGATTCCTCTCCCGTCGATGCCGGGGCCTAAGACCTTGTGTGGAGTCGGGGCCGGAACCTGAGGATTCCTCTCCAGTGCTGACATGGATCTTGGGGTACTTCTGGAGTCTCCCCAGGGGAGTCAGTCCTCGTCTCGAGTGCGGGCATGCACTTGCGCTTTCCTCCAGAGCGGTAGCAGCAGTGTCACGCAGTCCGCCGCGTGGATCAAAGGATCTATGGTTTTCCCTCGAGTCTTTCCCCCGAGGCTTTCCCACGAGGCTTTCCCACAGGGCTGTCCCACGTGCACACGTGGTGGGAGTCGATCCTCGGCTTGAACGTCAAGGCAGTGCAGGGAAAACAGGTTCCTCTGGAATGGACTGACACATCTGGGGGACTCTTGGAATGGTGGCACGACCCTGGAGTTCCTCTCGCCTTTCCTGTGGAGAGCGCCTCCTCTTGAGATGCGACGGGAACGCCGGGAATTCTTTCCCTACGAAACAGGGAAAGGATCCCTCATCTCGAGCTAGGAGGTGGAAACGGGGCTCCCCTGGATGTGTGCGGGACCCACGTGCTTCCTCTCGAGTGGAGACGGGTATGTTGGGGAACTTCTTGAGTTGCAGCAAGGGTGTGAAGGACCCTTTGGAAGTTTCAGTGGTTAGACGTGATTAGCCTCGAGAAGCCTCAGCGGAAATGGGCCTCATCTCGCCTGGAGGTGAAAACCTCCTGGATTTTCTCGAGTTACGGCAGGTGCTCTCGACTTACGACGGGGACCTCAGGGACCCACTCTGGTGGCCTCAGGAAAGGCCAGTCCCCATGCGAGTTCCTCGGGGGCCTCTCGGGATTCCTCTCCCGTCGATGCCGGGGCCTAAGACCTTGTGTGGAGTCGGGGCCGGAACCTGAGGATTCCTCTCCAGTGCTGACATGGATCTTGGGGTACTTCTGGAGTCTCCCTAGGGGAGTCAGTCCTCGTCTCGAATGCGGGCATGCACTTGCGCTTTCCTCCAGAGCGGTAAGAGCAGTGTCACGCAGTCCGCCGCGTGGATCAAAGGATCTATGGTTTTCCCTCGAGTCTTTCCCACGAGGCTTTCCCACGAGGCTTTCCCACAGGGCTGTCCCACGTGCACACGTGGTGGGAGTCGATCCTCGGCTTGAACGTCAAGGCAGTGCAGGGAAAACAGGTTCCTCTGGAATGGACTGACACATCTGGGGGACTCTTGGAATGGTGGCACGACCCTGGAGTTCCTCTCGCCTTTCCTGTGGAGAGCGCCTCCTCTTGAGATGCGACGGGAACGCCGGGAATTCTTTCCCTACGAAACAGGGAAAGGATCCCTCATCTCGAGCTAGGAGGTGGAAACGGGGCTCCCCTGGATGTGTGCGGGACCCACGTGCTTCCTCTCGAGTGTAGACGGGTATGTTGGGGAACTTCTTGAGTTGCAGCAAGGGTGTGAAGGACCCTTTGGAAGTTTCAGTGGTTAGACGTGATTAGCCTCGAGAAGCCTCAGCGGAAATGGGCCTCATCTCGCCTGGAGGTGAAAACCTCCTGGATTTTCTCGAGTTACGGCAGGTGCTCTCGACTTACGACGGGGACCTCAGGGACCCGCTCTGGTGGCTTCAGGAAAGGCCAGTCCCCATGAGAGTTCCTCGGGGGCCTCTCGGGATTCCTCTCCCGTCGATGCCGGGGCCTAAGACCTTGTGTGGAGTCGGGGCCGGAACCTGAGGATTCCTCTCCAGTGCTGACATGGATCTTGGGGTACTTCTGGAGTCTCCCTAGGGGAGTCAGTCCTCGTCTCGAATGCGGGCATGCACTTGCGCTTTCCTCCAGAGCGGTAGGAGCAGTGTCACGCCGTCCGCCGCGTGGATCAAAGGATCTATGGTTTTCCCTCGAGTCTTTCCCACGAGGCTTTCCCACGAGGCTTTCCCACAGGGCTGTCCCACGTGCACACGTGGTGGGAGTCGATCCTCGGCTTGAAAGTCAAGGCAGTGCAGGGAAAACAGGTTCCTCTGGAATGGACTGACACATCTGGGGGACTCTTGGAATGGTGGCATTACCCTGGAGATCCTCTCGCCTTTCCTGTGGAGAGCGCCTCCTCTTGAGATGCGACGGGAACGCCGGAATTCTTTCCCTACGAAACAGGGAAAGGATCCCTCATCTCGAGCTAGGAGGCGGAAACGGGGCTCCCCTGGATGTGTGCGGGACACCACGTGCTTCCTCTCGAGTGCAGACGGGTATGTCGGGGAACTTCTTGAGTTGCAGCAAGGGTGTGAAGGACCCTTTGGAAGTTCCAGTGGTTAGATGTGATTGGCCTCGAGAAGCCTCAGCGGAAATGGGCCTCATCTCGCCTGGAGGGCAAAACCTCCTGGATTTTTTCGAGTTGCGGCATGTGCTCTCGACTTACGACGGGGACCTCAGGGACCCACTCTGGTGGCCTCAGGACAGGCCAGTCCTATTGCGAGTTCCTCGGGGGCCTCTCGGGATTCCTCTCCTGTCGATGCCGGGGCCTAAGACCTTGTGTGGAGTCGGGGCCGGAACCTGAGGATTCCTCTCCAGTGCTGACATGGATCTTGGGGTACTTCTGGACTCTCCCCAGGGGAGTCAGTCCTCGTCTCGAATGCGGGCATGCACTTGCGCTTTCCTCCAGAGCGGTAGCAGCAGTGTCACGCAGTCCGCCGCGTGGATCAAAGGATCTATGGTTTTCCCTCGAGTCTTTCCCCCGAGGCTTTCCCACGAGCCTTTCCCACAGGGCTGTCCCACGTGCACACGTGGTGGGAGTCGATCCTCGGCTTGAACGTCAAGGCAGTGCAGGGAAAACAGGTTCCTCTGGAATGGACTGACACATCTGGGGGACTCTTTGAATGGTGGCACGACCCTGGAGTTCCTCTCGCCTTTCCTGTGGAGAGCGCCTCCTCTTGAGATGCCACGGGAACGCCGGGAATTCTTTCCCTACGAAACAGGGAAAGGATCCCTCATCTCGAGCTTGGAGGCGGAAACGGGGCTCCCCTGGATGTGTGCGGGACACCACGTGCTTCCTCTCGAGTGGAGACGGGTATGTCGGGGAACTTCTTGAGTTGCAGCAATGGTGTGAAGGACCCTTTGGAAGTTCCAGTGGTTAGATGTGATTGGCCTCGAGAAGCCTCAGCGGAAATGGGCCTCATCTCGCCTGGAGGGCAAAACCTCCTGGATTTTCTCGAGTTGCGGCAGGTGCTCTCGACTTACGACGGGGACCTCAGGGACCCGCTCTGGTGGCCTCAGGAAAGGCCAGTCCCCATGCGAGTTCCTCAGGGGCCTCTCGGGATTCCTCTCCCGTCGATGCCGGGGCCTAAGACCTTGTGTGGAGTCGGGGCCGGAACCTGAGGATTCCTCTCCAGTGCTGACATGGATCTTGGGGTACTTCTGGAGTCTCCCCAGGGGAGTCAGTCCTCGTCTCGAGTGCGGGCATGCACTTGCGCTTTCCTACAGAGCGGTAGCAGCAGTGTCACGCAGTCCGCCGCGTGGATCAAAGGATCTATGGTTTTCCCTCGAGTCTTTCCCCCGAGGCTTTCCCACGAGGCTTTCCCACAGGGCTGTCCCACGTGCACACGTGGTGGGAGTCGATCCTCGGCTTGAACGTCAAGGCAGTGCAGGGAAAACAGGTTCCTCTGGAATGGACTGACACATCTGGGGGACTCTTGGAATGGTGGCACGACCCTGGAGTTCCTCTCGCCTTTCCTGTGGAGAGCGCCTCCTCTTGAGATGCGACGGGAACGCCGGGAATTCTTTCCCTACGAAACAGGGAAAGGATCCCTCATCTCGAGCTAGGAGGTGGAAACGGGGCTCCCCTGGATGTGTGCGGGACCCACGTGCTTCCTCTCGAGTGGAGACGGGTATGTTGGGGAACTTCTTGAGTTGCAGCAAGGGTGTGAAGGACCCTTTGGAAGTTTCAGTGGTTAGACGTGATTAGCCTCGAGAAGCCTCAGCGGAAATGGGCCTCATCTCGCCTGGAGGTGAAAACCTCCTGGATTTTCTCGAGTTACGGCAGGTGCTCTCGACTTACGACGGGGACCTCAGGGACCCACTCTGGTGGCCTCAGGAAAGGCCAGTCCCCATGCGAGTTCCTCGGGGGCCTCTCGGGATTCCTCTCCCGTCGATGCCGGGGCCTAAGACCTTGTGTGGAGTCGGGGCCGGAAACTGAGGATTCCTCTCCAGTGCTGACATGGATCTTGGGGTACTTCTGGAGTCTCCCTAGGGGAGTCAGTCCTCGTCTCGAATGCGGGCATGCACTTGCGCTTTCCTCCAGAGCGGTAAGAGCAGTGTCACGCAGTCCGCCGCGTGGATCAAAGGATCTATGGTTTTCCCTCGAGTCTTTCCCACGAGGCTTTCCCACGAGGCTTTCCCACAGGGCTGTCCCACGTGCACACGTGGTGGGAGTCGATCCTCGGCTTGAACGTCAAGGCAGTGCAGGGAAAACAGGTTCCTCTGGAATGGACTGACACATCTGGGGGACTCTTGGAATGGTGGCACGACCCTGGAGTTCCTCTCGCCTTTCCTGTGGAGAGCGCCTCCTCTTGAGATGCGACGGGAACGCCGGGAATTCTTTCCCTACGAAACAGGGAAAGGATCCCTCATCTCGAGCTAGGAGGTGGAAACGGGGCTCCCCTGGATGTGTGCGGGACCCACGTGCTTCCTCTCGAGTGTAGACGGGTATGTTGGGGAACTTCTTGAGTTGCAGCAAGGGTGTGAAGGACCCTTTGGAAGTTTCAGTGGTTAGACGTGATTAGCCTCGAGAAGCCTCAGCGGAAATGGGCCTCATCTCGCCTGGAGGTGAAAACCTCCTGGATTTTCTCGAGTTACGGCAGGTGCTCTCGACTTACGACGGGGACCTCAGGGACCCGCTCTGGTGGCTTCAGGAAAGGCCAGTCCCCATGAGAGTTCCTCGGGGGCCTCTCGGGATTCCTCTCCCGTCGATGCCGGGGCCTAAGACCTTGTGTGGAGTCGGGGCCGGAACCTGAGGATTCCTCTCCAGTGCTGACATGGATCTTGGGGTACTTCTGGAGTCTCCCTAGGGGAGTCAGTCCTCGTCTCGAATGCGGGCATGCACTTGCGCTTTCCTCCAGAGCGGTAGGAGCAGTGTCACGCCGTCCGCCGCGTGGATCAAAGGATCTATGGTTTTCCCTCGAGTCTTTCCCACGAGGCTTTCCCACGAGGCTTTCCCACAGGGCTGTCCCACGTGCACACGTGGTGGGAGTCGATCCTCGGCTTGAAAGTCAAGGCAGTGCAGGGAAAACAGGTTCCTCTGGAATGGACTGACACATCTGGGGGACTCTTGGAATGGTGGCATTACCCTGGAGTTCCTCTCGCCTTTCCTGTGGAGAGCGCCTCCTCTTGAGATGCGACGGGAACGCCGGAATTCTTTCCCTACGAAACAGGGAAAGGATCCCTCATCTCGAGCTAGGAGGCGGAAACGGGGCTCCCCTGGATGTGTGCGGGACACCACGTGCTTCCTCTCGAGTGCAGACGGGTATGTCGGGGAACTTCTTGAGTTGCAGCAAGGGTGTGAAGGACCCTTTGGAAGTTCCAGTGGTTAGATGTGATTGGCCTCGAGAAGCCACAGCGGAAATGGGCCTCATCTCGCCTGGAGGGCAAAACCTCCTGGATTTTTTCGAGTTGCGGCATGTGCTCTCGACTTACGACGGGGACCTCAGGGACCCACTCTGGTGGCCTCAGGACAGGCCAGTCCTATTGCGAGTTCCTCGGGGGCCTCTCGGGATTCCTCTCCTGTCGATGCCGGGGCCTAAGACCTTGTGTGGAGTCGGGGCCGGAACCTGAGGATTCCTCTCCAGTGCTGACATGGATCTTGGGGTATTTCTGGAGTCTCCCCAGGGGAGTCAGTCCTCGTCTCGAATGCGGGCATGCACTTGCGCTTTCCTCCAGAGCGGTAGCAGCAGTGTCACGCAGTCCGCCGCGTGGATCAAAGGATCTATGGTTTTCCCTCGAGTCTTTCCCCCGAGGCTTTCCCACGAGGCTTTCCCACAGGGCTGTCCCACGTGCACACGTGGTGGGAGTCGATCCTCGGCTTGAACGTCAAGGCAGTGCAGGGAAAACAGGTTCCTCTGGAATGGACTGACACATCTGGGGGACTCTTGGAATGGTGGCACGACCCTGGAGTTCCTCTCGCCTTTCCTGTGGAGAGCGCCTCCTCTTGAGATGCGACGGGAACGCCGGGAATTCTTTCCCTACGAAACAGGGAAAGGATCCCTCATCTCGAGCTAGGAGGCGGAAACGGGGCTCCCCTGGATGTGTGCGGGACACCACGTGCTTCCTCTCGAGTGCAGACGGGTATGTCGGGGAACTTCTTGAGTTGCAGCAATGGTGTGAAGGACCCTTTGGAAGTTCCAGTGGTTAGATGTGATTGGCCTCGAGAAGCCTCAGCGGAAATGGGCCTCATCTCGCCTGGAGGGCAAAACCTCCTGGATTTTCTCGAGTTGCGGCAGGTGCTCTCGACTTACGACGGGGACCTCAGGGACCCGCTCTGGTGGCCTCAGGAAAGGCCAGTCCCCATGCGAGTTCCTCGGGGGCCTCTCGGGATTCCTCTCCCGTCGATGCCGGGGCCTAAGACCTTGTGTGGAGTCGGGGCTGGAACCTGAAGATTCCTCTCCAGTGCTGACATGGATCTTGGGGTACTTCTGGAGTCTCCCCAGGGGAGTCAGTCCTCGTCTCGAATGCGGGCATGCACTTGCGCTTTCCTCCAGAGCGGTAGCAGCAGTGTCACGCAGTCCGCCGCGTGGATCAAAGGATCTATGGTTTTCCCTCGAGTCTTTCCCCCGAGGCTTTCCCACGAGACTTTCCCACAGGGCTGTCCCACGTGCACACGTGGTGGGAGTCGATCCTCGGCTTGAACGTCTAGGCAGTGCAGGGAAAACAGGTTCCTCTGGAATGGACTGACACATCTGGGGGACTCTTGGAATGGTGGCACGACCCTGGAGTTCCTCTCGCCTTTCCTGTGGAGAGCGCCTCCTCTTGAGATGCCACGGGAACGCCGGGAATTCTTTCCCTACGAAACAGGGAAAGGATCCCTCATCTCGAGCTAGGAGGCGGAAACGGGGCTCCCCTGGATGTGTGCGGGACACCACGTGCTTCCTCTCGAGTGGAGACGGGTATGTTGGGGAACTTCTTGAGTTGCAGCAATGGTGTGAAGGACCCTTTGGAAGTTCCAGTGGTTAGATGTGATTGGCCTCGAGAAGCCTCAGCGGAAATGGGCCTCATCTCGCCTGGAGGGCAAAACCTCCTGGATTTTCTCGAGTTGCGGCAGGTGCTCTCGACTTACGACGGGGACCTCAGGGACCCGCTCTGGTGGCCTCAGGAAAGGCCAGTCCCCATGCGAGTTCCTCGGGGGCCTCTCGGGATTCCTCTCCCGTCGATGCCGGGGCCTAAGACCTTGTGTGGAGTCGGGGCCGGAACCTGAGGATTCCTCTCCAGTGCTGACATGGATCTTGGGGTACTTCTGGAGTCTCCCCAGGGGAGTCAGTCCTCGTCTCGAATGCGGGCATGCACTTGCGCTTTCCTCCAGAGTGGTAGCAGCAGTGTCACGCAGTCCGCCGCGTGGATCAAAGGATCTATGGTTTTCCCTCGAGTCTTTCCCAAGAGGCTTTCCCACGAGGCTTTCCCACAGGGATGTCCCAAGTGCACACGTGGTGGGAGTCGATCCTTGGCTTGAACGACAAGGCAGTGCAGGGAAAACAGGTTCCTCTGGAATGGACTGACACATCTGGGGGACTCTTGGAATGGTGTCACGACCCTGGAGTTCCTCTCGCCTTTCCTGTGGAGAGCGCCTCCTCTTGAGATGCGACGGGAACGCCGGGAATTCTTTCCCTACGAAACAGGGAAAGGATCCCTCATCTCGAGCTAGGAGGCGGAAACGGGGCTCCCCTGGATGTGTGCGGGACCCACGTGTTTCCTCTCGTGTGCAGACGGGTATGTCGGGGAACTTCTTGAGTTGCAGCAAGGGTGTGAAGGACCCTTTGGAAGTTCCAGTGGTTAGACGTGATTAGCCTCGAGAAGCCTCAGCGGAAATGGGCCTCATCTCGCCTGGAGGGCAAAACCTCCTGGATTTTCTCGAGTTGCGGCAGGTGCTCTCGACTTACGACGGGGACCTCAGGGAAAGGCTCTGGTGGCCTCAGGAAAGGCCAGTCCCCATGCGAGTTCCTCGGGGGCCTCTCGGGATTCCTCTCCCGTCGATGCCGGGGCCTAAGACCTTGTGTGGAGTCGGGGCCGGAACCTGAGGATTCCTCTCCAGTGCTGACATGGATCTTGGGGTACTTCTGGAGTCTCCCCAGGGGAATCAGTCCTCGTCTCGAATGCGGGCATGCACTTGCGCTTTCCTCCAGAGCGGTAGCAGCAGTGTCACGCAGTCCGCCGCGTGGATCAAAGGATCTATGGTTTTCCCTCGAGTCTTTCCCACGAGGCTTTCCCACGAGGCTTTCCCACAGGGCTGTCCCACGTGCACACGTGGTGGGAGTCGATCCTCGGCTTGAATGTCAAGCCAGTGCAGGGAAAACAGGTTCCTCTGGAATGGACTGACACATCTGGGGGACTCTTGGAATGGTGGCACGACCCTGGAGTTCCTCTCGCCTTTCCTGTGGAGAGCGCCTCCTCTTGAGATGCCACGGGAACGCCGGGAATTCTTTCCCTACGAAACAGGGAAAGGATCCCTCATCTCGAGCTAGGAGGCGGAAACGGGGCTCCCCTGGATGTGTGCGGGACACCACGTGCTTCCTCTCGAGTGGAGACGGGTATGTCGGGGAACTTCTTGAGTTGCAGCAATGGTGTGAAGGACCCTTTGGAAGTTCCAGTGGTTAGATGTGATTGGCCTCGAGAAGCCTCAGCGGAAATGGGCCTCATCTCGCCTGGAGGGCAAAACCTCCTGGATTTTCTCGAGTTGCGGCAGGTGCTCTCGACTTAGGACGGGGACCTCAGGGACCCGCTCTGGTGGCCTCAGGAAAGGCCAGTCCCCATGCGAGTTCCTCGGGGGCCTCTCGGGATTCCTCTCCCGTCGATGCCGGGGCCTAAGACCTTGTGTGGAGTCGGGGCCGGAACCTGAGGATTCCTCTCCAGTGCTGACATGGATCTTGGGGTACTTCTGGAGTCTCCCCAGGGGAGTCAGTCCTCGTCTCGAGTGCGGGCATGCACTTGCGCTTTCCTCCAGAGCGGTAGCAGCAGTGTCACGCAGTCCGCCGCGTGGATCAAAGGATCTATGGTTTTCCCTCGAGTCTTTCCCCCGAGGCTTTCCCACGAGGCTTTCCCACAGGGCTGTCCCACGTGCACACGTGGTGGGAGTCGATCCTCGGCTTGAACGTCAAGGCAGTGCAGGGAAAACAGGTTCCTCTGGAATGGACTGACACATCTGGGGGACTCTTGGAATGGTGGCCCGACCCTGGAGTTCCTCTCGCCTTTCCTGTGGAGAGCGCCTCCTCTTGAGATGCGACGGGAACGCCGGGAATTCTTTCCCTACGAAACAGGGAAAGGATCCCTCATCTCGAGCTAGGAGGTGGAAACGGGGCTCCCCTGGATGTGTGCGGGACCCACGTGCTTCCTCTCGAGTGGAGACGGGTATGTTGGGGAACTTCTTGAGTTGCAGCAAGGGTGTGAAGGACCCTTTGGAAGTTTCAGTGGTTAGACGTGATTAGCCTCGAGAAGCCTCAGCGGAAATGGGCCTCATCTCGCCTGGAGGTGAAAACCTCCTGGATTTTCTCGAGTTACGGCAGGTGCTCTCGACTTACGACGGGGACCTCAGGGACCCGCTCTGGTGGCCTCAGGAAAGGCCAGTCCCCATGCGAGTTCCTCGGGGGCCTCTCGGGATTCCTCTCCCGTCGATGCCGGGGCCTAAGACCTTGTGTGGAGTCGGGGCCGGAACCTGAGGATTCCTCTCCAGTGCTGACATGGATCTTGGGGTACTTCTGGAGTCTCCCTAGGGGAGTCAGTCCTCGTCTCGAATGCGGGCATGCACTTGCGCTTTCCTCCAGAGCGGTAGGAGCAGTGTCACGCAGTCCGCCGCGTGGATCAAAGGATCTATGGTTTTCCCTCGAGTCTTTCCCACGAGGCTTTCCCACGAGGCTTTCCCACAGGGCTGTCCCACGTGCACACGTGGTGGGAGTCGATCCTCGGCTTGAACGTCAAGGCAGTGCAGGGAAAACAGGTTCCTCTGGAATGGACTGACACATCTGGGGGACTCTTGGAATGGTGGCATGACCCTGGAGTTCCTCTCGCCTTTCCTGTGGAGAGCGCCTCCTCTTGAGATGCGACGGGAACGCCGGAATTCTTTCCCTACGAAACAGGGAAAGGATCCCTCATCTCGAGCTAGGAGGCGGAAACGGGGCTCCCCTGGATGTGTGCGGGACACCACGTGCTTCCTCTCGAGTGCAGACGGGTATGTCGGGGAACTTCTTGAGTTGCAGCAAGGGTGTGAAGGACCCTTTGGAAGTTCCAGTGGTTAGAAGTGATTGGCCTCGAGAAGCCTCAGCGGAAATGGGCCTCATCTCGCCTGGAGGGCAAAACCTCCTGGATTTTTTCGAGTTGCGGCATGTGCTCTCGACTTACGACGGGGACCTCAGGGACCCACTCTGGTGGCCTCAGGACAGGCCAGTCCTATTGCGAGTTCCTCGGGGGCCTCTCGGGATTCCTCTCCTGTCGATGCCGGGGCCTAAGACCTTGTGTGGAGTCGGGGCCGGAACCTGAGGATTCCTCTCCAGTGCTGACATGGATCTTGGGGTATTTCTGGAGTCTCCCCAGGGGAGTCAGTCCTCGTCTCGAATGCGGGCATGCACTTGCGCTTTCCTCCAGAGCGGTAGCAGCAGTGTCACGCAGTCCGCCGCGTGGATCAAAGGATCTATGGTTTTCCCTCGAGTCTTTCCCCCGAGGCTTTCCCACGAGCCTTTCCCACAGGGCTGTCCCACGTGCACACGTGGTGGGAGTCGATCCTCGGCTTGAACGTCAAGGCAGTGCAGGGAAAACAGGTTCCTCTGGAATGGACTGACACATCTGGGGGACTCTTGGAATGGTGGCACGACCCTGGAGTTCCTCTCGCCTTTCCTGTGGAGAGCGCCTCCTCTTGAGATGCCACGGGAACGCCGAGAATTCTTTCCCTACGAAACAGGGAAAGGATCCCTCATCTCGAGCTAGGAGGCGGAAACGGGGCTCCCCTGGATGTGTGCGGGACACCACGTGCTTCCTCTCGAGTGCAGACGGGTATGTCGGGGAACTTCTTGAGTTGCAGCAATGGTGTGAAGGACCCTTTGGAAGTTCCAGTGGTTAGATGTGATTGGCCTCGAGAAGCCTCAGCGGAAATGGGCCTCATCTCGCCTGGAGGGCAAAACCTCCTGGATTTTCTCGAGTTGCGGCAGGTGCTCTCGACTTACGACGGGGACCTCAGGGACCCGCTCTGGTGGCCTCAGGAAAGGCCAGTCCCCATGCGAGTTCCTCGGGGGCCTCTCGGGATTCCTCTCCCGTCGATGCCGGGGCCTAAGACCTTGTGTGGAGTCGGGGCCGGAACCTGAAGATTCCTCTCCAGTGCTGACATGGATCTTGGGGTACTTCTGGAGTCTCCCCAGGGGAGTCAGTCCTCGTCTCGAATGCGGGCATGCACTTGCGCTTTCCTCCAGAGCGGTAGCAGCAGTGTCACGCAGTCCGCCGCGTGGATCAAAGGATCTATGGTTTTCCCTCGAGTCTTTCCCCCGAGGCTTTCCCACGAGGCTTTCCCACAGGGCTGTCCCACGTGCACACGTGGTGGGAGTCGATCCTCGGCTTGAACGTCAAGGCAGTGCAGGGAAAACAGGTTCCTCTGGAATGGACTGACACATCTGGGGGACTCTTGGAATGGTGGCACGACCCTGGAGTTCCTCTCGCCTTTCCTGTGGAGAGCGCCTCCTCTTGAGATGCCACGGGAACGCCGGGAATTCTTTCCCTACGAAACAGGGAAAGGATCCCTCATCTCGAGCTAGGAGGCGGAAACGGGGCTCCCCTGGATGTGTGCGGGACACCACGTGCTTCCTCTCGAGTGGAGACGGGTATGTCGGGGAACTTCTTGAGTTGCAGCAATGGTGTGAAGGACCCTTTGGAAGTTCCAGTGGTTAGATGTGATTGGCCTCGAGAAGCCTCAGCGGAAATGGGCCTCATCTCGCCTGGAGGGCAAAACCTCCTGGATTTTCTCGAGTTGCGGCAGGTGCTCTCGACTTACGACGGGGACCTCAGGGACCCGCTCTGGTGGCCTCAGGAAAGGCCAGTCCCCATGCGAGTTCCTCGGGGGCCTCTCGGGATTCCTCTCCCGTCGATGCAGGGGCCTAAGACCTTGTGTGGAGTCGGGGCCGGAACCTGAGGATTCCTCTCCAGTGCTGACATGGATCTTGGGGTACTTCTGGAGTCTCCCCAGGGGAGTCAGTCCTCGTCTCAAATGCGGGCATGCACTTGCGCTTTCCTCCAGAGTGGTAGCAGCAGTGTCACGCAGTCCGCCGCGTGGATCAAAGGATCTATGGTTTTCCCTCGAGTCTTTCCCACGAGGCTTTCCCACGAGGCTTTCCCACAGGGATGTCCCAAGTGCACACGTGGTGGGAGTCGATCCTCGGCTTGAACGTCAAGGCAGTGCAGGGAAAACAGGTTCCTCTGGAATGGACTGACACATCTGGGGGACTCTTTGAATGGTGTCACGACCCTGGAGTTCCTCTCGCCTTTCCTGTGGAGAGCGCCTCCTCTTGAGATGCGACGGGAACGCCGGGAATTCTTTCCCTACGAAACAGGGAAAGGATCCCTCATCTCGAGCTAGGAGGCGGAAACGGGGCTCCCCTGGATGTGTGCGGGACCCACGTGTTTCCTCCCGAGTGCAGACGGGTATGTCGGGGAACTTCTTGAGTTGCAGCAAGGGTGTGAAGGACCCTTTGGAAGTTCCAGTGGTTAGACGTGATTAGCCTCGAGAAGCCTCAGCGGAAATGGGCCTCATCTCGCCTGGAGGGCAAAACCTCCTGGATTTTCTCGAGTTGCGGCAGGTGCTCTCGACTTACGACGGGGACCTCAGGGAAAGGCTCTGGTGGCCTCAGGAAAGGCCAGTCCCCATGCGAGTTCCTCGGGGGCCTCTCGGGATTCCTCTCCCGTCGATGCCGGGGCCTAAGACCTTGTGTGGAGTCGGGGCCGGAACCTGAGGATTCCTCTCCAGTGCTGACATGGATCTTGGGGTACTTCTGGAGTCTCCCCAGGGGAGTCAGTCCTCGTCTCGAATGCGGGCATGCATTGCGCTTTCCTCCAGAGCGGTAGCAGCAGTGTCACGCCGTCCGCCGCGTGGATCAAAGGATCTATGGTATTCCCTCGAGTCTTTCCCACGAGGCTTTCCCACGAGGCTTTCCCACAGGGCTGTCCCACGTGCACACTTGGCGGGAGTCGATCCTCGGCTTGAACGTCAAGGCAGTGCAGGGAAAACAGGTTCCTCTGGAATGGACTGACACATCTGGGGGACTCTTGGAATGGTGTCACGACCCTGGAGTTCCTCTCGCCTTTCCTGTGGAGAGCGCCTCCTCTTGAGATGCGACGGGAATGCCGGGAATTCTTTCCCTACGAAACAGGGAAAGGATCCCTCATCTCGAGCTAGGAGGCGGAAACGGGGCTCCCCTGGATGTGTGCGGGACCCCACGTGCTTCCTCTCGAGTGCAGACGGGTATGTCGGGGAACTTCTTGAGTTGCAGCAATGGTGTGAAGGACCCTTTGGAAGTTCCAGTGGTTAGATGTGATTGGCCTTGAGAAGCCTCAGCGGAAATGGGCCTCATCTCGCCTGGAGGGCAAAACCTCCTGGATTTTCTCGAGTTGCGGCAGGTGCTCTCGACTTACGACGGGGACCTAAGGGAAAGGCTCTGGTGGCCTCAGGAAAGGCCAGTCCCCATGCGAGTTCCTCGGGGGCTTCTCGGGATTCCTCTCCCGTCGATGCCGGGGCCTAAGACCTTGTGTGGAGTCGGGGCCAGAACCTGAGGATTCCTCTCCAGTGCTGACATGGATCTTGGGGTACTTCTGGAGTCTCCCCAGGGGAGTCAGTCCTCGTCTCGAATGCGGGCATGCACTTGCGGTTTCCTCCAGAGCGGTAGCAGCAGTGTCACGCAGTCCGCCGCGTGGATCAAAGGATCTATGGTTTTCCCTCGAGTCTTTCCCACGAGGCTTTCCCACGAGGCTTTCCCACAGGGCTGTCCCACGTGCACACGTGGTGGGAGTCGATCCTCGGCTTGAACGTCAAGGCAGTGCAGGGAAAACAGGTTCCTCTGGAATGGACTGACACATCTGGGGGACTCTTGGAATGGTGGCATGACCCTGGAGTTCCTCTCGCCTTTCCTGTGGAGAGCGCCTCCTCTTGAGATGCGACGGGAACGCCGGGAATTCTTTCCCTACGAAACAGGGAAAGGATCCCTCATCTTGAGCTAGGAGGCGGAAACGGGGCTCCCCTGGATGTGTGCGGGACACCACGTGCTTCCTCTCGAGTGCAAACGGGTATGTTGGGGAACTTCTTGAGTTGCAGCAAGGGTGTGAAGGACCTTTTGGAAGTTCCAGTGGTTAGATGTGATTGGCCTCGAGAAGCCTCAGCGGAAATGGGCCTCATCTCGCCTGGAGGGGAAAACCTCCTAGATTTTCTCGAGTTGCGGCAGGTGCTCTCGACTTACGACGGGGACCTCAGGGACCCGCTCTGGTGGCCTCAGGAAAGGCCAGTCCCCATGCGAGTTCCTCGGGGGCGCCTCGGGATTCCTCTCCCGTCGATGCCGGGGCCTAAGACCTTGTGTGCAGTCGGGGCCGGAACCTGAGGATTCCTCTCCAGTGCTGACATGGATCTTGGGGTACTTCTGGAGTCTCCCCAGGGGAGTCAGTCCTCGTCTCGAATGCGGGCATGCATTGCGCTTTCCTCCAGAGCGGTAGCAGCAGTGTCACGCAGTCCGCCCCGTGGATCAAAGGATCTATGGTTTTCCCTCGAGTCTTTCCCACGAGGCTTTCCCACGAGGCTTTCCCACAGGGCTCTCCCACGTGCACACGTGGTGGGAGTCGATCCTCGGCTTGAACGTCAAGGCAGTGCAGGGAAAACAGGTTCCTCTGGAATGGACTGACACATCTGGGGGACTCTTGGAATGATGTCACGACCCTGGACTTCCTCTCGCCTTTCCTGTGGAGAGCGCCTCCTCTTGAGATGCCACGGGAACGGCGGGAATTCTTTCCCTACGAAACAGGGAAAGGATCCCTCATCTCGAGCTAGGAGGCGGAAACGGGGCTCCCCTGGATGTGTGCGGGACACCACGTGCTTCCTCTCGAGTGCAGACGGGTATGTCGGGGAACTTCTTGAGTTGCAGCAAGGGTGTGAAGGACCCTTTGGAAATTCCAGTGGTTAGATGTGATTGGCCTCGAGAATCCTCAGCGGAAATGTGCCTCTTCTCGCCTGGAGGGCAAAACCTCCTGGATTTTCTCGAGTTGCGGCAGGTGCTCTCGACTTACGACGGGGACCTCAGGGAACCGCTCTGGTGGCCTCAGGAAAGGCCAGCCCCAATGCGAGTTCCTTGGGGGCGTCTCGGGATTCCTCTCCCGTCCATGCCGGGGCCTAAGACCTTGTGTGGAGTCGGGGCCGGATCCTGAGGATTCCTCTCCAGTGCTGACATGGATCTTGGGGTACTTCTGGAGTCTCCCCAGGGGAGTCAGTCCTCGTCTCGAATGCGGGCATGCACTTGCGCTTTCCTCCAGAGCGGTAGCAGCAGTGTCACGCAGTCCGCCGCGTGGATCAAAGGATGTTTGGTTTTCCCTCGAGTCTTTCCCACGAGGCTTTCCCACGAGGCTGTCCGACGTGCACACGTGGTGGGAGTCGATCCTCGGCTTGAACGTCAAGGCAGTGCAGGGAAAACAGGTTCCTCTGGAATGGACTGACACATCTGGAGGACTCTTGGAATGGTGTCACGACCCTGGAGTTCCTCTCGCCTTTCCTGTGGAGAGCGCCTCCTCTTGAGATGCGACGGGAACTCCGGGAATTCTTTCCCTACGAAACAGGGAAAGGATCCCTCATCTCGAGCTCGGAGGCGGAAACGGGGCTCCCCTGGATGTGTGCGGGACACCACGTGCTTCCTCTCGAGTGGAGACGAGTATGTCGGGGAACTTCTTGAGTTGCAGCAATGGTGTGAAGGACCCTTTGGAAGTTCCAGTGGTTAGATGTGATTGGCCTTGAGAAGCCTCAGCGGAAATGGGCCTCATCTCGCCTGGAGGGCAAAACCTCCTGGATTTTCTCGAGTTGCGGCAGGTGCTCTCGACTTACGACGGGGACCTAAGGGAAAGGCTCTGGTGGCCTCAGGAAAGGCCAGTCCCCATGCGAGTTCCTCGGGGGCTTCTCGGGATTCCTCTCCCGTCGATGCCGGGGCCTAAGACCTTGTGTGGAGTCGGGGCCAGAACCTGAGGATTCCTCTCCAGTGCTGACATGGATCTTGGGGTACTTCTGGAGTCTCCCCAGGGGAGTCAGTCCTCGTCTCGAATGCGGGCATGCACTTGCGCTTTCCTCCAGAGCGGTAGCAGCAGTGTCACGCAGTCCGCCGCGTGGATCAAAGGATCTATGGTTTTCCCTCGAGTCTTTCCCACGAGGCTTTCCCACGAGGCTTTCCCACAGGGCTGTCCCACGTGCACACGTGGTGGGAGTCGATCCTCGGCTTGAACGTCAAGGCAGTGCAGGGAAAACAGGTTCCTCTGGAATGGACTGACACATCTGGGGGACTCTTGGAATGGTGGCATGACCCTGGAGTTCCTCTCGCCTTTCCTGTGGAGAGCGCCTCCTCTTGAGATGCGACGGGAACGCCGGGAATTCTTTCCCTACGAAACAGGGAAAGGATCCCTCATCTTGAGCTAGGAGGCGGAAACGGGGCTCCCCTGGATGTGTGCGGGACACCACGTGCTTCCTCTCAAGTGCAAACGGGTATGTTGGGGAACTTCTTGAGTTGCAGCAAGGGTGTGAAGGACCTTTTGGAAGTTCCAGTGGTTAGATGTGATTGGCCTCGAGAAGCCTCAGCGGAAATGGGCCTCATCTCGCCTGGAGGGGAAAACCTCCTAGATTTTCTCGAGTTGCGGCAGGTGCTCTCGACTTACGACGGGGACCTCAGGGACCCGCTCTGGTGGCCTCAGGAAAGGCCAGTCCCCATGCGAGTTCCTCGGGGGCGCCTCGGGATTCCTCTCCCGTCGATGCCGGGGCCTAAGACCTTGTGTGCAGTCGGGGCCGGAACCTGAGGATTCCTCTCCAGTGCTGACATGGATCTTGGGGTACTTCTGGAGTCTCCCCAGGGGAGTCAGTCCTCGTCTCGAATGCGGGCATGCATTGCGCTTTCCTCCAGAGCGGTAGCAGCAGTGTCACGCAGTCCGCCGCGTGGATCAAAGGATCTATGGTTTTCCCTCGAGTCTTTCCCACGAGGCTTTCCCACGAGGCTTTCCCACAGGGCTCTCCCACGTGCACACGTGGTGGGAGTCGATCCTCGGCTTGAACGTCAAGGCAGTGCAGGGAAAACAGGTTCCTCTGGAATGGACTGACACATCTGGGGGACTCTTGGAATGATGTCACGACCCTGGACTTCCTCTCGCCTTTCCTGTGGAGAGCGCCTCCTCTTGAGATGCCACGGGAACGGCGGGAATTCTTTCCCTACGAAACAGGGAAAGGATCCCTCATCTCGAGCTAGGAGGCGGAAACGGGGCTCCCCTGGATGTGTGCGGGACACCACGTGCTTCCTCTCGAGTGCAGACGGGTATGTCGGGGACCTTCTTGAGTTGCAGCAAGGGTGTGAAGGACCCTTTGGAAATTCCAGTGGTTAGATGTGATTGGCCTCGAGAATCCTCAGCGGAAATGTGCCTCTTCTCGCCTGGAGGGCAAAACCTCCTGGATTTTCTCGAGTTGCGGCAGGTGCTCTCGACTTACGACGGGGACCTCAGGGAACCGCTCTGGTGGCCTCAGGAAAGGCCAGCCCCAATGCGAGTTCCTTGGGGGCGTCTCGGGATTCCTCTCCCGTCCATGCCGGGGCCTAAGACCTTGTGTGGAGTCGGGGCCGGATCCTGAGGATTCCTCTCCAGTGCTGACATGGATCTTGGGGTACTTCTGGAGTCTCCCCAGGGGAGTCAGTCCTCGTCTCGAATGCGGGCATGCACTTGCGCTTTCCTCCAGAGCGGTAGCAGCAGTGTCACGCAGTCCGCCGCGTGGATCAAAGGATGTTTGGTTTTCCCTCGAGTCTTTCCCACGAGGCTTTCCCACGAGGTTGTCCGACGTGCACACGTGGTGGGAGTCGATCCTCGGCTTGAACGTCAAGGCAGTGCAGGGAAAACAGGTTCCTCTGGAATGGACTGACACATCTGGAGGACTCTTGGAATGGTGTCACGACCCTGGAGTTCCTCTCGCCTTTCCTGTGGAGAGCGCCTCCTCTTGAGATGCGACGGGAACTCCGGGAATTCTTTCCCTACGAAACAGGGAAAGGATCCCTCATCTCGAGCTCGGAGGCGGAAACGGGGCTCCCCTGGATGTGTGCGGGACCCCACGTGCTTCCTCTCGAGTGGAGACGGGTATGTCGGGGAACTTCTTGAGTTGCAGCAAGGGTGTGAAGGACCATTTGGAAGTTCCAGTGGTTAGATGTGAATGGCCTCGAGAAGCCTCAGCGGAAATGGGGCTCATCTCGCCAGGAGGGCAAAACCTCCTGGATTTTCTCGAGTTGCGGCAGGTGCTCTCGTCTTACGACGGGGACCACAGGGAACCGCTCTGGTGGCCTCAGGAAAGGCCAGTCCCCATGCGAGTTCCTCGGGGGCGTCTCCGGATTCCTCTCCCGTCGATGCCGGGGCCTAAGACCTTGTGTGGAGTCGGGGCCGGAACCTGAGGATTCCTCTCCAGTGCTGACATGGAACTTGGGGTACTTCTGGAGTCTCCCCAGGGGAGTCAGTCCTCGTCTCGAATGCGGGCATGCACCTACGCTTTCCTCCAGAGCGGTAGCAGCAGTGTCACGCAGTCCGCCGCGTGGATGAAAGGATCTATGGTTTTCCCTCGAGTCTTTCCCACGAGGCTTTCCCACGAGGCTTTCCCACAGGGCTGTCCCACGTGCACACGTGGTGGGAGTCGATCCTCGGCTTGAACGTCAAGGCAGTGCAGGGAAAACAGGTTCCTCTGGAATGGACTGACACATCTGGGGGACTCTTGGAATGGTGGCACGACCCTGGAGTTCCTCTCGCCTTTCCTGTGGAGAGCGCCTCCTCTTGAGATGTGACGGGAACGCCGGGAATTCTTTCCCTACGAAACAGGGAAAGGATCCCTCATCTCGAGCTAGGAGGTGGAAACGGGGCTACCCTGGATGTGTGCGGGACCCCACGTGCTTCCTCTCGAGTGGAGACGGGTATGTCCGGGAACTTCTTGAGTTGCAGCAAGGGTGTGAAGGACCCATTGGAAGTTCCAGTGGTTAGACGTGATTAGCCTCGAGAAGCCTCAGCGGAAATGGGCCTCATCTCGCCTGGAGGGCAAAACCTCGTGGATTTTCTCGTGTTGCGGCAGGTGCTCTCGACTTACGACGGGGACCTCAGGGACCCGCTCTGGTGGCCTCAGGAAAGGCCCGTCCCCATGCGAGTTCCTCGGGGGCCTCTTGGCATTCCTCTCCCGTTGATGCCGGGGCCTAAGACCTTGTGTGGAGTCGGGGCCGGAACCTGAGGATTCCTCTCCAGTGCTGACATGGATCTTGGGGTACTTCTGGAGTCTCCGCAGGGGAGTCAGTCCTCGTCTCGAATGCGGGCATACACTGGCGCTTTCCTCCAGAGCGGTAGCAGCAGTGTCACGCAGTCCGCCGCGTGGATCAAAGGATCTATGGTTTTCCCTCGAGTCTTTCCCACGAGGCTTTCCCACGAGGCTTTCCCACAGGGCTGTCCCACGTGCACACGTGGTGGGAGTCGATCCTCGGCTTGAACGTCAAAGCAGTGCAGGGAAAACAGGTTCCTCTGGAATGGACTGACACATCTGGGGGACTCTTGGAATGGTGGCACGACCCTGGAGTTCCTCTCGCCTTTCCTGTGGAGAGCGCCTCCTCTTGAGTTGCGACGGGAACGCCGGGAATTCTTTCCCTACGAAACAGGGAAAGGATCCCTCATCTTGAGTTAGGAGGCGGAAACGGGGCTCCCCTGGATGTGTGCGGGACCCCACGTGCTTCCTCTCGGGTGGAGACAGGTATGTCGGGGAACTTCTTGACTTGCAGCAAGGGTGTGAAGGACCCTTTGGAAATTCCAGTGGTTAGACGTGATTAGCCTCGAGAAGCCTCACTGGAAATGGGCCTCATCTCGCCTGGAGGGCAAAACCTCCTGGATTTTCTCGAGTTGCGGCAGGTGCTCTCGACTTACGACGGGGACCTCAGGGACCCGCTCTGGTGGCCTCAGGAAAGGCCAGTCCCCATGCGAGTTCCTCGGGGGCCTCTCGGGATTCCTCTCCCGTCGATGCCGGGGCCAAAGACCTTGTGTGGAGTCGGGGCCGGAACCTGAGGATTCCTCTCCAGTGCTGACATGGATCTTGGGGTACTTCTGGAGTCTCCCCAGGGGAGTCAGTCCTCGTCTCGAATGCGGGCATGCACTGCGCTTTCCTCCAGAGCGGTATCAGCAGTGTCACGCAGTCCGCCGCGTGGATCAAAGGATCTATGGTTTTCCCTCGAGTCTTTCCCACGAGGCTTTCCCACGAGGCTTTCCCACAGGGCTGTCCCACGTGCACACCTGGTGGGAGTCGATCCTCGGCTTGAACGTCAAGGCAGTGCAGGGAAAACAGGTTCCTCTGGAATGGACTGACACATCTGGGGGACTCTTGGAATGGTGGCACGACCCTGGAGTTCCTCTCGCCTTTCCTGTGGAGAGCGCCTCCTCTTGAGATGCGACGGGAACGCCGGGAATTCTTTCCCTACGAAACAGGGAAAGGATCCCTCATCTCGAGCTAGGAGGCGGAAACGGGGCTCCCCTGGATGTGTGCGGGTCCCCACGTGCTTCCTCTCGAGTCGAGACGGGTATGTCGGGGAACTTCTTGAGTTGCAGCAAGGGTGTGAAGGACCCTTTGGAAGTTCCAGTGGTTAGACGTGATTAGCCTCAAGAAGCCTCAGCGGAAATGGGCCTCATCTCGCCTGGAGGGCAAAACCTCCTGGATTTTCTCGAGTTGCGGCAGGTGCTCTCGACTTACGACGGGGACCTCAGGGACCCGCTCTGGTGGCCTCAGGAAAGGCCAGTCCCCATGCGAGTTCCTCCGGGGCCTCTCGGGATTCCTCTCCCGTCGATGCCGGGGCCTAAGACCTTGTGTGGAGTCGGGGCCGGAACCTGAGGATTCCTCTCCAGTGCTGACATGGATCTTGGGGTACTTCTGGAGTCTCCCCAGGGGAGTCAGTCCTCGTCTCGAATGCGGGCATGCACTTGCGCTTTCCTCCAGAGCGGTAGCAGCAGTGTCACGCAGTCCGCCCCGTGGATCAAAGGATCTATGGTTTTCCCTCGAGTCTTTCCCACGAGGCTTTCCCACGAGGCTTTCCCACAGGGCTGGCCCACGTGCACACGTGGTGGGAGTCGATCCTCGGCTTGAACGTCAAGGCAGTGCAGGGAAAACAGGTTCCTCTGGAATGGACTGACACATCTAGGGGACTCTTGGAATGGTGGCACGACCCTGGAGTTCCTCTCGCCTTTCCTGTGGAGAGCGCCTTCTCTTGAGATGCCACGGGAACGCCGGGAATTCTTTCCCTACGAAACAGGGAAAGGATCCCTCATCTCGAGCTAGGAGGCGGAAACGGGGCTCCCCTGGATGTGTGCGGGACCCCACGTGCTTCCTCTCGAGTCGAGACGGGTATGTCGGGGAACTTCTTGAATTGCAGCAAGGGTGTGAAGGACCCTTTGGAAGTTCCAGTGGTTAGACGTGATTAGCCTCAAGAAGCCTCAGCGGAAATGGGCCTCATCTCGCCTGGAGGGCAAAACCTCCTGGATTTTCTCGAGTTGCGGCAGGTGCTCTCGACTTACGACGGGGACCTCAGGGACCCGCTCTGGTGGCCTCAGGAAAGGCCAGTCCCCATGCGAGTTCCTCCGGGGCCTCTCGGGATTCCTCTCCCGTCGATGCCGGGGCCTAAGACCTTGTGTGGAGTCTGGGCCGGAACCTGAGGATTCCTCTCCAGTGCTGACATGGATCTTGGGGTACTTCTGGAGTCTCCCCAGGGGAGTCAGTCCTCGTCTCGAATGCGGGCATGCACTTGCGCTTTCCTCCTGAGCGGTAGCAGCAGTGTCACGCAGTCCGCCCCGTGGATCAAAGGATCTATGGTTTTCCCTCGAGTCTTTCCCACGAGGCTTTCCCACGAGGCTTTCCCACAGGGCTGGCCCACGTGCACACGTGGTGGGAGTCGATCCTCGGCTTGAACGTCAAGGCAGTGCAGGGAAAACAGGTTCCTCTGGAATGGACTGACACATCTGGGGGACTCTTGGAATGGTGGCTCGACCCTGGAGTTCCTCTCGCCTTTCCTGTGGAGAGCGCCTCCTCTTGAGATGCGACGGGAACGCCGGGAATTCTTTCCCTACGAAACAGGGAAAGGATCCCTCATCTCGAGCTAGGAGGCGGAAACGGGGCTCCCCTGGATGTGTGCGGGACCCACCGTGCTTGATCTCGAGTGGAGACGGGTATGTCGGGGAACTTCTTGATTTGCAGCAAGGGTGTGAAGGACCCTTTGGAAATTCCAGTGGTTAGACGTGATTAGCCTCGAGAAGCCTCAGCGGAAATGGGCCTCATCTCGCCTGGAGGGCAAAACCTCCTGGATTTTCTCGAGTTGCGGCAGGTGCTCTCGACTTACGATGGGGACCTCAGGGACCCGCTCTGGTGGCCTCAGGAAAGGCCAGTCCCCATGCGAGTTCCTCGGGGGCCTCTTGGCATTCCTCTCCCGTTGATGCCGGGGCCTAAGACCTTGTGTGGAGTCGGGGCCGGAACCTGAGGATTCCTCTCCAGTGCTGACATGGATCTTGGGGTACTTCTGGAGTCTCCCCAGGGGAGTCAGTCCTCGTCTCGAATGCGGGCATGCACTTGCGCTTTCCTCCAGAGCGGTAGCAGCAGTGTCACGCAGTCCGCCGCGTGGATCAAAGGATCTATGGTTTTCCCTCGAGTCTTTCCCACGAGGCTTTCCCACGAGGCTTTCCCACAGGGCTGTCCCACGTGCACACGTGGTGGGAGTGGATCCTCGGCTTGAACGTCAAGGCAGTGCAGGAAAAACAGGTTCCTCTGGAATGGACTGACACATCTGGGGGACTCTTGGAATGGTGGCATGACCCTGGAGTTCCTCTCGCCTTTCCTGTGGAGAGCGCCTCCTCTTGAGATGCGACGGGAACGCCGGGAATTCTTTCCCTACGAAACAGGGAAAGGATCCCTCATCTCGAGCTAGGAGGCGGAAACGGGGCTCCCCTGGATGTGTGCGGGACCCCACGTGCTTCCTCTCGAGTGGAGACGGGTATGTCCGGGAACTTCTTGAGTTGCAGCAAGGGTGTGAAGGACCCATTGGAAGTTCCAGTGGTTAGACGTGATTAGCCTCGAGAAGCCTCAGCGGAAATGGGCCTCATCTCGCCTGGAGGGCAAAACCTCGTGGATTTTCTCGTGTTGCGGCAGGTGCTCTCGACTTACGACGGGGACCTCAGGGACCCGCTCTGGTGGCCTCAGGAATGGCCAGTCCCCATGCGAGTTCCTCGGGGGCCTCTCGGGATTCCTCTCCCGTCGATGCCGGGGCCTAAGACCTTGTGTTGAGTCGGGGCCGGAACCTGAGGATTCCTCTGCACTGCTGACATGGATTTAAGGTACTTCTGGAGTCTCCCCAGGGGAGTCAGTCCTCGTCTCGAATGCGGGCATGCTCTTGCGCTTTCCTCCAGAGCGGTAGCAGCAGTGTCACGCAGTCCGCCGCGTGGATCAAAGGATCTATGGTTTTCCCTCGAGTCTTTCCCACGAGGCTTTCCCACGAGGCTTTCCCACGAGGCTTTCCCACAGGGCTGTCCCACGTGCACACGTGGTGGGAGTCGATCCTCGGCTTGAACGTTAAGGCAGTGCAGGGAAAACAGGTTCCTCTGGAATGGACAGACACATCTGGGGGACTCTTGGAATGGTGGCACGACCCTGGAGTTCCTCTCGCCTTTCCTGTGGAGAGCGCCTCCTCTTGAGATGCGACGGGAACGCCGGGAATTCTTTCCCTACGAAACAGGGAAAGGATCCCTCATCTCGAGCTAGGAGGCGGAAACGGGGCTCCCCTGGATGTGTGCGGGACCCCACGTGCTTCCTCTCGAGTAGAGACGGGTATGTCGCGGAACTGCTTGAGTTGCATCAAGGGTGTGAAGGACCCTTTGGAAGTTCCAGTGGTTAGATGTGATTAGCCTCGAGAAGCCTCAGCGGAAATGGGCCTCATCTCGCCTGGAGGGCAAAACCTCCTGGATTTTCTCGAGTTGCGGCAGGTGCTCTCGACTTAAGACCGGGACCTCAGGGACCCGCTCTGGTGGCCTCAGGAAAGGCCAGTCCCCATGCGAGTTCCTCGGGGGCCTCTCGGGATTCCTCTCCCGTCGATGCCGGGGCCTAAGACCTTGTGTGGAGTCGGGGCCGGAACCTGAGGATTCCTCTCCAGTGCTGACATGGATCTTGGGGTACTTCTGGAGTCTCCCCAGGGGAGTCAGTCCTCGTCTCGAATGCGGGCATGCACTTGCGCTTTCCTCCAGAGCGGTAGCAGCAGTGTCACGCAGTCCGCCCCGTGGATCAAAGGATCTATGGTTTTCCCTCGAGTCTTTCCCACGAGGCTTTCCCACGAGGCTTTCCCACAGGGCTGGCCCACGTGCACACGTGGTGGGAGTCGATCCTCGGCTTGAACGTCAAGGCAGTGCAGGGAAAACAGGTTCCTCTGGAATGGACTGACACATCTGGGGGACTCTTGGAATGGTGGCACGACCCTGGAGTTCCTCTCGCCTTTCCTGTGGAGAGCCCCTCCTCTTGAGATGCTATGGGAACGCCGGGAATTCTTTCCCTACGAAACAGGGAAAGGATCCCTCATCTCGAGCTAGGAGGCGGAAACGGGGCTCCCCTGGATGTGTGCGGGACCCACCGTGCTTGATCTCGAGTGGAGACGGGTATGTCGGGGTACTTCTTGATTTGCAGCAAGGGTGTGAAGGACCCTTTGGAAATTCCAGTGGTTAGACGTGATTAGCCTCGAGAAGCCTCAGCGGAAATGGGCCTCATCTCGCCTGGAGGGCAAAACCTCCTGGATTTTCTCGAGTTGCGGAAGGTGCTCTCGACTTACGACGGGGACCTCAGGGACCCGCTCTGGTGGCCTCAGGAAAGGCCAGTCCCCATGCGAGTTCCTCGGGGGCGTCTCGGGATTCCTCTCCCGTCGATGCCGGGGCCTAAGACCTTGTGTGGAGTCGGGGCCGGAACCTGAGGATTCCTCTCCAGTGCTGACATGGATCTTGGGGTACTTCTGGAGTCTCCCCAGGGGAGTCAGTCCTCGTCTCGAATGCGGGCATGCACTTGCGCTTTCCTCCAGAGCGGTAGCAGCAGTGTCACGCAGTCCGCCGCGTGGATCGAAGGATCTATGGTTTTCCCTCGAGTCTTTCCCACGAGGCTTTCCCACGAGGCTTTCCCACAGGGCTGTCCCACGTGCACACGTGGTGGGAGTCGATCCTCGGCTTGAACGTCAAGGCAGTGCAGGGAAAACAGGTTCCTCTGGAATGGACTGACACATCTGGGGGACTCTTGGAATGGTGGCACGACCCTGGAGTTCCTCTCGCCTTTCCTGTGGAGAGCGCCTCCTCTTGAGATGCGACGGGAACGCCGGAAATTCTTTCCCTACGAAACAGGGAAAGGATCCCTCATCTCGAGCTAGGAGGCGAAAACGGGGCTCCCCTGGATGTGTGCGGGACCTTCGTGTTTCCTCTCGAGTGGAGACGGGTATGTCGGGGAACTTCTTGAGTTGCAGCAAGGGTGTGAAGAACCCTTTGGAAGTTCCAGTGGTTAGATGTGATTGGCCTCGAGAAGCCTCAGCGGAAATTGGCCTCATCTCGCCTGGAGGGCAAAACCTCCTGGATTTTCTCGAGTTGCGGCAGGTGCTCTCGACTTACGACGGGGACCTCAGGGACCCGCTCTGGTGGCCTCAGGAAACTCCAGTCCCCATGCGACTTCCTCAGGGGCCTCTCGGGATTCCTCTCCCGTCGATGCCGGGGCCTAAGACCTTGTGTGGAGTCGGGGTCGGAACCTGAGGATTCCTCTCCAGTGCTGACATGGATCTTGGGGTACTTCTGGAGTCTCCCCAGGGGAGTCAGTCCTCGTCTGGAATGCGGGCATGCACTTGCGCTATCCTCCACAGCAGTAGCAGCAGTGTCACGCAGTCCGCCGCGTGGATCAAAGGATCTATGGTTTTCCCTCGAGTCTTTCCCACGAGGCTTTCCCACGAGGCTTTCCCACAGGGCTGTCCCACGTGCACACGTGGTGGGAGTCGATCCTCGGCTTGAACGTCAAGGCAGTGCAGGGAAAACAGGTTCCTCTGGAATGGACTGACACATCTGGGGGACTCTTGGAATGGTGGCACGACCCTGGAGTTCCTCTCGACTTTCCTGTGCAGAGCGCCTCCTCTTGAGATGCGACGGGAACGCCGGGAATTCTTTCCCTACGAAACAGGGAAAGGATCCCTCATCTCGAGCTAGGAGGCGGAAACGGTGCTCCCCTGGATGTGTGCGGGACCCCACGTGCTTCCTCTGGAGTGGAGATGGGTATGTCGGGGAACTTCTTGAGTCGCAGCAAGGGTGTGAAGGACCCGTTGGAAGTTCCAGTATTTAGACGTGATTAGCCTCGAGAAGCCTCAGCGGAAATGGGCCTCATCTCGCCTGGAGGTGAAAACCTCCTGGATTTTCTCGAGTTGCGGCAGGTGCTCTCGACTTACGACGTGGACTACAGGGACCCACTCTGGTGGCCTCAGGAAAGCCCAGTCCCCATGCAAGTTCTTCGGGGGCCTCTCGGGATTCCTCTTCCGTCGATGCCGGGGCCTAAGACCTTGTGTGGAGTCGGGGCCGGAACCTGAGGATTCCTCTGCTCTGCTGACATGGATTTGGGGTACTTCTGGAGTCTCCCCAGGGGAGTCAGTCCTCGTCTCGAATGCGGGCATGCACTTGCGCTTTCCTCCAGATCGGTAGCAGCAGTGTCACGCAGTCTGCCGCGTGGATCACAGGATCTATGGTTTTCCCTCGAGTCTTTCCCACGAGGCTTTCCCACGAGGCTTTCCCACAGGGCTGTCCCACGTGCACACGTGGTGGGAGTCGATCCTCAGCTTGAACGTCAAGGCTGTGCAGGGAAAACAGGTTCCTCTGGAATGGACTGACACATCTGGGCGTCTCTTGGAATGGTGGCACGACCCTGGAGTTCCTCTCCCCTCTCCTGTGGAGAGCGCCTCCTCTTGAGATGCGACGGGAACGCCGGGAATTCTTTCCCTACGAAACAGGGAAAGGATCCCTCATCTCGAGCTAGGAGGCGGAAACGGGGCTCCCCTGGATGTGTGCGGGACCCCACGTGCTTCCTCTCGAGTGGAGACGGGTATGTCGCGGAACTGCTTGAGTTGCAGCAAGGGTGTGAAGGACCCTTTGGAAGTTCCAGTGGTTAGATGTGATTGGCCTCGAGAAGCCTCAGTGGAAATGGGCCTCATCTCGCCTGGAGGGCAAAATCTCCTGGATTTTCTCGAGTTGCGGCAGGTGCTCTCGACATACGACGGGGACGTCAGGGACCCGCTCTGGTGGCCTCAGGAAAGGCCAGTCCCCATGCGAGTTCCTCGGGGGCCTCTCGGGATTCCGCTCCCGTCGATGCCGGGGCCTAAGACCTTGTGTGGAGTCGGGGCCGGAACCTGAGGATTCCTCTCCAGTGCTGACATGGATCTTGGGGTACTTCTGGAGACTCCCCAGGGGAGTCAGTCCTCGTCTCGAATGCGGGCATGCACTTGCGCTTTCCTCCAGAGCGGTAGCAGCAGTGTCACGCAGTCCGCCGCGTGGATCAAAGGATCTATGGTTTTCCCTCGAGTCTTTCCCACGAGGCTTTCCCACGAGGCTTTCCCACAGGGCTGTCCCACGTGCACACGTGGTGGGAGTCGATCCTCGGCTTGAAAGTCAAGGCAGTGCAGGGAAAACAGGTTCCTCTGGAATGGACTGACACATCTGGGGGACTCTTGGAATGGTGGCACGACCCTGGAGTTCCTCTCGCCTTTCCTGTGGAGAGCGCCTCCTCTTGAGATGCGACGGGAACGCCGGGAATTCTTTCCCTACGAAACAGGGAAAGGATCCCTCATCTCGAGCTAGGAGGCGAAAACGGGGCTCCCCTGGATGTGTGCGGGACCTTCGTGTTTCCTCTCGAGTGGAGACGGGTATGTCGGGGAACTTCTTGAGTTGCAGCAAGGGTGTGAAGGACCCTTTGGAAGTTCCAGTGGTTAGATGTGATTAGCCTCGAGAAGCCTCAGCGGAAATGGGCCTCATCTCGCCTGGAGGGCAAAACCTCCTGGATTTTCTCGAGTTGCGGCAGGTGCTCTCGACTTACGACGGGGACCTCAGGGACCCGCTCTGGTGGCCTCAGGAAACGCCAGTCCCCATGCGACTTCCTCAGGGCCCTCTCGGGATTCCTCTCCCTTCGATGCCGGGGCCTCAGACCTTGTGTGGAGTCGGGGCCGGAACCTGAGGATTCCTCTCCAGTGCTGACATGGATCTTGGGGTACTTCTGGAGTCTCCCCAGGGGAGTCAGTCCTCGTCTCGAATGCGGGCATGCACTTGCGCTATCCTCCAGAGCAGTAGCAGCAGTGTCACGCAGTCCGCCGCGTGGATTAAAGGATCTATGGTTTTCCCTCGAGTCTTTCCCACTAGGCTTTCCCACGAGGCTTTCCCACAGGGCTGTCCCACGTGCACACGTGATGGGAGTCGATCCTCGGCTTGAACGTCAAGGCAGTGCAGGGAAAACAGGTTCCTCTGGAATGGACTGACATATCTGGGGGACTCCTGGAATGGTGGCACGACCTGGAGTTCCTCTCGCCTTTCCTATGGAGAGCGCCTCCTCTTGAAATGCGAAGGGAACGCCGGGAAATCTTTCCCTACAAAGCAGTGAAAGGATCCCTCATCTCGAGCTGGGAGGCGGAAACGGGGCTCCCCTGGATGTGTGCAGCACCCTCGTGCTTCCTCTCGAGTGGAGACGGGTATGTCGGGGAACTTCTTGAGTTGCAGCAAGGGTGTGAAAGACCCTTTGGAATTTCCAGTGGTTAGATGTGATTAGTCTCGATAAGCCTCAGCGGAAATGGGCCTCATCTCGCCTGGAGGGCAAAACCTCCTGGATTTTCTCGAGTTGCGGCAGGTGCTCTCGACTTACGACGGGGACCTCAGGGACCCGCTCTGGTGGCCTCAGGAAAGGCCAGTCCCCATGCGAGTTCCTCGGGGGCCTCTCGGGATTCCTCTCCCGTCGATGCCGTGGCCTAAGACCTTGTGTGGAGTCGGGGCCGGAATGTGGATTCCTCTCCAGTGCTGACATGGATCTTGGGGTACTTCTGGAGTCTCCCCAGGGGAGTCAGTCCTCGTCTCGAATGCGTGCATGCACTTGCGCTTTCCTCCAGAGCGGTAGCAGCAGTGTCACGCAGTCCGCCGCGTGGATCAAAGGATCTATGGTTTTCCCTCGAGTCTTTTCCACGAGGCTTTCCCACGAGGCTTTCCCACAGGGCTGTCCCACGTGCACACGTGGTGGGAGTCGATCCTCGGCTTGAACGTCAAGGGAGTGTAGGGAAAACAGGTTCCTCTGGAATGGACTGACACATCTGGGGGTCTCTTGAAATGGTGGCACGACCCTGGAGTTCCTCTCGCCTTTCCTGTGGAGAGCGCCTCCTCTTGAGATGCGACGGGAACGCCGGGAATTCTTTCCCTACGAAACAGTTAAAGGATCCCTCATCTCGAGCTAGGAGGCGGAAACGGGGCTCCCCTGGATGTGTGCGGGACCCCACGTGCTTCCTCTCGAGTGGAGACGGGTATGTCGGGGAACTTCTTGAGTTGCAGTAAGGGTGTGAAGGACCCTTTGGAAGTTCCAGTGGTTAGATGTGATTAGCCTCGAGAAGCCTCAGCGGAAATGGGCCTCATCTCGCCTGGAGGTCAAAACCTCCTGGATTTTCTCGAGTTGCGGTAGGTGCTCTGGACTTACGACGGGGACCTCGGGGACCCGCTCTGGTGGCCTCAGGAAAGGCCAGTCCACATGCGAGTTCCTCGGGGGCCTCTCGGGATTCCTCTCCCGTCGATGCCGGGGCCTAAGACCTTGTGTGGAGTCGGGGCCGGAACCTGAGGATTCCTCTCCAGTGCTGACATGGAACTTGGGGTACTTCTGGAGTCTCCCCAGGGGAGTCAGTCCTCGTCTCGAATGCGGGCATGCACCTACGCTTTCCTCCAGAGCGGTAGCAGCAGTGTCACGCAGTCCGCCGTGTGGATGAAAGGATCTATGGTTTTCCCTCGAGTCTTTCCCACGAGGCTTTCCCACGAGGCTTTCCCACAGGGCTGTCCCACGTGCACACGTGGTGGGAGTCGATCCTCGGCTTGAACGTCAAGGCAGTGCAGGGAAAACAGGTTCCTCTGGAATGGACTGACACATCTGGGGGACTCTTGGAATGGTGGCACGACCCTGGAGTTCCTCTCGCCTTTCCTGTGGAGAGCGCCTCCTCTTGAGATGTGACGGGAACGCCGGGAATTCTTTCCCTACGAAACAGGGAAAGGATCCCTCATCTCGAGCTAGGAGGTGGAAACGGGGCTACCCTGGATGTGTGCGGGACCCCACGTGCTTCCTCTCGAGTGGAGACGGGTATGTCCGGGAACTTCTTGAGTTGCAGCAAGGGTGTGAAGGACCCATTGGAAGTTCCAGTGGTTAGACGTGATTAGCCTCGAGAAGCCTCAGCGGAAATGGGCCTCATCTCGCCTGGAGGGCAAAACCTCGTGGATTTTCTCGTGTTGCGGCAGGTGCTCTCGACTTACGACGGGGACCTCAGGGACCCGCTCTGGTGGCCTCAGGAAAGGCCCGTCCCCATGCGAGTTCCTCGGGGGCCTCTTGGCATTCCTCTCCCGTTGATGCCGGGGCCTAAGACCTTGTGTGGAGTCGGGGCCGGAACCTGAGGATTCCTCTCCAGTGCTGACATGGATCTTGGGGTACTTCTGGAGTCTCCGCAGGGGAGTCAGTCCTCGTCTCGAATGCGGGCATACACTGGCGCTTTCCTCCAGAGCGGTAGCAGCAGTGTCACGCAGTCCGCCGCGTGGATCAAAGGATCTATGGTTTTCCCTCGAGTCTTTCCCACGAGGCTTTCCCACGAGGCTTTCCCACAGGGCTGTCCCACGTGCACACGTGGTGGGAGTCGATCCTCGGCTTGAACGTCAAAGCAGTGCAGGGAAAACAGGTTCCTCTGGAATGGACTGACACATCTGGGGGACTCTTGGAATGGTGGCACGACCCTGGAGTTCCTCTCGCCTTTCCTGTGGAGAGCGCCTCCTCTTGAGTTGCGACGGGAACGCCGGGAATTCTTTCCCTACGAAACAGGGAAAGGATCCCTCATCTTGAGTTAGGAGGCGGAAACGGGGCTCCCCTGGATGTGTGCGGGACCCCACGTGCTTCCTCTCGGGTGGAGACAGGTATGTCGGGGAACTTCTTGACTTGCAGCAAGGGTGTGAAGGACCCTTTGGAAATTCCAGTGGTTAGACGTGATTAGCCTCGAGAAGCCTCACTGGAAATGGGCCTCATCTCGCCTGGAGGGCAAAACCTCCTGGATTTTCTCGAGTTGCGGCAGGTGCTCTCGACTTACGACGGGGACCTCAGGGACCCGCTCTGGTGGCCTCAGGAAAGGCCAGTCCCCATGCGAGTTCCTCGGGGGCCTCTCGGGATTCCTCTCCCGTCGATGCCGGGGCCAAAGACCTTGTGTGGAGTCGGGGCCGGAACCTGAGGATTCCTCTCCAGTGCTGACATGGATCTTGGGGTACTTCTGGAGTCTCCCCAGGGGAGTCAGTCCTCGTCTCGAATGCGGGCATGCACTGCGCTTTCCTCCAGAGCGGTATCAGCAGTGTCACGCAGTCCGCCGCGTGGATCAAAGGATCTATGGTTTTCCCTCGAGTCTTTCCCACGAGGCTTTCCCACGAGGCTTTCCCACAGGGCTGTCCCACGTGCACACCTGGTGGGAGTCGATCCTCGGCTTGAACGTCAAGGCAGTGCAGGGAAAACAGGTTCCTCTGGAATGGACTGACACATCTGGGGGACTCTTGGAATGGTGGCACGACCCTGGAGTTCCTATCGCCTTTCCTGTGGAGAGCGCCTCCTCTTGAGATGCGACGGGAACGCCGGGAATTCTTTCCCTACGAAACAGGGAAAGGATCCCTCATCTCGAGCTAGGAGGCGGAAACGGGGCTCCCCTGGATGTGTGCGGGTCCCCACGTGCTTCCTCTCGAGTGGAGACGGGTATGTCGCGGAACTGCTTGAGTTGCATTAAGGGTGTGAAGGACCCTTTGGAAGTTCCAGTGGTTAGACGTGATTAGCCTCGAGAAGCCTCAGCGTAAATGGGCCTCATCTCGCCTGGAGGGCAAAACCTACTGGATTTTCTCGAGTTGCGGCAGGTGCTCTCGACTTACGATGGGGACCTCAGGGACCCGCTCTGGTGGCCTCAGGAAAGGCCAGTCCCCATGCGAGTTCCTCGGGGGCCTCTCGGGATTCCTCTCCCGTCGATGCCGGGGCCTAAGACCTTGTGTGGAGTCGGGGCCGGAACCGGAGGATTCCTCTCCAGTGCTGACATGGATCTTGGGGTACTTCTGGAGTCTCCCCAGGGGAGTCAGTCCTCGTCTCGAATGCGGGCATGCACTTGCGCTTTCCTCCAGAGCGGTAGCAGCAGTGTCACGCAGTCCGCCGCGTGGATCAAAGGATCTATGGTTTTCCCTCGAGTCTTTCCCACGAGGCTTTCCCACGAGGCTTTCCCACAGGGCTGTCCCACGTTCACACGTGGTGGGAGTGGTTCCTCGGCTTGAACGTCAAGGCAGTGCAGGGAAAACAGGTTCCTCTGGAATGGACTGACACATCTGGGGGACTCTTGGAATGGTGGCACGACCCTGGAGTTCCTCTCGCCTTTCCTGTGGAGAGCGCCTCCTCTTGAGATGCGACGGGAACGCCGGGAATTCTTTCCCTACGAAACAGGGAAAGGATCCCTCATCTCGAGCTAGGAGGCGGAAACGGGGCTCCCCTGGATGTGTGCGGGTCCCCACGTGCTTCCTCTCGAGTCGAGACGGGTATGTCGGGGAACTTCTTGAGTTGCAGCAAGGGTGTGAAGGACCCTTTGGAAGTTCCAGTGGTTAGACGTGATTAGCCTCAAGAAGCCTCAGCGGAAATGGGCCTCATCTCGCCTGGAGGGCAAAACCTCCTGGATTTTCTCGAGTTGCGGCAGGTGCTCTCGACTTACGACGGGGACCTCAGGGACCCGCTCTGGTGGCCTCAGGAAAGGCCAGTCCCCATGCGAGTTCCTCCGGGGCCTCTCGGGATTCCTCTCCCGTCGATGCCGGGGCCTAAGACCTTGTGTGGAGTCGGGGCCGGAACCTGAGGATTCCTCTCCAGTGCTGACATGGATCTTGGGGTACTTCTGGAGTCTCCCCAGGGGAGTCAGTCCTCGTCTCGAATGCGGGCATGCACTTGCGCTTTCCTCCAGAGCGGTAGCAGCAGTGTCACGCAGTCCGCCCCGTGGATCAAAGGATCTATGGTTTTCCCTCGAGTCTTTCCCACGAGGCTTTCCCACGAGGCTTTCCCACAGGGCTGGCCCACGTGCACACGTGGTGGGAGTCGATCCTCGGCTTGAACGTCAAGGCAGTGCAGGGAAAACAGGTTCCTCTGGAATGGACTGACACATCTAGGGGACTCTTGGAATGGTGGCACGACCCTGGAGTTCCTCTCGCCTTTCCTGTGGAGAGCGCCTCCTCTTGAGATGCCACGGGAACGCCGGGAATTCTTTCCCTACGAAACAGGGAAAGGATCCCTCATCTCGAGCTAGGAGGCGGAAACGGGGCTCCCCTGGATGTGTGCGGGACCCCACGTGCTTCCTCTCGAGTCGAGACGGGTATGTCGGGGAACTTCTTGAATTGCAGCAAGGGTGTGAAGGACCCTTTGGAAGTTCCAGTGGTTAGACGTGATTAGCCTCAAGAAGCCTCAGCGGAAATGGGCCTCATCTCGCCTGGAGGGCAAAACCTCCTGGATTTTCTCGAGTTGCGGCAGGTGCTCTCGACTTACGACGGGGACCTCAGGGACCCGCTCTGGTGGCCTCAGGAAAGGCCAGTCCCCATGCGAGTTCCTCCGGGGCCTCTCGGGATTCCTCTCCCGTCGATGCCGGGGCCTAAGACCTTGTGTGGAGTCTGGGCCGGAACCTGAGGATTCCTCTCCAGTGCTGACATGGATCTTGGGGTACTTCTGGAGTCTCCCCAGGGGAGTCAGTCCTCGTCTCGAATGCGGGCATGCACTTGCGCTTTCCTCCTGAGCGGTAGCAGCAGTGTCACGCAGTCCGCCCCGTGGATCAAAGGATCTATGGTTTTCCCTCGAGTCTTTCCCACGAGGCTTTCCCACGAGGCTTTCCCACAGGGCTGGCCCACGTGCACACGTGGTGGGAGTCGATCCTCGGCTTGAACGTCAAGGCAGTGCAGGGAAAACAGGTTCCTCTGGAATGGACTGACACATCTGGGGGACTCTTGGAATGGTGGCTCGACCCTGGAGTTCCTCTCGCCTTTCCTGTGGAGAGCGCCTCCTCTTGAGATGCGACGGGAACGCCGGGAATTCTTTCCCTACGAAACAGGGAAAGGATCCCTCATCTCGAGCTAGGAGGCGGAAACGGGGCTCCCCTGGATGTGTGCGGGACCCACCGTGCTTGATCTCGAGTGGAGACGGGTATGTCGGGGAACTTCTTGATTTGCAGCAAGGGTGTGAAGGACCCTTTGGAAATTCCAGTGGTTAGACGTGATTAGCCTCGAGAAGCCTCAGCGGAAATGGGCCTCATCTCGCCTGGAGGGCAAAACCTCCTGGATTTTCTCGAGTTGCGGCAGGTGCTCTCGACTTACGATGGGGACCTCAGGGACCCGCTCTGGTGGCCTCAGGAAAGGCCAGTCCCCATGCGAGTTCCTCGGGGGCCTCTTGGCATTCCTCTCCCGTTGATGCCGGGGCCTAAGACCTTGTGTGGAGTCGGGGCCGGAACCTGAGGATTCCTCTCCAGTGCTGACATGGATCTTGGGGTACTTCTGGAGTCTCCCCAGGGGAGTCAGTCCTCGTCTCGAATGCGGGCATGCACTTGCGCTTTCCTCCAGAGCGGTAGCAGCAGTGTCACGCAGTCCGCCGCGTGGATCAAAGGATCTATGGTTTTCCCTCGAGTCTTTCCCACGAGGCTTTCCCACGAGGCTTTCCCACAGGGCTGTCCCACGTGCACACGTGGTGGGAGTGGATCCTCGGCTTGAACGTCAAGGCAGTGCAGGAAAAACAGGTTCCTCTGGAATGGACTGACACATCTGGGGGACTCTTGGAATGGTGGCATGACCCTGGAGTTCCTCTCGCCTTTCCTGTGGAGAGCGCCTCCTCTTGAGATGCGACGGGAACGCCGGGAATTCTTTCCCTACGAAACAGGGAAAGGATCCCTCATCTCGAGCTAGGAGGCGGAAACGGGGCTCCCCTGGATGTGTGCGGGACCCCACGTGCTTCCTCTCGAGTGGAGACGGGTATGTCCGGGAACTTCTTGAGTTGCAGCAAGGGTGTGAAGGACCCATTGGAAGTTCCAGTGGTTAGACGTGATTAGCCTCGAGAAGCCTCAGCGGAAATGGGCCTCATCTCGCCTGGAGGGCAAAACCTCGTGGATTTTCTCGTGTTGCGGCAGGTGCTCTCGACTTACGACGGGGACCTCAGGGACCCGCTCTGGTGGCCTCAGGAATGGCCAGTCCCCATGCGAGTTCCTCGGGGGCCTCTCGGGATTCCTCTCCCGTCGATGCCGGGGCCTAAGACCTTGTGTTGAGTCGGGGCCGGAACCTGAGGATTCCTCTGCACTGCTGACATGGATTTAAGGTACTTCTGGAGTCTCCCCAGGGGAGTCAGTCCTCGTCTCGAATGCGGACATGCTCTTGCGCTTTCCTCCAGAGCGGTAGCAGCAGTGTCACGCAGTCCGCCGCGTGGATCAAAGGATCTATGGTTTTCCCTCGAGTCTTTCCCACGAGGCTTTCCCACGAGGCTTTCCCACAGGGCTGGCCCACGTGCACACGTGGTGGGAGTCGATCCTCGGCTTGAACGTCAAGGCAGTGCAGGGAAAACAGGTTCCTCTGGAATGGACTGACACATCTGGGGGACTCTTGGAATGGTGGCACGACCCTGGAGTTCCTCTCGCCTTTCCTGTGGAGAGCGCCTCCTCTTGAGATGCTATGGGAACGCCGGGAATTCTTTCCCTACGAAACAGGGAAAGGATCCCTCATCTTGAGCTAGGAGGCGGAAACGGGGCTCCCCTGGATGTGTGCGGGACCCACCGTGCTTGATCTCGAGTGGAGACGGGTATGTCGGGGTACTTCTTGATTTGCAGCAAGGGTGTGAAGGACCCTTTGGAAATTCCAGTGGTTAGACGTGATTAGCCTCGAGAAGCCTCAGCGGAAATGGGCCTCATCTCGCCTGGAGGGCAAAACCTCCTGGATTTTCTCGAGTTGCGGAAGGTGCTCTCGACTTACGACGGGGACCTCAGGGACCCGCTCTGGTGGCCTCAGGAAAGGCCAGTCCCCATGCGAGTTCCTCGGGGGCGTCTCGGGATTCCTCTCCCGTCGATGCCGGGGCCTAAGACCTTGTGTGGAGTCGGGGCCGGAACCTGAGGATTCCTCTCCAGTGCTGACATGGATCTTGGGGTACTTCTGGAGTCTCCCCAGGGGAGTCAGTCCTCGTCTCGAATGCGTGCATGCACTTGCGCTTTCCTCCAGAGCGGTAGCAGCAGTGTCACGCAGTCCGCCGCGTGGATCGAAGGATCTATGGTTTTCCCTCGAGTCTTTCCCACGAGGCTTTCCCACGAGGCTTTCCCACAGGGCTGTCCCACGTGCACACGTGGTGGGAGTCGATCCTCGGCTTGAACGTCAAGGCAGTGCAGGGAAAACAGGTTCCTCTGGAATGGACTGACACATCTGGGGGACTCTTGGAATGGTGGCACGACCCTGGAGTTCCTCTCGCCTTTCCTGTGGAGAGCGCCTCCTCTTGAGATGCGACGGGAACGCCGGAAATTCTTTCCCTACGAAACAGGGAAAGGATCCCTCATCTCGAGCTAGGAGGCGAAAACGGGGCTCCCCTGGATGTGTGCGGGACCTTCGTGTTTCCTCTCGAGTGGAGACGGGTATGTCGGGGAACTTCTTGAGTTGCAGCAAGGGTGTGAAGAACCCTTTGGAAGTTCCAGTGGTTAGATGTGATTGGCCTCGAGAAGCCTCAGCGGAAATGGGCCTCATCTCGCCTGGAGGGCAAAACCTCCTGGATTTTCTCGAGTTGCGGCAGGTGCTCTCGACTTACGACGGGGACCTCAGGGACCCGCTCTGGTGGCCTCAGGAAACTCCAGTCCCCATGCGACTTCCTCAGGGGCCTCTCGGGATTCCTCTCCCGTCGATGCCGGGGCCTAAGACCTTGTGTGGAGTCGGGGCCGGAACCTGAGGATTCCTCTCCAGTGCTGACATGGATCTTGGGGTACTTCTGGAGTCTCCCCAGGGGAGTCAGTCCTCGTCTGGAATGCGGGCATGCACTTGCGCTATCCTCCACAGCAGTAGCAGCAGTGTCACGCAGTCCGCCGCGTGGATCAAAGGATCTATGGTTTTCCCTCGAGTCTTTCCCACGAGGCTTTCCCACGAGGCTTTCCCACAGGGCTGTCCCACGTGCACACGTGGTGGGAGTCGATCCTCGGCTTGAACGTCAAGGCAGTGCAGGGAAAACAGGTTCCTCTGGAATGGACTGACACATCTGGGGGACTCTTGGAATGGTGGCACGACCCTGGAGTTCCTCTCGACTTTCCTGTGCAGAGCGCCTCCTCTTGAGATGCGACGGGAACGCCGGGAATTCTTTCCCTACGAAACAGGGAAAGGATCCCTCATCTCGAGCTAGGAGGCGGAAACGGTGCTCCCCTGGATGTGTGCGGGACCCCACGTGCTTCCTCTGGAGTGGAGATGGGTATGTCGGGGAACTTCTTGAGTCGCAGCAAGGGTGTGAAGGACCCGTTGGAAGTTCCAGTATTTAGACGTGATTAGCCTCGAGAAGCCTCAGCGGAAATGGGCCTCATCTCGCCTGGAGGTGAAAACCTCCTGGATTTTCTCGAGTTGCGGCAGGTGCTCTCGACTTACGACGTGGACTACAGGGACCCACTCTGGTGGCCTCAGGAAAGCCCAGTCCCCATGCAAGTTCTTCGGGGGCCTCTCGGGATTCCTCTTCCGTCGATGCCGGGGCCTAAGACCTTGTGTGGAGTCGGGGCCGGAACCTGAGGATTCCTCTGCTCTGCTGACATGGATTTGGGGTACTTCTGGAGTCTCCCCAGGGGAGTCAGTCCTCGTCTCGAATGCGGGCATGCACTTGCGCTTTCCTCCAGATCGGTAGCAGCAGTGTCACGCAGTCTGCCGCGTGGATCACAGGATCTATGGTTTTCCCTCGAGTCTTTCCCACGAGGCTTTCCCACGAGGCTTTCCCACAGGGCTGTCCCACGTGCACACGTGGTGGGAGTCGATCCTCAGCTTGAACGTCAAGGCTGTGCAGGGAAAACAGGTTCCTCTAGAATGGACTGACACATCTGGGCGTCTCTTGGAATGGTGGCACGACCCTGGAGTTCCTCTCCCCTCTCCTGTGGAGAGCGCCTCCTCTTGAGATGCGACGGGAACGCCGGGAATTCTTTCCCTACGAAACATGGAAAGGATCCCTCATCTCGAGCTAGGAGGCGGAAACGGGGCTCCCCTGGATGTGTGCGGGACCCCACGTGCTTCCTCTCGAGTGGAGACGGGTATGTCGCGGAACTGCTTGAGTTGCAGCAAGGGTGTGAAGGACCCTTTGGAAGTTCCAGTGGTTAGATGTGATTGGCCTCGAGAAGCCTCAGTGGAAATGGGCCTCATCTCGCCTGGAGGGCAAAATCTCCTGGATTTTCTCGAGTTGCGGCAGGTGCTCTCGACTTACGACGGGGACGTCAGGGACCCGCTCTGGTGGCCTCAGGAAAGGCCAGTCCCCATGCGAGTTCCTCGGGGGCCTCTCGGGATTCCGCTCCCGTCGATGCCGGGGCCTAAGACCTTGTGTGGAGTCGGGGCCGGAACCTGAGGATTCCTCTCCAGTGCTGACATGGATCTTGGGGTACTTCTGGAGTCTCCCCAGGGGAGTCAGTCCTCGTCTCGAATGCGGGCATGCACTTGCGCTATCCTCCAGAGCAGTAGCAGCAGTGTCACGCAGTCCGCCGCGTGGATTAAAGGATCTATGGTTTTCCCTCGAGTCTTTCCCACTAGGCTTTCCCACGAGGCTTTCCCACAGGGCTGTCCCACGTGCACACGTGATGGGAGTCGATCCTCGGCTTGAACGTCAAGGCAGTGCATGGAAAACAGGTTCCTCTGGAATGGACTGACATATCTGGGGGACTCCTGGAATGGTGGCACGACCTGGAGTTCCTCTCGCCTTTCCTATGGAGAGCGCCTCCTCTTGAAATGCGAAGGGAACGCCGGGAAATCTTTCCCTACAAAGCAGTGAAAGGATCCCTCATCTCGAGCTGGGAGGCGGAAACGGGGCTCCCCTGGATGTGTGCAGCACCCTCGTGCTTCCTCTCGAGTGGAGACGGGTATGTCGGGGAACTTCTTGAGTTGCAGCAAGGGTGTGAAGGACCCTTTGGAATTTCCAGTGGTTAGATGTGATTAGTCTCGATAAGCCTCAGCGGAAATGGGCCTCATCTCGCCTGGAGGGCAAAACCTCCTGGATTTTCTCGAGTTGCGGCAGGTGCTCTCGACTTACGACGGGGACCTCAGGGACCCGCTCTGGTGGCCTCAGGAAAGGCCAGTCCCCATGCGAGTTCCTCGGGGGCCTCTCGGGATTCCTCTCCCGTCGATGCCGTGGCCTAAGACCTTGTGTGGAGTCGGGGCCGGAATGTGGATTCCTCTCCAGTGCTGACATGGATCTTGGGGTACTTCTGGAGTCTCCCCAGGGGAGTCAGTCCTCGTCTCGAATGCGTGCATGCACTTGCGCTTTCCTCCAGAGCGGTAGCAGCAGTGTCACGCAGTCCGCCGCGTGGATCAAAGGATCTATGGTTTTCCCTCGAGTCTTTTCCACGAGGCTTTCCCACGAGGCTTTCCCACAGGGCTGTCCCACGTGCACACGTGGTGGGAGTCGATCCTCGGCTTGAACGTCAAGGGAGTGTAGGGAAAACAGGTTCCTCTGGAATGGACTGACACATCTGGGGGTCTCTTGAAATGGTGGCACGACCCTGGAGTTCCTCTCGCCTTTCCTGTGGAGAGCGCCTCCTCTTGAGATGCGACGGGAACGCCGGGAATTCTTTCCCTACGAAACAGTTAAAGGATCCCTCATCTCGAGCTAGGAGGCGGAAACGGGGCTCCCCTGGATGTGTGCGGGACCCCACGTGCTTCCTCTCGAGTGGAGACGGGTATGTCGGGGAACTTCTTGAGTTGCAGTAAGGGTGTGAAGGACCCTTTGGAAGTTCCAGTGGTTAGATGTGATTAGCCTCGAGAAGCCTCAGCGGAAATGGGCCTCATCTCGCCTGGAGGTCAAAACCTCCTGGATTTTCTCGAGTTGCGGTAGGTGCTCTGGACTTACGACGGGGACCTCGGGGACCCGCTCTGGTGGCCTCAGGAAAGGCCAGTCCACATGCGAGTTCCTCGGGGGCCTCTCGGGATTCCTCTCCCGTCGATGCCGGGTCCTAAGACCTTGTGTGGAGTCGGGGCCGGAACCTGAGGATTCCTCTCCAGTGCTGACATGGATCTTGGGGTACTTCTGGAGTCTCCCCAGGGGAGTCAGTCCTCGTCTCGAATGCGGGCATGCACTTGCGCTTTCCTCCAGAGCGGTAGCAGCAGTGTCACGCAGTCCGCCGCGTGGATCAAAGGATCTATGTTTTTCCCTCGAGTCTTTCCCACGAGGCTTTCCCACGAGGCTTTCCCACAGAGCTGTCCCACGTGCACACGTGGTGGGAGTCGATCCTCGGCTTGAACGTCAAGGCAGTGCAGGGAAAACAGGTTCCTCTGGAATGGACTGACACATCTGGGGGACTCTTGGAATGGTGGCACGACCCTGGAGTTCCTCTCGACTTTCCTGTGCAGAGCGCCTCCTCTTGAGATGCGACGGGAACGCCGGGAATTCTTTCCCTACGAAACAGGGAAAGGATCCCTCATCTCGAGCTAGGAGGCGGAAATGGTGCTCCCCTGGATGTGTGCGGGACCCCACGTGCTTCCTCTGGAGTGGAGATGGGTATGTCGGGGAACTTCTTGAGTCGCAGCAAGGGTGTGAAGGACCCGTTGGAAGTTCCAGTATTTAGACGTGATTAGCCTCGAGAAGCCTCAGCGGAAATGGGCCTCATCTCGCCTGGAGGGCAAAACCTCCTGGATTTTCTCGAGTTGCGGCATGTGCTCTCGACTTACGACGGGGACCTCAGGGACCCGCTCTGGTGGCCTCAGGAAAGGCCAGTCCCCATGCGAGTTCCTCGGGGGCCTCTCGGGATTCCTCTCCCGTCGATGACTGGGCCTACGACCTTGTGTGGAGTCGGGGTCCGAACGTGAGGATTTCTCTCCAGTGCTGACATGGATCTTGGGGTACTTCTGGAGTCTCCCCAGGGGAGTCAGTCCTCGTCTCGAATGAGGGCATGCACTTGCGCTTTCCTCCAGAGCGGTAGCAGCAGTGTCACGCAGTCCGCCGCGTGGATCAACGGATCTATGGTTTTCCCTCGAGTCTTTCCCACGAGGCTTTCCCACGAGGCTTTCCCACAGGGCTGTCCCACGTGCACACGTGGTGGGAGTCGATCCTCGGCTTGAACGTCAAGGCAGAGCAGGGAAAACAGGTTCCTCTAGAATGGACTGACACATCTGGGGCACTCTTGGAATGGTGGCACGACCCTGGAGTTCCTCTCGCCTTTCCTGTGGAGAGCGCCTCCTCTTGAGATGCGACGGGAACGCCGGAAATTCTTTCCCTACGAAAAAGGGAAAGGATCCCTCATCTCGAGCTAGGAGGCGGAAACGGGGCTCCCCTGGATGTGTGCGGGACCCCACGTGCTTCCTCTCGAGTGGAGACGGGTATGTCGCGGAACTGCTTGAGTTGCAGCAAGGGTGTGAAGGACCCTTTGGAAGTTCCAGTGGTTAGATGTGATTGGCCTCGAGAAGCCTCAGCGGAAATGGGCCTCATCTCGCCTGGAGGGCAAAATCTCCTGGATTTTCTCGAGTTGCGGCAGGTGCTCTCGACTTACGACGGGGACGTCAGGGACCCGCTCTGGTGGCCTCAGGAAAGGCCAGTCCCCATGCGAGTTCCTCGGGGGCCTCTCGGGATTCCGCTCCCGTCGATGCCGGGGCCTAAGACCTTGTGTGGAGTCGGGGCCGGAACCTGAGGATTCCTCTCCAGTGCTGACATGGATCTTGGGGTACTTCTGGAGACTCCCCAGGGGAGTCAGTCCTCGTCTCGAATGCGGGCATGCACTTGCGCTTTCCTCCAGAGCGGTAGCAGCAGTGTCACGCAGTCCGCCGCGTGGATCAAAGGATCTATGGTTTTCCCTCGAGTCTTTCCCACGAGGCTTTCCCACGAGGCTTTCCCACAGGGCTGTCCCACGTGCACACGTGGCGGGAGTCGATCCTCGGCTTGAAAGTCAAGGCAGTGCAGGGAAAACAGGTTCCTCTGGAATGGACTGACACATCTGGGGGACTCTTGGAATGGTGGCACGACCCTGGAGGTCCTCTCGCCTTTCCTGTGGAGAGCGCCTCCTCTTGAGATGCGACGGGAACGCCGGGAATTCTTTCCCTACGAAACAGGGAAAGGATCCCTCATCTCGAGCTAGGAGGCGAAAACGGGGCTCCCCTGGATGTGTGCGGGATCTTCGTGTTTCCTCTCGAGTGGAGACGGGTATGTCGGGGAACTTCTTGAGTTGCAGCAAGGGTGTGAAGGACCCTTTGGAAGTTCCAGTGGTTAGATGTGATTAGCCTCGAGAAGCCTCAGCGGAAATGGGCCTCATCTCGCCTGGAGGGCAAAACCTCCTGGATTTTCTCGAGTTGCGGCAGGTGCTCTCGACTTACGACGGGGACCTCAGGGACCCGCTCTGGTGGCCTCAGGAAACGCCAGTCCCCATGCGACTTCCTCAGGGCCCTCTCGGGATTCCTCTCCCTTCGATGCCGGGGCCTAAGACCTTGTGTGGAGTCGGGGCCGGAACCTGAGGATTCCTCTCCAGTGCTGACATGGATCTTGGAGTACTTCTGGAGTCTCCCCAGGGGAGTCAGTCCTCGTCTGGAAAGCGGGCATGCACTTGCGCTATCCTCCAGAGCAGTAGCAGCAGTGTCACGCAGTCCGCCGCGTGGATTAAAGGATCTATGGTTTTCCCTCGAGTCTTTCCCACTAGGCTTTCCCACGAGGCTTTCCCACAGGGCTGTCCCTCGTGCACACGTGATGGGAGTCGATCCTCGGCTTGAACGTCAAGGCAGTGCAGGGAAAACAGGTTCCTCTGGAATGGACTGACATATCTGGGGGACTCCTGGAATGGTGGCACGACCTGGAGTTCCTCTCGCCTTTCCTATGGAGAGCGCCTCCTCTTGAAATGCGAAGGGAACGCCGGGAAATCTTTCCCTACAAAGCAGTGAAAGGATCCCTCATCTCGAGCTGGGAGGCGGAAACGGGGCTCCCCTGGATGTGTGCAGCACCCTCGTGCTTCCTCTCGAGTGGAGACGGGTATGTCGGGGAACTTCTTGAGTTGCAGCAAGGGTGTGAAGGACCCTTTGGAATTTCCAGTGGTTAGATGTGATTAGTCTCGAGAAGCCTCAGCGGAAATGGGCCTCATCTCGCCTGGAGGGCAAAACCTCCTGGATTTTCTCGAGTTGCGGCAGGTGCTCTCGACTTACGACGGGGATCTCAGGGACCCGCTCTGGTGGCCTCAGGAAAGGCCAGTCCCCATGCGAGTTCCTCGGGGGCCTCTCGGGATTCCTCTCCCGTCGATGCCGTGGCCTAAGACCTTGTGTGGAGTCGGGGCCGGAATGTGGATTCCTCTCCAGTGCTGACATGGATCTTGGGGTACTTCTGGAGTCTCCCCAGGGGAGTCAGTCCTCGTCTCGAATGCGTGCATGCACTTGCGCTTTCCTCCAGAGCGGTAGCAGCAGTGTCACGCAGTCCGCCGCGTGGATCAAAGGATCTATGGTTTTCCCTCGAGTCTTTTCTACGAGGCTTTCCCACGAGGCTTTCCCACAGGGCTGTCCCACGTGCACACTTGGTGGGAGTCGATCCTCGGCTTGAACGTCAAGGGAGTGTAGGGAAAACAGGTTCCTCTGGAATGGCCTGACACATCTGGGGGACTCTTGAAATGGTGGCACGACCCTGGAGTTCCTCTCGCCTTTCCTGTGGAGAGCGCCTCCTCTTGAGATGCGACGGGAACGCCGGGAATTCTTTCCCTACGAAACAGTTAAAGGATCCCTCATCTCGAGCTAGGAGGCGGAAACGGGGCTCCCCTGGATGTGTGCGGGACCCCACGTGCTTCCTCTCGAGTGGAGACGGGTATGTCGGGGAACTTCTTGAGTTGCAGTAAGGGTGTGAAGGACCCTTTGGAAGTTCCAGTGGTTAGATGTGATTAGCCTCGAGAAGCCTCAGCGGAAATGGGCCTCATCTCGCCTGGAGGTCAAAACCTCCTGGATTTTCTCGAGTTGCGGTAGGTGCTCTGGACTTACGACGGGGACCTCGGGGACCCGCTCTGGTGGCCTCAGGAAAGGCCAGTCCACATGCGAGTTCCTCGGGGGCCTCTCGGGATTCCTCTCCCGTCGATGCCGGGTCCTAAGACCTTGTGTGGAGTCGGGGCCGGAACCTGAGGATTCCTCTCCAGTGCTGACATGGATCTTGGGGTACTCCTGGAGTCTCCCCAGGGGAGTCAGTCCTCGTCTCGAATGCGGGCATGCACTTGCGCTTTCCTCCAGAGCGGTAGCAGCAGTGTCACGCAGTCCGCCGCGTGGATCAAAGGATCTATGGTTTTCCCTCGAGTCTTTCCCACGAGGCTTTCCCACGAGGCTTTCCCACAGAGCTGTCCCACGTGCACACGTGGTGGGAGTCGATCCTCGGCTTGAACGTCAAGGCAGTGCAGGGAAAACAGGTTCCTCTGGAATGGACTGACACATCTGGGGGACTCTTGGAATGGTGGCACGACCTTGGAGTTCCTCTCGCCTTTCCTGTGGAGAGCGCCTCCTCTTGAGATGCGACGGGAACACCGGGAATTCTTTCCCTACGAAACAGGGAAAGGATCCCTCATCTCGATCTAGGATGCGGAAACGGGGCTCCCCTGGATGTGTGCGGGACACCACGTGCTTCCTCTCGAGTGGAGATGGGTATGTCGGGGAACTTCTTGAGTTGCAGCAAGGGTGTGAAGGACCCTTTGGAAGTTCCAGTGGTTAGATGTGATTATCCTCGAGAAGCCTCAGCGGAAATGGGCCTCATCTCGGCTGGAGGGCAAAACCTCCTGGATTTTCTCGAGTTGCGGCAGGTGCTCTCGACTTACGACGGGGACCTCAGGGACCCGCTCTGGTCGACTCAGGAAAGGCCAGTCCCCATGCGAGTTCCTCGGGGGCCTCTCGGGATTCCTCTCCCGTCGATGCCGGGGCCTAAGACCTTGTGTGGAGTCGGGGCCGGAACCTGAGGATTCCTCTCCAGTGCTGACATGGATCTTGGGGTACTTCTGGAGTCTCCCCAGGGGAGTCAGTCCTCGTCTCGAATGCGGGCATGCACTTGCGCTTTCCTCCAGAGCGGTAGCAGCAGTGTCACGCAGTCCGCCGCGTGGATCAAAGGATCTATGGTTTTCCCTCGAGTCTTTCCCACGAGGCTTTCCCACGAGGCTTTCCCACAGGGCTGTCCCACGTGCACACGTGGTGGGAGTCGATCCTCGGCTTGAACGTCAAGGCAGTGCAGGGAAAACAGGTTCCTCTGGAATGGACTGACACATCTGGGGGACTCTTGGAATGGTGTCACGACCCTGGAGGTCCTCTCTCCTTTCCTGTGGAGAGCGCCTCCTCTTGAGATGCGACGGGAACGCCGGGAATTCTTTCCCTACGAAACAGGGAAAGGATCCCTCATCTCGAGCTAGGAGGCGGAAACGGGGCTCCCCTGGATGTGTGCGGGACCCCACGTGCTTCCTCTCGAGTGGAGACGGGTATGTCGGGGAACTTCTTGAGTTGCAGCAAGGGTGTGAAGGACCCTTTGGAAGTTCCAGTGGTTAGATGTGATTGGCCTCGAGAAGCCTCAGAGGAAATGGGCCTCATCTCGCCTGGAGGGCAAAACTTCCTGGATTTTCTCGAGTTGCGGCAGGTGCTCTCGACTTACGACGGGGACCTCAGGGACCCGCTCTGTTGGCCTCAGGAAAGGCCAGTCCCCATGCGAGTTCCTCGGGGGCCTCTCGGGATTCCTCTCCCGTCGATGCCGGGGCCTAAGACCTTGTGTGGAGTCGGGGCCGGAACCTGAGGATTCCTCTCCAGTGCTGACATGGATCTTGGGGTACTTCTGGAGTCTCCCCAGGGGAGTCAGTCCTCGTCTCGAATGCGGGCATGCACTTGCGCTTTCCTCCAGAGCGGTAGCAGCAGTGTCACGCAGTCCGCCGCGTGGATCAAAGGATCTATGGTTTTCCCTCGAGTCTTTCCCACGAGGCTTTCCCACGAGGCTTTCCCACAGGGCTGTCCCACGTGCACACGTGGTGGGAGTCGATCCTCGGCTTGAACGTCAAGGCAGTGCAGGGAAAACAGGTTCCTCTGGAATGGACTGACACATCTGGGGGACTCTTGGAATGGTGTCACGACCCTGGAGGTCCTCTCGCCTTTCCTGTGGAGAGCGCCTCCTCTTGAGATGCGACGGGAACGCCGGGAATTCTTTCCCTACGAAACAGGGAAAGGATCCCTCATCTCGAGCTAGGAGGCGGAAACGGGGCTCCCCTGGATGTGTGCGGGACCCCACGTGCTTCCTCTCGAGTGGAGACGGGTATGTCGGGGAACTTCTTGAGTTGCAGCAAGGGTGTGAAGGACCCTTTGGAAGTTCCAGTGGTTAGATGTGATTGGCCTCGAGAAGCCTCAGAGGAAATGGGCCTCATCTCGCCTGGAGGGCAAAACCTCCTGGATTTTCTCGAGTTGCGGCAGGTGCTCTCGACTTACGACGGGGATCTCAGGGACCCGCTCTGGTGGCCTCAGGAAAGTCCAGTCCCCATGCGAGTTCCTCGGGGGCCTCTCGGGATTCCTCTCCCGTCGATGCCGGGGCCTAAGACCTTGTGTGGAGTCGGGGCCGGAACCTGAGGATTCCTCTCCAGTGCTGACATGGATCTTGGTGTACTTCTGGAGTCTTCCCAGGGGAGTCAGTCCTCGTCTCGAATGCGGGCATGCACTTGCGCTTTCCTCCAGAGCGGTAGCAGCAGTGTCACGCAGTCCGCCGCGTGGATCAAAGGATCTATGGTTTTCCCTCGAGTCTTTCCCACGAGGCTTTCCCACGAGGCTTTCCCACAGGGCTGTCCCACGTGCACACGTGGTGGGAGTCGATCCTCGGCTTGAACGTCAAGGCAGTGCAGGGAAAACAGGTTCCTCTGGAATGGACTGACATATCTGGGGGACTCCTGGAATGGTGGCACGACCTGGAGTTCCTCTCGCCTTTCCTGTGGAGAGCGCCTCCTCTTGAGATGCGAAGGGAACGCCGGGAAATCTTTCCCTACAAAGCAGTGAAAGGATCCCTCATCTCGAGCTAGGAGGCGGAAACGGGGCTCCCCTGGATGTGTGCAGCACCCTCGTGCTTCCTCTCGAGTGGAGACGGGTATGTCGGGGAACTTCTTGAGTTGCAGCAAGGGTGTGAAGGACCCTTTGGAAGTTCCAGTGGTTAGACGTGATTAGCCTCGAGAAGCCTCAGCGGAAATGGGCCTCATCTCGCCTGGAGGGCAAAACCTCCTGGATTTTCTCGAGTTGCGGCAGGTGCTCTCGACTTACGACGGGGACCTCAGGGACCCGCTCTGGTGGCCTCAGGAAAGGCCAGTCCCCATGCGAGTTCCTCGGGGGCCTCTCGGGATTCCGCTCCCGTCGATGCCGGGGCCTAAGACCTTGTGTGGAGTCGGGGCCGGAACCTGAGGATTCCTCTCCAGTGCTGACATGGATCTTGGGGTACTTCTGGAGACTCCCCAGGGGAGTCAGTCCTCGTCTCGAATGCGGGCATGCACTTGCGCTTTCCTCCAGAGCGGTAGCAGCAGTGTCACGCAGTCCGCCGCGTGGATCAAAGGATCTATGGTTTTCCCTCGAGTCTTTCCCACGAGGCTTTCCCACGAGGCTATCCCACAGGGCTGTCCCACGTGCACACGTGGTGGGAGTCGATCCTCGGCTTGAATGTCAAGGCAGTGCAGGGAAAACAGGTTCCTCTGGAATGGACTGACACATCTGGGGGACTCTTGGAATGGTGTCACGACCCTGGAGTTCCTCTCGCCTTTCCTGTGGAGAGCGCCTCCTCTTGAGATGCGACGGGAACGCCGGGAATTCTTTCCCTACGAAACAGGGAAAGGATCCCTCATCTCGAGCTAGGAGGCGGAAACGGGGCTCCCCTGGATGTGTGCGGGACCCCACGTGCTTCCTCTCGAGTGGAGACGGGTATGTCGGGGAACTTCTTGAGTTGCAGCAAGGGTGTGAAGGACCCTTTGGAAGTTCCAGTGGTTAGATGTGATTGGCCTCGAGAAGCCTCAGAGGAAATGGGCCTCATCTCGCCTGGAGGGCAAAACCTCCTGGATTTTCTCGAGTTGCGGCATGTGCTCTCGACTTACGACGGGGACCTCGGGGACCCGCTCTGGTGGCCTCAGGAAAGGCCAGTCCCCATGCGAGTTCCTCGGGGGCCGCTCGGGATTCCTCTCCCATCGATGCCGGGGCCTAAGACCTTGTGTGGAGTCGGGGCCGGAACCTGAGGATTCCTCTCCAGTGCTGACATGGATCTTGGGGTACTTCTGGAGTCTCCCCAGGGGAGTCAGTCCTCGTCTCGAATGCGGGCATGGACTTGCGCTTTCCTCCAGAGCGGTAGCAGCAGTGTCACGCAGTCCGCCGCGTGGATCAAAGGATCTATGGTTTTCCCTCGAGCTTTCCCACGAGGCTTTCCCACGAGGCTTTCCCACAATGCTGTCCCACGTGCACACGTGGTGGGAGTCGATCCTCGGCTTGAACGTCAAGGCAGTGCAGGGAAAACAGATTCCTCTGGAATGGACTGACACATCTGGGGGTCTCTTGGAATGGTGCCACGACCCTGGAGTTCCTCTAGCCTTTCCTGTGGAGAGCGCCACCTCTTGAGATGCGACGGGAACGACGGGAATTCTTTCCCTACGAAACAGGGAAAGGATCCCTCATCTCGAGCTAGGAGGCGGAAACGGGTCTCCCCTGGATGTGTGCGGGACCCTCGTGCTTCCTCTCGAGTGGAGACGGGTATGTCGGGGAACTTCTTGAGTTGCAGTAAGGGTGTGAAGGACCCTTTGGAACTTCCAGTGGTTAGATGTGATTAGCCTCGAGAAGCCTCAGCGGAAATGGGCCTCATCTCGCCTGGAGGTCAAAAACTCCTGGATTTTCTCGAGTTGCGGTAGGTGCTCTGGACTTACGACGGGGACCTCGGGGACCCGCTCTGGTGGCCTCAGGAAAGGCCAGTCCACATGCGAGTTCCTCGGGGGCCTCTCGGGATTCCTCTCCTGTCGATACCGGGTCCTAAGACCTTGTGTGGAGTCGGGGCCGGAACCTGAGGATTCCTCTCCAGTGCTGACATGGATCTTGGGGTACTTCTGGAGTCTCCCCAGGGGAGTCAGTCCTCGTCTCGAATGCGGGCATGCACTTGCGCTTTCCTCCAGAGCGGTAGCAGCAGTGTCACGCAGTCCGCCGCGTGGATCAAAGGATGTATGGTTTTCCCTCGAGTTTTTCCCACGAGGCTTTCCCACGAGGCTTTCCCACAGTGCTGTCCCAAGTGGACCCGTTGTGGGAGTCGATCCTCGGCTTGAACGTCAAGGCAGTGCAGGGAAAACAGGTTCCTCTGGAATGGACTGACACATCAGGGGGACTATTGGAATGGTGGCACGACCCTGGAGTTCCTCTCGCCTTTCCTGTGGACAGCGCCTCCTCTTGAGATGCGAGGGGAACGCCGGGAATTCTTTCCCTACGAAACAGGGAAAGGATCCCTCATCTCGAGCTAGGAGGCGGAAACGGGGCTCCCCTGGATGTGTGCGGGACACCACGTGCTTCCTCTCGAGTGGAGACGGGTATGTCGGGGAACTACTTGAGTTGCAGCAAGGGTGTGAACGATCCTTTGGAAGTTCCAGTGGTTAGATGAGATTGGCCTCGAGAAGCCTCAGCGGAAATGGGCCTCATCTCGCCTGGAGGGCAAAACCTCCTGGATTTTCTCGAGTTGCGGCAGGTGCTCTCGACTTACGACGGGGACCTCAGGGACCTGCTCTGGTGGCCTCAGGAAAGGCCAGTCCCCATGCGAGTTCCTCGGGGGCCTCTCGGGATTCCTCTCCCGTCGATGCCGGGGCCTAAGACCTTGTGTGGAGTCGGGGCCGGAACCTGAGGATTCCTCTCCAGTGCTGACATGGATCTTGGGGTACTTCTGGAGTCTCCCCAGGGGAGTCAGTCCTCGTCTCGAATGCGGGCATGCACTTGCGCTTTCCTCCAGAGCGGTAGCAGCAGTGTCACGCAGTCCGCCGCGTGGATCAAAGGATCTATGGTTTTCCCTCGAGTCTTTCCCATGAGGCTTTCCCACGAGGCTTTCCCACAGGGCTGTCCCACGTGCACACGTGGTGGGAGTCGATCCTCGGCTTGAACGTCAAGGCAGTGCAGGGAAAACAGGTTCCTCTGGATAGGACTGACACATCTGGGGGACTCTTGGAATGGTGGCACGACCCTGGAGTTCCTCTCGCCTTTCCTGTGGAGAGCGCCTCCTCTTGAGATGCGACGGGAACGCCGGGAATTCTTTCCCTACGAAACAGGGAAAGGATCCCTCATCTCGAGCTAGGAGGCGGAAACGGGTCTCACCTGGATGTGTGCGGGACCCACGTGCTTCCTCTCGAGTGGAGACGGGTATGTCGGGGAACTTCTAGAGTTGCAGCAAGGGTGTGAAGGACCCTTTGGACGTTCCAGTGGTTAGACGTGATTAGCCTCGAGAAGCCTCAGCGGAAATGGGCCTCATCTCGCCTGGAGGGCAAAACCTCCTGGATTTTCTCGAGTTGCGGCAGGTGCTCTCGACTTACGACGGGGACCTCAGGGACCCGCTCTGGTGGCCTCAGGAAAGGCCAGTCCCCATGCGAGTTCCTCGGGGGCCTCTCGGGATTCCTCTCCCGTCGATGCCGGGGCCTAAGACCTTTTGTGGAGTCGGGGCCGGAACCTGAGGATTCCTCTCCAGTGCTGACATGGATCTTGGGGTACTTCTGGAGTCTCCCCAGGGGAGTCAGTCCTCGTCTCGAATGCGGGCATGCACTTGCGCTTTCCTCCAGAGCGGTAGCAGCAGTGTCACGCAGTCCGCCGCGTGGATCAAAGGATCTATGGTTTTCCCTCGAGTCGTTCCCACGAGGCTTTCCCACGAGGCTTTCCCACAGGGCTGTCCCACGTGCACACGTGGTGGGAGTCGATCCTCGGCTTGAACGTCAAGGCAGTGCAGGGAAAACAGGTTCCTCTGGAATGGACTGACACATCTGGGGGACTCTTGGAATGGTGGCACGACCCTGGAGTTCCTCTCGCCTTTCCTGTGGAGAGCGCCTCCTCTTGAGATGCGACGGGAACGCCGGGAATTCTTTCCCTACGAAACAGGGAAAGGATCCCTCATCTCGAGCTAGGAGGCGGAAACGGGTCTCCCCTGGATGTGTGCGGGACCCACGTGCTTCCTCTCGAGTGGAGACGGGTATGTCGGGGAACTTCTAGAGTAGCAGCAAGGGTGTGAAGGACCCTTTGGAAGTTCCAGTGGTTAGACGTGATTAGCCTCGAGAAGCCTCAGCGGAAATGGGCCTCATCTCTCCTGGAGGGCAAAACCTCCTGGATTTTCTCGAGTTGCGGCAGGTGCTCTCGACTTACGACGGGGACCTCAGGGACCCGCTCTGGTGGCCTCAGGAAAGGCCAGTCCCCATGCGAGTTCCTCGGGGGCCTCTCGGGATTCCTCTCCCGTCGATGCCGGGGCCTAAGACCTTTTGTGGAGTCGGGACCGGAACCTGAGCATTCCTCTCCAGTGCTGACATGGATCTTGGGGTACTTCTGGAGTCTCCCCAGGGGAGTCAGTCCTCGTCTCGAATGCGGGCATGCACTTGCGCTTTCCTCCAGAGCGGTAGCAGCAGTGTCACGCAGTCCGTCGCGTGGATCAAAGGATCTATGGTTTTCCCTCGAGTCGTTCCCACGAGGCTTTCCCACGAGGCTTTCCCACAGGGCTGTCCCACGTGCACACGTGGTGGGAGTCGATCCTCGGCTTGAACGTCAAGGCAGTGCAGGGAAAACAGGTTCCTCTGGAATGGACTGACACATCTGGGGGACTCTTGGAATGGTGGCATGACCCTGGAGTTCCTCTCGCCTTTCCTGTGGAGAGCGCCTCCTCTTGAGATGCGACGGGAACGCCGGGAATTCTTTCCCTACGAAACAGGGAAAGGATCCCTCATCTCGAGCTAGGAGGCGGAAACGGGGCTCCCCTGGATGTGTGCGGGACACCACGTGCTTCCTCTCGAGTGGAGACGGGTATGTCAGGGAACTTCTTGAGTTGCAGCAATGGTGTGAAGGACCCTTTGGAAGTTCCAGTGGTTAGACGTGATTGGCCTCGAGAAGCCTCAGCGGAAATGGGCCTCATCTCGCCTGGAGGGCAAAACCTCCTGGATTTTCTCGAGTTGCGGCAGGTGCTCTCGACTTACGACAGGGACCTCAGGGACCCGCTCTGGTGGCCTCAGGAAAGGCCAGTCCCCATGCGAGTTCCTCGGGGGCCTCTCGGGATTCCTCTCCCGTCGATGCCGGGGCCTAAGACCTTGTGTGGAGTCGGGGCCGGAACCTGAGGATTCCTCTCCAGTGCTGACATGGATCTTGGGGTACTTCTGGAGTCTCCCCAGGGGAGTCAGTCCTCGTCTCGAATGCGGGCATGCACTTGCGCTTTCCTCCAGAGCGGTAGCAGCAGTGTCACGCAGTCCGCCGCGTGGATCAAAGGATCTATGGTTTTCCCTCGAGTCGTTCCCACGAGGCTTTCCCACGAGGCTTTCCCACAGGGCCGTCCCACGTGCACACTTGGTGGGAGTCGATCCTCGGCTTGAACGTCAAGGTAGTGCAGGGAAAACAGGTTCCTCTGGAATGGACTGACACATCTGGGGGACTCTTGGAATGGTGGCACAACCCTGGAGTTCCTCTCGCCTTTCCTGTGGAGAGCGCCTCCTCTTGAGATGCGACGGGAACGCCGGGAATTCTTTCCCTACGAAACAGGGAAAGGATCCCTCATCTCGAGCTAGGAGGCGGAAACGGGGCTCCCCTGGATGTGTGCGGGACACCACGTGCTTCCTTTCGAGTGGAGACGGGTATGTCGGGGAACTTCTTGAGTTGCAGCAATGGTGTGAAGGACCCTTTGGAAGTTCCAGTGGTTAGATGTGATTGGCCTCGAGAAGCCTCATCGGAAATGGGCCTCATCTCGCCTGGAGGGCAAAACCTACTGGATTTTCTCGAGTTGAGGCAGGTGCTCTCGACTTACGACGGGGACCTCAGGGACCCGCTCTGGTGGCCTCAGGAAAGGCCAGTCCCCATGCGAGTTCCTCGGGGGCGTCTCGGGATTCCTCTCCCGTCGATGCCGGGGCCTAAGACCTTGTGTGGAGTCGGGGCCGAAACCTGAGGATTCCTCTCCAGTGCTGACATGGATCTTGGGGTACTTCTGGAGTCTCCCCAGGGGAGTCAGTCCTCGTCTCGAATGCGGGCATGCACTTGCGCTTTCCTCCAGAGCAGTAGCAGCAGTGTCGCGCTGTCGCCGTGTGGATCAAAGGATCTATGGTTTTCCCTCGAGACTTTCCCACGAGGCGTTCCCACGAGGCTTTCCCACAGGGCTGTCCCACGTGCACACGTGGTGGGAGTCGATCCTCGGCTTGAATGTCAAGGCAGTGCAGGGAAAACAGGTTCCTCTGGAATGGACTGACACATCTGGGGGACTCTTGGAATGGTGTCACGACCCTGGAGTTCCTCTCGCCTTTCCTGTGGAGAGCGCCTCCTCTTGAGATGCGACGGGAACGCCGGGAATTCTTTCCCTACGAAACAGGGAAAGGATCCCTCATCTCGAGCTAGGAGGCGGAAACGGGGCTCCCCTGGATGTGTGCGGGACACCACGTGCTTCCTCTCGAGTGGAGACGGGTATGTCGGGGAACTACTTGAGTTGCAGCAAGGGTGTGAACGATCCTTTGGAAGTTCCAGTGGTTAGATGAGATTGGCCTCCAGAAGCCTCAGCGGAAATGGGCCTCATCTCGCCTGGAGGGCAAAACCTCCTGGATTTTCTCGAGTTGCGGCAGGTGCTCTCGACTTACGACGGGGACCTCAGGGACCCGCTCTGGTGGCCTCAGGAAAGGCCAGTCCCCATGCGAGTTCCTCGGGGGCGTCACGGGATTCCTCTCCCGTCGATGCCGGGGCCTAAGACCTTGTGTGGAGTCGGGGCCGGAACCTGAGGATTCCTCTCCAGTGCTGACATGGATCTTGGGGTACTTCTGGAGTCTCCCCAGGGGAGTCAGTCCTCGTCTCGAATGCGGGCATGCACTTGCGCTTTCCTCCAGAGCGGTTGCAGCAGTGTCACGCAGTCCGCCGCGTGGATCAAAGGATCTATGGTTTTCCCTCGAGTCTTTCCCACGAGGCGTTCCCACGAGGCTTTCCCACAGGGCTGTCCCACGTGCACACGTGGTGGGAGTCGATCCTCGGCTTGAACGTCAAGGCAGTGCAGGGAAAACAGGTTCCTCTGGAATGGACTGACACATCTGGGGGACTCTTGGAATGGTGGCACGACCCTGGAGTTCCTCTCGCCTTTCCTGTGGAGAGCGCCTCCTCTTGAGATGCGACGGGAACGCCGGGAATTCTTTCCCTACGAAACAGGGAAAGGATCCCTCATCTCGAGCTAGGAGGCGGAAACGGGGCTCCCCTGGATGTGTGCGGGACACCACGTGCTTCCTCTCGAGTGGAGATGGGTATCTCGGGGAACTTCTTGAGTTGCAGCAAGGGTGTGAAGGACCCTTTGGAAGTTCCAGTGGTTAGATGTGATTCGCCTCGAGAAGCCTCAGCGGAAATGGGCCTCATCTCGCCTGGAGGGCAAAAGCTCCTGGATTTTCTCGAGTTGCGGCAGGTGCTCTCGACTTACGACGGGGACCTCAGGGACCCGCTCTGGTGGCCTCAGGAAAGGCCAGTCCCCATGCCAGTTCCTCGGGGGCCTCTCGGGATTCCTCTCCCGTCCATGCCGGGGCCTAAGACCTTGTGTGGAGTCGGGGCCGGAATCTGAGGATTCCTCTCCAGTGCTGACATGGATCTTGGGGTACTTCTGGAGTCTCCCCAGGGGAGTCAGTCCTCGTCTCGAATGCGGGCATGCACTTGCGCTTTCCTCCAGAGCGGTAGCAGCAGTGTCACGCAGTCCGCCTCGTGGATCAAAGGATCTATGGTTTTCCCTCGAGTCTTTCCCACGAGGCTTTCCCACGAGGCTTTCCCACAGGGCTGTCCCACGTGCACACGTGGTGGGAGTCGATCCTCGGCTTGAACGTCAAGGCAGTGCAGGGAAAACAGGTTCCTCTGGAATGGACTGACACATCTGGGGGACTCTTGGAATGGTGGCACGACCCTGGAGTTCCTCTCGCCTTTCCTGTGGAGAGCGCCTCCTCTTGAGATGCGACGGGAACGCCGGGAATTCTTTCCCTACGAAACAGGGAAAGGATCCCTCATCTCGAGCTAGGAGGCGGAAACGGGTCTCCCCTGGATGTGTGCGGGACCCACGTGCTTCCTCTCGAGTGGAGACGGGTATGTCGGGGAACTTCTAGAGTAGCAGCAAGGGTGTGAAGGACCCTTTGGAAGTTCCAGTGGTTAGACGTGATTAGCCTCGAGAAGCCTCAGCGGAAATGGGCTTCATCTCGCCTGGAGGGCAAAACCTCCTGGATTTTCTCGAGTTGTGGCAGGTGCTCTCGACTTACGACAGGGACCTCAGGGACCCGCTCTGGTGGCCTCAGGAAAGGCCAGTCCCCATGCGAGTTCCTCGGGGGCCTCTCGGGATTCCTCTCCCGTCGATGCCGGGGCCTAAGACCTTGTGTGGAGTCGGGGCCGGAACCTGAGGATTCCTCTCCAGTGCTGACATGGATCTTGGGGTACTTCTGGAGTCTCCCCAGGGGAGTCAGTCCTCGTCTCGAATGCGGGCATGCACTTGCGCTTTCCTCCAGAGCGGTAGCAGCAGTGTCACGCAGTCCGCCGCGTGGATCAAAGGATCTATGGTTTTCCCTCGAGTCGTTCCCACGAGGCTTTCCCACGAGGCTTTCCCACAGGGCCGTCCCACGTGCACACTTGGTGGGAGTCGATCCTCGGCTTGAACGTCAAGGCAGTGCAGGGAAAACAGGTTCCTCTGGAATGGACTGACACATCTGGGGGACTCTTGGAATGGTGGCACAACCCTGGAGTTCCTCTCGCCTTTCCTGTGGAGAGCGCCTCCTCTTGAGATGCGCCGGGAACGCCGGGAATTCTTTCCCTACGAAACAGGGAAAGGATCCCTCATCTCGAGCTAGGAGGCGGAAACGGGGCTCCCCTGGATGTGTGCGGGACACCACGTGCTTCCTCTCGAGTGGAGACGGGTATGTCGGGGAACTTCTTGAGTTGCAGCAATGGTGTGAAGGACCCTTTGGAAGTTCCAGTGGTTAGATGTGATTGGCCTCGAGAAGCCTCATCGGAAATGGGCCTCATCTCGCCTGGAGGGAAAAACCTACTGGATTTTCTCGAGTTGAGGCAGGTGCTCTCGACTTACGACGGGGACCTCAGGGACCCGCTCTGGTGGCCTCAGGAAAGGCCAGTCCCCATGCGAGTTCCTCGGGGGCGTCTCGGGATTCCTCTCCCGTCGATGCCGGGGCCTAAGACCTTGTGTGGAGTCGGGGCCGAAACCTGAGGATTCCTCTCCAGTGCTGACATGGATCTTGGGGTACTTCTGGAGTCTCCCCAGGGGAGTCAGTCCTCGTCTCGAATGCGGGCATGCACTTGCGCTTTCCTCCAGAGCGGTAGCAGCAGTGTCACGCAGTCCGCCGCGTGGATCAAAGGATCTATGGTTTTCCCTCGAGTCTTTCCCACGAGGCTTTCCCACGAGGCTTTCCCACAGGGCTGTCCCACGTGCACACGTGGTGGGAGTCGATCCTCGGCTTGAACGTCAAGGCAGTGCAGGGAAAACAGGTTCCTCTGGAATGGACTGACACATCTGGGGGACTCTTGGAATGGTGGCACGACCCTGGAGTTCCTCTCGCCTTTCCTGTGGAGAGCGCCTCCTCTTGAGATGCGACGGGAACGCCGGGAATTCTTTCCCTACGAAACAGGGAAAGGATCCCTCATCTCGAGCTAGGAGGCGGAAACGGGTCTCCCCTGGATGTGTGCGGGACCCACGTGCTTCCTCTCGAGTGGAGACGGGTATGTCGGGGAACTTCTAGAGTAGCAGCAAGGGTGTGAAGGACCCTTTGGAAGTTCCAGTGGTTAGACGTGATTAGCCTCGAGAAGCCTCAGCGGAAATGGGCTTCATCTCGCCTGGAGGGCAAAACCTCCTGGATTTTCTCGAGTTGTGGCAGGTGCTCTCGACTTACGACAGGGACCTCAGGGACCCGCTCTGGTGGCCTCAGGAAAGGCCAGTCCCCATGCGAGTTCCTCGGGGGCCTCTCGGGATTCCTCTCCCGTCGATGCCGGGGCCTAAGACCTTGTGTGGAGTCGGGGCCGGAACCTGAGGATTCCTCTCCAGTGCTGACATGGATCTTGGGGTACTTCTGGAGTCTCCCCAGGGGAGTCAGTCCTCGTCTCGAATGCGGGCATGCACTTGCGCTTTCCTCCAGAGCGGTAGCAGCAGTGTCACGCAGTCCGCCGCGTGGATCAAAGGATCTATGGTTTTCCCTCGAGTCGTTCCCACGAGGCTTTCCCACGAGGCTTTCCCACAGGGCCGTCCCACGTGCACACTTGGTGGGAGTCGATCCTCGGCTTGAACGTCAAGGCAGTGCAGGGAAAACAGGTTCCTCTGGAATGGACTGACACATCTGGGGGACTCTTGGAATGGTGGCACAACCCTGGAGTTCCTCTCGCCTTTCCTGTGGAGAGCGCCTCCTCTTGAGATGCGCCGGGAACGCCGGGAATTCTTTCCCTACGAAACAGGGAAAGGATCCCTCATCTCGAGCTAGGAGGCGGAAACGGGGCTCCCCTGGATGTGTGCGGGACACCACGTGCTTCCTCTCGAGTGGAGACGGGTATGTCGGGGAACTTCTTGAGTTGCAGCAATGGTGTGAAGGACCCTTTGGAAGTTCCAGTGGTTAGATGTGATTGGCCTCGAGAAGCCTCATCGGAAATGGGCCTCATCTCGCCTGGAGGGAAAAACCTACTGGATTTTCTCGAGTTGAGGCAGGTGCTCTCGACTTACGACGGGGACCTCAGGGACCCGCTCTGGTGGCCTCAGGAAAGGCCAGTCCCCATGCGAGTTCCTCGGGGGCGTCTCGGGATTCCTCTCCCGTCGATGCCGGGGCCTAAGACCTTGTGTGGAGTCGGGGCCGAAACCTGAGGATTCCTCTCCAGTGCTGACATGGATCTTGGGGTACTTCTGGAGTCTCCCCAGGGGAGTCAGTCCTCGTCTCGAATGCGGGCATGCACTTGCGCTTTCCTCCAGAGCAGTAGCAGCAGTGTCGCGCAGTCGCCGTGTGGATCAAAGGATCTATGGTTTTCCCTCGAGACTTTCCCACGAGGCGTTCCCACGAGGCTTTCCCACAGGGCTGTCCCACGTGCACACGTGGTGGGAGTCGATCCTCGGCTTGAATGTCAAGGCAGTGCAGGGAAAACAGGTTCCTCTGGAATGGACTGACACATCTGGGGGACTCTTGGAATGGTGTCACGACCCTGGAGTTCCTCTCGCCTTTCCTGTGGAGAGCGCCTCCTCTTGAGATGCGACGGGAACGCCGGGAATTCTTTCCCTACGAAACAGGGAAAGGATCCCTCATCTCGAGCTAGGAGGCGGAAACGGGGCTCCCCTGGATGTGTTCGGGACCCCACGTGCTTCCTCTAGAGTGGAGACGGGTATGTCGGGGAACTTCTTGAGTTGCAGCAAGGGTGTGAAGGACCCTTTGGAAGTTCCAGTGGTTAGATGTGATTGGCCTCGAGTAGCCTCAGAGGAAATGGGCCTCATCTCGCCTGGAGGGCAAAACCTCCTGGATTTTCTCGAGTTACGGCAGGTGCTCTCGACTTACGACGGGGACATCAGGGACCCGCTCTGGTGGCCTCAGGAAAGGCCATTCCCCATGCGAGTTCCTCGGGGGCCTCTCGGGATTCCTCTCCCGTCGATGCCGGGGCCTAAGACCTTGTGTGGAGTCGGGGCCGGAACCTGAGGATTCCTCTCCAGTGCTGACATGGATCTTGGGGTACTTCTGGAGTCTCCCCAGGGGAGTCAGTCCTCGTCTCGAATGCGGGCATGCAATTGCGCTTTCCTCCAGAGCGGTAGCAGCAGTGTCACGCAGTCCGCCGCGTGGATCAAAGGATGTATGGTTTTCCCTCGAGTTTTTCAACGAGGCTTTCCCACGAGGCTTTCCCACAGGGCTGTCCCACGTGGACACGTTGTGGGAGTCGATCCTCGGCTTGAACGTCAAGGCAGTGCAGGGAAAACAGGTTCCTCTGGAATGGACTGACACATCAGGGGGACTATTGCAATGGTGGCACGACCCTGGAGTTCCTCTCGCCTTTCCTGTGGAGAGCGCCTCCTCTTGAGATGCGACGGGAACGCCGGGAATTCTTTCCCTACGAAACAGGGAAAGGATCCCTCATCTCGAGTTAGGAGGAGGAAACGGGGCTCCCCTGGATGTGTGCGGGACACCACGTGCTTCCTCTCGAGTGGAGACGGGTATGTCGGGGAACTACTTGAGTTGCAGCAAGGGTGTGAACGATCCTTTGGAAGTTCCAGTGGTTAGATGAGATTGGCCTCGAGAAGCCTCAGCGGAAATGGGCCTCATCTCGCCTGGAGGGCAAAACCTCCTGGATTTTCTCGAGTTGCGGCAGGTGCTCTCGACTTACGACGGGGACCTCAGGGACCCGCTCTGGTGGCCTCAGGAAAGGCCAGTCCCCATGCGAGTTCCTCGGGGGCGTCTCGGGATTCCTCTCCCGTCGATGCCGGGGCCTAAGACCTTGTGTGGAGTCGGGGCCGGAACCTGAGGATTCCTCTCCAGTGCTGACATGGATCTTGGGGTACTTCTGGAGTCTCCCCAGGGGAGTCAGTCCTCGTCTCGAATGCGGGCATGCACTTGCGCTTTCCTCCAGAGCGGTTGCAGCAGTGTCACGCAGTCCGCCGCGTGGATCAAAGGATCTTTGGTTTTCCCTCGAGTCTTTCCCACGAGGCGTTCCCACGAGGCTTTCCCACAGGGCTGTCCCACGTGCACACGTGGTGGGAGTCGATCCTCGGCTTGAACGTCAAGGCAGTGCAGGGAAAACAGGTTCCTCTGGAATGGACTGACACATCTGGGGGACTCTTGGAATGGTGGCACGACCCTGGAGTTCCTCTCGCCTTTCCTGTGGAGAGCGCCTCCTCTTGAGATGCGACGGGAACGCCGGGAATTCTTTCCCTACGAAACAGGGAAAGGATCCCTCATCTCGAGCTAGGAGGCGGAAACGGGGCTCCCCTGGATGTGTGCGGGACACCACGTGCTTCCTCTCGAGTGGAGATGGGTATGTCGGGGAACTTCTTGAGTTGCAGCAAGGGTGTGAAGGACTTTTTGGAAGTTCCAGTGGTTAGATGTGATTGGCCTCGAGAAGCCTCAGCGGAAATGGGCCTCATCTCGCCTGGAGTGCAAAAGCTCCTGGATTTTCTCGAGTTGCGGCAGGTGCTCTCGACTTACGACGGGGACCTCTGGGACCCGCTCTGGTGGCCTCAGGAAAGGCCAGTCCACATGCGAGTTCCTCGGGGGCCTCTCGGGATTCCTCTCCCGTCGATGCCGGGGCCTAAGACCTTGTGTGGAGTCGGGGCCGGAACCTGAGGATTCCTCTCCAGTGCTGACATGGATCTTGGGGTACTTCTGGAGTCTCCCCAGGGGAGTCAGTCCTCGTCTCGAATGCGGGCATGCACTTGCGCTTTCCTCCAGAGCGGTAGCAGCAGTGTCACGCAGTTCTCCGCGTGGATCAAAGGATCTATGGTTTTCCCTCGAGTCTTTCCCACGAGGCTTTCCCACGAGGCTTTCCCACAGGGCTGTCCCACGTGCACACGTGGTGGGAGTCGATCCTCGGCTTGAACGTCAAGGCAGTGCAGGGAAAACAGGTTCCTCTGGAATGGACTGACACATCTGGGGGACTCTTTGAATGGTGGCTCGACCCTGGAGTTCCTCTCGCCTTTCCTGTGGAGAGCGCCTCCTCTTGAGATGCGACGGGAACGCCGGGAATTCTTTCTCTACGAAACAGGGAAAGGATCCCTCATCTCGAGCTAGGAGGCGGAAACGGGGCTCCCCTGGATGTGTGCGGGACCCCACGTGCTTCCTCTCGAGTGGAGACGGGTATGTCGGGGAACTTCTTGAGTTGCAGCAAGGGTGTGAAGGACCCTTTGGAAGGTCCAGTGGTTAGATGTGATTGGCCTCGAGAAGCCTCAGCGGAAATGGGCCTCATCTTGCCTGGAGGGCAAAACCTCCTGGATTTTCTCGAGTTGCGGCAGGTGCTCTCGACTTACGACGGGGACCTCAGGGACCCGCTCTGGTGGCCTCAGGAAAGGCCAGTCCCCATGCGATTTCCTCGGGGGCCTCTCGGGATTCCTCTCCCATTGATGCCGTGGCCTAAGAACTTGTGTGGAGTCGGGGCCGGAACCTGAGGATTCCTCTCCAGTGCTGACATGGATCTTGGGGTACTTCTGGAGTCTCCCCAGGGGAGTCAGTCCTCGTCTCGAATGCGGGCATGCACTTGCGCTTTCCTCCAGAGCGGTAGCAGCAGTGTCACGCAGTCCGCCGCGTGGATCAAAGGATCTATGGTTTTCCCTCGAGTCTTTCCCACGAGGCTTTCCCACGAGGCTTTCCCACAGTTCTGTCCCACGTGCACAGGTGGTGGGAGTCGATCCTCGGCTTGAACGTCAAGGCAGTGCAGGGAAAACAGGTTCCTCTGGAATGGACTGACACATCTGGGCTCTCTTGGAATGGTGTCACGACCCTGGAGTTCCTCTCGCCTTTCCTGTGGAGAGCGCCTCCTCTTGAGATGCGACGGGAACGCCGGGAATTCTTTCCCTACGAAACAGGGAAAGGATCCCTCATCTCGAGCTAGGAGGCGGAAACGGGGCTCCCCTGGATGTGTGCGGGACCCCACGTGCTTCCTCTTGAGTGGAGACGGGTATGTCGGGGAACTTCTTGAGTTGCAGGAATGGTGTGAAGGACCTTTTGGAAGTTCCAGTGGTTAGATGTGATTGGCCTCGAGAAGCCTCAGCGGAAATGGGCCTCATCTCGCCTGGAGGGCAAAACCTCCTGGATTTTCTCGAGTTGCGGCAGGTGCTCTCGACTTACGACGGGGACCTCAGGGATTCGCTCTGGTGGCCTCAGGAAACGCCAGTCCCCATGCGAGTTCCTCGGGGGCCTCTCGGGATTCCTCTCCCGTCGATGCCGGGGCCTAAGACCTTGTGTGGAGTCGGGGCCGGAACCTGAGGATTCCTCTCCAGTGCTGACATGGATCTTGGGGTACTTCTGGAGTCTCCCCAGGGGAGTCAGTCCTCGTCTCGAATGCGGGCATGCACTTGCGCTTTCCTACAGAGCGGTAGCAGCAGTGTCACGCAGTCCGCCGCGTGGATCAAAGGATCTATGGTTTTCCCTCGAGTCTTTCCCACGAGGCTTTCCCACGAGGCTTTCCCACAGGGCTGTCCCACGTGCACACGTGGTGGGAGTCGATCCTCGGCTTGAACGTCAAGGCAGTGCAGGGAAAACAGGTTCCTCTGGAATGGACTGACACATCTGGGGGACTCTTGGAATGGTGTCACGACCCTGGAGTTCCTCTCGCCTTTCCTTTGGAGAGCGCCTCCTCTTGAGATGCGACGGGGACGCCGGGAATTCTTTCCCTACGAAACAGGGAAAGGATCCCTCATCTCGTGCTAGGAGGCGGAAACGGGGCTCCCCTGGATGTGTGCGGGACCCCACGTGCTTCCTCTCGAGTGGAGACGGGTATGTCGGGGAACTTCTTGAGTTGCAGCAAGGGTGTGAAGGACCCTTTGGAAGTTCCAGTGGTTAGATGTGATTGGCCTCGAGAAGCCTCAGCGGAAATGGGCCTCATCTCGCCTGGAGGGCAAAACTTCCTGGATTTTCTCGAGTTGCGGCAGGTGCTCTCGACTTACGACGGGGACCTCAGGGAACCGCTCTGGTGGCCTCAGGAAAGGCCAGTCCCCATGCGAGTTCCTCGGGGGCCTCTCGGGATCCCTATCCCGTCGATGCCAGGGCCTAAGACCTTGTGTGGAGTCGGGGCCGGAACCTGAGGATTCCTCTCCAGTGCTGACATGGATCTTGGGGTACTTCTGGAGTCTCCCCAGGGGAGTCAGTTCTCGTCTCGAATGCGGGCATGCACTTGCGCTTTCCTCCAGAGCGGTAGCAGCAGTGTCACGCAGTCCGCCTCGTGGATCAAAGGATCTATGGTTTTCCCTCGAGTCTTTCCCACGAGGCTTTCCCACGAGGCTTTCCCACAGGGCTGTCCCACGTGCACACGTGGTGGGAGTCGATCCTCTGCTTGAACGGCAAGGCAGTGCAGGGAAAACAGGTTCCTCTGGAATGGACTGACACATCTGGGGGACTCTTGGAATGGTGGCATGACCCTGGAGTTCCTCTCGCCTTTCCTGTGGAGAGCGCCTCCTCTTGAGATGCGACGGGAACGCAGGGAATTCTTTCCCTACGAAACAGGGAAAGGATCCCTCATCTCGAGCTAGGAGGCGGAAACGGGGCTCCCCTGGATGTGTGCGGGACCCCACGTGCTTCCTCTCGAGTGGAGACGGGTATGTCGGGGAACTTCTTGAGTTGCAGCAATGGTGTGAAGGACCCTTTGGAAGTTCCAGTGGTTAGATGTGATTGGCCTCGAGAAGCCTCAGCGGAAATGGGCCTCATCTCGCCTGGAGGGCAAAACCTCCTGGATTTTCTCGAGTTGCGGCAGGTGCTCTCGACTTACGACGGGGACCTCAGGGACCCGCTCTGGTGGCCTCAGGAAAGGCCAGTCCCCATGCGAGTTCCTCGGGGGCCTCTCGGGATCCCTATCCCGTCGATGCCGGGGCCTAAGACCTTGTGTGGAGTCGGGGCCGGAACCTGAGGATTCCTCTCCAGTGCTGACATCGATCTTGGGGTACTTCTGGAGTCTCCGCAGGGGAGTCAGTCCTCGTCTCGAATGCGGGCATGCACTTGCGCTTTCCTCCAGAGCGGTAGCAGCAGTGTCACGCAGTCCGCCGCGTGGATCAAAGGATCTATGGTTTTCCCTCGAGTCTTTCCCACGAGGCTTTCCCACGAGGCTTTCCCACAGGGCTGTCCCACGTGCACACGTGGTGGGAGTCGATCCTCGGCTTGAACGTCAAGGCAGTGCAGGGAAAACAGGTTCCTCTGGAATGGACTGACACATCTGGGGGACTCTTGGAATGGTGGCACGACCCTGGAGTTCCTCTCGCCTTTCCTGTGGAGAGCGCCTCCTCTTGAGATGCGACGGGAACGCCGGGAATTCTTTCCCTACGAAACAGGGAAAGGATCCCTCATCTCGAGCTAGGAGGCGGAAACGGGGCTCCCCTGGATGTGTGCGGGACCCCACGTGCTTCCACTCGAGTGGAGACGGGTATGTCGGGGAACTTCTTGAGTTGCAGCAAGGGTGTGAAGGACCCTTTGGAAGTTCCAGTGGTTAGACGTGATTAGCCTCAAGAAGCCTCAGCGGAAATGGGCCTCATCTCGCCTGGAGGGCAAAACCTCCTGGATTTTCTCGAGTTGCGGCAGGTGCTCTCGACTTACGACGGGGACCTCAGGGACCCGCTCTGGTGGCCTCAGGAAAGGCCAGTCCCCATGCGAGTTCCTCGGGGGCCTCTTGGGATTCCTCTCCCGTCGATGCCGGGGCCTAAGACCTTGTGTGGAGTCGGGGCCGGAACCTGAGGATTCCTCTCCAGTGCTGACATGGATCTTGGGGTACTTCTGGAGTCTCCCCAGGGGAGTCAGTCCTCGTCTCGAATGCGGGCATGCACTTGCGCTTTCCTCCAGAGCGGTAGCAGCAGTGTCACGCAGTCCGCCGCGTGGATCAAAGGATCTATGGTTTTCCCTCGAGTCGTTCCCACGAGGCTTTCCCACGAGGCTTTCCCACAGGGCTGTCCCACGTGCACACGTGGTGGGAGTCGATCCTCGGCTTGAACGTCAAGGCAGTGCAGGGAAAACAGGTTCCTCTGGAATGGACTGACACATCTGGGGGACTCTTGGAATGGTGGCATGACCCTGGAGTTCCTCTCGCCTTTCTTGTGGAGAGCGCCTCCTCTTGAGATGCGACGGGAACGCCGGGAATTCTTTCCCTACGAAACAGGGAAAGGATCCCTCATCTCGAGCTAGGAGGCGGAAACGGGGCTCCCCTGGATGTGTGCGGGACACCACGTGCTTCCTCTCGAGTGGAGACGGGTATGTCGGGGAACTTCTTGAGTTGCAGCAATGGTGTGAAGGACCCTTTGGAAGTTCCAGTGGTTAGACGTGATTGGCCTCGAGAAGCCTCAGCGGAAATGGGCCTCATCTCGCCTGGAGGGCAAAACCTCCAGGATTTTCTCGAGTTGCGGCAGGTGCCCTCGACTTACGACCGGGACCTCAGGGACCCGCTCTGGTGGCCTCAGGAAAGGCCAGTCCCCATGCGAGTTCCTTGGGGGCCTCTCGGGATTCCTCTCCCGTCCATGCCGGGGCCTAAGACCTTGTGTGGAGTGGTTGCCGGAACCTGAGGATTCCTCTCCAGTGCTGACATGGATCTTGGGGTACTTCTGGAGTCTCCCCAGGGGAGTCAGTCCTCGTCTCGAATGCGGGCATGCACTTGAGCTTTCCTCCAGAGCGGTAGCAGCAGTGTCACGCAGTCCGCCGCGTGGATCAAAGGATCTATGGTTTTCCCTCGAGTCGTTCCCACGAGGCTTTCCCACGAGGCTTTCCCACAGGGCTGTCCCACGTGCACACGTGGTGGGAGTCGATCCTCGGCTTGAACGTCAAGGCAGTGCAGGGAAAACAGGTTCCTCTGGAATGGACTGACACATCTGGGGTCTCTTGGAATGGTGGCACGACCCTGGAGTTCCTCTCGCCTTTCCTGTGGAGAGCGCCTCCTCTTGAGATGCGACGGGAACGCCGGGAATTCTTTCCCTACGAAACAGGGAAAGGATCCCTCATCTCGAGCTAGGAGGCGGAAACGGGGCTCCCCTGGATGTGTGCGGGACCCACGTGCTTCCTCTCGAGTGGAGACGGGTATGTCGGGGAACTTCTTGAGTTGCAGCAAGGGTGTGAAGGACCCTTTGGACGTTCCAGTGGTTAGACGTGATTAGTCTCGAGAAGCCTCAGCGGAAATGGGCCTCATCTCGCCTGGAGGGCAAAACCTCCTGGATTTTCTCGAGTTGCGGCAGGTGCTCTCGACTTACGACGGGGACTTCAGGGACCCGCTCTGGTGGCCTCAGGAAAGGCCAGTCCCCATGCGAGTTCCTCGGGGGAATCTCGGGATTCCTCTCCCGTCGATGCCGGGGCCTAAGACCTTGTGTGGAGTCGGGGCCGGAACCTGAGCATTCCTCTCCAGTGCTGACATGGATCTTGGGGTACTTCTGGAGTCTCCCCAGGGGAGTCAGTCCTCGTCTCGAATGCGGGCATGCACTTGCGCTTTCCTCCAGAGCGGTAGCAGCAGTGTCACGCAGTCCGCCGTGTGGATCGAAGGATCTATGGTTTTCCCTCGAGTCTTTCCCACGAGGCTTTCCCACGAGGCTTTCCCACAGGGCTGTCCCACGTGCACACGTGGTGGGAGTCTATCCTCGGCTTAAACGTCAAGGCAGTGCAGGGAAAACAGGTTGCTCTGGAATGGACTGACACATCTGGGGGACTCTTGGAATGGTGGCTCGACCCTGGAGTTCCTCTCGCCTTTCCTGTGGAGAGCGCCTCCTCTTGAGATGCGACGGGAACGCCGGGAATTCTTTCTCTACGAAACAGGGAAAGGATCCCTCATCTCGAGCTAGGAGGCGGAAACGGGGCTCCCCTGGATGTGTGCGGGACCCCACGTGCTTCCTCTCGAGTGCAGACGGGTATGTCGGGGAACTTCTTGAGTTGCAGCAAGGGTGTGAAGGACCCTTTGGAAGGTCCAGTGGTTAGATGTGATTGGCCTCGAGAAGCCTCAGCGGAAATGGGCCTCATCTCGCCTGGAGGGCAAAACCTCCTGGATTTTCTCGAGTTGCTGCAGGTGCTCTCGACTTACGACGGGGACCTCAGGGATTCGCTCTGGTGGCCTCAGGAAAGGCCAGTCCCCATGCGAGTTCCTCGGGGGCCTCTCGGGATTCCTCTCCCGTCGATGCCGGGGCCTAAGACCTTGTGTGGAGTCGGGGCCGGAACCTGAGGATTCCTCTCCAGTGCTGACATGGATCTTGGGGTACTTCTGGAGTCTCCCCAGGGGAGTCAGTCCTCGTCTCGAATGCGGGCATGCACTTGCGATTTCCTCCAGAGCGGTAGCAGCAGTGTCACGCAGTCCGCCGCGTGGATCAAAGGATCTATGGTTTTCCCTCGAGTCTTTCCCACGAGGCTTTCCCACGAGGCTTTCCCACAGGGCTGTCCCACGTGCACACGTGGTGGGAGTCGATCCTCGGCTTGAACGTCAAGGCAGTGCAGGGAAAACAGGTTCCTCTGGAATGGACTGACACATCTGGGGGACTCTTGGAATGGTGTCACGACCCTGGAGTTCCTCTCGCCTTTCCTTTGGAGAGCGCCTCCTCTTGAGATGCGACGGGGACGCCGGGAATTCTTTCCCTACGAAACAGGGAAAGGATCCCTCATCTCGTGCTAGGAGGCGGAAACAGGGCTCCTCTGGATGTGTGCGGAACCCCACGTGCTTCCTCTCGAGTGGAGACGGGTATGTCGGGGAAATTCTTGAGTTGCAGCAATGGTGTGAAGGACCCTTTGGAAGTTCCAGTGGTTAGATGTGATTGGCCTCGAGAAGCCTCAGCGGAAATGGGCCTCATCTCGCCTGGAGGGCAAAACTTCCTGGATTTTCTCGAGTTGCGGCAGGTGCTCTCGACTTACGACGGGGACCTCAGGGAACCGCTCTGGTGGCCTCACGAAAGGCCAGTCCCCATGCGAGTTCCTCGGGGGCCTCTCGGGATTCCTCTCCCGTCGATGCCGGGGCCTAAGACCTTGTGTGGAGTCGGGGCCGGAACCTGAGGATTCCTCTCCAGTGCTGACATGGATCTTGGGGTACTTCTGGAGTCTCCCCAGGGGAGTCAGTCCTCGTCTCGAATGCGGGCATGCACTTGCGCTTTCCTCCAGAGCGGTAGCAGCAGTGTCACGCAGTCCGCCGCGTGGATCAAAGGATCTATGGTTTTCCCTCGAGTCTTTCCCACGAGGCTTTCCCACGAGGCTTTCCCACAAGGCTGTCCCACGTGCACACGTGTTGGGAGTCGATCCTCGGCTTGAACGTCAGGGCAGTGCAGGGAAAACAGGTTCCTCTGGAATGGACTGACACATCTGGGGGACTCTTGGAATGGTGGCACGACCCTGGAGTTCCTCTCGCCTTTCCTGTGGAGAGCGCCTCCTCTTGAGATGCGACGGGAACGCCGGGAATTCTTTCCCTACGAAACAGGGAAAGGATCCCTCATCTCGAGCTAGGAGGCGGAAACGGGTCTCCCCTGGATATGTGCGGGACCCCACGTGCTTACTCTCGAGTGGAGACGGGTATGTCGGGGAACTTCTTGAGTTGCAGCAAGGGTGTGAAGGACCCTTTGGAAGTTCCAGTGGTTAGATATGATGGCCTCGAGAAGCCTCAGCGGAAATGGGCCTCATCTCGCCTGGAGGGCAAAACCTCCTGGATTTTCTCGAGTTGCGGCAGGTGCTCTCGACTTACGACGGGGACCTCAGGGATTCGATCTGGTGGCCTCAGGAAAGGCCAGTCCCCATGCGAGTTCCTCGGGGGCCTCTCGGGATTCCTCTCCCGTCGATGCCGGGACCTAAGACCTTGTGTGGAGTCGGGGCCGGAACCTGAGGATTCCTCTCCAGTGCTGACATGGATCTTGGGGTACTTCTGGAGTCTCCCCAGGGGAGTCAGTCCTCGTCTCGAATGCGGGCATGCACTTGCGATTTCCTCCAGAGCGGTAGCAGCAGTGTCACGCAGTCCGCCGCGTGGATCAAAGGATCTATGGTTTTCCCTCGAGTCATTCCCACGAGGCTTTCCCACGAGGCTTTCCCACAGGGCTGTCCCACGTGCACACGTGGTGGGAGTCGATCCTCGGCTTGAACGTCAAGGCAGTGCAGGGAAAACAGGTTCCTCTGGAATGGACTGACACATCTGGGGGACTCTTGGAATGGTGTCACGACCCTGGAGTTCCTCTCGCCTTTCCTTTGGAGAGCGCCTCCTCTTGAGATGCGACGGGGACGCCGGGAATTCTTTCCCTACGAAACAGGGAAAGGATCCCTCATCTCGTGCTTGGAGGCGGAAACAGGGCTCCTCTGGATGTGTGCGGAACCCCACGTGCTTCCTCTCGAGTGGAGACGGGTATGTCGGGGAAATTCTTGAGTTGCAGCAATGGTGTGAAGGACCCTTTGGAAGTTCCAGTGGTTAGATGTGATTGGCCTCGAGAAGCCTCAGCGGAAATGGGCCTCATCTCGCCTGGAGGGCAAAACTTCCTGGATTTTCTCGAGTTGCGGCAGGTGCTCTCGACTTACGACGGGGACCTCAGGGAACCGCTCTGGTGGCCTCAGGAAAGGCCAGTCCCCATGCGAGTTCCTCGGGGGCCTCTCGGGATTCCTCTCCCGTCGATGCCGGGGCCTAAGACCTTGTGTGGAGTCGGGGCCGGAACCTGAGGATTCCTCTCCAGTGCTGACATGGATCTTGGGGTACTTCTGGAGTCTCCCCAGGGGAGTCAGTCCTCGTCTCGAATGCGGGCATGCACTTGCGCTTTCCTCCAGAGCGGTAGCAGCAGTGTCACGCAGTCCGCCGCGTGGATCAAAGGATCTATGGTTTTCCCTCGAGTCTTTCCCACGAGGCTTTCCCACGAGGCTTTCCCACAAGGCTGTCCCACGTGCACACGTGGTGGGAGTCGATCCTCGGCTTGAACGTCAAGGCAGTGCAGGGAAAACAGGTTCCTCTGGAATGGACTGACACATCTGGGGGACTCTTGGAATGGTGGTACGACCCTGGAGTTCCTCTCGCCTTTCCTGTGGAGAGCGCCTCCTCTTGAGATGCGACGGGAACGCCGGGAATTCTTTCCCTACGAAACAGGGAAAGGATCCCTCATCTCGAGCTAGGAGGCGGAAACGGGGCTCCCCTGGATGTGTGCGGGACCCCACGTGCTTCCTCTCGAGTGGAGACGGGTATGTCGGGGAACTTCTTGAGTTGCAGCAAGGGTTTGAAGGACCCTTTGGAAGTTCCAGTGGTTAGATGTGATGGGCCTCGAGAAGCCTCAGCGGAAATGGGCCTCATCTCGCCTGGAGGGCAAAACCTCCTGGATTTTCTCGAGTTGCGGCAGGTGCTCTCGACTTACGACGGGGACCTCAGGGACCCGCTCTGGTGGCCTCAGGAAAGGCCAGTCCCCATGCGAGTTCCTCGGGGGCCTCTCGGGATTCCTCTCCCGTCGATGTCGGGGCCTAAGACCTTGTGTGGAGTCGGGGCCGGAACCTGAGGATTCCTCTCCAGTGCTGACATGGATCTTGGGGTACTTCTGGAGTCACCCCAGGGGAGTCAGTCCTCGTCTCGAATGCAGGCATGCACTTGCGCTTTCCTCCAGAGCGGTAGCAGCAGTGTCACGCAGTCCGCCGCGTGGATCAAAGGATCTATGGTTTTCCCTCGAGTCTTTCCCACGAGGCTTTCCCACGAGGGTTTCCCACAGAGCTGTCCCACGTGCACACGTGGTGGGAGTCGATCCTCGGCTTGAACGTCAAGGCAGTGCAGGGAAAACAGGTTCCTCTGGAATGGACTGACACATCTGGGGGACTCTTGGAATGGTGGCACGACCCTGGAGTTCCTCTCGCCTTTCCTGTGGAGAGCACCTCCTCTAGAGATGCGACGGGAACGCCGGGAATTCTTTCCCTATGAAACAGGGAAAGGATCCCTCATCTCGAGCTAGGAGGCGGAAACGGGGCTCCCCTGGATGTGTGCGGGACCCACGGGCTTCCTCTCGAGTGGAGACGGGTATGTCGGGGAACTTCTTGAGTTGCAGCAAGGGTTTGAAGGACCCTTTGGAAGTTCCAGTGGTTAGATGTGATTGGCCTCGAGAAGCCTCAGCGGAAATGGGCCTCATCTCGCCTGGAGGGCAAAACTTCCTGGATTTTCTCGAGTTGCGGCAGGTGCTCTCGACTTACGACGGGGACCTCAGGGAACCGCTCTGGTGGCCTCAGGAAAGGCCAGTCCCCATGCGAGTTCATCGGGGGCCTCTCGGGATCCCTATCCCGTCGATGCCGGGGCCTAAGACCTTGTGTGGAGTCGGGGCCGGAACCTGAGGATTCCTCTCCAGTGCTGACATGGATCTTCGGGTACTTCTGGAGTCTCCCCAGGGGAGTCAGTCCTCGTCTCGAATGCGGGCATGCACTTGCGCTTCCCTCCAGATCGGTAGCAGCAGTGTCACGCAGTCCACCGCGTGGATCAAAGGATCTATGGTTTTCCCTCGAGTCTTACCCACGAGGCTTTCCCACGAGGCTTTCCCACAGGGCTGTCCCACGTTCACACGTGGTGGGAGTCGATCCTCGGCTTGAACGTCAAGGCAGTGCAGGGAAAACAGGTTCCTCCGGAATGGACTGACACATCTGGGGGACTCTTGGAATGGTGGCACGACCCTGGAGTTCCTCTCGCCTTTCCTGTGGAGAGCGCCTCCTCTTGAGATGCGACGGGAACGCCGGGAATTCTTTCCCTACGAAACAGGGAAAGGATCCCTCATCTCGTGCTAGGAGGAGGAAACGGGGCTCCCCTGGATGTGTGCGGGACACCACGTGCTTCCTCTCGAGTGCAGACGGGTATGTCGGGGAACTTCTTGAGTTGCAGCAAGGGTGTGAAGGACCCTTTGTAAGGTCCAGTGGTTAGATGTGATTGGCCTCGAGAAGCCTCAGCGGAAATGGGCCTCATCTCGCCTGGAGGGCAAAACCTCCTGGATTTTCTCGAGTTGCGGCAGGTGCTCTCGACTTACGACGGGGACCTCAGGGACCCGCTCTGGTGGCCTCAGGAAAGGCCAGTCCCCATGCGAGTTCCTCAGGGGCCTCTCGGTATTCCTCTCCCGTCGATGCCGGGTCCTAAGACCTTGTGTGGAGTCGGGGCCGGAACCTGAGGATTCCTCTCCAGTGCTGACATGGATCTTGGGGTACTTCTGGAGTCTCCCCAGGGGAGTCAGTCCTCGTCTCGAATGCGGGCATGCACTTGCGCTTTCCTCCAGAGCGGGAGCAGCAGTGTCACGCAGTCCGCCGCGTGGATCAAAGGATCTATGGTTTTCCCTCGAGTCTTTCCCACGAGGCTTTCCCACGAGGCTTTCCCACAGGGCTGTCCCACGTGCACACGTGGTGGGAGTCGATCCTCGGCTTGAACGTCAAGGCAGTGCAGGGAAAACAGGTTCCTCTGGAATGGACTGACACATCTGTGGGACTCTTGGAATGGTGGCATGACCCTGGAGTTCCTCTCGCCTTTCCTGTGGAGAGCGCCTCCTCTTGAGATGCGACGGGAACGCCGGGAATTCTTTCCCTACGAAACAGGGAAAGGATCCCTCATCTCGAGCTAGGAGGCGGAAACGGGGCTCCCCTGGATGTGTGCGGGACCCCACGTGCTTCCTCTCGAGTGGAGACGGGTATGTCGGGGAACTTCTTGAGTTGCAGCAATGGTGTGAAGGACCCTTTGGAAGTTCCAGTGGTTAGATGTGATTGGCCTCGAGAAGCCTCAGCGGAAATGGGCCTCATCTCTCCTGGAGGGCAAAACCTCCTGGATTTTCTCGAGTTGCGGCAGGTGCTCTCGACTTACGACGGGGACCTCAGGGACCCGCTCTGGTGGCCTCAGGAAAGGCCAGTCCCCATGCGAGTTCCTCGGGGGCCTCTCGGGATCCCTATCCCGTCGATGCCGGGGCCTAAGACCTTGTGTGGAGTCGGGGCCGGAACCTGAGGATTCCTCTCCAGTGCTCACATGGATCTTGGGGTACTTCTGGAGTCTCCCCAGGGGAGTCAGTCCTCGTCTCGAATGCGGGCATGCACTTGCGCTTTCCTCCAGAGCGGTAGCAGCAGTGTCACGCAGTCCGCCGCGTGCATCAAAGGATCTATGGTTTTCCCTCGAGTCTTTCCCACGAGGCTTTCCCACGAGGCTTTCCCACAGGGCTGTCCCACGTGCACACGTGGTGGGAGTCGATCCTCGGCTTGAACGTCAAGGCAGTGCAGGGAAAACAGGTTCCTCTGGAATGGACTGACACATCTGGGGGACTCTTGGAATGGTGGCACGACCCTGGAGTTCCTCTCGCCTTTCCTGTGTAGAGCGCCTCCTCTTGAGATGCGACGGGAACGCCGGGAATTCTTTCCCTACGAAACAGGGAAAGGATCCCTCATCTCGAGCTAGGAGGCGGAAACGGGGCTCCCCTGGATGTGTGCGGGACCCCACGTGCTTCCTCTCGAGTGGAGACGGGTATGTCGGGGAACTTCTTGAGTTGCAGCAAGGGTGTGAAGGACCCTTTGGAAGTTCCAGTGGTTAGACGTGATTAGCCTCGAGAAGCCTCAGCGGAAATGGGCCTCATCTCGCCTGGAGGGCAAAACCTCCTGGATTTTCTCGAGTTGCGGCAGGTGCTCTCGACTTACGACGGGGACCTCAGGGACCCGCTCTGGTGGCCTCAGGAAAGGCCAGTCCCCATGCCAGTTCCTCGGGGGCCTCTCGGGATTCCTCTCCCTTCGATGCCGGGGCCTAAGACCTTGTGTGGAGTCGGGGCCGGAACCTGAGGATTCCTCTCCAGTGCTGACATGGATCTTGGGGTACTTCTGGAGTCTCCCCAGGGGAGTCAGTCCTCGTCTGGAATGCGGGCATGCACTTGCGCTTTCCTCCAGAGCGGTAGCAGCAGTGTCACGCAGTCCGCCGCGTGCATCAAAGGATCTATGGTTTTCCCTCGAGTCTTTCCCACGAGGCTTTCCCACGAGGCTTTCCCACAGGGCTGTCCCACGTGCACACGTGGTGGGAGTCGATCCTCGGCTTGAACGTCAAGGCAGTGCAGGGAAAACAGGTTCCTCTGGAATGGACCGACACATCTGGGGGACTCTTGTAATGGTGGCACGACCCTCGAGTTCCTCTCGCCTTTCCTGTGGAGAGCGCCTCCTCTTGAGATGCGACGGGAACGCCGGGAATTCTTTCCCCACGAAACAGGGAAAGGATCCCTCATCTCGAGCTAGGAGGCGGAAACGGGGCTCCCCTGGATGTGTGCGGGACCCCACGTGCTTCCTCTCTAGTGGAGACGGGTATGTCGGGGAACTTCTTGAGTTGCAGCAATGGTGTGAAGGACCCTTTGGAAGTTCCAGTGGTTAGACGTGATTGGCCTCGAGAAGCCTCAGCGGAAATGGGCCTCATCTCGCCTGGAGGGCAAAACCTCCAGGATTTTCTCGAGTTGCGGCAGGTGCCCTCGACTTACGACCGGGACCTCAGGGACCCGCTCTGGTGGCCTCAGGAAAGGCCAGTCCCCATGCGAGTTCCTTGGGGGCCTCTCGGGATTCCTCTCCCGTCCATGCCGGGGCCTAAGACCTTGTGTGGAGTGGTTGCCGGAACCTGAGGATTCCTCTCCAGTGCTGACATGGATCTTGGGGTACTTCTGGAGTCTCCCCAGGGGAGTCAGTCCTCGTCTCGAATGCGGGCATGCACTTGAGCTTTCCTCCAGAGCGGTAGCAGCAGTGTCACGCAGTCCGCCGCGTGGATAAAAGGATCTATGGTTTTCCCTCGAGTCGTTCCCACGAGGCTTTCCCACGAGGCTTTCCCACAGGGCTGTCCCACGTGCACACGTGGTGGGAGTCGATCCTCGGCTTGAACGTCAAGGCAGTGCAGGGAAAACAGGTTCCTCTGGAATGGACTGACACATCTGGGGTCTCTTGGAATGGTGGCACGACCCTGGAGTTCCTCTCGCCTTTCCTGTGGAGAGCGCCTCCTCTTGAGATGCGACGGGAACGCCGGGAATTCTTTCCCTACGAAACAGGGAAAGGATCCCTCATCTCGAGCTAGGAGGCGGAAACGGGGCTCCCCTGGATGTGTGCGGGACCCACGTGCTTCCTCTCGAGTGGAGACGGGTATGTCGGGGAACTTCTTGAGTTGCAGCAAGGGTGTGAAGGACCCTTTGGACGTTCCAGTGGTTAGACGTGATTAGTCTCGAGAAGCCTCAGCGGAAATGGGCCTCATCTCGCCTGGAGGGCAAAACCTCCTGGATTTTCTCGAGTTGCGGCAGGTGCTCTCGACTTACGACGGGGACTTCAGGGACCCGCTCTGGTGGCCTCAGGAAAGGCCAGTCCCCAAGCGAGTTCCTCGGGGGCCTCTCGGGATTCCTCTCCCGTGATGCCGGGGCCTAAGACCTTGTGTGGAGTCGGGGCCGGAACCTGAGCATTCCTCTCCAGTGCTGACATGGATCTTGGGGTACTTCTGGAGTCTCCCCAGGGGAGTCAGTCCTCGTCTCGAATGCGGGCATGCACTTGCGCTTTCCTCCAGAGCGGTAGCAGCAGTGTCACGCAGTCCGCCGTGTGGATCGAAGGATCTATGGTTTTCCCTCGAGTCTTTCCCACGAGGCTTTCCCACGAGGCTTTCCCACAGGGCTGTCCCACGTGCACACGTGGTGGGAGTCTATCCTCGGCTTAAACGTCAAGGCAGTGCAGGGAAAACAGGTTGCTCTGGAATGGACTGACACATCTGGGGGACTCTTGGAATGGTGGCTCGACCCTGGAGTTCCTCTCGCCTTTCCTGTGGAGAGCGCCTCCTCTTGAGATGCGACGGGAACGCCGGGAATTCTTTCTCTACGAAACAGGGAAAGGATCCCTCATCTCGAGCTAGGAGGCGGAAACGGGGCTCCCCTGGATGTGTGCGGGACCCCACGTGCTTCCTCTCGAGTGCAGACGGGTATGTCGGGGAACTTCTTGAGTTGCAGCAAGGGTGTGAAGGACCCTTTGGAAGGTCCAGTGGTTAGATGTGATTGGCCTCGAGAAGCCTCAGCGGAAATGGGCCTCATCTCGCCTGGAGGGCAAAACCTCCTGGATTTTCTGGAGTTGCGGCAGGTGCTCTCGACTTACGACGGGAACCTCAGGGATTCGCTCTGGTGGCCTCAGGAAAGGCCAGTCCCCATGCGAGTTCCTCGGGGGCCTCTCGGGATTCCTCTCCCGTCGATGCCGGGGCCTAAGACCTTGTGTGGAGTCGGGGCCGGAACCTGAGGATTCCTCTCCAGTGCTGACATGGATCTTGGGGTACTTCTGGAGTCTCCCCAGGGGAGTCAGTCCTCGTCTCGAATGCGGGCATGCACTTGCGATTTCCTCCAGAGCGGTAGCAGCAGTGTCACGCAGTCCGCCGCGTGGATCAAAGGATCTATGGTTTTCCCTCGAGTCTTTCCCACGAGGCTTTCCCACGAGGCTTTCCCACAGGGCTGTCCCACGTGCACACGTGGTGGGAGTCGATCCTCGGCTTGAACGTCAAGGCAGTGCAGGGAAAACAGGTTCCTCTGGAATGGACTGACACATCTGGGGGACTCTTGGAATGGTGTCACGACCCTGGAGTTCCTCTCGCCTTTCCTTTGGAGAGCGCCTCCTCTTGAGATGCGACGGGGACGCCGGGAATTCTTTCCCTACGAAACAGGGAAAGGATCCCTCATCTCGTGCTAGGAGGCGGAAACAGGGCTCCTCTGGATGTGTGCGGAACCCCACGTGCTTCCTCTCGAGTGGAGACGGGTATGTCGGGGAAATTCTTGAGTTGCAGCAATGGTGTGAAGGACCCTTTGGAAGTTCCAGTGGTTAGATGTGATTGGCCTCGAGAAGCCTCAGCGGAAATGGGCCTCATCTCGCCTGGAGGGCAAAACTTCCTGGATTTTCTCGAGTTGCGGCAGGTGCTCTCGACTTACGACGGGGACCTCAGGGAACCGCTCTGGTGGCCTCACGAAAGGCCAGTCCCCATGCGAGTTCCTCGAGGGCCTCTCGGGATTCCTCTCCCGTCGATGCCGGGGCCTAAGACCTTGTGTGGAGTCGGGGCCGGAACCTGAGGATTCCTCTCCAGTGCTGACATGGATCTTGGGGTACTTCTGGAGTCTCCCCAGGGGAGTCAGTCCTCGTCTCGAATGCGGGCATGCACTTGCGCTTTCCTCCAGAGCGGTAGCAGCAGTGTCACGCAGTCCGCCGCGTGGATCAAAGGATCTATGGTTTTCCCTCGAGTCTTTCCCACGAGGCTTTCCCACGAGGCTTTCCCACAAGGCTGTCCCACGTGCACACGTGTTGGGAGTCGATCCTCGGCTTGAACGTCAGGGCAGTGCAGGGAAAACAGGTTCCTCTGGAATGGACTGACACATCTGGGGGACTCTTGGAATGGTGGCACGACCCTGGAGTTCCTCTCGCCTTTCCTGTGGAGAGCGCCTCCTCTTGAGATGCGACGGGAACGCCGGGAATTCTTTCCCTACGAAACAGGGAAAGGATCCCTCATCTCGAGCTAGGAGGCGGAAACGGGGCTCCCCTGGATATGTGCGGGACCCCACGTGCTTACTCTCGAGTGGAGACGGGTATGTCGGGGAACTTCTTGAGTTGCAGCAAGGGTGTGAAGGACCCTTTGGAAGTTCCAGTGGTTAGATATGATGGCCTCGAGAAGCCTCAGCGGAAATGGGCCTCATCTCGCCTGGAGGGCAAAACCTCCTGGATTTTCTCGAGTTGCGGCAGGTGCTCTCGACTTACGACGGGGACCTCAGGGATTCGATCTGGTGGCCTCAGGAAAGGCCAGTCCCCATGCGAGTTCCTCGGGGCCCTCTCGGGATTCCTCTCCCGTCGATGCCGGGACCTAAGACCTTGTGTGGAGTCGGGGCCGGAACCTGAGGATTCCTCTCCAGTGCTGACATGGATCTTGGGGTACTTCTGGAGTCTCCCCAGGGGAGTCAGTCCTCGTCTCGAATGCGGGCATGCACTTGCGATTTCCTCCAGAGCGGTAGCAGCAGTGTCACGCAGTCCGCCGCGTGGATCAAAGGATCTATGGTTTTCCCTCGAGTCATTCCCACGAGGCTTTCCCACGAGGCTTTCCCACAGGGCTGTCCCACGTGCACACGTGGTGGGAGTCGATCCTAGGCTTGAACGTCAAGGCAGTGCAGGGAAAACAGGTTCCTCTGGAATGGACTGACACATCTGGGGGACTCTTGGAATGGTGTCACGACCCTGGAGTTCCTCTCGCCTTTCCTTTGGAGAGCGCCTACTCTTGAGATGCGACGGGGACGCCGGGAATTCTTTCCCTACGAAACAGGGAAAGGATCCCTCATCTCGTGCTAGGAGGCGGAAACAGGGCTCCTCTGGATGTGTGCGGAACCCCACGTGCTTCCTCTCGAGTGGAGACGGGTATGTCGGGGAAATTCTTGAGTTGTAGCAATGGTGTGAAGGACCCTTTGGAAGTTCCAGTGGTTAGATGTGATTGGCCTCGAGAAGCCTCAGAGGAAATGGGCCTCATCTCGCCTGGAGGGCAAAACTTCCTGGATTTTCTCGAGTTGCGGCAGGTGCTCTCGACTTACGACGGGGACCTCAGGGAACCGCTCTGGTGGCCTCAGGAAAGGCCAGTCCCCATGCGAGTTCCTCGGGGGCCTCTCGGGATTCCTCTCCCGTCGATGCCGGGGCCTAAGACCTTGTGTGGAGTCGGGGCCGGAACCTGAGGATTCCTCTCCAGTGCTGACATGGATCTTGGGGTACTTCTGGAGTCTCCCCAGGGGAGTCAGTCCTCGTCTCGAATGCGGGCATGCACTTGCGCTTTCCTCCAGAGCGGTAGCAGCAGTGTCACGCAGTCCGCCGCGTGGATCAAAGGATCTATGGTTTTCCCTCGAGTCTTTCCCACGAGGCTTTCCCACGAGGCTTTCCCACAAGGCTGTCCCACGTGCACACGTGGTGGGAGTCGATCCTCGGCTTGAACGTCAAGGCAGTGCAGGGAAAACAGGTTCCTCTGGAATGGACTGACACATCTGGGGGACTCTTGGAATGGTGGTACGACCCTGGAGTTCCTCTCGCCTTTCCTGTGGAGAGCGCCTCCTCTTGAGATGCGACGGGAACGCCGGGAATTCTTTCCCTACGAAACAGGGAAAGGATCCCTCATCTCGAGCTAGGAGGCGGAAACGGGGCTCCCCTGGATGTGTGCGGGACCCCACGTGCTTCCTCTCGAGTGGAGACGGGTATGTCGGGGAACTTCTTGAGTTGCAGCAAGGGTGTGAAAGACCCTTTGGAAGTTCCAGTGGTTAGACGTGATTAGCCTCGAGAAGCCTCAGCAGAAATGGGCCTCATCTCGCCTGGAGGGCAAAACCTCCTGGATTTTCTCGAGTTGCGGCAGGTGCTCTCGACTTACGACGGGGACCTCAGGGACCCGCTCTGGTGGCCTCAGGAAAGGCCAGTCCCCATGCGAGTTCCTCGGGGGCCTCTCGGGATTCCTCTCCCGTCGATGCCGGGGCCTAAGACCTTGTGTGGATTCGGGGCCGGAACCTGAGGATTCCTCTCCAGTGCTGACATGGATCTTGGGGTACTTCTGGAGTCTCCCCAGGGGAGTCAGTCCTCGTCTGGAATGCGGGCATGCACTTGCGCTTTCCTCCAGAGCGGTAGCAGCAGTGTCACTCAGTCCGCCGCGTGCATCAAAGGATCTATGGTTTTCCCTCGAGTCTTTCCCACGAGGCTTTCCCACGAGGCTTTCCCACAGGGCTGTCCCACGTGCACACGTGGTGGGAGTCGATCCTCGGCTTGAACGTCAAGGCAGTGCAGGGAAAACAGGTTCCTCTGGAATGGACCGACACATCTGGGGGACTCTTGGAATGGTGGCACGACCCTGGAGTTCCTCTCGCCTTTCCTGTGGAGTGCGCCTCCTCTTGAGATGCGACGGGAACGCCGGGAATTCTTTCCCTACGAAACAGGGAAAGGATCCCTCATCTCGAGCTAGGAGGCGGAAACGGGGCTCCCCTGGATGTGTGCGGGACCCACGGGCTTCCTTTGGAGCGGAGACGGGTATGTCGGGGAACTTCTTGAGTTGCAGCAAGGGTTTGAAGGACCCTTTGGAAGTTCCAGTGGTTAGATGTGATTGGCCTCGAGAAGCCTCAGCGGAAATGGGCCTCATCTCGCCTGGAGGGCAAAACCTCCTGGATTTTCTCGAGTTGCGGCAGGTGCTCTCGACTTACGACGGGGACCTCAGGGACCCGCTCTGGTGGCCTCAGGAAAGGCCAGTCCCCATGCGAGTTCCTCGGGGGCCTCTTGGGATTCCTCTCCCGTCGATGTCGGGGCCTAAGACCTTGTGTGGAGTCGGGGCCGGAACCTGAGGATTCCTCTCCAGTGCTGACATGGATCTTGGGGTACTTCTGGAGTCACACCAGGGGAGTCAGTCCTCGTCTCGAATGCAGGCATGCACTTGCGCTTTCCTCCAGAGCGGTAGCAGCAGTGTCACGCAGTCCGCCGCGTGGATCAAAGGATCTATGGTTTTCCCTCGAGTCTTTCCCACGAGGCTTTCCCACGAGGGTTTCCCACAGAGCTGTCCCACGTGCACACGTGGTGGGAGTCGATCCTCGGCTTGAACGTCAAGGCAGTGCAGGGAAAACAGGTTCCTCTGGAATGGACTGACACATCTGGGGGACTCTTGGAATGGTGGCACGACCCTGGAGTTCCTCTCGCCTTTCCTGTGGAGAGCACCTCCTCTAGAGATGCGACGGGAACGCCGGGAATTCTTTCCCTACGAAACAGGGAAAGGATCCCTCATCTCGAGCTAGTAGGCGGAAACGGGGCTCCCCTGGATGTGTGCGGGACCCACGGGCTTCCTCTCGAGTGGAGACGGGTATGTCGGGGAACTTCTTGAGTTGCAGCAAGGGTTTGAAGGACCCTTTGGAAGTTCCAGTGGTTAGATGTGATTGGCCTCGAGAAGCCTCAGCGGAAATGGGCCTCATCTCGCCTGGAGGGCAAAACTTCCTGGATTTTCTCGAGTTGCGGCAGGTGCTCTCGACTTACGACGGGGACCTCAGGGAACCGCTCTGGTGGCCTCAGGAAAGGCCAGTCCCCATGCGAGTTCATCGGGGGCCTCTCGGGATCCCTATCCCGTCGATGCCGGGGCCTAAGACCTTGTGTGGAGTCGGGGCCGGAACCTGAGGATTCCTCTCCAGTGCTGACATGGATCTTCGGGTACTTCTGGAGTCTCCCCAGGGGAGTCAGTCCTCGTCTCGAATGCGGGCATGCACTTGCGCTTCCCTCCAGATCGGTAGCAGCAGTGTCACGCAGTCCACCGCGTGGATCAAAGGATCTATGGTTTTCCCTCGAGTCTTACCCACGAGGCTTTCCCACGAGGCTTTCCCACAGGGCTGTCCCACGTTCACACGTGGTGGGAGTCGATCCTCGGCTTGAACGTCAAGGCAGTGCAGGGAAAACAGGTTCCTCTGGAATGGACTGACACATCTGGGGGACTCTTGGAATGGTGGCACGACCCTGGAGTTCCTCTCGCCTTTCCTGTGGAGAGCGCCTCCTCTTGAGATGCGACGGGAACGCCGGGAATTCTTTCCCTACGAAACAGGGAAAGGATCCCTCATCTCGTGCTAGGAGGAGGAAACGGGGCTCCCCTGGATGTGTGCGGGACACCACGTGCTTCCTCTCGAGTGCAGACGGGTATGTCGGGGAACTTCTTGAGTTGCAGCAAGGGTGTGAAGGACCCTTTGTAAGGTCCAGTGGTTAGATGTGATTGGCCTCGAGAAGCCTCAGCGGAAATGGGCCTCATCTCGCCTGGAGGGCAAAACCTCCTGGATTTTCTCGAGTTGCGGCAGGTGCTCTCGACTTACGACGGGGACCTCAGGGACCCGCTCTGGTGGCCTCAGGAAAGGCCAGTCCCCATGCGAGTTCCTCAGGGGCCTCTCGGTATTCCTCTCCCGTCGATGCCGGGGCCTAAGACCTTGTGTGGAGTCGGGGCCGGAACCTGAGGATTCCTCTCCAGTGCGGACATGGATCTTGGGGTACTTCTGGAGTCTCCCCAGGGGAGTCAGTCCTCGTCTCGAATGCGGGCATGCACTTGCGCTTTCCTCCAGAGCGGGAGCAGCAGTGTCACGCAGTCCGCCGCGTGGATCAAAGGATCTATGGTTTTCCCTCGAGTCTTTCCCACGAGGCTTTCCCACGAGGCTTTCCCACAGGGCTGTCCCACGTGCACACGTGGTGGGAGTCGATCCTCGGCTTGAACGTCAAGGCAGTGCAGGGAAAACAGGTTCCTCTGGAATGGACTGACACATCTGTGGGACTCTTGGAATGGTGGCATGACCCTGGAGTTCCTCTCGCCTTTCCTGTGGAGAGCGCCTCCTCTTGAGATGCGACGGGAACGCCGGGAATTCTTTCCCTACGAAACAGGGAAAGGATCCCTCATCTCGAGCTAGGAGGCGGAAACGGGGCTCCCCTGGATGTGTGCGGGACCCCACGTGCTTCCTCTCGAGTGGAGACGGGTATGTCGGGGAACTTCTTGAGTTGCAGCAATGGTGTGAAGGACCCTTTGGAAGTTCCAGTGGTTAGATGTGATTGGCCTCGAGAAGCCTCAGCGGAAATGGGCCTCATCTCTCCTGGAGGGCAAAACCTCCTGGATTTTCTCGAGTTGCGGCAGGTGCTCTCGACTTACGACGGGGACCTCAGGGACCCGCTCTGGTGGCCTCAGGAAAGGCCAGTCCCCATGCGAGTTCCTCGGGGGCCTCTCGGGATCCCTATCCCGTCGATGCCGGGGCCTAAGACCTTGTGTGGAGTCGGGGCCGGAACCTGAGGATTCCTCTCCAGTGCTCACATGGATCTTGGGGTACTTCTGGAGTCTCCCCAGGGGAGTCAGTCCTCGTCTCGAATGCGGGCATGCACTTGCGCTTTCCTCCAGAGCGGTAGCAGCAGTGTCACGCAGTCCGCCGCGTGCATCAAAGGATCTATGGTTTTCCCTCGAGTCTTTCCCACGAGGCTTTCCCACGAGGCTTTCCCACAGGGCTGTCCCACGTGCACACGTGGTGGGAGTCGATCCTCGGCTTGAACGTCAAGGCAGTGCAGGGAAAACAGGTTCCTCTGGAATGGACTGACATATCTGGGGGACTCTTGGAATGGTGGCACGACCCTGGAGTTCCTCTCGCCTTTCCTGTGGAGAGCGCCTCCTCTTGAGATGCGACGGGAACGCCGGGAATTCTTTCCCTACGAAACAGGGAAAGGATCCCTCATCTCGAGCTAGGAGGCGGAAACGGGGCTCCCCTGGATGTGTGCGGGACCCCACGTGCTTCCTCTCGAGTGGAGACGGGTATGTCGGGGAACTTCTTGAGTTGCAGCAAGGGTGTGAAGGACCCTTTGGAAGTTCCAGTGGTTAGACGTGATTAGCCTCGAGAAGCCTCAGCGGAAATGGGCCTCATCTCGCCTGGAGGGCAAAACCTCCTGGATTTTCTCGAGTTGCGGCAGGTGCTCTCGACTTACGACGGGGACCTCAGGGACCCGCTCTGGTGGCCTCAGGAAAGGCCAGTCCCCATGCCAGTTCCTCGGGGGCCTCTCGGGATTCCTCTCCCGTCGATGCCGGGGCCTAAGACCTTGTGTGGAGTCGGGGCCGGAACCTGAGGATTCCTCTCCAGTGCTGACATGGATCTTGGGGTACTTCTGGAGTCTCCCCAGGGGAGTCAGTCCTCGTCTGGAATGCGGGCATGCACTTGCGCTTTCCTCCAGAGCGGTAGCAGCAGTGTCACGCAGTCCGCTGCGTGCATCAAAGGATCTATGGTTTTCCCTCGAGTCTTTCCCACGAGGCTTTCCCACGAGGCTTTCCCACAGGGCTGTCCCACGTGCACACGTGGTGGGAGTCGATCCTCGGCTTGAACGTCAAGGCAGTGCAGGGAAAACAGGTTCCTCTGGAATGGACCGACACATCTGGGGGACTCTTGGAATGGTGGCACGACCCTGGAGTTCCTCTCGCCTTTCCTGTGGAGAGCGCCTCCTCTTGAGATGCGACGGGAACGCCGGGAATTCTTTCCCTACGAAACAGGGAAAGGATCCCTCATCTCGAGCTAGGAGGTGGAAACGGGGCTCCCCTGGATGTGTGCGGGACCCCACGTGCTTCCTCTCTAGTGGAGACGGGTATGTCGGGGAACTTCTTGAGTTGCAGCAAGGGTGTGAAGGACCCTTTGGAAGTTCCAGTGGTTAGATGTGATTGGCCTCGAGAAGCCTCAGCGGAAATGGGCCTCATCTCGCCTGGAGGGCAAAACCTCCTGGATTTTCTCGAGTTGCGGCAGGTGCTCTCGACTTACGACGGGGACCACAGGGACCCGCTCTGGTGGCCTCAGGAAAGGCCAGTCCCCATGCGAGTTCCTCGGGGGCCTCTCGGGATTCCTCTCCCGTCGATGTCGGGGCCTAAACCTTGTGTGGAGTCGGGGCCGGAACCTGAGGATTCCTCTCCAGTGCTGACATGGATCTTGGGGTACTTCTGGAGTCTCCCCAGGGAGTCAGTCCTCGTCTCGAATGCGGGCATGCACTTGCGCTTTCCTCCAGAGCGGTAGCAGCAGTGACACGCAGTCCGCCGCGTGCATCAAAGGATCTATGGTTTTCCCTCGAGTCTTTCCCACGAGGCTTTCCCACGAGGCTTTCCCACAGGGCTGTCCCACGTGCACACGTGGTGGGAGTCGATCCTCGGCTTGAACGTCAAGGCAGTGCAGGGAAAACAGGTTCCTCTGGAATGGACTGACACATCTGGGGACTCTTGGAATGGTGGCACGACCCTGGAGTTCCTCTCGCCTTTCCTGTGGAGAGCGCCTCCTCTTGAGATGCGACGGGAACGCCGGGAATTCTTTCCCTACGAAACAGGGAAAGGATCCCTCATCTCGAGCTAGGAGGCGGAAACGGGGCTCCCCTGGATGTGTGCGGGACCCCACGTGCTTCCTCTCGAGTGGAGACGGGTATGTCGGGGAACTTCTTGAGTTGCAGCAAGGGTGTGAAGGACCCTTTGGAAGTTCCAGTGGTTAGACGTGATTAGCCTCGAGAAGCCTCAGCGGAAATGGGCCTCATCTCGCCTGGAGGGCAAAACCTCCTGGATTTCCTCGAGTTGCGGCAGGTGCTCTCGACTTACGACGGGGACCTCAGGGACCCGCTCTGGTGGCCTCAGGAAACGCCAGTCCCCATGCCAGTTCCTCGGGGGCCTCTCGGGATTCCTCTCCCGTCGATGCCGGGGCCTAAGACCTTGTGTGGAGTCGGGGCCGGAACCTGAGGATTCCTCTCCAGTGCTGACATGGATCTTGGGGTACTTCTGGAGTCTCCCCAGGGGAGTCAGTCCTCGTCTGGAATGCGGGCATGCACTTGCGCTTTCCTCCAGAGCGGTAGCAGCAGTGTCACGCAGTCCGCCGCGTGCATCAAAGGATCTATGGTTTTCCCTCGAGTCTTTCCCACGAGGCTTTCCCACGAGGCTTTCCCACAGGGCTGTCCCACGTGCACACGTGGTGGGAGTCGATCCTCGGCTTGAACGTCAAGGCAGTGCAGGGAAAACAGGTTCCTCTGGAATGGACCGACACATCTGGGGGACTCTTGGAATGGTGGCACGACCCTGGAGTTCCTCTCGCCTTTCCTGTGGAGAGCGCCTCCTCTTGAGATGCGACGGGAACGCCGGGAATTCTTTCCCTACGAAACAGGGAAAGGATCCCTCATCTCGAGCTAGGAGGCGGAAACGGGGCTCCCCTGGATGTGTGCGGGACCCCACGTGCTTCCTCTCTAGTGGAGACGGGTATGTCGGGGAACTTCTTGAGTTGCAGCAAGGGTGTGAAGGACCCTTTGGAAGTTCCAGTGGTTAGATGTGATTGGCCTCGAGAAGCCTCAGCGGAAATGGGCCTCATCTCGCCTGGAGGGCAAAACCTCCTGGATTTTCTCGAGTTGCGGCAGGTGCTCTCGACTTACGACGGGGACCACAGGGACCCGCTCTGGTGGCCTCAGGAAAGGCCAGTCCCCATGCGAGTTCCTCGGGGGCCTCTCGGGATTCCTCTCCCGTCGATGTCGGGGCCTAAACCTTGTGTGGAGTCGGGGCCGGAACCTGAGGATTCCTCTCCAGTGCTGACATGGATCTTGGGGTACTTCTGGAGTCTCCCCAGGGGAGTCAGTCCTCGTCTCGAATGCGGGCATGCACTTGCGCTTTCCTCCAGAGCGGTAGCAGCAGTGTCACGCAGTCCGCCGCGTGGATCAAAGGATCTATGGTTTTCCCTCGAGTCTTTCCCACGAGGCTTTCCCACGAGGCTTTCCCACAGAGCTGTCCCACGTGCACACGTGGTGGGAGTCGATCCTCGGCTTGAACGTCAAGGCAGTGCAGGGAAAACAGGTTCCTCTGGAATGGACTGACACATCTGGGGGACTCTTGGAATGGTGGCACGACCCTGGAGTTCCTCTCGCCTTTCCTGTGGAGAGCGCCTCCTCTTGAGATGCGACGGGAACGCCGGGAATTCTTTCCCTACGAAACAGGGAAAGGATCCCTCATCTCGTGCTAGGAGGCGGAAACGGGGCTCCCCTGGATGTGTGCGGGACACCACGTGCTTCCTCTCGAGTGCAGACGGGTATGTCGGGGAACTTCTTGAGTTGCAGCAAGGGTGTGAAGGACCCTTTGGAAGGTCCAGTGGTTAGATGTGATTGACCTCGAGAAGCCTCAGCGGAAATGGGCCTCATCTCGCCTGGAGGGCAAAACCTCCTGGATTTTCTCGAGTTGCGGCAGGTGCTCTCGACTTACGAGGGGACCACAGGGACCCGCTCTGGTGGCCTCAGGAAAGGCCAGTCCCCATGCGAGTTCTTCGGGGGCCTCTCGGGATTCCTCTCCCGTCGATGCCGGGGCCTAAGACCTTGTGTGGAGTCAGGGCCGGAACCTGAGGATTCCTCTCCAGTGCTGACATGGATCTTGGGGTACTTCTGGAGTCTCCGCAGGGGAGTCAGTCCTCGTCTCGAATGCGGGCATGCACTTGCGCTTTCCTCCAGAGCGGTAGCAGCAGTGTCACGCAGTCCGCCGCGTGGATCAAAGGATCTATGGTTTTCCCTCGAGACTTTCCCAGGAGGCTTTCCTACGAGGCTTTCCCACAGGGCTGTCCCACGTGCACACGTGGTGGGAGTCGATCCTCGGCTTGAACGTCAAGGCAGTGCAGGGAAAACAGGTTCCTCTGGAATGGACTGACACATCTGGGGGACTCTTGGAATGGTGGCACGACCCTGGAGTTCCTCTCGCCTTTCCTGTGGAGAGCGCCTCCTCTTGAGATGCGACGGGAACGCCGGGAATTCTTTCCCTACGAAACAGGGAAAGGATCCCTCATCTCGAGCTAGGAGGCGGAAACGGGGCTCCCCTGGATGTTTGCGGGACCCACGGGCTTCCTCTCGAGTGGAGACGGGTATGTCGGGGAACTTCTTGAGTTGCAGCAAGGGTGTGAAGGACCCTTTGGAAGTTCCAGTGGTTAGACGTGATTAGCCTCGAGAAGCCTCAGCGGAAATGGGCCTCATCTCGCCTGGAGGGCAAAACCTCCTGGATTTTCTCGAGTTGCGGCAGGTGCTCTAGACTTACGACGGGGACCTCAGGGACGCGCTCTGGTGGCCTCAGGAAAGGCCAGTCCCCATGCCAGTTCCTCGGGGGCCTCTCGGGATTGCTCTCCCGTCGATGCCGGGGCCTAAGACCTTGTGTGGAGTCGGGGCCGGAACCTGAGGATTCCTCTCCAGTGCTGACATGGATCTTGGGGTACTTCTGGAGTCTCCGCAGGGGAGTCAGTCCTCGTCTCGAATGCGGGCATGCACTTGCGCTTTCCTCCAGAGCGGTAGCAGCAGTGTCACGCAGTCCGCCGCGTGGATCAAAGGATCTATGGTTTTCCCTCGAGTCTTTCCCACGAGGCTTTCCCACGAGGGTTTCCCACAGGGCTGTCCCACGTGCACACGTGGTGGGAGTCGATCCTCTCCTTGAACGTCAAGGCAGTGCAGGGAAAACAGGTTCCTCTGGAATGGACTGACACATCTGGGGGACTCTTGGAATGGTGGCATGACCCTGGAGTTCCTCTCGCCTTTCCTGTGGAGAGCGCCTCCTCTTGAGATGCGACGGGAACGCCGGGAATTCTTTCCCTACGAAACAGGGATAGGATCCCTCATCTCGAGCTAGGAGGCGGAAACGGGGCTCCCCTGGATGTGTGCGGGACCCCACGTGCTTCCTCTCGAGTGGAGACGGGTATGTCGGGGAACTTCTTGAGTTGCAGCAAGGGTGTGAAGGACCCTTTGGAAGTTCCAGTGGTTAGATGTGATTGGCCTCGAGAAGCCACAGCGGAAATGGGCCTCATCTCGCCTGGAGGGCAAAACCTCCTGGATTTTCTCGAGTTGGGGCAGGTGCTCTCGACTTACGACGGGGACCTCAGGGACCCGCTCTGGTGGCCTCAGGAAAGGCCAGTCCCCATGCGAGTTCCTCGGGGGCCTCTCGGGATTCCTCTCCCGTCGATGCCGGGGCCTAAGACCTTGTGTGGAGTCGGGGCCGGAACCTGAGGATTCCTCTCCAGTGCTGACATGGATCTTGGGGTACTTCTGGAGTCTCCCCAGGGGAGTCAGTCCTCGTCTCGAATGCGGGCATGCACTAGCGCTTTCCTCCAGAGCGGTAGCAGCAGTGTCACGCAGTCCGCCGCGTGGATCAAAGGATCTATGGTTTTCCCTCGAGTCTTTCCCACGAGGCTTTCCCACGAGGCTTTCCCACAGGGCTGTCCCACGTGCACACGTGGTGGGAGTCGATCCTCGGCTTGAACGTCAAGGCAGTGCAGGGAAAACAGGTTCCTCTGGAATGGACTGACACATCTGGGCGACTCTTGGAATGGTGGCACGACCCTGGAGTTCCTCTCGCCTTTCCTGTGGAGAGCGCCTCCTCTTGAGATGCGACGGGAACGCCGGGAATTCTTTCCCTACGAAACAGGGAAAGGATCCCTCATCTCGAGCTAGGAGGCGGAAACGGGGCTCCCCTGGATGTGTGCGGGACCCCACGTGCTTCCTCTCGAGTGGAGACGGGTATGTCGGGGAACTTCTTGAGTTGCAGCAATGGTGTGAAGGACCCTTTGGAAGTTCCAGTGGTTAGATGTGATTGGCCTCGAGAAGCCTCAGCGGAAATGGGCCTCATCTCGCCTGGAGGGCAAAACCTCCTGGATTTTCTCGAGTTGCGGCAGGTGCTCTCGATTACGACGGGGACCTCAGGGACCCGCTCTGGTGGCCTCAGGAAAGCCCAGTCCCCATGTGAGTTCCTCGGGGGCCTCTCAGGATCCCTATCCCTTCGATGCTGGGGCCTAAGACCTTGTGTGGAGTCGGGGCCGGAACCTGAGGATTCCTCTCCAGTGCTGACATGGATCTTCGGGTACTTCTGGAGTCTCCCCAGGGGAGTCAGTCCTCGTCTCGAATGCGGGCATGCACTTGCGCTTTCCTCCAGAGCGGTAGCAGCAGTGTCACGCAGTCCGCCGCGTGGATCAAAGGATCTATGGTTTTCCCTCGAGTCTTTCCCACGAGGCTTTCCCACGAGGCTTTCCCACAGGGCTGTCCCACGTGCACACGTGGTGGGAGTCGATCCTCGGCTTGAACGTCAAGGCAGTGCAGGGAAAACAGGTTCCTCTGGAATGGACTGACACATCTGGGGGACTCTTGGAATGGTGGCACGACCCTGGAGTTCCTTTCGCCTTTCCTGTGGAGTGCGCCTCCTCTTGAGATGCGACGGGAACGCCGGGAATTCTTTCCCTACGAAACAGGGAAAGGATCCCTCATCTCGTGCTAGGAGGCGGAAACGGGGCTCCCCTGGGTGTGTGCGGGACACCACGTGCTTCCTCTCGAGTGCAGACGGGTATGTCGGGGAACTTCTTGAGTTGCAGCAAGGGTGTGAAGGACCCTTTGGAAGGTCCAGTGGTTAGATGTGATTGGCCTCGAGAAGCCTCAGCGGAAATGGGCCTCATCTCGCCTGGAGGGCAAAACCTCCTGGATTTTCTCGAGTTGCGGCAGGTGCTCTCGACTTACGACGGGGACCTCAGGGACCCGCTCTGGTGGCCTCAGGAAAGGGCAGTCCCCATGCGAGTTCCTCGGGGGCCTCTCGGGATTCCTCTCCCGTCGATGCCGGGGCCTAAGACCTTGTGTGGAGTCGGGGCCGGAACCTGAGGATTCCTCTCCAGTGCTGACATGGATCTTGGGGTACTTCTGGAGTCTCCGCAGGGGAGTCAGTCCTCGTCTCGAATGCGGGCATGCACTTGCGCTTTCCTCCAGAGCGGTAGCAGCAGTGTCACGCAGTCCGCCGCGTGGATCAAAGGATCTATGGTTTTCCCTCGAGTCTTTCCCACGAGGCTTTCCCACGAGGCTTTCCCACAGGGCTGTCCCACGTGCACACGTGGTGGGAGTCGATCCTCGGCTTGAACGTCAAGGCAGTGCAGGGAAAACAGGTTCCTCTGGAATGGACTGACACATCAGGGGGACTCTTGGAATGGTGGCACGACCCTGGAGTTCCTCTCGCCTTTCCTGTGGAGTGCGCCTCCTCTTGAGATGCGACGGGAACGCTGGGAATTCTTTCCCTACGAAACAGGGAAAGGATCCCTCATCTCGTGCTAGGAGGCGGAAACGGGGCTCCCCTGGATGTGTGCGGGACACCACGTGCTTCCTCTCGAGTGCAGACGGGTATGTCGGGGAACTTCTTGAGTTGCAGCAAGGGTGTGAAGGATCCTTTGGAAGGTCCAGTGGTTAGATGTGATTGGCCTCGAGAAGCCTCAGCGGAAATGGGCCTCATCTCGCCTGGAGGGCAAAACCTCCTGGATTTTCTCGAGTTGCGGCAGGTGCTCTCGACTTACGACGGGGACCTCAGGGACCCGCTCTGGTGGCCTCAGGAAAGGCCAGTCCCCATGCGAGTTCCTCGGGGGCCTCTCGGGATTCCTCTCCCGTTGATGCCAGGGCCTAAGACCTTGTGTGGAGTCGGGGCCGGAACCTGAGGATTCCTCTCCAGTGCTGACATGGATCTTGGGGTACTTCTGGAGTCTCCGCAGGGGAGTCAGTCCTCGTCTCGAATGCGGGCATGCACTTGCGCTTTCCTCCAGAGCGGTAGCAGCAGTGTCACGCAGTCCGCCGCGTGGATCAAAGGATCTATGGTTTTCCCTCGAGTCTTTCCCACGAGGCTTTCCCACGAGGCTTTCCCACAGGGCTGTCCCACGTGCACACGTGGTGGGAGTCGATCCTCGGCTTGAACGTCAAGGCAGTGCAGGGAAAACAGGTTCCTCTGGAATGGACTGACACATCTGGGGGACTCTTGGAATGGTGTCACGACCCTGGAGTTCCTCTCGCCTTTCCTGTGGAGAGCGCCTCCTCTTGAGATGCGACGGGAACGCCGGGAATTCTGTCCCTACGAAACAGGGAAAGGATCCCTCATCTCGTGCTAGGAGGTGGAAACGGGGCTCCCCTTTATGTGTGCGGGACACCACGTGCTTCCTCTCGAGTGCAGACGGGTATGTCGGGGAACTTCTTGAGTTGCAGCAAGGGTGTGAAGGACCCTTTGGAAGGTCCAGTGGTTAGATTTGATTGGCCTCGAGAAGCCTCAGCGGAAATGGGCCTCATCTCGCCTGGAGGGCAAAACCTCCTGGATTTTCTCGAGTTGCGGCAGGTGCTCTCGACTTAGGACGGGGACCTCAGGGACCCGCTCTGGTGGCCTCAGGAAAGGCCAGTCCCCATGCGAGTTCCTCGGGGGCCTCTCGGGATTCCTCTCCCGTCGATGCCGGGGCCTAAGACCTTGTGTGGAGTCGGGGCCGGAACCTGAGGATTCCTCTCCAGTGCTGACATGGATCTTGGGGTACTTCTGGAGTCTCCCCAGGGGAGTCAGTCCTCGTCTTGAATGCGGGCATGCACTTGCGCTTTCCTCCAGAGCGGTAGCAGCAGTGTCACGCAGTCCGCCGCGTGCATCAAAGGATCTATGGTTTTCCCTCGAGTCTTTCCCACGAGGCTTTCCCACGAGGCTTTCCCACAGGCTGTCCCCCGTGCACACGTGGTGGGAGTCGATCCTCGGCTTGAACGTCAAGGCAGTGCAGGGAAAACAGGTTCCTCTGGAATGCACTGACACATCTGGGGGACTCTTGGAATGGTGTCACGACCCTGGAGTTCCTCTCGCCTTTCCTGTGGAGAGCGCCTCCTCTTGAGATGCGACGGGAACGCCGGGAATTCTTTCCCTACGAAACAGGGAAAGGATCCCTCATCTCGAGCTAGGAGGCGGAAACGGGGCTCCACTGGATGTGTGCAGGACCCCACGTGCTTCCTCTCGAGTGGAGACGGGTATGTCGGGGAACTTCTTGAGTTGCAGCAATGGTGTGAAGGACCCTTTGGAAGTTCCAGTGGTTAGATGTGATTCGCCTCGAGAAGCCTCAGCGGAAATGGGCCTCATCTCGCCTGGAGGGCAAAACCTCCTGGATTTTCTCGAGTTGCGGCAGGTGCTCTCGACTTACGACGGGGACCTCAGGGACCCGCTCTGGTGGCCTCAGGAAAGGCCAGTCCCCATGCGAGTTCCTCGGGGGCCTCTCGGGATTCCTCTCCCGTCGATGCCGGGGCCTAAGACCTTGTGTGGAGTCGGGGCCGGAACCTGAGGATTCCTCTCCAGTGCTGACATGGATCTTGGGGTACTTCTGGAGTCTCCCCAGGGGAGTCAGTCCTCGTCTCGAATGCGGGCATGCACTTGCGTTTTCCTCCAGAGCGGTAGTAGCAGTATCACGCAGTCCGCCGCGTGGATCAAAGGATCTATGGTTTTCCCTCGAGTCTTTCCCACGAGGCTTTCCCACGAGGCTTTCCTACAGGGCTGTCCCACGTGCACACGTGGTGGGAGTCGATCCTCGGCTTGAACGTCAAAGCAGTGCAGGGAAAACAGGTTCCTCTGGAATGGACCTACACATCTGGGGGACTCTTGGAATGGTGGCACGACCCTGGAGTTCCTCTCGCCTTTCCTGTGGAGAGCGCCTCCTCTTGAGATGCGACGGGAACGCTGGGAATTCTTTCCCTACGAAACAGGGAAAGGATCCCTCATCTCGAGCTAGGAGGCGGAAACGGGGCTCCCCTGGATGTTTGCGGGACCCCACGTGCTTCCTCTCGAGTGGAGACGGGTATGTCGGGGAACTTCCTGAGTTGCAGCAAGGGTGTGAAGGACCCTTTGGAAGTTCCAGTGGTTAGATATGATTAGCCTCGAGAAGCCTCAGCGGAAATGGGCCTCATCTCGCCTGGAGGGCAAAACCTCCTGGATTTTCTCGAGTTGCGGCAGGTGCTCTCGACTTACGACTGGAACCTCAGGGACCCGTTCTGGTGGCCTCAGGAAAGGCCAGTCCCCATGCGAGTTCCTCGGGGGCCTCTCGGGATTCCTCTCCCGTCGATGCCGGGGCCTAAGACCTTGTGTGGAGTCGGGGCCGGAACCTGAGGATTCCTCTCCAGTGCTGACATGGATCTTGGGGTACTCCTGGAGTCTCCCCAGGGGAGTCAGTCCTCGTCTCGAATGCGGGCATGCACTTGCGCTTCCCTACAGAGCGGTAGCAGCAGTGTCACGCAGTCCGCCGCGTGGATCAAAGGATCCTTGGTTTTCCCTCGAGTCTTTCCCACGAGGCTTTCCCACGAGGCTTTCCCACAGGGCTGTCCCACGTGCACACGTGGTGGGAGTCGATCCTCGGCTTGAACGTCAAGGCAGTGCAGGGAAAACAGGTTCCTCTGGAATGGACTGACACATCTGGGGGACTCGTGGAATGGTGGCACGACCCTGGAGTTCCTCTCGCCTTTCCTGTGGAGAGCGCCTCCTCTTGAGATGCGACGGGAACGCTGGGAATTCTTTCCCTACGAAACAGGGAAAGGATCCCTCATCTCGAGCTAGGAGGCGGAAACGGGGCTCCCCTGGATGTGTGCGGGACCCTCTTGCTTCCTCTCGAGTGGAGACGGGTATGTCGGGGAACTTCTTGAGTTGCAGCAAGGGTGTGAAGGACCCTTTGAAAGTTCCAGTGGTTAGATGTGATTAGCCTCGAGAAGCCTCAGCGGAAATGGGCCTCATCTCGCCTGGAGGGCAAAACCTCCTGGATTTTCTCGATTTGAGGCAGGTGCTCTCGACTTACGACGGGGACCTCAGGGACCCGCTCTGGTGGCCTCAGGAAAGGCCAGTCCCCATGCGAGTTCCTCGGGGGCCTCTCGGGATTCCTCTCCCGTCGATGCCGGGGCCTAAGACCTTGTGTGGAGTCGGGGCCGGAACCTGAGGATTCCTCTCCAGTGCTGACATGGATCTTGGGGTACTTCTGGAGTCTCCCCAGGGGAGTCAGTCCTCGTCTCGAATGCGGGCATGCACTTGTGCTTTCCTCCAGAGCGGTAGCAGAAGTGTCACACAGTCCGCCGCGTGGATCAAAGGATCTATGGTTTTCACTCGAGTCTTTCCCACGAGGCTTTCCGACGAGGCTTCCCCACAGGGCTGTTCCACGTGCACACGTGGTGGGAGTCGATCCTCGGCTTGAACGTCAAGGCAGTGCAGGGAAAACAGGTTCCTCTGGAATGGACTGACACATCTGGGGGACTCTTGGAATGGTGGCACGACCCTGGAGTTCCTCTCGCCTTTCCTGTGGAGAGCGCCTCCTCTTGAGATGCGACGGGAACGCCGGGAATTCTTTCCCTACGAAACAGGGAAAGGATCCCTCATCTCGAGCTAGGAGGCTGAAACGGGGCTCCCCTGGATATGTGCGGGACCCCACGTGCTTCCTCTCGAGTGGATACGGTTATCTCGGGGAACATCTTGAGTTGCAGCAAGGGTGTGAAGGACCCTTTGGAAGTTCCAGTGATCAGATGTGATTAGCCTCGAGAAGCCTCAGCGGAAATGGGCCTCATCTCGCCTGGAGGGCAAAACCTCCTGGATTTTCTCGAGTTGCGGCAGGTGCTCTCGAGTTACGACGGGGACCTCAGGGACGCGCTCTGGTGGCCTCAGGAAAGGCCAGTCCCCATGCGAGTTCCTCGGGGGCCTCTCGGGATTCCTCTCCCGTCGATGCCGGGGCCTAAGACCTTGTGTGGGGTCGGGGCCGGAACCTGAGGATTCCTCTCCAGTGCTGACATGGATCTTGGGGTACTTCTGGAGTCTCCCCAGGGGAGTCAATCCTCGTCTCGAATGCGGGCATGCACTTGCGCTTTCCTCCAGAGCAGTAGCAGCAGTGTCACGCAGTCCGCCGCGTGGATCAAAGGATCTATGGTTTTACCTCGAGACTTTCCCACGAGGCTTTCCCACGAGGCTTTCCCACAGGCCTGTCCCACGTGCACACGTGGTGGGAGTCGATCGTCGGCTGAACGACAAGGCAGTGCAGGGAAAACAGGTTCCTCTGGAATGGACTGACCCATCTGGGGGACTCTTGGAATGGTGGCACGACTCTGGAGTTCCTCTCGCCTTTCCTGTGGAGAGCGCCTCCTCTTGAGATGCGACGGGAACGCCGGGAATTCTTTCCCTACGAAACAGGGAAAGGATCCCTCATCTCGAGCTAGGAGGCGGAAACGGGGCTTCCCTGGATGTGTGCGGGACACCACGTGCTTCCTCTCGAGTGGAGACTGGTATGTCGCGGAACTTCTTGAGTTGCAGCAAGGGTGTGAAGGACCCTTTGGAAGTTCCAGTGGTTAGATATGATTAGCCTCGAGAAGCCTCAGCGGAAATGGGCCTCATCTCACCTGGAGGGCAAACCTCGTGGATTTTTTCGACTTGCGGCAGGTGCTCTCGACTTACGACGGGGACCTCAGGGACCCGCTCTGGAGGCCTCAGGAAAGGCCAGCCCGCATGAGAGTTCCTCGGGGGCCTCTCGGGATTCCTCTCCCGTTGATGCCGGGGCCTAAGACCTCGTGTGGAGTCGGGGCCAGAACCTGAGGATTCCTCTCCAGTGCTGACATGGATCTTGGGGTACTTCTGGAGTCTCCCCAGGGGAGTCAGTCCTCGTCTCGAATGCGGGCATGCACTTGCGCTTTCCTCCAGAGTGGTAGCAGCAGTGTCACGCAGTCCGCCGCGTGGATCAAAGGATCTGTGGTTTTCCCTCGAGTCTTTCCCACGAGGCTTTCCCACAGGGCTGTCCCTCGTGCACACGTGGTTGGAGTCGATCCTCGGCTTGAACGTCAAGGCAGTGCAGGGAAAACAGGTTCCTCTGGAATGGACTGACACATCTGGGGGACTCTTGGAATGGTGGAATGACCCTGAAGTTCCTCTCGCCTTTCCTGTGGAGAGCGCCTCCTCTTGAGATGCGACGGGAACGCCGGGAATTCTTTCCCTACGAAACAAGGAAAGGATCCCTCATCTCGAGCTAGGAGGCGGAAACGGGGCTCCCCTGGATGTGTGCGGGACCCCACGTGCTTCCTCTAGAGTGGAGACGGGTATGTCGCGGAACTGCTTGAGTTGCAGCAATGGTGTGAAGGACCCTTTGGAAGTTCCAGTGGTTAGATGTGATTAGCCTCGACAAGCCTCAGGGGAAATGGGCTCATCTCGCCTGGAGGGCAAAACATCCTGGATTTTCTCGAGTTGCGGCAGGTGCTCTCGACTTACGACGGGGACCTCAGGGACCCGCTCTGGTGGCCTCAGGAAAGGCCAGTCCCCATTCGAGTTCCTCGGGGGCCTCTCGGGATTCCTCTCCCGTCGATGCCGGGGCCTAAGACCTTGTGTGGAGTCGGGGCCGGAACCTGAGGATTCCTCTCCAGTGCTGACATGGATCTTGGGGTACTTCTGGAGTCTCCCCAGGGGAGTCAGTCCTCGTCTTGAATGCGGGCATGCACTTGCGCTTTCCTCCAGAGCGGTAGCAGCAGTGTCACGCAGTCCGCCGCGTGGATCAAAGGATCTATGGTTTTCCCTCGAGTCTTTCCCACGAGGCTTTCCCACGAGGCTTTCCCACAGGGCTGTCCCCCGTGCACACGTGGTGGGAGTCGATCCTCGGCTTGAACGTCAAGGCAGTGCAGGGAAAACAGGTTCCTCTGGAATGCACTGACACATCTGGGGGACTCTTGGAATGGTGTCACGACCCTGGAGTTCCTCTCGCCTTTCCTGTGGAGAGCGCCTCCTCTTGAGATGCGACCGGAACGCCGGGAATTCTTTCCCTAGGAAACAGGGAAAGGATCCCTCATCTCGAGCTAGGAGGCGGAAACGGGGCTCCCCTGGATGTGTGCAGGACCCCACGTGCTTCCTCTCGAGTGGAGACGGGTATGTCGGGGAACTTCTTGAGTTGCAGCAATGGTGTGAAGGAGCCTTTGGAAGTTCCAGTGGTTAGATGTGATTGGCCTCGAGAAGCCTCAGCGGAAATGGGCCTCATCTCGCCTGGAGGGCAAAACCTCCTGGATTTTCTCGAGTTGCGGCAGGTGCTCTCGACTTACGACGGGGACCTCAGGGACCCGCTCTGGTGGCCTCAGGAAAGGCCAGTCCCCATGCGAGTTCTTCGGGGGCCTCTCGGGATTCCTCTCCCGTCGATGCCGGGGCCTAAGACCTTGTGTGGAGTCGGGGCCGGAACCTGAGGATTCCTCTCCAGTGCTGACATGGATCTTGGGGTACTTCTGGAGTCTCCCCAGGGGAGTCAGTCCTCGTCTCGAATGCGGGCATGCACTTGCGCTTTCCTCCAGAGCGGTAGTAGCAGTGTCACGCAGTCCGCCGCGTGGATCAAAGGATCTATGGTTTTCCCTCGAGTCTTTCCCACGAGGCTTTCCAACGAGGCTTTCCCACAGGGCTGTCCCACGTGCACACGTGGTGGGAGTCGATCCTCGGCTTGAACGTCAAAGCAGTGCAGGGAAAACAGGTTCCTCTGGAATGGACGGACACATCTGGGGGACTCTTGGAATGGTGGCACGACCCTGGAGTTCCTCTCGCCTTTCCTGTGGAGAGCGCCTCCTCTTGAGATGCGACGGGAACGCCGGGAATTCTTTCCCTACGAAACAGGGAAAGGATCCCTCATCTCGAGCTAGGAGGCGGAAACGGGGCTCCCCTGGATGTGTGCGGGACACCACGTGCTTCCTCTCTAGTGGAGACGGGTATGTCGGGGAACTTCTTGAGTTGCAGCAAGGGTGTGAAGGACCCTTTGGAAGTTCCAGTGGTTAGATGTGATTGGCCTCGAGAAGCCTCAGCGGAAATGGGCCTCATCTCGCCTGGAGGGCAAAACCTCCTGGATTTTCTCGAGTTGCGGCTGGTGCTCTCGACTTACGACGGGGACCTCAGGGACCCGCTCTGGTGGCCTCAGGAAAGGCCAGTCCCCATGCGAGTTCCTCGGGGGCCTCTCGGGATTCCTCTCCCGTCGATGCCTGGGCCTAAGACCTTGTGTGGAGTCGGGGCCGGAACCTGAGGATTCCTCTCCAGTGCTGACATGGATCTTGGGGTACTTCTGGAGTCTCCCCAGGGGAGTCAGTCCTCGTCTCGAATGCGGGCATGCACTTGCGCTTTCCTCCAGAGCGGTAGCAGCAGTGTCATGCAGTCCGCCGCGTGGATCAAAGGATCTATGGTTTTCCCTCGAGTCTTTCCCACGAGGCTTTCCCACGAGGCTTTCCCACAGGGCTGTCCCACGTGCACACGTGGTGGGAGTCGATCCTCTGCTTGAACGTCAAGGCAGTGCAGGGAAAACAGGTTCCTCTGGAATGGACTGACACATCTGGGGGACTCTTGGAATGGTGGCATGACCCTGGAGTTCCTCTCGCCTTTCCTGTGGAGAGCGCCTCCTCTTGAGATGCGACGGGAACGCCGGGAATTCTTTCCCTACGAAACAGGGAAAGGATCCCTCATCTCGAGTTAGGAGGCGGAAACGGGGCTCCCCTGGTTGTGTGCGGGACCCCACGTGCTTCCTCTCGAGTGGAGACGGGTATGTCGGGGAACTTCTTGAGTTGCAGCAATGGTGTGAAGGACCCTTTGGAAGTTCCAGTGGTTAGATGTGATTGGCCTCGAGAAGCCTCAGCGGAAATGGGCCTCATCTCGCCTGGAGGGCAAAACCTCCTGGATTTTCTCGAGTTGCGGCAGGTGCTCTCGACTTACGACGGGGACCTCAGGGACCCGCTCTGGTGGCCTCAGGAAAGGCCAGTCCCCATGCGAGTTCCTCGGGGGCCTCTCGGGATTCCTCTCACGTCGATGCCGGGGCCTAAGACCTTGTGTGGAGTCGGGGCCGGAAACTGAGGATTCCTCTCCAGTGCTGACATGGATCTTGGGGTACTTCTGGAGTCTCCGCAGGGGAGTCAGTCCTCGTCTCGAATGCGGGCATGCACTTGCGCTTTCCTCCAGAGCGGTAGCAGCAGTGTCACGCAGTCCGCCGCGTGGATCAAAGGATCTATGGTTTTCCCTCGAGTCTTTCCCACGAGGCTTTCCCACGAGGCTTTCCCACAGGGCTGTCCCACGTGCACACGTGGTGGGAGTCGATCCTCTGCTTGAACGTCAAGGCAGTGCAGGGAAAACAGGTTCCTCTGGAATGGACTGACACATCTGGGGGACTCTTGGAATGGTGGCATGACCCTGGAGTTCCTCTCGCCTTTCCTGTGTAGAGCGCCTCCTCTTGAGATGCGACGGGAACGCCGGGAATTCTTTCCCTACGAAACAGGGAAAGGATCCCTCATCTCGAGCTAGGAGGCGGAAACGGGGCTCCCCTGGATGTGTGCGGGACCCCACGTGCTTCCTCTCGAGTGGAGACAGGTATGTCGGGGAACTTCTTGAGTTGCAGCAAGGGTGTGAATGACCCTTTGGAAGTTCCAGTGGTTAGATGTGATTGGCCTCGAGAAGCCTCAGCGGAAATGGGCCTCATCTCGCCTGGAGGGCAAAACCTCCTGGATTTTCTCGAGTTGCGGCAGGTGCTCTCGACTTACGACGGGGACCTCAGGGACCCGCTCTGGTGGCCTCAGGAAAGGCCAGTCCCCATGTGAGTTCCTCGGGGGCCTCTCGGGATTCCTCTCCCGTCGATGCCTGGGCCTAAGACCTTGTGTGGAGTCGGGGCCGGAAACTGAGGATTCCTCTCCAGTGCTGACATGGATCTTGGGGTACTTCTGGAGTCTCCGCAGGGGAGTCAGTCCTCGTCTCGAATGCGGGCATGCACTTGCGCTTTCCTCCAGAGCGGTAGCAGCAGTGTCACGCAGTCCGCCGCGTGGATCAAAGGATCTATGGTTTTCCCTCGAGTCTTTCCCACGAGGCTTTCCCACGAGGCTTTCCCACAGGGCTGTCCCACGTTCACACGTGGTGGGAGTCGATCCTCGGCTTGATCGTCAAGGCAGTGCAGGGAAAACAGGTTCCTCTGGAATGGACTGACACATCTGGGGGACTCTTGGAATGGTGTCACGACCCTGGAGTTTCTCTCGCCTTTCCTGTGGAGAGCGCCTCCTCTTGAGATGCGACGGGAACGCCGGGAATTCTTTCCATACGAAACAGGGAAAGGATCTCTCATCTCGAGCTAGGAGGCGGAAACGGGGATCCCCTGGATGTGTGCGGGACACCACGTGCTTCCTCTCGAGTGGAGACGGGTATGTCGGGGAACTTCTTTAGTTGCAGCAATGGTGTGAAGGACCCTTTGGAAGTTCCAGTGGTTAGATGTGGTTGGCCTCGAGAAGCCTCAGCGGAAATGGGCCTCCTCTCGCCTGGAGGGCAAAACCTCCTGGATTTTCTCGAGTTGCGCCAGGTGCTCTCGACTTACGACGGGGACCTCAGGGACCCGCTCTGGTGGCCTCAGGAAAGGCCAGTCCCCATGCGAGTTCCTCGGGGGCCTCTCGGGATTCCTCTCCCGTCGATGCCGGGGCCTATGACCTTGTGTGGAGTCGGGGCCGGAACCTGAGGATTCCTCTCCGGTGCTGACATGGATCTTGGGGTACTTCTGGAGTCTCCCCAGGGGAGTCAGTCCTCGTCTCGAATGCGGGCATGCACTTGCGCTTTCCTCCAGAGCGGTAGCAGCAGTGTCACGCAGTCCGCCGCGTGGATCAAAGGATCTATGGTTTTCCCTCGAGTCTTTCCCACGAGGCTTTCCCACGAGGCTTTCCCACAGGTCTGTACCCCGTGCACACGTGGTGGGAGTCGATCCTCGGCTTGAACGTCAAGGCAGTGCAGGGAAAACAGGTTCCTCTGGAATGGACTGACACATCTGGGGGACTCTTGGAATGGTGGCATGACCCTGGAGTTCCTCTCGCCTTTCCTGTGGAGAGCGCCTCCTCTTGAGATGCGACGGGAACGCCGGGAATTCTTTCCCTACGAAACAGGGAAAGGATCCCTCATCTCGAGCTAGGAGGCGGAAACGGGGCTCCCCTGGATGTGTGCGGGACCCCACGTGCTTCCTCTCGAGTGGAGACGGGTATGTCGGGGAACTTCTTGAGTTGCAGCAATGGTGTGAAGGACCCTTTGGAAGTTCCAGTGGTTAGATGTGATTGGCCTCGAGAAGCCTAAGCGGAAATGGGCCTCATCTCGCCTGGAGGGCAAAACCTCCTGGATTTTCTCGAGTTGCGGCAGGTGCTCTCGACTTACGACGGGGACCTCAGGGACCCGCTCTGGTGGCCTCAGGAAAGGCCAGTCTCAATGCGAGTTCCTCGGGGGCCTCTCGGGATTCCTCTCCCTTCGATGCCGGGGCCTAAGACCTTGTGTGGAGTCGGGGCTGGAACCTGAGGATTCCTCTCCAGTGCTGACATGGATCTTGGGGTACTTCTGGAGTCTCCCCAGGGGAGTCAGTCCTCGTCTCGAAAGCGGGCATGCACTTGAGCTTTCCTCCAGAGCGGTAGCAGCAGTGTCACACAGTCCGCCGCGTGGGTCAAAGGATCTATGGTTTTCCCTCGAGTCGTTCCCACGAGGCTTTCCCACGAGGCTTTCCCACAGGGCTGTCCCACGTGCACACGTGGTGGGAGTCGATCCTCGGCTTGAACGTCAAGGCAGTGCAGGGAAAACAGGTTCCTCTGGAATGGACTGACACATCTGGGGTACTCTTGGAATGGTGTCAGGACCCTGGAGTTTCTCTCGCCTTTCCTGTGGAGAGCGCCTCCTCTTGAGATGCGACGGGAACGCCGGGAATTCTTTCCCTACGAAACAGGGAAAGGATCCCTCATCTCGAGCTAGGAGGCGGAAACGGGGCTCCCCTGGATGTTTGCGGGACACCACGTGCTTCCTCTCGAGTGGAGACGGGTATGTCGGGGAACTTCTTGAGTTGCAGCAATGGTTTGAAGGTCCCTTTGGAAGTTCCAGTGGTTAGATGTGGTTGGCCTCGAGAAGCCTCAGCGGAAATGGGCCTCCTCTCGCCTGGAGGGCAAAACCTCCTGGATTTTCTCGAGTTGCGGCAGGTGCTCTCGACTTACGACGGGGACCTCAGGGACCCGCTCTGGTGGCCTCAGGAAAGGCCAGTCCCCATGCGAGTTCCTCGGGGGCCTCTCGGGATTCCTCTCCCTTCGATGCCGGGGCCTAAGACCTTGTGTGGAGTCTGGGCCGGAACCTGAGGATTCCTCTCCAGTGCTGACATGGATCTTGGGGTACTTCTGGAGTCTCCCCAGGGGAGTCAGTCCTCGTCTCGAATGCGGGCACGCACTTGCGCTTTCCTCCAGAGCGGTAGCAGCAGTGTCACGCAGTCCGCCGCGTGGATCAAAGGATCTATGGTTTTCCCTCGAGTCTTTCCCACGAGGCTTTTCCACGAGGCTTTCCCACAGGTCTGTCCCCCGTGCACACGTGGTGGGAGTCGATCCTCGGCTTGAACGTCAAGGCAGTGCAGGGAAAACAGGTTCCTCTGGAATGGATTGACACATCTGGGGGACTCTTGGAATGGTGTCACGACCCTGGAGTTCCTCTCGCCTTTCCTGTGGAGAGCGCCTCCTCTTGAGATGCGACGGGAACGCCGGGAATTCTTTCCCTACGAAACAGGGAAAGGATCCCTCATCTCGAGCTAGGAGGCGGAAACGGGGCTCCCCTGGATGTGTGCGGGACCCCACGTGCTTCCTCTCGAGTGGAGACGGGTATGTCGGGGAACTTCTTGAGTTGCAGCAATGGTGTGAAGGACCCTTTGGAAGTTCCAGTGGTTAGATGTGGTTGGCCTCGAGAAGCCTCAGCGGAAATGGGCCTCCTCTTGCATGGAGGGCAAAACCTCCTGGATTTTCTCGAGTTGCGGCAGGTGCTCTCGACTTACGACGGGGACCTCAGGGACCTGCTCTGGTGGCCTCAGGAAAGGCCAGTCCCCATGCGAGTTCCTCGGGGGCCTCTCGGGATTCCTCTCCCGTAGATGCCGGGGCCTAAGACCTTGTGTGGAGTCGGGGCCGGAACCTGAGGATTCCTCTCCAGTGCTGACATGGATCTTGGGGTACTTCTGGAGTCTCCCCAGGGGAGTCAGTCCTCGTCTCGAATGCGGGCATGCACTTGCGCTTTCCTCCAGAGCGGTAGCAGCAGTGTCACGCAGTCCGCCGCGTGGATCAAAGGATCTATTTTTTTCCCTCGAGTCTTTCCCACGAGGCTTTCCCACGAGGCTTTCCCACAGGTCTGTCCCCCGTGCACACGTGGTGGGAGTCGATCCTCGGCTTGAACGTCAAGGCAGTGCAGGGAAAACAGGTTCCTCTGGAATGGACTGACACATCTGGGGGACTCTTGGAATGGTGTCATGACCCTGGAGTTCCTCTCGCCTTTCCTGTGGAGAGCGCCTCCTCTTGAGATGCGACGGGAACGCCGGGAATTCTTTCCCTACGAAACAGGGAAAGGATCCCTCATCTCGAGCTAGGAGGCGGAAACGGGGCTCCCCTGGATGTGTGCGGGACCCCACGTGCTTCCTCTCGAGTGGAGACGGGTATGTCGGGGAACTTCTTGAGTTGCAGCAATGGTGTGAAGGACCCTTTGGAAGTTCCAGTGGTTAGATGTGATTGGCCTCGAGAAGCCTCAGCGGAAAGGGGCCTCATCTCGCCTGGAGGGCAAAACCTCCTGGATTTTCTCGAGTTGCGGCAGGTGCTCTCGACTTACGACGGGGACCTCAGGGACCCGCTCTGGTGGCCTCAGGAAAGGCCAGTCTCAATGCGAGTTCCTCGGGGGCCTCTCGGGATTCCTCTCCCTTCGATGCCGGGGCCTAAGACCTTGTGTGGAGTCGGGGCCGGAACCTGAGGATTCCTCTCCAGTGCTGACATGGATCTTGGGGTACTTCTGGAGTCTCCCCAGGGGAGTCAGTCCTCGTCTCGAAAGCGGGCATGCACTTGCGCTTTCCTCCAGAGCGGTAGCAGCAGTGTCACACAGTCCGCCGCGTGGGTCAAAGGATCTATGGTTTTCCCTCGAGTCTTTCCCACGAGGCTTTCCCACGAGGCTTTCCCACAGGGCTGACCCACGTGCACACGTGGTGGGAGTCGATCCTCGGCTTGAACGTCAAGGCAGTGCAGGGAAACCGGTTCCTCTGGAATGGAGTGACACATCTGGGGGACTCTTGGAATGGTGTCACGACCCTGGAGTTCCTCTCGCCTTTCCTGTGAGAGCGCCTCCTCTTGAGATGCGAAGGGAACGCCGGGAATTCTTTCCCTACGAAACAGGGAAAGGATCCCTCATCTCGAGCTAGGAGGAGGAAACGGGGCTCCCCTGGATGTGTGCGTGACCCACGTGCTTCCTCTCGAGTGGAGTCGGGTATGTCGGGGAACTTCTTGAGTTGCAGCAAGGGTGTGAAGGACCCTTTGGAAGTTCCAGTGGTTAGACGTGATTAGCCTCGAGAAGCCTCAGCGGAAATGGGCCTCATCTCGCCTGGAGGGCAAAACCTCCTGGATTTTCTCGAGTTGCGGCAGGTGCTCTCGACTTACGACGGGGACCTCAGGGACCCGCTCTGGTGGCCTCAGGAAAGGCCAGTCCCCATGCGAGTTCCGCGGGGGCCTCTCGGGATTCCTCTCCCATCGATGCCGGGGCCTAAGACCTTGTGTGGAGTCGGGGCCGGAACCTGAGGATTCCTCTCCAGTGCTGACATGGATCTTCGGGTACTTCTGGAGTCTCCCCAGGGGAGTCAGTCCTCGTCTCGAATGCGGGCATGCACTTGCGCTTTCCTCCAGAGCGGTAGCAGCAGTGTCACGCAGTCCGCCGCGTGGATCAAAGGATCTATGGTTTTCCCTCGAGTCTTTCCCACGAGGCTTTCCCACGAGGCTTTCCCACAGGTCTGTCCCCCGTGCACACGTGGTGGGAGTCGATCCTCGGCTTGAACGTCAAGGCAGTGCAGGGAAAACAGGTTCCTCTGGAATGGATTGACACATCTGGGGGACTCTTGGAATGGTGTCATGAACCTGGAGTTCCTCTCGCCTTTCCTGTGGAGAGCGCCTCCTCTTGAGATGCGACGGGAACGCCGGGAATTCTTTCCCTACGAAACAGGGAAAGGATCCCTCATCTCGAGCTAGGAGGCGGAAACGGGGCTCCCCTGGATGTGAGCGGGACACCACGTGCTTCCTCTCGAGTGCAGACGGGTATGTCGGGGAACTTCTTGAGTTGCAGCAAGGGTGTGAAGGACCCTTTGGAAGTTCCAGTGGTTAGATGTGATTGGCCTCTAGAAGCCTCAGCGGAAATGGGCCTCATCTCGCCTGGAGGGCAAAACCTCCTGGATGTTCTCGAGTTGCGGCAGGTGCTCTCGACTTACGACGGGGACCTCAGGGACCCGCTCTGGTGGCCTCAGGAAAGGCCAGTCCCCATCGAGTTCCTCGGGGGCCTCTCGGGATTCCTCTCCCGTCGATGCCTGGGCCTAAGACCTTGTGTGGAGTCGGAGCCGGAACCTGAGGATTCCTCTACAGTGCTGACATGGATCTTGGGGTACTTCTGGAGTCTCCCCAGGGGAGTCAGTCCTCGTCTCGAATGCGGGCATGCACTTGCGCTTTCCTCCAGAGCGGTAGCAGCAGTGTCACGCAGTCCGCCGCGTGGATCAAAGGATCTATGGTTTTCCCTCGAGTCTTTCCCACGAGGCTTTCCCACGAGGCTTTCCCACAGGGCTGTCCCACGTGCACACGTGGTGGGAGTCGATCCTCGGCTTTAACGTCAAGGCAGTGCAGGGAAAACTGGTTCCTCTGGAATGGACTGACACATCTGGGGGACTCTTGGAATGGTGTCACGACCCTGGAGTTCCTCTCGCCTTTCCTGTGGAGAACGCCTCCTCTTGAGATGCGACGGGGACGCCGGGAATTCTTTCCCTACGAAACAGGGAAAGGATCCCTCATCTCTAGCTAGGGGGCGGAAACGGAGCTCCCCTGGATGTGTGCGGGACCCCACGTGCTTCCTCTCGAGTGGAGACGTGTATGTCGCGGAACTTCTTGGGTTGCAGCAATGGTGTGAAGGACCCTTTGGAAGTTCCAGTTGTTAGATGTGATTGGCCTCGAGAAGCCTCAGCGGAAATGGGCCATATCTTGCCTGGAGGGCAAAACCTCCTGGATTTTCTCGAGTTGCGGCAGGTGCTCTCGACTTACGACGGGGACCTCAGGGAACCGCTCTGGTGGCCTCAGGAAAAACCAGTCCCCATGCGAGTTCCACGGGAGCCTCTCGGGATTCCTCTCCCTTCGATGCCGGGGCCTAAGACCTTGTGTGGAGTCGGGGCCGGAACCTGAGGATTCCTCTCCAGTGCGGACATGGATCTTGGGCTACTTGAGGAGTCTCCCCAGGGGAGTCAATCCTCGTCTCGAATGCGGGCATGCACTTGCGCTTTCCTCCAGAGCGGTAGCAGCAGTGTCACGCAGTCCGCCGCGTGGATCAAAGGATCTATGGTTTTCCCTCGAGTCTTTCCCACGAGGCTTTCCCACGAGGCTTTCGCACAGGGCTGGCCCACGTGCACACGTGGTGGGAGTCGATCCTCGGCTTGAACGTCAAGGCAGTGCAGGGAAAACAGGTTCCTCTGGAATGGACTGACACATCTGGGGGACTCTTGGAATGGTGTCTCGACCCTGGAGTTCCTCTCGCCTTTCCTGTGGAGAGCGCCTCCTCTTGAGATGCGACGGGAACGCCGGGAATTCTTTCCCTACGAAACAGGGAAAGGATCCCTCATCTCGAGCTAGGAGGCGGAAACGGGGCTCCCCTGGATGTTTGCGGGACACCACGTGCTTCCTCTCTAGTGGAGACGTGTATGTCGGGGAACTTCTTGAGTTGCAGCAATGGTGTGAAGGTCCCTTTGGAAGTTCCAGTGGTTAGATGTGGTTGGCCTCGAGAAGCCTCAGCGGAAATGGGCTTCCTCTCGCCTGGAGGGCAAAACCTCCTGGATTTTCTCGAGTTGCGGCAGGTGCTCTCGACTTACGACGGGGACCTCAGGGACCCGCTCTGGTGGCCTCAGGAAAGGCCAGTCCCCATGCGAGTTCCTCGGGGGCCTCTCGGGATTCCTCTCCTTTCGATGCCGGGGCCTAAGACCTTTTGTGGAGTCGGGGCCGGAACCTGAGCATTCCTCTCCAGTGCTGACATGGATCTTGGGGTACTTCTGGAGTCTCCCCAGGGGAGTCAGTCCTCGTCTCGAATGCGGGCACGCACTTGCGCTTTCCTCCAGAGCGGTAGCAGCAGTGTCACGCAGTCCGCCGCGTGGATCAAAGGATCTATGGTTTTCCCTCGAGTCTTTCCCACGAGGCTTTCCCACGAGGCTTTCCCACAGGTCTGTCCCCCGTGCACACGTGGTGGGAGTCGATCCTCGGCTTGAACGTCAAGGCAGTGCAGGGAAAACAGGTTCCTCTGGAATGGATTGACACATCTGGGGGACTCTTGGAATGGTGTCACGACCCTGGAGTTCCTCTCGCCTTTCCTGTGGAGAGCGCCTCCTCTTGAGATGCGACGGGAACGCCGGGAATTCTTTCCCTACGAAACAGGGAAAGGATCCCTCATCTCGAGCTAGAAGGCGGAAACGGGGCTCCCCTGGATGTGTGCGGGACCCCACGTGCTTCCTCTCGAGTGGAGACGGGTATGTCGGGGAACTTCTTGAGTTGCAGCAATGGTGTGAAGGACCCTTTGGAAGTTCCAGTGGTTAGATGTGGTTGGCCTTGAGAAGCCTCAGCGGAAATGGGCCTCCTCTTGCATGGAGGGCAAAACCTCCTGGATTTTCTCGAGTTGCGGCAGGTGCTCTCGACTTACGACGGGGACCTCAGGGACCCGCTCTGGTGGCCTCAGGAAAGGCCAGTCCCCATGCGAGTTCCGCGGGGGCCTCTCGGGATTCCTCTCCCATCGATGCCGGGGCCTAAGACCTTGTGTGGAGTCGGGGCCGGAACCTGAGGATTCCTCTCCAGTGCTGACATGGATCTTGGGGTACTTCTGGAGTCTCCCCAGGGGAGTCAGTCCTCGTCTCGAAAGCGGGCATGCACTTGCGCTTTCCTCCAGAGCGGTAGCAGCAGTGTCACACAGTCCGCCGCGTGGGTCAAAGGATCTATGGTTTTCCCTCGAGTCTTTCCCACGAGGCTTTCCCACGAGGCTTTCCCACAGGGCTGTCCCACGTGCACACGTGGTGGGAGTCGATCCTCGGCTTGAACGTCAAGGCAGTGCAGGGAAACCGGTTCCTCTGGAATGGAGTGACACATCTGGGGGTCTCTTGGAATGGTGTCACGACCCTGGAGTTCCTCTCGCCTTTCCTGTGAGAGCGCCTCCTCTTGAGATGTGATGGGAACGCCGGGAATTCTTTCCCTACGAAACAGGGAAAGGATCCCTCATCTCGAGCTAGGAGGCGGAAACGGGGCTCCCCTGGATGTGAGCGGGACACCACGTGCTTCCTCTCGAGTGGAGACGGGTATGTCGGGGAACTTCGTGAGTTGCAGCAAGGGTGTGAAGGACCCTTTGGAAGTTCCAGTGGTTAGATGTGATTGGCCTCTAGAAGCCTCAGCGGAAATGGGCCTCATCTCGCCTGGAGGGCAAAACCTCCTGGATGTTCTCGAGTTGCGGCAGGTGCTCTCGACTTACGACGGGGACCTCAGGGACCCGCTCTGGTGGCCTCAGGAAAGGCCAGTCCCCATCGAGTTCCTCGGGGGCCTCTCGGGATTCCTCTCCCGTCGATGCCTGGGCCTAAGACCTTGTGTGGAGTCGGAGCCGGAACCTGAGGATTCCTCTCCAGTGCTGACATGGATCTTGGGGTACTTCTGGAGTCTCCCCAGGGGAGTCAGTCCTCGTCTCGAATGCGGGCATGCACTTGCGCTTTCCTCCAGAGCGGTAGCAGCAGTGTCACGCAGTCCGCCGCGTGGATCAAAGGATCTATGGTTTTCCCTCGAGTCTTTCCCACGAGGCTTTCCCACGAGGCTTTCCCACAGGGCTGTCCCACGTGCACACGTGGTGGGAGTCGATCCTCGGCTTTAACGTCAAGGCAGTGCAGGGAAAACTGGTTCCTCTGGAATGGACTGACACATCTGGGGGACTCTTGGAATGGTGTCACGACCCTGGAGTTCCTCTCGCCTTTCCTGTGGAGAACGCCTCCTCTTGAGATGCGACGGGGACGCCGGGAATTCTTTCCCTACGAAACAGGGAAAGGATCCCTCATCTCTAACTAGGGGGCGGAAACGGAGCTCCCCTGGATGTGTGCGGGACCCCACGTGCTTCCTCTCTAGTGGAGACGTGTATGTCGCGGAACTTCTTGGGTTGCAGCAATGGTGTGAAGGACCCTTTGGAAGTTCCAGTGGTTAGATGTGATTGGCCTCGAGAAGCCTCAGCGGAAATGGGCCATATCTCGCCTGGAGGGCAAAACCTCCTGGATTTTCTCGAGTTGCGGCAGGTGCTCTCGACTTACGACGGGGACCTCAGGGAACCGCTCTGGTGGCCTCAGGAAAAACCAGTCCCCATGCGAGTTCCACGGGAGCCTCTCGGGATTCCTCTCCCTTCGATGCCGGGGCCTAAGACCTTGTGTGGAGTCGGGGCCGGAACCTGAGGATTCCTCTCCAGTGCGGACATGGATCTTGGGCTACTTGAGGAGTCTCCCCAGGGGAGTCAATCCTCGTCTCGAATGCGGGCATGCACTTGCGCTTTCCTCCAGAGCGGTAGCAGCAGTGTCACGCAGTCCGCCGCGTGGATCAAAGGATCTATGGTTTTCCCTCGAGTCTTTCCCACGAGGCTTTCCCACGAGGCTTTCCCACAGGGCTGTCCCACGTGCACACGTGGTGGGAGTCGATCCTCGGCTTGAACGTCAAGGCAGTGCAGGGAAAACAGGTTCCTCTGGAATGGACTGACACATCTGGGGGACTCTTGGAATGGTGTCTCGACCCTGGAGTTCCTCTCGCCTTTCCTGTGGAGAGCGCCTCCTCTTGAGATGCGACGGGAACGCCGGGAATTCTTTCCCTACGAAACAGGGAAAGGATCCCTCATCTCGAGCTAGGAGGCGGAAACGGGGCTCCCCTGGATGTGTGCGGGACCCACGTGCTTCCTCTCGAGTGGAGTCGGGTATGTCGGGGAACTTCTTGAGTTGCAGCAAGGGTGTGAAGGACCCTTTGGAAGTTCCAGTGGTTAGATGTGATTAGCCTCGAGAAGCCTCAGCGGAAATGGGCCTCATCTCGCCTGGAGGGCAAAACCTCCTGGATTTTCTCGAGTTGCGGCAGGTCCTTTCGACTTACGACGGGGACCTCAGGGACCCGCTCTGGTGGCCTCAGGAAAGGCCAGTCCCCATGCGAGTTCCTTTGGGACCTCTCGGGATTCCTCTCCCGTCGATGCTGGGGCCTAAGGCCTTGTGTGGAGTCGGGGCCGGAACCTGAGGATTCCTCTCCAGTGCTGACATGGATCTTGGGGTACTTCTGGAGTCTCCCCAGGGGAGTCTGTCCTCGTCTCGAAAGCGGGCATGCCCTTGCGCTTTCCTCCAGAGCGGTAGCAGCAGTGTCACGCAGTCCGCCGCGTGAATCAAAGGATCTATGGTTTTCCCTCGAGTCTTTCACACCAGTCTTTCCCACGAGGCTTTCCCACAGGGCTGTCCCATGTGCATACGTGGAGGGAGTCGATCCTCGGCTTCAACGTCAAGGCAGTGCAGGGAAAAAAGGTTCCTCTGGAATGGACTGACACATCTGGGGGACTCTTTGAAAGGTGGCACGACCCTGGAGTTCCTCTCGCCTTTCCTGTGGAGAGCGACTCCTCTTGAGATGCGACGGGAACGCCGGGAATTCTTTCCCTACGAAACAGGGAAAGGATCCCTTATTTCGAGCTAGGAGGCGGAAACGGGGCTCCCCTGGATGTGTGCGGGACCCTCGTGCTTCCTCTCGAGTGGAGACGGGTATGTCGGGGAACTTGTTGAGTTGCAGCAAGGGTGTGAAGGACCCTTTGGAAGTTCCAGTGGTTAGATGTGATTAGCCTTGAAAAGCCTCAGCGGAAATGGGCCTCATCTCGCCTGGAGGGCAAAACCTCCTGGATTTTCTCGAGTTGCGGCAGGTGCTCTCGACTTACGACGGGGACCTCAGGGACCCGCTCTGGTGGCCTCAGGAAAGGCCAGTCCCCATGCGAGTTCCTCGGGGGCCCCTCGGCATTCCTCTCCCGTCGATGCCGGGGCCTAAGACCTTGTGTGGAGTCGGGGCCGGAAACTGAGGATTCCTCTCCAGTGCTGACATGGATCTTTGGGTACTTCTGGAGTCACCCCAGGGGAGTCAGTCCTCGTCTCGAATGCGGGCATGCACTTGCGCTTTCCTCCAGAGCAGTAGCAGCAGTGTCACGCAGTCCGCCGCGTGCATCAAAGGATCTAAGGTTTTCCCTCGAGTCTTTCCCACGAGGCTTTCCAACGAGGCTTTCCCACAGGGCTGTCCCACGTGCACACGTGGTTGGAGTCGATCCTCGGCTTGAACGTCAAGGCAGTGCAGGGAAAACAGGTTCCTCTGGAATGGACTGACACATCTGGGGGACTCTTGGAATGGTGGCACGACCCTGGAGTTCCTCTCGCCTTTCCTGTGGAGAGCGCCTCCTCTTGAGATGCGACGGGAACGCCGGGAATTCTTTCCCTTCGAAACAGGGAAAAGATCCCTCATCTCGAGCTAGGAGGCGGAAACAGGGCTCCCCTGGATGTGTGCGGGACACCACGTGCTTCCTCTCGATTGGAGACGGGTATGTCGGGGAACTTCTTGAGTTGCAGCAAGGGTGTGAAGGACCCTTTGGAAGTTCCAGTGGCTAGATGTGATTAACCTCGAGAAGCCTCAGCGGAAATGGGCCTCATCTCGCCTGGAAGGCAAAACCTCCTGGATTTTCTCGAGTTGCGGCAGGTGTTCTCGACTTACGACGGGGACCTCAGGGACCCGCTCTGGTGGCCTCAGGAAAGGCCAGTCCCCATGCGAGTTCCTCGGGCGCCTCTCGGGATTCCTCTCCCGTCGATGCCGGGGCCTAAGGCCTTGTGTGGAGTCGGGGCCGGAACCTGAGGATTCCTCTCCAGTGCTGACATGGATCTTGGGGTACTTCTGGAGTCTCCCCAGGGGAGTCAGTCCTCGTCTCGAATGCGGGCATGCACTTGCGCTTTCCTCCAGAGCGGTAGCAGCGGTGTCACGCAGTCCGCCGCATGGATCAAAGGATCTATGCTTTTCCCTCGAGTCTTTCCCACGAGGCTTTCCCACGAGGCTTTCTCACAGGGCTGTCCCACGTGCACACGTGGTGGGAGTCGATCCCCGGCTTGAACGTCTAGGCAGTACAGGGAAAACAGGTTCCTCTGGAATGGACTGACACATCTGGGGTATCTTGGAATGGTGGCATGACCCTGGAGTTCCTCTCGCCTTTCCTGTGGAGAGCGCCTCCTCTTGAGATGCGACGGGAACGCCGGGAATTCTTTCCCTACGAAACAGGGAAAGGATCCCTCATCTCGAGCTAGGAGGCGGAAACCGGGCTCCCCTGGATGTGTGCGGGACCCTCGTGCTTCCTCTCGAGTGCAGACGGGTATGTCGGGGAACTTCTGGTCTTGCAGCAAGGGTGTGAAGGACCCTTTGGAAGTTCCAGTGGTTAGATGTCATTAGCCTCGAGAAGCCTCACCGGAAATGGGCCTCATCTCGCCTGGAGGGCAAAACCTCCTGGATTTTCTCGAGTTGCGGCAGGTACTCTCAACTTACGACGGGGACCTCAGGGACTCGCTCTGGTGGCCTCAGGAAAGGCCAGTCCCCATGTGAGTTCCTCGGGGGCCTCTCGGGATTCCTCTCCCGTCGATGCCGGGGCCTAAGACCTTGTGTGGAGTCGGGGCCGGAACCTGAGGATTCCTCTCCAGTGCTGACATGGATCTAGGGGTACTTCTGGAGTCTCCCCAGGGGAGTCAGTCCTCGTCTCGAATGCGGGCATGCACTTGCGCTTTCCTCCAGAGCGGTAGCAGCAGTGTCACGCACTCCGCCGCGTGGATCAAAGGATCTATGTTTTTCCCTCGAGTCTTTCCCACGAGGCTTTCCCACGAGGCGTTCCCCCAGGGATGTCCCACGTGCACACGTGGTGGGAGTCGATCCTCGGCTTGAACGTCAAGGAAGTGCAGGGAAAACAGGTTCCTCTGGAATGGACTGACACATCTGGGGGACTCTTGGAATGGTGGCACGACCCTGGAGTTCCTCTCGCCTTTCCTGTGGAGATGGCCTCCTCTTGAGATGCGACGGGAACGCCGGGAATTCTTTCCCTACGAAACAGGGATAGGATCCCTCATCTCGAACTAGGAGGCGGAAACGGGGCTCCCCTGGATGTGTGCGGCACCCCACGTGCTTCCTCTCGAGTGGAGACGGGTATGTAGGGGAACGTCTGGACTTGCAGGAAGGGTGTGAAGGACCCTTTGGAAGTTCCAGTGGTTAGATGTGATTAGCCTCGAGAAGCCTCAGCGGAAATGGGCCTCATCTCGCCTGGAGGGCAAAACCTCCTGGATTTTCTCGAGTTGCGGCAGGTGCTCTCGACTTACGACGGGGACCTCAGGGAACCGCTCAGGTGGCCTCAGGAAAGGCGAGTCCCCATGCGAGTTCCTCGGGGGCCTCTCGGGATTCCTCTCCCGTCGATGCCGGGGCCTAAGACCTTGTGTGGAGTCGGGGCCGGAACCTGAGGATTCCTCTCCAGTGCTGACATGGATCTTGGGGTACTTCTGGAGTCTCCCCAGGGGAGTCAGTCCTCGTCTCGAATGCGGGCATGCATTGTGCTTTCCTCCAGAGCGGTAGCAGCAGTGTCACGCAGTCCGCCGCGCGGATCAAAGGATCTATGGTTTTCCCTCGAGTTTTTCCCACGAGGCTTTTCCACGAGGCTTTCCCACAGGGCTGTCCCACGTGCACACGTGGTGGGAGTCTATCCTCGGCTTGAACGTCAAGGCAGTGCAGCGAAAACAGGTTCCTCTGGAATGGACTGACACATCTGTGGGTCTCTTGGAATGGTGGCACGACCCTGGAGTTCCTCTCGCCTTTCCTGTTTAGAGCGCCTCCTCTTGAGATGCGACGGGAACGCCGGGGATTCTTTCCCTACTAAACAGGGAAAGGATCCCTCATCTCGAGCTAAGAGGCGGAAACGGGGCTCCCCTGTATGAGTGCGGGACCCCACGTGCTTCCTCTCTAGTGGAGACGGGTATGTCGCGGAACTGCTTGAGTTGCAGCAAGTGTGTGAAGGACCCTTTGGAAATTCCAGTTGGTAGATGTGATTAGCCTCGAGAAGCCTCAGCGGAAATGGGCCTCATCTCGCCTGGAGGGCAAAACCTCCTTGATTTTCTCGAGTTGCGGAAGGTGCTCTCGACTTACGACGCGGACCTCAGGGACCCGCTCTGCAGGCCTCAGGAACGGCCAGTCCGCATGCGAGTTCGTCGAGGCCTCTCGGGATTCCTCTCCCGTTGATGCCGGGGCCTAAGACCTTGTGTGGAGTAGGGGCCGGAACCTGAGGATTCCTCTCCAGTGCTGACATGGATCTTGGGGTACTTCTGGAGTCACCCCAGGGGAGTCAGTCCTGGTCTCGAATGCGGGCATGCACTTGCGCTATCCTCCAGAGCGGTAGCAACAGTGTCACGCAGTCCGCCGCGTGGATCAAAGGATCTATGGTTTTCCCTCGAGTCTTTCCCACGAGGCTTTCCCACGAGGCTTTCTCACAGGGCTGTCCCACGTGCACACGTGGTGGGAGTCGATCCCCGGCTTGAACGTCAAGGCAGTACAGGGAAAACAGGTTCCTCTGGAATGGACTGACACATCTGGGGTATCTTGGAATGGTGGCATGACCCTGGAGTTCCTCTCGCCTTTCCTGTGGAGAGCGCCTCCTCTTGAGATGCGACGGGAACGCCGGGAATTCTTTCCCTACGAAACAGGGAAAGGATCCCTCATCTCGAGCTAGGAGGCGGAAACCGGTCTCCCCTGGATGTGTGCGGGACCCTCGTGCTTCCTCTCGAGTGGAGACGGGTATGTCGGGGAACTTCTGGACTTGCAGCAAGGGTGTGAAGGACCGTTTGGAAGTTCCAGTGGTTAGATGTCATTAGCCTCGAGAAGCCTCACCGGAAATGGGCCTCATCTCGCCTGGAGGGCAAAACCTCCTGGATTTTCTCGAGTTGCGGCAGGTGCTCTCGACTTACGACGGGGACCTCAGGGACCCGCTCTGGTGGCCTCAGGAAAGGCCAGTCCCCATGCCAGTTCCCTGGGGGCCTCTCGGGATTCCTCTCCCGTCGATGCCGGGTCCTAAGACCTTGTGTGGAGTCGGGGCCGGAACCTGAGGATTCCTCTCCAGTGCTGACATGGATCTTGGGGTACTTCTGGAGTCTCCCCAGGGGAGTCAGTGCTCGTTTCGAATGCGGGCATGCACTTGCGCTTTCCTCCAGAGCGGTAGCAGCAGTGTCACGCAGTCCGCCGCGCGGATCAAAGGATCTATGGTTTTCCCTCGAGTCTTTCCCACGAGGCTTTCCCACAGGGCTGTCCCACGTGCACACGTGGTGGGAGTCGATCCTCGGCTTGAACGTCAAGGCAGTGCAGCGAAAACAGGTTCCTCTGGAATGGACTGACACATCTGGGGGTCTCTTGGAATGATGGCACGACCCTGGAGTTCCTCTCGCCTTTCCTGTGGAGAGCGCCTCCTCTTGAGATGCGACGGGAACGCCGGGGATTCTTTCCCTACGAAACAGGGAAAGGATCCCTCATCTCGAGCTAGGAGGCGGAAACGGGGCTCCCCTGGATGTGTGCAGGACCCCACGTTCTTCCTCTCGAGTGGAGACGGGTATGTCGGGGAACTTCTTGAGTTGCAGCAAGTGTGTGAAGGACCCTTTGGAAGTTCCAGTGGTTAGATGTTATTAGCCTCAAGAAGCCTCAGCGGAAATGGGCCTCATCTCGCCTGGAGGGCAAAACCTCCTGGATTTTCTCGAGTTGCGGCAGGTACTCTCAACTTACGACGGGAACCTCAGGGACTCGCTCTGGTGGCCTCAGGAAAGGCCAGTCCCCATGCGAGTTCCTCGGGGGCCTCTCGGGATTCCTCTCCCGTCCATGCCGGGGCCTAAGACCTTGTGTGGAGTCGGGGCCGGAACCTGAGGATTCCCCTCCAGTGCTGACATGGATCTAGGGGTACTTCTGCAGTCTCCCCAGGGGAGTCAGTCCTCGTGTCGAATGCGGGCATGCACTTGCGCTTTCCTCCAGAGCAGTAGCAGCAGTGTCACGCAGTCCGAGGCGTGGATCAAAGGATCTATGGTTTTCCCTCGAGTCTTTCCCACGAGGCTTTCCCACGAGGCTTTCCCACAGGGCTGTCCCACGTGCACACGTGGTGGGAGTCGATCCTCGGCTTGAACGTCAAGGCAGTGCAGGGAAAACAGGTTCCTCTGGAATGGACTGACACATCTGGGGGACTCTTGGAATGGTGCCACGACCCTGGAGTTCCTCTCCCCTTTCCTGTGGAGAGCGCCTCCTCTTGAGATGCGACGGGAACGCCGGGAATTCTTTCCCTACGAAACAGGGAAAGGATCCCTCATCTCGAGCTAGGAGGCGGAAACGGGGCTCCCCTAGATGTGTGCGGGACCCCACGTGCTTCCTCTCGAGTGGAGACGGGTATGTCGGGGAACTTCTTGAGTTGCAGCAAGGGTGTGAAGGACCCTTTGGAAGTTCCAGTGGTTAGATGTGATTAGCCTCGAGAAGCCTCAGCGGAAATGGGCCTCATGTCGCCTGGAGGGCAAAACCTCCTGGATTTCCTCGAGTTGCGGCAGGTGCTCTCGACAAACGAGGGGGACCTCAGGGACCGCTCTGACGGCCTCAGGAAAGGCCAGTCCCCATGCGAGTTCCTCGGGGGCCTCTCGGGATTCCTCTCCCGTCGATGCCGGGGCCTAAGACCTTGTGTGGAGTCGGGGCCGGAAACTGAGGATTCCTCTCCAGTGCTGACATGGATCTTTGGGTACTTCTGGAGTCACCCCAGGGGAGTCAGTCCTCGTCTCGAATGCGGGCATGCACTTGCGCTTTCCTCCAGAGCAGTAGCAGCAGTGTCACGCAGTCCGCCGCGTGCATCAAAGGATCTAAGGTTTTCCCTCGAGTCTTTCCCACGAGGCTTTCCAACGAGGCTTTCCCACAGGGCTGTCCCACGTGCACACGTGGTTGGAGTCGATCCTCGGCTTGAACGTCAAGGCAGTGCAGGGAAAACAGGTTCCTCTGGAATGGACTGACACATCTGGGGGACTCTTGGAATGGTGGCACGACCCTGGAGTTCCTCTCGCCTTTCCTGTGGAGAGCGCCTCCTCTTGAGATGCGACGGGAACGCCGGGAATTCTTTCCCTTCGAAACAGGGAAAAGATCCCTCATCTCGAGCTAGGAGGCGGAAACAGGGCTCCCCTGGATGTGTGCGGGACACCACGTGCTTCCTCTCGATTGGAGACGGGTATGTCGGGGAACTTCTTGAGTTGCAGCAAGGGTGTGAAGGACCCTTTGGAAGTTCCAGTGGCTAGATGTGATTAACCTCGAGAAGCCTCAGCGGAAATGGGCCTCATCTCGCCTGGAAGGCAAAACCTCCTGGATTTTCTCGAGTTGCGGCAGGTGTTCTCGACTTACGACGGGGACCTCAGGGACCCGCTCTGGTGGCCTCAGGAAAGGCCAGTCCCCATGCGAGTTCCTCGGGCGCCTCTCGGGATTCCTCTCCCGTCGATGCCGGGGCCTAAGGCCTTGTGTGGAGTCGGGGCCGGAACCTGAGGATTCCTCTCCAGTGCTGACATGGATCTTGGGGTACTTCTGGAGTCTCCCCAGGGGAGTCAGTCCTCGTCTCGAATGCGGGCATGCACTTGCGCTTTCCTCCAGAGCGGTAGCAGCGGTGTCACGCAGTCCGCCGCATGGATCAAAGGATCTATGCTTTTCCCTCGAGTCTTTCCCACGAGGCTTTCCCACGAGGCTTTCTCACAGGGCTGTCCCACGTGCACACGTGGTGGGAGTCGATCCCCGGCTTGAACGTCTAGGCAGTACAGGGAAAACAGGTTCCTCTGGAATGGACTGACACATCTGGGGTATCTTGGAATGGTGGCATGACCCTGGAGTTCCTCTCGCCTTTCCTGTGGAGAGCGCCTCCTCTTGAGATGCGACGGGAACGCCGGGAATTCTTTCCCTACGAAACAGGGAAAGGATCCCTCATCTCGAGCTAGGAGGCGGAAACCGGGCTCCCCTGGATGTGTGCGGGACCCTCGTGCTTCCTCTCGAGTGCAGACGGGTATGTCGGGGAACTTCTGGTCTTGCAGCAAGGGTGTGAAGGACCCTTTGGAAGTTCCAGTGGTTAGATGTCATTAGCCTCGAGAAGCCTCACCGGAAATGGGCCTCATCTCGCCTGGAGGGCAAAACCTCCTGGATTTTCTCGAGTTGCGGCAGGTACTCTCAACTTACGACGGGGACCTCAGGGACTCGCTCTGGTGGCCTCAGGAAAGGCCAGTCCCCATGTGAGTTCCTCGGGGGCCTCTCGGGATTCCTCTCCCGTCGATGCCGGGGCCTAAGACCTTGTGTGGAGTCGGGGCCGGAACCTGAGGATTCCTCTCCAGTGCTGACATGGATCTAGGGGTACTTCTGGAGTCTCCCCAGGGGAGTCAGTCCTCGTCTCGAATGCGGGCATGCACTTGCGCTTTCCTCCAGAGCGGTAGCAGCAGTGTCACGCACTCCGCCGCGTGGATCAAAGGATCTATGTTTTTCCCTCGAGTCTTTCCCACGAGGCTTTCCCACGAGGCGTTCCCCCAGGGATGTCCCACGTGCACACGTGGTGGGAGTCGATCCTCGGCTTGAACGTCAAGGAAGTGCAGGGAAAACAGGTTCCTCTGGAATGGACTGACACATCTGGGGGACTCTTGGAATGGTGGCACGACCCTGGAGTTCCTCTCGCCTTTCCTGTGGAGATGGCCTCCTCTTGAGATGCGACGGGAACGCCGGGAATTCTTTCCCTACGAAACAGGGATAGGATCCCTCATCTCGAACTAGGAGGCGGAAACGGGGCTCCCCTGGATGTGTGCGGCACCCCACGTGCTTCCTCTCGAGTGGAGACGGGTATGTAGGGGAACGTCTGGACTTGCAGGAAGGGTGTGAAGGACCCTTTGGAAGTTCCAGTGGTTAGATGTGATTAGCCTCGAGAAGCCTCAGCGGAAATGGGCCTCATCTCGCCTGGAGGGCAAAACCTCCTGGATTTTCTCGAGTTGCGGCAGGTGCTCTCGACTTACGACGGGGACCTCAGGGAACCGCTCAGGTGGCCTCAGGAAAGGCGAGTCCCCATGCGAGTTCCTCGGGGGCCTCTCGGGATTCCTCTCCCGTCGATGCCGGGGCCTAAGACCTTGTGTGGAGTCGGGGCCGGAACCTGAGGATTCCTCTCCAGTGCTGACATGGATCTTGGGGTACTTCTGGAGTCTCCCCAGGGGAGTCAGTCCTCGTCTCGAATGCGGGCATGCATTGTGCTTTCCTCCAGAGCGGTAGCAGCAGTGTCACGCAGTCCGCCGCGCGGATCAAAGGATCTATGGTTTTCCCTCGAGTTTTTCCCACGAGGCTTTTCCACGAGGCTTTCCCACAGGGCTGTCCCACGTGCACACGTGGTGGGAGTCGATCCTCGGCTTGAACGTCAAGGCAGTGCAGCGAAAACAGGTTCCTCTGGAATGGACTGACACATCTGTGGGTCTCTTGGAATGGTGGCACGACCCTGGAGTTCCTCTCGCCTTTCCTGTTTAGAGCGCCTCCTCTTGAGATGCGACGGGAACGCCGGGGATTCTTTCCCTACTAAACAGGGAAAGGATCCCTCATCTCGAGCTAAGAGGCGGAAACGGGGCTCCCCTGTATGAGTGCGGGACCCCACGTGCTTCCTCTCTAGTGGAGACGGGTATGTCGCGGAACTGCTTGAGTTGCAGCAAGTGTGTGAAGGACCCTTTGGAAATTCCAGTTGGTAGATGTGATTAGCCTCGAGAAGCCTCAGCGGAAATGGGCCTCATCTCGCCTGGAGGGCAAAACCTCCTTGATTTTCTCGAGTTGCGGAAGGTGCTCTCGACTTACGACGCGGACCTCAGGGACCCGCTCTGCAGGCCTCAGGAACGGCCAGTCCGCATGCGAGTTCGTCGAGGCCTCTCGGGATTCCTCTCCCGTTGATGCCGGGGCCTAAGACCTTGTGTGGAGTAGGGGCCGGAACCTGAGGATTCCTCTCCAGTGCTGACATGGATCTTGGGGTACTTCTGGAGTCACCCCAGGGGAGTCAGTCCTGGTCTCGAATGCGGGCATGCACTTGCGCTATCCTCCAGAGCGGTAGCAACAGTGTCACGCAGTCCGCCGCGTGGATCAAAGGATCTATGGTTTTCCCTCGAGTCTTTCCCACGAGGCTTTCCCACGAGGCTTTCTCACAGGGCTGTCCCACGTGCACACGTGGTGGGAGTCGATCCCCGGCTTGAACGTCAAGGCAGTACAGGGAAAACAGGTTCCTCTGGAATGGACTGACACATCTGGGGTATCTTGGAATGGTGGCATGACCCTGGAGTTCCTCTCGCCTTTCCTGTGGAGAGCGCCTCCTCTTGAGATGCGACGGGAACGCCGGGAATTCTTTCCCTACGAAACAGGGAAAGGATCCCTCATCTCGAGCTAGGAGGCGGAAACCGGTCTCCCCTGGATGTGTGCGGGACCCTCGTGCTTCCTCTCGAGTGGAGACGGGTATGTCGGGGAACTTCTGGACTTGCAGCAAGGGTGTGAAGGACCGTTTGGAAGTTCCAGTGGTTAGATGTCATTAGCCTCGAGAAGCCTCACCGGAAATGGGCCTCATCTCGCCTGGAGGGCAAAACCTCCTGGATTTTCTCGAGTTGCGGCAGGTGCTCTCGACTTACGACGGGGACCTCAGGGACCCGCTCTGGTGGCCTCAGGAAAGGCCAGTCCCCATGCCAGTTCCCTGGGGGCCTCTCGGGATTCCTCTCCCGTCGATGCCGGGTCCTAAGACCTTGTGTGGAGTCGGGGCCGGAACCTGAGGATTCCTCTCCAGTGCTGACATGGATCTTGGGGTACTTCTGGAGTCTCCCCAGGGGAGTCAGTGCTCGTTTCGAATGCGGGCATGCACTTGCGCTTTCCTCCAGAGCGGTAGCAGCAGTGTCACGCAGTCCGCCGCGCGGATCAAAGGATCTATGGTTTTCCCTCGAGTCTTTCCCACGAGGCTTTCCCACAGGGCTGTCCCACGTGCACACGTGGTGGGAGTCGATCCTCGGCTTGAACGTCAAGGCAGTGCAGCGAAAACAGGTTCCTCTGGAATGGACTGACACATCTGGGGGTCTCTTGGAATGATGGCACGACCCTGGAGTTCCTCTCGCCTTTCCTGTGGAGAGCGCCTCCTCTTGAGATGCGACGGGAACGCCGGGGATTCTTTCCCTACGAAACAGGGAAAGGATCCCTCATCTCGAGCTAGGAGGCGGAAACGGGGCTCCCCTGGATGTGTGCAGGACCCCACGTTCTTCCTCTCGAGTGGAGACGGGTATGTCGGGGAACTTCTTGAGTTGCAGCAAGTGTGTGAAGGACCCTTTGGAAGTTCCAGTGGTTAGATGTTATTAGCCTCAAGAAGCCTCAGCGGAAATGGGCCTCATCTCGCCTGGAGGGCAAAACCTCCTGGATTTTCTCGAGTTGCGGCAGGTACTCTCAACTTACGACGGGAACCTCAGGGACTCGCTCTGGTGGCCTCAGGAAAGGCCAGTCCCCATGCGAGTTCCTCGGGGGCCTCTCGGGATTCCTCTCCCGTCGATGCCGGGGCCTAAGACCTTGTGTGGAGTCGGGGCCGGAACCTGAGGATTCCTCTCCAGTGCTGACATGGATCTAGGGGTACTTCTGCAGTCTCCCCAGGGGAGTCAGTCCTCGTGTCGAATGCGGGCATGCACTTGCGCTTTCCTCCAGAGCAGTAGCAGCAGTGTCACGCAGTCCGAGGCGTGGATCAAAGGATCTATGGTTTTCCCTCGAGTCTTTCCCACGAGGCTTTCCCACGAGGCTTTCCCACAGGGCTGTCCCACGTGCACACGTGGTGGGAGTCGATCCTCGGCTTGAACGTCAAGGCAGTGCAGGGAAAACAGGTTCCTCTGGAATGGACTGACACATCTGGGGGACTCTTGGAATGGTGCCACGACCCTGGAGTTCCTCTCCCCTTTCCTGTGGAGAGCGCCTCCTCTTGAGATGCGACGGGAACGCCGGGAATTCTTTCCCTACGAAACAGGGAAAGGATCCCTCATCTCGAGCTAGGAGGCGGAAACGGGGCTCCCCTAGATGTGTGCGGGACCCCACGTGCTTCCTCTCGAGTGGAGACGGGTATGTCGGGGAACTTCTTGAGTTGCAGCAAGGGTGTGAAGGACCCTTTGGAAGTTCCAGTGGTTAGATGTGATTAGCCTCGAGAAGCCTCAGCGGAAATGGGCCTCATGTCGCCTGGAGGGCAAAACCTCCTGGATTTCCTCGAGTTGCGGCAGGTGCTCTCGACAAACGAGGGGGACCTCAGGGACCGCTCTGACGGCCTCAGGAAAGGCCAGTCCCCATGCGAGTTCCTCGGGGGCCTCTCGGGATTCCTCTCCCGTCGATGCCGGGGCCTAAGACCTTGTGTGGAGTCGGGGCCGGAACCTGAGGATTCCTCTCCAGTGCTGACATGGATCTTGGGGTACTTCTGGAGTCTCCCCAGGGGAGTCAGTCCTTGTCTCGAATGCGGGCATGCACTTGCGCTTCCCTCCAGTGCGGTAGGAGCAGTGTCACGCAGTCTACAGCGTGGATCAAAGGATCTATAGTTTTCCCTCGAGTCTTTCCCACGAGGCTTTCCCACGAGGCGTTCCCCCAGGGATGTCCCACGTGCACACGTGGTGGGAGTCGATCCTCGGCTTGAACGTCAAGGCAGTGCAGGGAAAACAGGTTCCTCTGGAATGGACTGACACATCTGGGGGACTCTTGGAATGGTGGCACGACCCTGGAGTTTCTCTCGCCTTTCTTGTGGAGAGGGCCTCCTCTTGAGATGCGACGGGAATGCCGGGAATTCTTTCCCTACGAAACAGGGATAGGATCCCTCATCTCGAACTAGGAGGCGGAAACGGGGCTCCCCTGGATGTGTGCGGCACCCCACGTGCTTCCTCTCGAGTGGAGACGGGTATGTCGGGGAACGTCTGGACTTGCAGCAAGGGTGTGAAGGACCCTTTGGAAGTTCCAGTGGTTAGATGTGATTAGCCTCGAGAAGCCTCAGCGAAAATGGGCCTCATCTCGCCTGGAGGGCAAAACCTCCTGGATTTTCTCGAGTTGCGGCAGGTGCTCTCGACTTACGACGGGGACCTCAGGGACCCGCTCAGGTGGCCTCAGGAAAGGCGAGTCCCCATGCGAGTTCCTCGGGGGCGTCTCGGAATTCCTCTCCCGTCGATGCCGGGGCCTAAGACCTTGTGTGGAGTCGGGGCCGGAACCTGAGGATTCCTCTCCAGTGCTGACATGGATCTTGGGGTACTTCTGGAGTCTCCCCAGGGGAGTCAGTCCTTGTCTCGAATGCGGGCATGCACTTGCGCTTCCCTCCAGTGCGGTAGGAGCAGTGTCACGCAGTCTACAGCGTGGATCAAAGGATCTATAGTTTTCCCTCGAGTCTTTCCCACGAGGCTTTCCCACGAGGCGTTCCCCCAGGGATGTCCCACGTGCACACGTGGTGGGAGTCGATCCTCGGCTTGAACGTCAAGGCAGTGAAGGGAAAACAGATTCCTCTGGAATGGACTGACACATCTGGGGGACTCTTGGAATGGTGGCACGACCCTGGAGTTTCTCTCGCCTTTCCTGTGGAGAGGGCCTCCTCTTGAGATGCGACGGGAATGCCGGGAATTCTTTCCCTACGAAACAGGGATAGGATCCCTCATCTCGAACTAGGAGGCGGAAACGGGGCTCCCCTGGATGTGTGCGGGACCCCACGTGCTTCCTCTCGAGTGGAGATGCTTATTTCGGGGAACTTCTTGAGTTGCAGCAAGGGTGTGAATGACCCTTTGGAAGTTCCAGTGGTTAGATGTGATTAGCCTCGAGAATCCTCAGCGGAAGTGGGCCTCATCTCGCCTGGAGGGCAAAACCTCCTTGATTTTCTCGAGTTGCGGCAGGTGCTCTCGACTTACGACTGGGACCTCAGGGACCCGCTCTGTTGGCCTCAGGAAAGGCCAGTCCCCATGAGAGTTCCTCGGGGGCCTCTCGGGATTCCGCTCCCGTCGATTCCGGGGCCTAAGACCTTGTGTGGAGTCGGGGCCGGAATCTGAGGATTCCTCTCCAGTGCTGACATGGATCTTGGGGTTCTTCTGGAGTCTCCCCAGGGGAGTCAGTCCTCGTCTCGAATGCGGGCATGCACTTGCGCTTTCCTCCAGAGCGGTAGCAGCAGTGTCACGCAGTCCGCCGCGTGGATCAAAGGATCTATGGTTTTCCCTCGAGTCTTTCCCACGAGGCTTTCCCACGAGGCTTTCCCACAGGGCTGTCCCACGTGCACACGTGGTGGGAGTCGATTCTCGGCTTGAACGTCAAGGCAGTGCAGGGAAAACAGGTTCCTCTGGAATGGACTGACCCATCTGGGGGACTCTTGGAATGGTGGCACGACCCTGGAGTTCCTCTCGCCTTTCCTGTGGAGAGCGCCTCCTCTTGAGTTGCGACGGGAACGCCGGGAATTCTTTCCCTACGAAACAGGGAAAGGATCCCTCATCTCGAGCTAGGAGGCGGAAACGGGGCTCCCCTGGATGTGTGCGGGACCCCACGTGCTTCCTCTCGAGTGGAGACGGGTATGTCGGGGAACTGCTTGAGTTGCAGAAAGGGTGTGAAGGACCCTTTGGAAGTTGCAGTGGTTAGACGTGATTAGCCTCGAGAAGCCTCAGCGGAAATGGGCCTCATCTCGCCTGGAGGGCAAAACCTCCTGGATTTTCTCGAGTTGCGGCAGGTGCGCTTGACTTACGACGGGGACCTCAGGGACCCGCTCTGGAGTCCTCAGGAAAGGCCAGTCCCAATCCGAGTTCCTCGGGGGCCTCTCGGGATTCCGCTCCCATCGATTCCGGGGCCTAAGACCTTGTGTGGAGTCGGGGCCAGAACCTGAGGATTCCTCTCCAGTGCTGACATGGATCTTGGGGTTCTTCTGGAGTCTCCCCAGGGGAGTCAGTCCTCGTCTCGAATGCGGGCATGCACTTGCGCTTTCCTCCAGAGCGGTAGCAGCAGTGTCACGCAGTCCGCCGCGTGGATCAAAGGATCTATGGTTTTCCCTCGAGTCTTTCCCACGAGGCTTTCCCACGAGGCTTTCCCACAGGGCTGTCCCACGTGCACACGTGGTGGGAGTCGATCCTCGGCTTGAACGTCAAGGCAGTGCAGGGAAAACAGGTTCCTCTGGAATGGACTGACACATCTGGGGGACTCTTGGAATGGTGGCACGACCCTGGAGTTCCTCTCGCCTTTCCTGTGGAGAGCGCCTCCTCTTGAGATGCGACGGGAACGCCGGGAATTCTTTCCCTACGAAACAGGGAAAGGATCCCTCATCTCCAGCTAGGAGGCGGAAACGGGGCTCCCCTGGATGTGTGCGGGACCCCACGTGCTTCCTCTAGAGTGGAGACGGGTATGTCGCGGAACTGCTTGAGTTGCAGCAAGGGTGTGAAGGACCCTTTGGAAGTTCCAGTGGTTAGATGTGATTGGCCTCGAGAATCCTCAGCGGAAATGGCCTCATCTCGCCTGAAGGGCAAAACTTCCTTGATTTTCTCGAGTTGTGGCAGGTGCTCTCGACTTACGACTGGGACCTCAGGGCCCCACTCTGGTGGCCTCAGGAAAGGCCAGTCCCCATGTGAGTTCCTCGGGGGCCTCTCGGGATTCCTCTCCCTTCGATGCCGGGTCCTAAGACCTTGTGTGGGGTCGAGGCCGGAAACTGAGGATTCCTTTCAGTGCTGACATGGATCTTGGGGTACTTCTGGAGTCTCCCCAGGGGAGTCAGTCCTCGTCTCGAATGCGGGCATGCACTTGTGCTTTCCTCCAGAGCGGTAGCAGCAGTGTCACGCAGTCCGCCGCGTGGATCAAAGGATCTATGGTTTTCCCTCGAATTTTTCCCACGAGGCTTTCCCACGAGGCTTTCCCACAGGGCTGTCACACGTGCACACGTGGTGAGAGTCGATCCTCGGCTTGAACGTCAAGGCAGTGCAGGGAAAACAGGTTCCTCTGGAATGGACTGACACATCTGGGGGACTCTTGGAATGGTGGCACGACCCTGGAGTTCCTCTCGCCATTCCTGTGGAGAGCGCCTCCTCTTGAGTTGCGACGGGAAAGCCGGGAATTCTTTCCCTACGAAACAGGGAAAGGATCCCTCATCTCGAGCTAGGAGGCGGAAACGGGGCTCCCCTGGATGTGTGCGGGACCCTCGTGCTTCCTCTCGAGTGGAGACGGGTATGTCGGGGAACTTCTTGAGTTGCAGCAAGGGTGTGAAGGACCCTTTAGAAGTTCCAGTGGTTAGAGGTGATTAGCCTCGAGAAGGCTCAGCGGAAATGGGTCTCATCTCGCCTGAAGTGCAAAACCTCCTGGATTTTCTCGAGTTGCGGCAGGTGCTCTCGACTTACGACGGGGACCTCAGGGACCCGCTCTGGTGGCCTCAGGAAAGGCCAGTCCCCATGCGAGTTCCTCGGGGGCATCTCGGGATTCCTCTCCCGTCGATGCCGGGGCCTAAGACCTTGTGTGGAGTCGGGGCCGGAACCTGAGGTTTCCTCTCCAGTGGTGACATGGATCTTGGGGTACTTCTGGAGTCTCCCCAGGGGAGTCAGTCCTCGTCTCGAATGCGGGCATGCACTTGCGCTTTCCTCCAGAGCGGTAGCAGCAGTGTCACGCAGTCCGCCGCGTGGATCAAAGGATCTATGGTTTTCCCTCGAGTCTTTCCCACGAGGCTATCCCACAGGGCTGTTCCACGTGCACACGGGGTCGGACTCGATCCTCGGCTTGAACGTCAAGGCAGTGCAGGGAAAACAGGTTCCTCTGGAATGGACTGACACATCTAGGGGACTCTTGGAATGGTGGCACGACCCTGGAGTTCCTTTCGCCTTTCCTGTGGAGAGCGCCTCCTCTTGAGATGCGACGGGAACGCCGGGAATTCTTTCCCTAAGAAACAGGAAAGGATCACTATGAAACAGGGAAAGGATACCTCATCTCGAGCTAGGAGGCAGAAACGGGGCTCCCCTGGATGTGTGGGGGACCCCACGTGCTTCGTCTCGAGTGGAGACGGGTATGTCGCGGAACTGCTTGAGTTGCAGCAAGGGTGTGAAGGACCCTTTGGAAGTTCCAGTGGTTAGATATGATTGGCCTCGAGAATCCTCAGCGGAAGTTGGCCTCATCTCGCCTGGAGGGCAAAACCTCCTGGATTTTCTCGAGTTGCGGCAGGTGCTCTCGACTTACGACGGGGACCTCAGGGACCCGCTCTGGTGGCCTCAGGAAAGGCCAGTCCATATGCGAGTTCCTCGGGGGCCTCTCGGGATTCCTCTCCCGTCGATGCTGGGGCCTAAGACCTTGTGTGGAGTCGGGGCCGGAACCTGAGGATTCCTCTCCAGTGCTGACATGGATCTTGGGGTACTTCTGGAGTCTCCCCAGGGGAGTCAGTCCTCGTCTCGAATGCGGGCATGCACTTGCGCTTTCCTCCAGAGCGGTAGCAGCAGTGTCACGCAGTCCGCCGCGTGGATCAAAGGATCTATGGTTTTCCCTCGAGTCTTTCCCACGAGGCTTTCCCACGGGGCTTTCCCACAGGGCTGTCCCACGTGCACACGTGGTGGGAGTCGATCCTCGGCTTGAACGTCAAGGCAGTGCAGGGAAAACAGGTTCCTCTGGAATGGACTGACACATCTGGGGGACTCTTGGAATGGTGGCACGACCCTGGAGTTCCTCTCGCCTTTCCTGTGGAGAGCGCCTCCTCTTGAGATGTGACGGGAACGCCGGGAATTCTTTCCCTACGAAACAGGGAAAGGATCCCTCATCTCGAGCTAGGAGGCGGAAACGGGGCTCCCCTGGATGTGTGAGGGACCCCACGTGCTTCCTCTCCAGTGGAGACGGGTATGTCGGGGAACTTCTTGAGTTGCAGCAAGGGTGTGAAGGACCCTTTGGAAGTTCCAGTGGTTAGACGTGATTGGCCTCGAGAAGACTCAGCGGAAATGGGCCTCATCTCGCCTGGAGAGCAAAACCTCCTGGATTTTCTCGAGTTGCGGCAGGTGCTCTCGACTTACGACGAGGACCTCAGGGACCCGCTCTGGTGGCCTCAGGAAAGACCAGTCCCCATGCGAGTTCCTCGGGTGCCTCTCGGGATTCCTCTCCCGTCGATGCCGGGGCCTAAGACCTTGTGTTGGGTCGGGGCCGGAACCTGAGGATTCCTCTCCAGTGCTGACATGGATCTTGGGGTACTTCTGGAGTCTCCCCAGGGGAGTCAGTCCTCGTCTCGAATGCGGGCATGCACTTGCGCTTTCCTCCAGAGCGGTAGCAGCAGTGTCACGCAGTCCGCCGCGTGGATAAAAGGATCTATGGTTTTCCCTCAAGTCTTTCCAACGAGGCTTTCCCACGAGGCTTTCCCACAGGGCTGTCCCACGTGCACACGTGGTGGGAGTCGATCCTCGGCTTGAACGTCAATGCAGTGCAGGGAAAACAGGTTCCTCTGGAATGGACTGACACATCTGGGGGACTCTTGGAATGGTGTCACGACCCTGGAGTTCCTCTCGCCTTTCCTGTGGAGAGCGCCTCCTCTTGAGATGCGACGGGAACGCCGGGAATTCTTTCCCTACGAAACAGGGAAAGGATCCCTCATCTCGAGCTAGGAGGCGGAAACGGGGCTCCCCTGGATGTGTGCGGGACCCCACGTGCTTCCTCTCGAGTGCAGACGGGTATGTCGGGGAAATTCTTGAGTTGGAGCAATGGTGTGAAGGACCCTTTGGAAGTTCCAGTGGTTAGATGTGATTGGCCTCGAGAAGCCTCAGCGGAAATGGGCCTCATCTCGCCTGGAGGGCAAAACCTCCTGGATTTTCTCGAGTTGCGGCAGGTGCTCTCGACTTACGACGGGGACCTCAGGGACCCGCTCTGGTGGCCTCAGGAAAGGCCAGTCCCCATGCGAGTTCCTCGGGGGCCTCTGGGGATTCCTCTCCCGTCGATGCCAGGGACTAAGTCCTTGTGTGGAGTCGGGGCCGGAACCTGAGTATTCCTCTCCAGTGCTGACATGGATCTTGGGGTACTTCTGGAGTCTCCCCAGGGGAGTCAGTCCTCGTCTCGAATGAGGGCATGCACTTGCGCTTTCCTCCAGAGCGGCAGCAGCAGTGTCACGCAGTCCGCCGCGTGGAGCAAAGGATCTATGGTTTTCCCTCGAGTCTTTCCCACGAGGCTTTCCCACGAGGCTTTCCCACAGGGCTGTCCCACGTGCACACGTGGTGGGAGTCGATCCTCGGCTTGAACGTCAAGGCAGTGCAGGGAAAACTGGTTCCTCTGTAATGGACTGACACATCTGGGGGTCTCTTGGAATGGTGGCACGACCCTGGAGTTCTTCTCCCCTTTCCTGTGGAGAGCGCCTCCTCTTGAGATGCGACGGGAACGCGGGAATTCTTTCCCTACGAAACAGGGAAAGGATCCCTCATCTCGAGCTAGGAGGCGGAAACGGGGCTCCCCTGGATGTGTGCGGGACCCCACGTGCTTCCTCTCGAGTGGAGATGGGTATGTCGGGGAACTTCTTGAGTTGCAGCAAGGGTGTGAAGGACCCTTTGGAAGTTCCAGTGGTTAGATGTGATTGGCCTCGAGAAGCCTCAGCGGAAATGGGCCTCATCTCGCCTGGAGGGCAAAACCTCCTGGATTTTCTCGAGTTGCGGCAGGTGCTCTCGACTTACGACAGGGACCTCAGGGACCCGCTCTGGTGGCCTCAGGAAAGGCCAGTCCCCATGCGAGTTCCTCGGGGGCTTCTCGGGATTCCTCTCCCGACGATGCCGGGGCCTAAGACCTTGTGTGGAGTCGGGGCCGGAACCTGAGGATTCCTCTCCAGTGCTGACATGGATCTTGGGGTACTTCTGGAGTCTCCCCAGGGGAGTCAGTCCTCGTCTCGAATGCGGGCATGCACTTGCGCTTTCCTCCAGAGCGGTAGCAGCAGTGTCACGCAGTCCGCCGCGTGGATCAAAGGATCTATGGTTTTCCCTCGAGTCTTTCCCACGAGGCTTTCCCACGAGGCTTTCCCACAGGGCTGTCCCACGTGCACACGTGGTGGGAGTCGATCCTCGGCTTGAACGTCAAGGCAGTGCAGGGAAAACAGGTTCCTCTGGAATGGACTGACACATCTGGGGGACTCTTGGAATGGTGTCACGACCCTGGAGTTCCTCTCGCCTTTCCTGTGGAGAGCGCCTCCTCTTGAGATGCGACGGGAACGCCGGGAATTCTTTCCCTACGAAACAGGGAAAGGATCCCTCATCTCGAGCTAGGAGGCGAAAACGGGGCTCCCCTGGATGTGTGCGGGACCCACGTGCTTCCTCTCGAGTGGAGACGGGTATATCGGGGAACTTCTTGAGTTGCAGCAAGGCTGTGAAGGACCCTTTGGAAGTTCCAGTGTTTAGACGTGATTGGCCTCGAGAAGCCTCAGCGGAAATGGGCCTCATCTCGCCTGGAGGGCAAAACCTCCTGGATTTTCTCGAGTTGCGGCAGGTGCTCTCGACTTACGACGGGGACCTCAGCGACCCGCTCTGGTGGCCTCAGGAAAGGCCAGTCCCCATGCGAGTTCCTCGGGGGCGTCTCGGGATTCCTCTCCCGTCGATGCCGGGGCCTAAGACCTTGTGTGGAGTCGGGGCCGGAACCTGAGGATTCCTCTCCAGTGCTGACATGGATCTTGGGGTACTTCTGGAGTCTCCCCAGGGGAGTCAGTCCTCGTCTCGAATGCGGGCATGCACTTGCGCTTTCCTCCAGAGCGGTAGCAGCAGTGTCACGCAGTCCGCCGCGTGGGTCAAAGGATCTATGGTTTTCCCTCGAGTCTTTCCCACGAGGCTTTCCCACGAGGCTTTCCCACAGGGCTGTCCCACGTGCACACGTGGTGGGAGTCGATCCTCGGCTTGAACGTCAAGGCAGTGCAGGGAAAACAGGTTCCTCTAGAATGGACTGACACATCTGGGGGACTCTTGGAATGGTGGCACGACCCTGGAGTTCCTCTCGCCTTTCCTGTGGAGAGCGCCTCCTCTTGAGATGCGACGGGAACGCCGGGAATTCTTTCCCTACGAAACAGGGAAAGGATCCCTCATCTCGAGCTAGGAGGTGGAAACGGGGCTCCCCTGGATGTGTGCGGGACCCACGTGCTTCCTCTCGAGTGGAGACGGGTATGTTGGGGAACTTCTTGAGTTGCAGCAAGGGTGTGAAGGACCCTTTGGAAGTTTCAGTGGTTAGACGTGATTAGCCTCGAGAAGCCTCAGCGGAAATGGGCCTCATCTCGCCTGGAGGTGAAAACCTCCTGGATTTTCTCGAGTTACGGCAGGTGCTCTCGACTTACGACGGGGACCTCAGGGACCCGCTCTGGTGGCCTCAGGAAAGGCCAGTCCCCATGAGAGTTCCTCGGGGGCCTCTCGGGATTCCTCTCCCGTCGATGCCGGGGCCTAAGACCTTGTGTGGAGTCGGGGCCGGAACCTGAGGATTCCTCTCCAGTGCTGACATGGATGTTGGGGTACTTCTGGAGTCTCCCTAGGGGAGTCAGTCCTCGTCTCGAATGCGGGCATGCACTTGCGCTTTCCTCCAGAGCGGTAGGAGCAGTGTCACGCAGTCCGCCGGGTGGATCAAAGGATCTATGGTTTTCCCTCGAGTCTTTCCCACGAGGCTTTCCCACGAGGCTTTCCCACAGGGCTGTCCCACGTGCACACGTGGTGGGAGTCGATCCTCGGCTTGAACGTCAAGGCAGTGCAGGGAAAACAGGTTCCTCTGGAATGGACTGACACATCTGGGGGACTCTTGGAATGGTGGCACGACCCTGGAGTTCCTCTCGCCTTTCCTGTGGAGAGCGCCTCCTCTTGAGATGCGACGGGAACGCCGGGAATTCTTTCCCTACGAAACAGGGAAAGGATCCCTCATCTCGAGCTAGGAGGTGGAAACGGGGCTCCCCTGGATGTGTGCGGGACCCACGTGCTTCCTCTCGAGTGTAGACGGGTATGTTGGGGAACTTCTTGAGTTGCAGCAAGGGTGTGAAGGACCCTTTGGAAGTTTCAGTGGTTAGACGTGATTAGCCTCGAGAAGCCTCAGCGGAAATGGGCCTCATCTCGCCTGGAGGTGAAAACCTCCTGGATTTTCTCGAGTTACGGCAGGTGCTCTCGACTTACGACGGGGACCTCAGGGACCCGCTCTGGTGGCCTCAGGAAAGGCCAGTCCCCATGAGAGTTCCTCGGGGGCCTCTCGGGATTCCTCTCCCGTCGATGCCGGGGCCTAAGACCTTGTGTGGAGTCGGGGCCGGAACCTGAGGATTCCTCTCCAGTGCTGACATGGATCTTGGGGTACTTCTGGAGTCTCCCCAGGGGAGTCAGTCCTCGTCTCGAATGCGGGCATGCAGTTGCGCTTTCCTCCAGAGCGGTAGGAGCAGTGTCACGCAGTCCGCCGCGTGGATCAAAGGATCTATGGTTTTCCCTCGAGTCTTTCCCACGAGGCTTTCCCACGAGGCTTTCCCACAGGGCTGTCCCACGTGCACACGTGGTGGGAGTCGATCCTCGGCTTGAACGTCAAGGCAGTGCAGGGAAAACAGGTTCCTCTGGAATGGACTGACACATCTGGGGGACTCTTGGAATGGTGGCACGACCCTGGAGTTCCTCTCGCCTTTCCTGTGGAGAGCGCCTCCTCTTGAGATGCGACGGGAACGCCGGGAATTCTTTCCCTACGAAACAGGGAAAGGATCCCTCATCTCGAGCTAGGAGGCGGAAACGGGGCTCCCCTGGATGTGTGCGGTACCCCACGTGCTTCCTCTCGAGTGGAGACGGGTATGTTGGGGAACTTCTTGAGTTGCAGCAATGGTGTGAAGGACCCTTTGGAAGTTCCAGTGTTTAGACGTGATTAGCCTCGAGAAGCCTCAGCGGAAATGAGCCTCATCTCGCCTGGAGGGCAAAACCTCCTTGATTTTCTCGAGTTGCGGCAAGTGATCTCGACTTACGACGGGGACCTCAGGGACCCGCTCTGGTGGCCTCAGGAAAAGCCAGTCCCCATGCGAGTTCCTTGGGGGCCTCTCGGGATTCCTCTCCCGTCGATGCCGGGGCCTAAGACCTTGTGTGGAGTCGGGGCCGGAACCTGAGGATTCCTCTCCAGTGCTGACATGGATCTTGGGGTACTTCTGGAGTCTCCCCAGGGGAGTCAGTCCTCGTCTCGAATGCGGGCATGCACTTGCGCTTTCCTCCAGAGCGGTAGCAGCAGTGTCACGCAGTCCGCCGCGTGGATCAAAGGATCTATGGTTTTCCCTCGAGTCTTTCCCACGAGGCTTTCCCACGAGGCTTTCCCACAGGGCTGTCCCACGTGCACACGTGGTGGGAGTCGATCCTCGGCTTGAACGTCAAGGCAGTGCAGGGAAAACAGGTTCCTCTGGAATGGACTGACACATCTGGGGGCTCTTGGAATGGTGGCATGACCCTGGAGTTCCTCTCGCCTTTCCTGTGGAGAGCGCCTCCTCTTGAGATGCGACGGGAACGCCGGGAATTCTTTCCCTAGGAAACAGGGAAAGGATCCCTCATCTCGAGCTAGGAGGCGGAAACGGGGCTCCCCTTGATGTGTGCGGGACACCACGTGCTTCCTCTCGAGTGCAGACTTGTACGTCGGGGAACTTCTTGAGTTGCAGAAAGGGTGTGAAGGACCCTTTGGAAGTTCCAGTGGTTAGATGTGATTGGCCTCGAGATGCCTCAGCGGAAATGGGCCTCATCTCGCCTGGAGGGCAAAACCTCCTGGATTTTCTCGAGTTGCGGCAGGTGCTCTCGACTTACGACGGGGACCTCAGGGACCCGCTTGGTGGCCTCAGGAAAGGCCAGTCCCCATGCGAGTTCCTCGGGGGCCTCTCGGGATTCCTCTCCCGTCGATGCCGGGGCCTAAGACCTTGTGTGGAGTCGGGGCCGGAACCTGAGAATTCCTCTCCAGTGCTGACATGGATCTTGGGGTACTTCTGGAGTCTCCCCAGGGGAGTCAGTTCTCGTCTCGAATGCGGGCATGCACTTGCGCTTTCCTCCAGAGCGGTAGCAGCAGTGTCACGCAGTCCGCATCGTGGATCAAAGGATCTATGGTTTTCCCTCGAGTCTTTCCCATGAGGCTTCCCCATGAGGCTTTCCCACAGGGCTGTCCCACGTACACACGTGGTGGGAGTCGATCCTCGGCTTGAACGTCAAGGCAGTGCAGGGAAAACAGGTTCCTCTGGAATGGACTGACACATCTGGGGGACCTTGGAATGGTGTCACGACCCTGGAGTTCCTCTCGCCATTCCTGTGGAGAGCGCCTCCTCTTGAGATGGGACGGGAACGCCGGGAATTCTTTCCCTACGAAACAGGGAAAGGATCCCTCACCTCGAGCTAGGGGGCGGAAACGGAGCTCCCCTGGATGTGTGCGGGACCCCACGTGCTTCCTCTCGAGTGGAGACTGGTATGTCGGGGAACTTCTTGATTTGCAGCAATGGTGTGAAGGACCCTTTGGAAGTTCCAGTGGTTAGATGTGATTGGCCTCGAGAAGCCTCAGCGGAAATGGGCCTCATCTCGCCTGGACGGCAAAACCTCCTGGATTTTCTCGAGTTGCGGCAGGTGCTCTCGACTTACGACGGGGACCTCAGGGACCCGCTCTGGTGGCCTCAGGAAAGGCCAGTCCCCATGCGAGTTCCTCGGGGGCCTCTCGGGATTCCTCTCCCATCGATGCCGGGGCCTAAGACCTTGTGTGGAGTCGGGGCCGGAACCTGAGGATTCCTCTCCAGTGCTGACATGGATCTTGGGGTACTTCTGGAGTCTCCCCAGGGGAGGCAGTCCTCGTCTCGAATGCGGGTATGCACTTGCGCTTTCCTCCAGAGCGGTAGCAGCAAGGTCACGCAGTCTGCCGCGTGGATCAAAGGATCTTGGTTTTCCCTCGAGTCTTTCCCACGAGGCTTTCACACATGGCTGTCCCACGTGCACACGTGGTGGGAGTCGAACCTCGGCTTGAACGTCAAGGCAGTGCAGGGAAAACAGGTTCCTCTTGAATGGACTGACAAATCTGGGGGACTCTTGGAATGGTGGCACGACCCTGGAGTTCCTCTCGCCTTTCCTGTGTAGAGCGCCTCCTCTTGAGATGCGACGGGAACGCCGGGAATTCTTTCCCTAAGAAAACAGGGAAAGGATCCCTCATCTCGAGCTAGGAGGCGGAAACGGGGCTCCCCTGGATGTGTGCGGGACCCCACGTGCTTCCACTCGAGTGGAGACGGGTATGTCGGGGAACTTCTTGAGTTGCAGCAAGGGTGTGAAGGACCCTTTGGAAGTTCCGGTGGTTAGACGTGATTGGCCTCGAGAAGCCTCAGCGGAAATGGGCCTCATCTCGCCTGGAGGGCAAAACCTCCTGGATTTTCTCGAGTTGCGGCAGGTGCTCTCGACTTACGACGGGGACCTCAGGGACCCGCTCTGGTGGCCTCAGGAAAGGCCAGTCCCCATGCGAGTTCCTCGGGGGCCTCTCGGGATTCCTCTCCCGTCGATGCCAGGGCCTAAGACCTTGTGTGGAGTCGGGGCCGGAACCTGAGGATTCCTCTCCAGTGCTGACATGGATCTTGGGGTATTTCTGGAGTCTCCCCAGGGGAGTCAGTCCTCGTCTCGAATGCGGGCATGCACTTGCGCTTTCCTCCAGAGCGGTAGCAGCAGTGTCACGCAGTTCGCCGCATGGATCAAAGGATCTATGGTTTTCCCTCGAGTCTTTCCCATGAGGCTTTCCCACGAGGCTTTCCCACAGGGCTGTCCAACGTGCACACGTGGTGGGAGTCGATCGTCGGCTTGAACGTCAAGGCAGTGCAGGGAAAACAGGTTCCTCTGGAATGGACTGACACATCTGGGGGACTCTTGGAATGGTGGCATGACCCTGGAGTTCCTCTCGCCTTTCCTGTGGAGAGAGCCTCCTCTTGAGATGCGACGGGAACGCCGGGATTCTTCCCTACGAAACAGGGAAAGGATCCCTCATCTCGAGCTAGGAGGCGGAAACGGGGCTCCCCTGGATGTGTGCGGGACGCCACGTGCTTCCTCTGGAGTGGAGATGGGTATGTCGGGAAACTTCTTGAGTTGCAGCAAGGGTGTGAAGGACCCTTTGGAAGTTCCAGTGGTTAGATGTGATTGGCCTCGAGAAGCCTCAGCGAAAATGGGCCTCATCTCTCCTGGAGGGCAAAACCTCCTGGATTTTCTCGAGTTGCGGCAGGTGCTCTCGACTTACGACGGGGACCTCAGGGAACCGCTCTGGTGGCCTCAGGAAAGGCCAGTCCCCATGCGAGTTCCTCGGGGGCTTCTCGGGATTCCTCTCCCGTCGATGCCGGGGCCTAAGACCTTGTGTGGAGTCGGGGCCGGAACCTGAGGATTCCTCTCCAGTGCTGACATGGATCTTGGGGTACTTCTGGAGTCTCCCCAGGGGAGTCAGTCCTCGTCTCGAATGGGGGCATGCACTTGCGCTTTCCTCCAGAGCGGTAGCAGCAGTGTCACGCAGTCCGCCGCGTGGATCAAAGGATCTATGGTTTTCCCTCGAGTCTTTCCCACGAGGCTTTCCCACGAGGCTTTCCCACAGGGCTGTCCCAAGTGCACACGTGGTGGGAGTCGATCCTCGGCTTGAACGTCAAGGCAGTGCAGGGAAAACAGGTTCCTCTGGAATGGACTGACACATCCGGGGGACTCTTGGAATGGTGTCACGACCCTGGAGTTCCTCTCGCCTTTCCTGTGGAGAGCGCCTCCTCTTGAGATGCGACGGGAACGCCGGGGATTCTTTCCCTACGAAACAGGGAAAGGATCCCTCATCTCGAGCTAGGAGGCCGAAACGGGGCTCCCCTGGATGTGTGCGGGACCCCACGTGCTTCCTCTCGTGTGAAGACGGGTATGTCGGGGAACTTCTTGAGTTGCAGCAATGGTGTGAAGGACCCTTTGGAAGTTCCAGTGGTTAGATGTGATTGGCCTCGAGAAGCCTCAGCGGAAATAGGCCTCATCTCGCCTGGAGGGCAAAACCTCCTGGATTTTCTCGAGTTGCGGCAGGTGCTCTCGACTTACGACGGGGACCTCAGGGACCCGCTCTGGTGGCCTCAGGAAAGGTCAGTCCCCATGCGAGTTCCTCGGTGGCGTCTCGGGATTCCTCTCCCGTCGATCCCGGGGCCTAAGACCTTGTGTGGAGTCGGAGCCGGAACCTGAGTATTCCTCTCCAGTGCTGACATGGATCTTGGGGTACTTCTGGAGTCTCCCCAGGGGAGTCAGTCCTCGTCTCGAATGCGGGCATGCACTTGCGCTTTCCTCCAGAGCGGTAGCAGCAGTGTCACGCAGTCCTCCGCGGGGATCAAAGGATCTATGGTTTTCCCTCGAGTCTTTCCCACGAGGCTTTCCCACGAGGCTTTCCCACAGGGCTGTCCCACGTGCACACGTGGTGGGAGTCGATCCTCGGCTTGAACGTCAAGGCAGTGCAGGGAAAAAAGATTCCTCTGGAATGGACTGACACATCTGGGGGACTCTTGGAATGGTGGCACGACCCTGGAGTTCCTCTCGCCTTTCCTGTGGAGAGCGCCTCCTCTTGAGATGCGACGGGAACGCCGGGAATTCTTTCCCTACGAAACAGGGAAAGGATCCCTCATCTCGAGCTAGGAGGCGGAAACGGGGCTCCCCTGGATGTGTGTGGGACCCCACGTGCTTCCTCTCGAGTGGAGACAGGTATGTCGGGGAACTTCTTGAGTTGCAGCAAGGGTGTGAAGGACCCTTTGGAAGTTCCAGTGGTTAGATCTGATTGGCCTCGAGAAGCCTCAGCGGAAATGGGCCTCATCTCGCCTGGAGGGCAAAACCTCCTGGATTTTCTCGAGTTGCGGCAGGTGCTCTCGACTTACGACGGGGACCTCAGGGACCCGCTCTGGTGGCCTCAGGAAAGGCCAGTCCCCATGCGAGTTCCTCGGGGGCCTCTCGGGATTCCTCTCCCGTCGATGCCGGGGCCTAAGACCTTGTGTGGAGTCGGGGCCGGAACCTGAGGATTCCTCTCCAGTGCTGACATGGATCTTGGGGTACTTCTGGAGTCTCCCCAGGGGAGTCAGTCCTCGTCTCGAATGCGGGCATGCACTTGCGCTTTCCTCCAGAGCGGTAGCAGCAGTGTCACGCAGTCCGCCGCGTGGATCAAAGGATCTATGGTTTTCCCTCGAGTCTTTCCCACGAGGCTTTCCCACGAGGCTTTCCCACAGGGCTGTCCCACGTGCACACGTGGTGGGAGTCGATCCTCGGCTTGAACGTCAAGGCAGTGCAGGGAAAACAGGTTCCTCTGGAATGGACTGACACATCTGGGGGACTCTTGGAATGGTGTCACGACCCTGGAGTTCCTCTCGCCTTTCCTGTGGAGAGCGCCTCCTCTTGAGATGCGACGGGAACGCCGGGAATTCTTTCCCTACGAAACAGGGAAAGGATCCCTCATCTCGAGCTAGGAGGCCTAAACGGGGCTCCCCTGGATGTCTGCGGGACCCCACGTGCTTCCTCTCGTGTGAAGACGGGTATGTCGGGGAACTTCTTGAGTTGCAGCAATGGTGTGAATGACCCTTTGGAAGTTCCAGTGGTTAGATGTGATTGGCCTCGAGAAGCCTCAGCGGAAATAGGCCTCATCTCGCCTGGAGGGCAAAACCTCCTGGATTTTCTCGAGTTGCGGCAGGTGCTCTCGACTTACGACGGGGACCTCAGGGACCCGCTCTGGTGGCCTCAGGAAAGGTCAGTCCCCATGCGAGTTCCTCGGTGGCGTCTCGGGATTCCTCTCCCGTCGATGCCGGGGCCTAAGACCTTGTGTGGAGTCGGAGCCGGAACCTGAGTATTCCTCTCCAGTGCTGACATGGATCTTGGGGTACTTCTGGAGTCTCCCCAGGGGAGTCAGTCCTCGTCTCGAATGAGGGCATGCACTTGCGCTTTCCTCCAGAGCGGTAGCAGCAGTGTCACGCAGTCCGCCGCGTGGATCAAAGGATCTATGGTTTTCCCTCGAGTCTTTCCCACGAGGCTTTCCCACGAGGCTTTCCCACAGGGCTGTCCCACGTGCACACGTGGTGGGAGTCGATCCTCGGCTTGAACGTCAAGGCAGTGCAGGGAAAACAGGTTCCTCTGTAATGGACTGACACATCTGGGGGTCTCTTGGAATGGTGGCACGACCCTGGAGTTCTTCTCCCCTTTCCTGTGGAGAGTGCCTCCTCTTGAGATGCGACGGGAACGCCGGGAATTCTTTCCCTACGAAACAGGGAAAGGATCCCTCATCTCGAGCTAGGAGGCGGAAACGGGGCTCCCCTGGATGTGTGCGGGACCCCACGTGCTTCCTCTCGAGTGGAGATGGGTATGTCGGGGAACTTCTTGAGTTGCAGCAAGGGTGTGAAGGACCCTTTGGAAGTTCCAGTGGTTAGATGTGATTGGCCTCGAGAAGCCTCAGCGGAAATGGGCCTCATCTCGCCTGGAGGGCAAAACCTCCTGGATTTTCTCGAGTTGCGGCAGGTGCTCTCGACTTACGACGGGGACCTCAGGGACTGGCTCTGGTGGCCTCAGGAAAGGCCAGTCCCCATGCGAGTTCCTCGGGGGCCTCTGGGGATTCCTCTCCCGTCGATGCCAGGGCCTAAGTCCTTGTGTGGAGTCGGGGCCGGAACCTGAGGATTCCTCTCCAGTGCTGACATGGATCTTGGGGTATTTCTGGAGTCTCCCCAGGGGAGTCAGTCCTCGTCTCGAATGCGGGCATGCACTTGCGCTTTCCTCCAGAGCGGTAGCAGCAGTGTCACGCATTTCGCTGCATGGATCAAAGGATCTATGGTTTTCCCTCGAGTCTTTCCCACGAGGCTTTCCCACGAGGCTTTCCCACAGGGCTGTCCCACGTGCACACGTGGTGGGAGTCGATCGTCGGCTTGAACGTCAAGGCAGTGCAGGGAAAACAGGTTCCTCTGGAATGGACTGACACATCTGGGGGACTCTTGGAATGGTGGCATGACCCTGGAGTTCCTCTCGCCTTTCCTGTGGAGAGCGCCTCCTCTTGAGATGCGACTGGAACGCCGGGATTCTTCCATACGAAACAGGGAAAGGATCCCTCATCTCGAGCTAGGAGGCGGAAACGGGGCTCCCCTGGATGTGTGCGGGACGCCACGTGCTTCCTCTGGAGTGGAGATGGGTATGTCGGGAAACTTCTTGAGTTGCAGCAAGGGTGTGAAGGACCCTTTGGAAGTTCCAGTGGTTAGATGTGATTGGCCTCGAGAAGCCTCAGCGAAAATGGGCCTCATCTCTCCTGGAGGGCAAAACCTCCTGGATTTTCTCGAGTTGCGGCAGGTGCTCTCGACTTACGACGGGGACCTCAGGGAACCGCTCTGGTGGCCTCAGGAAAGGCCAGTCCCCATGCGAGTTCCTCGGGGGCTTCTCGGGATTCCTCTCCCGACGATGCCGGGGCCTAAGACCTTGTGTGGAGTCGGGGCCGGAACCTGAGGATTCCTCTCCAGTGCTGACATGGATCTTGGGGTACTTCTGGAGTCTCCCCAGGGGAGTCAGTCCTCGTCTCGAATGCGGGCATGCACTTGCGCTTTCCTCCAGAGCGGTAGCAGCAGTGTCACGCAGTCCGCCGCGTGGATCAAAGGATCTATGGTTTTCCCTCGAGTCTTTCCCACGAGGCTTTCCCACGAGGCTTTCCCACAGGGCTGTCCCACGTGCACACGTGGTGGGAGTCGATCCTCGGCTTGAACGTCAAGGCAGTGCAGGGAAAACAGGTTCCTCTGGAAGGGACTGACACATCTGGGGGACTCTTGGAATGGTGTCACGACCCTGGAGTTCCTCTCGCCTTTCCTGTGGAGAGCGCCTCCTCTTGAGATGCGACGGGAACGCCGGGAATTCTTTCCCTACGAAACAGGGAAAGGATCCCTCATCTCGAGCTAGGAGGCGGAAACGGAGCACCCCTGGATGTGTGCGGGACCCCACGTGCTTCCTCTCGAGTGGAGACGGGTATGTCGGGGAACTTCTTGAGTTGCAGCAATGGTGTGAAGGACCCTTTGGAAGTTCCAGTGGTTAGATGTGATTGGCCTCGAGAAGCCTCAGCGGAAATGGGCCTCATCTCGCCTGGAGGGCAAAACCTCCTGGATTTTCTCGAGTTGCGGCAGGTGCTCTCGACTTACGACGGGGACCTCAGGGACCCGCTCTGGTGGCCTCAGGAAAGGTCGGTCCCCATGAGAGTTCCTCGGGGGCCTCTCGGGATTCCTCTCCCGTCGATGCCGGGGCCTAAGACCTTGTGTGGAGTCGGGGCCGGAACCTGAGGATTCCTCTCCAGTGCTGACATGGATCTTGGGGTACTTCTGGAGTCTCCCCAGGGGAGTCAGTCCTTGTCTCGAATGCGGGCATGCACTTGCGCTTTCCTCCAGAGCGGTAGCAGCAGTGTCACGCAGTCCGCCGCGTGGATCAAAGGATCTATGGTTTTCCCTCGAGTCTTTCCCACGAGGCTTTCCCACGAGGCTTTCCCACAGGGCTGTCCCACGTGCACACGTGGTGGGAGTCGATCCTCGGCTTGAACGTCAAGGCAGTGCAGGGAAAACAGGTTCCTCTGGAATGGACTGACACATCTGGGGGACTCTTGGAATGGTGTCACGACCCTGGAGTTCCTCTCGCCTTTCCTGTGGAGAGCGCCTCCTCTTGAGATGCGACGGGAACGCCGGGAATTCTTTCCCTACGAAACAGGGAAAGGATCCCTCATCTCGAGCTAGGAGGCGAAAACGGGGCTCCCCTGGATGTGTGCGGGACCCACGTGCTTCCTCTCGAGTGGAGACGGGTATATCGGGGAACTTCTTGAGTTGCAGCAAGGCTGTGAAGGACCCTTTGGAAGTTCCAGTCTTTAGACGTGATTGGCCTCGAGAAGCCTCAGCGGAAATGGGCCTCATCTCGCCTGGAGTGCAAAACCTCCTGGATTTTCTCGAGTTGCGGCAGGTGCTCTCGACTTACGACGGGGACCTCAGCGACCCGCTCTGGTGGCCTCAGGAAAGGCCAGTCCCCATGCGAGTTCCTCGGGGGCGTCTCGGGATTCCTCTCCCGTCGATGCCGGGGCCTAAGACCTTGTGTGGAGTCGGGGCCGGAACCTGAGGATTCCTCTCCAGTGCTGACATGGATCTTGGGGTACTTCTGGAGTCTCCCCAGGGGAGTCAGTCCTCGTCTCGAATGCGGGCATGCACTTGCGCTTTCCTCCAGAGCGGTAGCAGCAGTGTCACGCAGTCCGCCGCGTGGATCAAAGGATCTATGGTTTTCCCTCGAGTCTTTCCCACGAGGCTTTCCCACGAGGCTTTCCCACAGGGCTGTCCCACGTGCACACGTGGTGGGAGTCGATCCTCGGCTTGAACGTCAAGGCAGTGCAGGGAAAACAGGTTCCTCTGGAATGGACTGACACATCTGGGGGACTCTTGGAATGGTGTCACGACCCTGGAGTTCCTCTCGCCTTTCCTGTGGAGAGCGCCTCCTCTTGAGATGCGACGGGAACGCCGGGAATTCTTTCCCTACGAAACAGGGAAAGGATCCCTCATCTCGAGCTAGGAGGCGAAAACGGGGCTCCCCTGGATGTGTGCGGGACCCACGTGCTTCCTCTCGAGTGGAGACGGGTATATCGGGGAACTTCTTGAGTTGCAGCAAGGCTGTGAAGGACCCTTTGGAAGTTCCAGTGTTTAGACGTGATTGGCCTCGAGAAGCCTCAGCCGAAATGGGCCTCATCTCGCCTGGAGGGCAAAACCTCCTGGATTTTCTCGAGTTGCGGCAGGTGCTCTCGACTTACGACGGGGACCTCAGCGACCCGCTCTGGTGGCCTCAGGAAAGGCCAGTCCCCATGCGAGTTCCTCGGGGGCGTCTCGGGATTCCTCTCCCGTCGATGCCGGGGCCTAAGACCTTGTGTGGAGTCGGGGCCGGAACCTGAGGATTCCTCTCCAGTGCTGACATGGATCTTGGGGTACTTCTGGAGTCTCCCCAGGGGAGTCAGTCCTCGTCTCGAATGCGGGCATGCACTTGCGCTTTCCTCCAGAGCGGTAGCAGCAGTGTCACGCAGTCCGCCGCGTGGGTCAAAGGATCTATGGTTTTCCCTCGAGTCTTTCCCACGAGGCTTTCCCACGAGGCTTTCCCACAGGGCTGTCCCACGTGCACACGTGGTGGGAGTCGATCCTCGGCTTGAACGTCAAGGCAGTGCAGGGAAAACAGGTTCCTCTAGAATGGACTGACACATCTGGGGGACTCTTGGAATGGTGGCACGACCCTGGAGTTCCTCTCGCCTTTCCTGTGGAGAGCGCCTCCTCTTGAGATGCGACGGGAACGCCGGGAATTCTTTCCCTACGAAACAGGGAAAGGATCCCTCATCTCGAGCTAGGAGGTGGAAACGGGGCTCCCCTGGATGTGTGCGGGACCCACGTGCTTCCTCTCGAGTGGAGACGGGTATGTTGGGGAACTTCTTGAGTTGCAGCAAGGGTGTGAAGGACCCTTTGGAAGTTTCAGTGGTTAGACGTGATTAGCCTCGAGAAGCCTCAGCGGAAATGGGGCTCATCTCGCCTGGAGGTGAAAACCTCCTGGATTTTCTCGAGTTACGGCAGGTGCTCTCGACTTACGACGGGGACCTCAGGGACCCGCTCTGGTGGCCTCAGGAAAGGCCAGTCCCCATGAGAGTTCCTCGGGGGCCTCTCGGGATTCCTCTCCCGTCGATGCCGGGGCCTAAGACCTTGTGTGGAGTCGGGGCCGGAACCTGAGGATTCCTCTCCAGTGCTGACATGGATCTTGGGGTACTTCTGGATTCTCCCTAGGGGAGTCAGTCCTCGTCTCGAATGCGGGCATGCACTTGCGCTTTCCTCCAGAGCGGTAGGAGCAGTGTCACGCAGTCCGCCGCGTGGATCAAAGGATCTATGGTTTTCCCTCGAGTCTTTCCCACGAGGCTTTCCCACGAGGCTTTCCCACAGGGCTGTCCCACGTGCACACGTGGTGGGAGTCGATCCTCGGCTTGAACGTCAAGGCAGTGCAGGGAAAACAGGTTCCTCTGGAATGGACTGACACATCTGGAGGACTCTTGGAATGGTGGCACGACCCTGGAGTTCCTCTCGCCTTTCCTGTGGAGAGCGCCTCCTCTTGAGATGCGACGGGAACGCCGGGAATTCTTTCCCTACGAAACAGGGAAAGGATCCCTCATCTCGAGCTAGGAGGTGGAAACGGGGCTCCCCTGGATGTGTGCGGGACCCACGTGCTTCCTCTCGAGTGTAGACGGGTATGTTGGGGAACTTCTTGAGTTGCAGCAAGGGTGTGAAGGACCCTTTGGAAGTTTCAGTGGTTAGACGTGATTAGCCTCGATAAGCCTCAGCGGAAATGGGCCTCATCTCGCCTGGAGGTGAAAACCTCCTGGATTTTCTCGAGTTACGGCAGGTGCTCTCGACTTACGACGGGGACCTCAGGGACCCGCTCTGGTGGCCTCAGGAAAGGCCAGTCCCCATGAGAGTTCCTCGGGGGCCTCTCGGGATTCCTCTCCCGTCGATGCCGGGGCCTAAGACCTTGTGTGGAGTCGGGGCCGGAACCTGAGGATTCCTCTCCAGTGCTGACATGGATCTTGGGGTACTTCTGGAGTCTCCCCAGGGGAGTCAGTCCTCGTCTCGAATGCGGGCATGCACTTGCGCTTTCCTCCAGAGCGGTAGGAGCAGTGTCACGCAGTCCGCCGCGTGGATCAAAGGATCTATGGTTTTCCCTCGAGTCTTTCCCACGAGGCTTTCCCACGAGGCTTTCCCACAGGGCTGTCCCACGTGCACACGTGGTGGGAGTCGATCCTCGGCTTGAACGTCAAGGCAGTGCAGGGAAAACAGGTTCCTCTGGAATGGACTGACACATCTGGGGGACTCTTGGAATGGTGGCACGACCCTGGAGTTCCTCTCGCCTTTCCTGTGGAGAGCGCCTCCTCTTGAGATGCGACGGGAACGCCGGGAATTCTTTCCCTACGAAACAGGGAAAGGATCCCTCATCTCGAGCTAGGAGGCGGAAACGGGGCTCCCCTGGATGTGTGCGGTACCCCACGTGCTTCCTCTCGAGTGGAGACGGGTATGTTGGGGAACTTCTTGAGTTGCAGCAATGGTGTGAAGGACCCTTTGGAAGTTCCAGTGGTTAGATGTGATTGGCCTCGAGAAGCCTCAGCGGAAATGGGCCTCATCTCGCCTGGAGGGCAAAACCTCCTGGATTTTCTCGAATTGCGGCAGGTGCTCTCGACTTACGACGGGGACCTCAGGGACCCGCTTGGTGGCCTCAGGAAAGGCCAGTCCCCATGCGAGTTCCTCGGGGGCCTCTCGGGATTCCTCTCCCGTCGATGCCGGGGCCTAAGACCTTGTGTGGAGTCAGGGGGGGACCTGAGGATTCCTCTCCAGTGCTGACATGGATCTTGGGTACTTCTGGAGTCTCCCCAGGGGAGTCAGTCCTCGTCTCGAATGCGGGCATGCACTTGCGCTTTCCTCCAGAGCGGTAGCAGCAGTGTCACGCAGTCCGCCGCGTGGATCAAAGGATCTATGGTTTTCCCTCGAGTCTTTCCCACGAGGCTTTCCCACGAGGCTTTCCCACAGGGCTGTCCCACGTGCACACGTGGTGGGAGTCGATCCTCGGCTTGAACGTCAAGGCAGTGCAGGGAAAACAGGTTCCTCTGGAATGGACTGACACATCTGGGGGACTCTTGGAATGGTGTCACGACCCTGGAGTTCCTCTCGCCTTTCCTGTGGAGAGCGCCTCCTCTTGAGATGCGACGGGAACGCCGGGAATTCTTTCCCTACGAAACAGGGAAAGGATCCCTCATCTCGACCTAGGAGGCGGAAACGGGGCTCCCCTGGATGTGTGCGGGACCCCACGTGCTTCCTCTCGAGTGGAGACGGGTATGTCGGGGAACTTCTTGAGTTGCAGCAAGGGTGTGAAGGACCCTTTGGAAGTTCCAGTGTTTAGACGTGATTAGCCTCGAGAAGCCTCAGCGGAAATGAGCCTCATCTCGCCTGGAGGGCAAAACCTCCTTGATTTTCTCGAGTTGCGGCAAGTGATCTCGACTTACGACGGGGACCTCAGGGACCCGCTCTGGTGGCCTCAGGAAAAGCCAGTCCCCATGCGAGTTCCTTGGGGGCCTCTCGGGATTCCTCTCCCGTCGATGCCGGGGCCTAAGACCTTGTGTGGAGTCGGGGCCGGAACCTGAGGATTCCTCTCCAGTGCTGACATGGATCTTGGGGTACTTCTGGAGTCTCCCCAGGGGAGTCAGTCCTCGTCTCGAATGCGGGCATGCACTTGCGCTTTCCTCCAGAGCGGTAGCAGCAGTGTCACGCAGTCCGCCGCGTGGATCAAAGGATCTATGGTTTTCCCTCGAGTCTTTCCCACGACGCTTTCCCACGAGGCTTTCCCACAGGGCTGTCCCACGTGCACACGTGGTGGGAGTCGATCCTCGGCTTGAACGTCAAGGCAGTGCAGGGAAAACAGGTTCCTCTGGAATGGACTGACACATCTGGGGGCTCTTGGAATGGTGGCATGACCCTGGAGTTCCTCTCGCCTTTCCTGTGGAGAGCGCCTCCTCTTGAGATGCGACGGGAACGCCGGGAATTCTTTCCCTAGGAAACAGGGAAAGGATCCCTCATCTCGAGCTAGGAGGCGGAAACGGGGCTCCCCTTGATGTGTGCGGGACACCACGTGCTTCCTCTCGAGTGCAGACTTGTACGTCGGGGAACTTCTTGAGTTGCAGAAAGGGTGTGAAGGACCCTTTGGAAGTTCCAGTGGTTAGATGTGATTGGCCTCGAGATGCCTCAGCGGAAATGGGCCTCATCTCGCCTGGAGGGCAAAACCTCCTGGATTTTCTCGAGTTGCGGCAGGTGCTCTCGACTTACGACGGGGACCTCAGGGACCCGCTTGGTGGCCTCAGGAAAGGCCAGTCCCCATGCGAGTTCCTCGGGGGCCTCTCGGGATTCCTCTCCCGTCGATGCCGGGGCCTAAGACCTTGTGTGGAGTCGGGGCCGGAACCTGAGAATTCCTCTCCAGTGCTGACATGGATCTTGGGGTACTTCTGGAGTCTCCCCAGGGGAGTCAGTTCTCGTCTCGAATGCGGGCATGCACTTGCGCTTTCCTCCAGAGCGGTAGCAGCAGTGTCACGCAGTCCGCATCGTGGATCAAAGGATCTATGGTTTTCCCTCGAGTCTTTCCCATGAGGCTTCCCCATGAGGCTTTCCCACAGGGCTGTCCCACGTACACACGTGGTGGGAGTCGATCCTCGGCTTGAACGTCAAGGCAGTGCAGGGAAAACAGGTTCCTCTGGAATGGACTGACACATCTGGGGGACTCTTGGAATGGTGTCACGACCCTGGAGTTCCTCTCGCCTTTCCTGTGGAGAGCGCCTCCTCTTGAGATGCGACGGGAACGCCGGGAATTCTTTCCCTACGAAACAGGGAAAGGATCCCTCACCTCGAGCTAGGGGGCGGAAACGGAGCTCCCCTGGATGTGTGCGGGACCCCACGTGCTTCCTCTCGAGTGGAGACTGGTATGTCGGGGAACTTCTTGATTTGCAGCAATGGTGTGAAGGACCCTTTGGAAGTTCCAGTGGTTAGATGTGATTGGCCTCGAGAAGCCTCAGCGGAAATGGGCCTCATCTCGCCTGGACGGCAAAACCTCCTGGATTTTCTCGAGTTGCGGCAGGTGCTCTCGACTTACGACGGGGACCTCAGGGACCCGCTCTGGTGGCCTCAGGAAAGGCCAGTCCCCATGCGAGTTCCTCGGGGGCCTCTCGGGATTCCTCTCCCATCGATGCCGGGGCCTAAGACCTTGTGTGGAGTCGGGGCCGGAACCTGAGGATTCCTCTCCAGTGCTGACATGGATCTTGGGGTACTTCTGGAGTCTCCCCAGGGGAGGCAGTCCTCGTCTCGAATGCGGGTATGCACTTGCGCTTTCCTCCAGAGCGGTAGCAGCAAGGTCACGCAGTCTGCCGCGTGGATCAAAGGATCTATGGTTTTCCCTCGAGTCTTTCCCACGAGGCTTTCACACATGGCTGTCCCACGTGCACACGTGGTGGGAGTCGAACCTCGGCTTGAACGTCAAGGCAGTGCAGGGAAAACAGGTTCCTCTTGAATGGACTGACAAATCTGGGGGACTCTTGGAATGGTGGCACGACCCTGGAGTTCCTCTCGCCTTTCCTGTGTAGAGCGCCTCCTCTTGAGATGCGACGGGAACGCCGGGAATTCTTTCCCTACGAAACAGGGAAAGGATCCCTCATCTCGAGCTAGGAGGCGGAAACGGGGCTCCCCTGGATGTGTGCGGGACCCCACGTGCTTCCACTCGAGTGGAGACGGGTATGTCGGGGAACTTCTTGAGTTGCAGCAAGGGTGTGAAGGACCCTTTGGAAGTTCCAGTGGTTAGACGTGATTGGCCTCGAGAAGCCTCAGCGGAAATGGGCCTCATCTCGCCTGGAGGGCAAAACCTCCTGGATTTTCTCGAGTTGCGGCAGGTGCTCTCGACTTACGACGGGGACCTCAGGGACCCGCTCTGGTGGCCTCAGGAAAGGCCAGTCCCCATGCGAGTTCCTCGGGGGCCTCTGGGGATTCCTCTCCCGTCGATGCCAGGGCCTAAGTCCTTGTGTGGAGTCGGGGCCGGAACCTGAGGATTCCTCTCCAGTGCTGACATGGATCTTGGGGTATTTCTGGAGTCTCCCCAGGGGAGTCAGTCCTCGTCTCGAATGCGGGCATGCACTTGCGCTTTCCTCCAGAGCGGTAGCAGCAGTGTCACGCAGTTCGCCGCATGGATCAAAGGATCTATGGTTTTCCCTCGAGTCTTTCCCATGAGGCTTTCCCACGAGGCTTTCCCACAGGGCTGTCCAACGTGCACACGTGGTGGGAGTCGATCGTCGGCTTGAACGTCAAGGCAGTGCAGGGAAAACAGGTTCCTCTGGAATGGACTGACACATCTGGGGGACTCTTGGAATGGTGGCATGACCCTGGAGTTCCTCTCGCCTTTCCTGTGGAGAGCGCCTCCTCTTGAGATGCGACGGGAACGCCGGGATTCTTCCCTACGAAACAGGGAAAGGATCCCTCATCTCGAGCTAGGAGGCGGAAACGGGGCTCCCCTGGATGTGTGCGGGACGCCACGTGCTTCCTCTGGAGTGGAGATGGGTATGTCGGGAAACTTCTTGAGTTGCAGCAAGGGTGTGAAGGACCCTTTGGAAGTTCCAGTGGTTAGATGTGATTGGCCTCGAGAAGCCTCAGCGAAAATGGGCCTCATCTCTCCTGGAGGGCAAAACCTCCTGGATTTTCTCGAGTTGCGGCAGGTGCTCTCGACTTACGACGGGGACCTCAGGGAACCGCTCTGGTGGCCTCAGGAAAGGCCAGTCCCCATGCGAGTTCCTCGGGGGCTTCTCGGGATTCCTCTCCCGTCGATGCCGGGGCCTAAGACCTTGTGTGGAGTCGGGGCCGGAACCTGAGGATTCCTCTCCAGTGCTGACATGGATCTTGGGGTACTTCTGGAGTCTCCCCAGGGGAGTCAGTCCTCGTCTCGAATGGGGGCATGCACTTGCGCTTTCCTCCAGAGCGGTAGCAGCAGTGTCACGCAGTCCGCCGCGTGGATCAAAGGATCTATGGTTTTCCCTCGAGTCTTTCCCACGAGGCTTTCCCACGAGGCTTTCCCACAGGGCTGTCCCACGTGCACACGTGGTGGGAGTCGATCCTCGGCTTGAACGTCAAGGCAGTGCAGGGAAAACAGGTTCCTCTGGAATGGACTGACACATCCGGGGGACTCTTGGAATGGTGTCACGACCCTGGAGTTCCTCTCGCCTTTCCTGTGGAGAGCGCCTCCTCTTGAGATGCGACGGGAACGCCGGGGATTCTTTCCCTACGAAACAGGGAAAGGATCCCTCATCTCGAGCTAGGAGGCCGAAACGGGGCTCCCCTGGATGTGTGCGGGACCCCACGTGCTTCCTCTCGTGTGAAGACGGGTATGTCGGGGAACTTCTTGAGTTGCAGCAATGGTGTGAAGGACCCTTTGGAAGTTCCAGTGGTTAGATGTGATTGGCCTCGAGAAGCCTCAGCGGAAATAGGCCTCATCTCGCCTGGAGGGCAAAACCTCCTGGATTTTCTCGAGTTGCGGCAGGTGCTCTCGACTTACGACGGGGACCTCAGGGACCCGCTCTGGTGGCCTCAGGAAAGGTCAGTCCCCATGCGAGTTCCTCGGTGGCGTCTCGGGATTCCTCTCCCGTCGATCCCGGGGCCTAAGACCTTGTGTGGAGTCGGAGCCGGAACCTGAGTATTCCTCTCCAGTGCTGACATGGATCTTGGGGTACTTCTGGAGTCTCCCCAGGGGAGTCAGTCCTCGTCTCGAATGCGGGCATGCACTTGCGCTTTCCTCCAGAGCGGTAGCAGCAGTGTCACGCAGTCCTCCGCGGGGATCAAAGGATCTATGGTTTTCCCTCGAGTCTTTCCCACGAGGCTTTCCCACGAGGCTTTCCCACAGGGCTGTCCCACGTGCACACGTGGTGGGAGTCGATCCTCGGCTTGAACTTCAAGGCAGTGCAGGGAAAAAAGATTCCTCTGGAATGGACTGACACATCTGGGGGACTCTTGGAATGGTGGCACGACCCTGGAGTTCCTCTCGCCTTTCCTGTGGAGAGCGCCTCCTCTTGAGATGCGACGGGAACGCCGGGAATTCTTTCCCTACGAAACAGGGAAAGGATCCCTCATCTCGAGCTAGGAGGCGGAAACGGGGCTCCCCTGGATGTGTGTGGGACCCCACGTGCTTCCTCTCGAGTGGAGACAGGTATGTCGGGGAACTTCTTGAGTTGCAGCAAGGGTGTGAAGGACCCTTTGGAAGTTCCAGTGGTTAGATCTGATTGGCCTCGAGAAGCCTCAGCGGAAATGGGCCTCATCTCGCCTGGAGGGCAAAACCTCCTGGATTTTCTCGAGTTGCGGCAGGTGCTCTCGACTTACGACGGGGACCTCAGGGACCCGCTCTGGTGGCCTCAGGAAAGCCCAGTCCCCATGCGAGTTCCTCGGGGGCCTCTCGGGATTCCTCTCCCGTCGATGCCGGGGCCTAAGACCTTGTGTGGAGTCGGGGCCGGAACCTGAGGATTCCTCTCCAGTGCTGACATGGATCTTGGGGTACTTCTGGAGTCTCCCCAGGGGAGTCAGTCCTCGTCTCGAATGCGGGCATGCACTTGCGCTTTCCTCCAGAGCGGTAGCAGCAGTGTCACGCAGTCCGCCGCGTGGATCAAAGGATCTATGGTTTTCCCTCGAGTCTTTCCCACGAGGCTTTCCCACGAGGCTTTCCCACAGGGCTGTCCCACGTGCACACGTGGTGGGAGTCGATCCTCGGCTTGAACGTCAAGGCAGTGCAGGGAAAACAGGTTCCTCTGGAATGGACTGACACATCTGGGGGACTCTTGGAATGGTGTCACGACCCTGGAGTTCCTCTCGCCTTTCCTGTGGAGAGCGCCTCCTCTTGAGATGCGACGGGAACGCCGGGAATTCTTTCCCTACGAAACAGGGAAAGGATCCCTCATCTCGAGCTAGGAGGCCTAAACGGGGCTCCCCTGGATGTCTGCGGGACCCCACGTGCTTCCTCTCGTGTGAAGACGGGTATGTCGGGGAACTTCTTGAGTTGCAGCAATGGTGTGAAGGACCCTTTGGAAGTTCCAGTGGTTAGATGTGATTGGCCTCGAGAAGCCTCAGCGGAAATAGGCCTCATCTCGCCTGGAGGGCAAAACCTCCTGGATTTTCTCGAGTTGCGGCAGGTGCTCTCGACTTACGACGGGGACCTCAGGGACCCTCTCTGGTGGCCTCAGGAAAGGTCAGTCCCCATGCGAGTTCCTCGGTGGCGTCTCGGGATTCCTCTCCCGTCGATGCCGGGGCCTAAGACCTTGTGTGGAGTCGGAGCCGGAACCTGAGTATTCCTCTCCAGTGCTGACATGGATCTTGGGGTACTTCTGGAGTCTCCCCAGGGGAGTCAGTCCTCGTCTCGAATGAGGGCATGCACTTGCGCTTTCCTCCAGAGCGGTAGCAGCAGTGTCACGCAGTCCGCCGCGTGGATCAAAGGATCTATGGTTTTCCCTCGAGTCTTTCCCACGAGGCTTTCCCACGAGGCTTTCCCACAGGGCTGTAACACGTGCACACGTGGTGGGAGTCGATCCTCGGCTTGAACGTCAAGGCAGTGCAGGGAAAACAGGTTCCTCTGTAATGGACTGACACATCTGGGGGTCTCTTGGAATGGTGGCACGACCCTGGAGTTCTTCTCCCCTTTCCTGTGGAGAGTGCCTCCTCTTGAGATGCGACGGGAACGCCGGGAATTCTTTCCCTACGAAACAGGGAAAGGATCCCTCATCTCGAGCTAGGAGGCGGAAACGGGGCTCCCCTGGATGTGTGCGGGACCCCACGTGCTTCCTCTCGAGTGGAGATGGGTATGTCGGGGAACTTCTTGAGTTGCAGCAAGGGTGTGAAGGACCCTTTGGAAGTTCCAGTGGTTAGACGTGATTGGCCTCGAGAAGCCTCAGCGGAAATGGGCCTCATCTCGCCTGGAGGGCAAAACCTCCTGGATTTTCTCGAGTTGCGGCAGGTGCTCTCGACTTACGACGGGGACCTCAGGGACCCGCTCTGGTGGCCTCAGGAAAGGCCAGTCCCCATGCGAGTTCCTCGGGGGCCTCTGGGGATTCCTCTCCCGTCGATGCCAGGGCCTAAGTCCTTGTGTGGAGTCGGGGCCGGAACCTGAGGATTCCTCTCCAGTGCTGACATGGATCTTGGGGTATTTCTGGAGTCTCCCCAGGGGAGTCAGTCCTCGTCTCGAATGCGGGCATGCACTTGCGCTTTCCTCCAGAGCGGTAGCAGCAGTGTCACGCAGTTCGCCGCATGGATCAAAGGATCTATGGTTTTCCCTCGAGTCTTTCCCATGAGGCTTTCCCACGAGGCTTTCCCACAGGGCTGTCCAACGTGCACACCTGGTGGGAGTCGATCGTCGGCTTGAACGTCAAGGCAGTGCAGGGAAAACAGGTTCCTCTGGAATGGACTGACACATCTGGGGGACTCTTGGAATGGTGGCATGACCCTGGAGTTCCTCTCGCCTTTCCTGTGGAGAGCGCCTCCTCTTGAGATGCGACGGGAACGCCGGGATTCTTCCCTACGAAACAGGGAAAGGATCCCTCATCTCGAGCTAGGAGGCGGAAACGGGGCTCCCCTGGATGTGTGCGGGACGCCACGTGCTTCCTCTGGAGTGGAGATGGGTATGTCGGGAAACTTCTTGAGTTGCAGCAAGGGTGTGAAGGACCCTTTGGAAGTTCCAGTGGTTAGATGTGATTGGCCTCGAGAAGCCTCAGCGAAAATGGGCCTCATCTCTCCTGGAGGGCAAAACCTCCTGGATTTTCTCGAGTTGCGGCAGGTGCTCTCGACTTACGACGGGGACCTCAGGGAACCGCTCTGGTGGCCTCAGGAAAGGCCAGTCCCCATGCGAGTTCCTCGGGGGCTTCTCGGGATTCCTCTCCCGTCGATGCCGGGGCCTAAGACCTTGTGTGGAGTCGGGGCCGGAACCTGAGGATTCCTCTCCAGTGCTGACATGGATCTTGGGGTACTTCTGGAGTCTCCCCAGGGGAGTCAGTCCTCGTCTCGAATGGGGGCATGCACTTGCGCTTTCCTCCAGAGCGGTAGCAGCAGTGTCACGCAGTCCGCCGCGTGGATCAAAGGATCTATGGTTTTCCCTCGAGTCTTTCCCACGAGGCTTTCCCACGAGGCTTTCCCACAGGGCTGTCCCACGTGCACACGTGGTGGGAGTCGATCCTCGGCTTGAACGTCAAGGCAGTGCAGGGAAAACAGGTTCCTCTGGAATGGACTGACACATCCGGGGGACTCTTGGAATGGTGTCACGACCCTGGAGTTCCTCTCGCCTTTCCTGTGGAGAGCGCCTCCTCTTGAGATGCGACGGGAACGCCGGGGATTCTTTCCCTACGAAACAGGGAAAGGATCCCTCATCTCGAGCTAGGAGGCCGAAACGGGGCTCCCCTGGATGTGTGCGGGACCCCACGTGCTTCCTCTCGTGTGAAGACGGGTATGTCGGGGAACTTCTTGAGTTGCAGCAATGGTGTGAAGGACCCTTTGGAAGTTCCAGTGGTTAGATGTGATTGGCCTCGAGAAGCCTCAGCGGAAATAGGCCTCATCTCGCCTGGAGGGCAAAACCTCCTGGATTTTCTCGAGTTGCGGCAGGTGCTCTCGACTTACGACGGGGACCTCAGGGACCCGCTCTGGTGGCCTCAGGAAAGGTCAGTCCCCATGCGAGTTCCTCGGTGGCGTCTCGGGATTCCTCTCCCGTCGATCCCGGGGCCTAAGACCTTGTGTGGAGTCGGAGCCGGAACCTGAGTATTCCTCTCCAGTGCTGACATGGATCTTGGGGTACTTCTGGAGTCTCCCCAGGGGAGTCAGTCCTCGTCTCGAATGCGGGCATGCACTTGCGCTTTCCTCCAGAGCGGTAGCAGCAGTGTCACGCAGTCCTCCGCGGGGATCAAAGGATCTATGGTTTTCCCTCGAGTCTTTCCCACGAGGCTTTCCCACGAGGCTTTCCCACAGGGCTGTCCCACGTGCACACGTGGTGGGAGTCGATCCTCGGCTTGAACTTCAAGGCAGTGCAGGGAAAAAAGATTCCTCTGGAATGGACTGACACATCTGGGGGACTCTTGGAATGGTGGCACGACCCTGGAGTTCCTCTCGCCTTTCCTGTGGAGAGCGCCTCCTCTTGAGATGCGACGGGAACGCCGGGAATTCTTTCCCTACGAAACAGGGAAAGGATCCCTCATCTCGAGCTAGGAGGCGGAAACGGGGCTCCCCTGGATGTGTGTGGGACCCCACGTGCTTCCTCTCGAGTGGAGACAGGTATGTCGGGGAACTTCTTGAGTTGCAGCAAGGGTGTGAAGGACCCTTTGGAAGTTCCAGTGGTTAGATCTGATTGGCCTCGAGAAGCCTCAGCGGAAATGGGCCTCATCTCGCCTGGAGGGCAAAACCTCCTGGATTTTCTCGAGTTGCGGCAGGTGCTCTCGACTTACGACGGGGACCTCAGGGACCCGCTCTGGTGGCCTCAGGAAAGCCCAGTCCCCATGCGAGTTCCTCGGGGGCCTCTCGGGATTCCTCTCCCGTCGATGCCGGGGCCTAAGACCTTGTGTGGAGTCGGGGCCGGAACCTGAGGATTCCTCTCCAGTGCTGACATGGATCTTGGGGTACTTCTGGAGTCTCCCCAGGGGAGTCAGTCCTCGTCTCGAATGCGGGCATGCACTTGCGCTTTCCTCCAGAGCGGTAGCAGCAGTGTCACGCAGTCCGCCGCGTGGATCAAAGGATCTATGGTTTTCCCTCGAGTCTTTCCCACGAGGCTTTCCCACGAGGCTTTCCCACAGGGCTGTCCCACGTGCACACGTGGTGGGAGTCGATCCTCGGCTTGAACGTCAAGGCAGTGCAGGGAAAACAGGTTCCTCTGGAATGGACTGACACATCTGGGGGACTCTTGGAATGGTGTCACGACCCTGGAGTTCCTCTCGCCTTTCCTGTGGAGAGCGCCTCCTCTTGAGATGCGACGGGAACGCCGGGAATTCTTTCCCTACGAAACAGGGAAAGGATCCCTCATCTCGAGCTAGGAGGCCTAAACGGGGCTCCCCTGGATGTCTGCGGGACCCCACGTGCTTCCTCTCGTGTGAAGACGGGTATGTCGGGGAACTTCTTGAGTTGCAGCAATGGTGTGAAGGACCCTTTGGAAGTTCCAGTGGTTAGATGTGATTGGCCTCGAGAAGCCTCAGCGGAAATAGGCCTCATCTCGCCTGGAGGGCAAAACCTCCTGGATTTTCTCGAGTTGCGGCAGGTGCTCTCGACTTACGACGGGGACCTCAGGGACCCGCTCTGGTGGCCTCAGGAAAGGTCAGTCCCCATGCGAGTTCCTCGGTGGCGTCTCGGGATTCCTCTCCCGTCGATGCCGGGGCCTAAGACCTTGTGTGGAGTCGGAGCCGGAACCTGAGTATTCCTCTCCAGTGCTGACATGGATCTTGGGGTACTTCTGGAGTCTCCCCAGGGGAGTCAGTCCTCGTCTCGAATGAGGGCATGCACTTGCGCTTTCCTCCAGAGCGGTAGCAGCAGTGTCACGCAGTCCGCCGCGTGGATCAAAGGATCTATGGTTTTCCCTCGAGTCTTTCCCACGAGGCTTTCCCACGAGGCTTTCCCACAGGGCTGTCCCACGTGCACACGTGGTGGGAGTCGATCCTCGGCTTGAACGTCAAGGCAGTGCAGGGAAAACAGGTTCCTCTGTAATGGACTGACACATCTGGGGGTCTCTTGGAATGGTGGCACGACCCTGGAGTTCTTCTCCCCTTTCCTGTGGAGAGTGCCTCCTCTTGAGATGCGACGGGAACGCCGGGAATTCTTTCCCTACGAAACAGGGAAAGGATCCCTCATCTCGAGCTAGGAGGCGGAAACGGGGCTCCCCTGGATGTGTGCGGGACCCCACGTGCTTCCTCTCGAGTGGAGATGGGTATGTCGGGGAACTTCTTGAGTTGCAGCAAGGGTGTGAAGGACCCTTTGGAAGTTCCAGTGGTTAGATGTGATTGGCCTCGAGAAGCCTCAGCGGAAATGGGCCTCATCTCGCCTGGAGGGCAAAACCTCCTGGATTTTCTCGAGTTGCGGCAGGTGCTCTCGACTTACGACGGGGACCTCAGGGACTGGCTCTGGTGGCCTCAGGAAAGGCCAGTCCCCATGCGAGTTCCTCGTGGGCTTCTCGGGATTCATCTGCCCTCGATGCCGGGGCCTAAGACCTTGTGTGGAGTCGGGGCCGGAACCTGAGGATTCCTCTCCAGTGCTGACATGGATCTTGGGGTACTTCTGGAGTCTCCCCAGGGGAGTCAGTCCTCGTCTCGAATGCGGGCATGCACTTGCGCTTTCCTCCAGAGCGGTAGCAGCAGTGTCACGCAGTCTGCCGCGTGGATCAAAGGATCTATGGTTTTCCCTCGAGTCTTTCCCACGAGGCTTTCACACAGGGCTGTCCCACGTGCACACGTGGTGGGAGTCGAACCTCGGCTTGAACGTCAAGGCAGTGCAGGGAAAACAGGTTCCTCTTGAATGGACTGACACATCTGGGGGACTCTTGGAATGGTGGCACGACCCTGGAGTTCCTCTCGCCTTTCCTGTGTAGAGCGCCTCCTCTTGAGATGCGACGGGAACGCCGGGAATTCTTTCCCTACGAAACAGGGAAAGGATCCCTCATCTCGAGCTAGGAGGCGGAAACGGGGCTCCCCTGGATGTGTGCGGGACCCCACGTGCTTCCTCTCGAGTGGAGACGGGTATGTCGGGGAACTTCTTGAGTTGCAGCAAGGGTGTGAAAGACCCTTTGGAAGTTCCAGTGGTTAGACGTGATTGGCCTCGAGAAGCCTCACCGGAAATGGGCCTCATCTCGCCTGGAGGGCAAAACCTCCTGGATTTTCTCGAGTTGCGGCAGGTGCTCTCGACTTACGACGGGGACCTCAGGGACCCGCTCTGGTGGCCTCAGGAAAGGCCAGTCCCCATGCGAGTTCCTCGGGGGCCTCTGGGGATTCCTCTCCCGTCGATGCCAGGGCCTAAGTCCTTGTGTGGAGTCGGGGCCGGAACCTGAGGATTCCTCTCCAGTGCTGACATGGATCTTGGGGTATTTCTGGATTCTCCCCAGGGGAGTCAGTCCTCGTCTCGAATGCGGGCATGCACTTGCGCTTTCCTCCAGAGCGGTAGCAGCAGTGTCACGCAGTTCGCCGCATGGATCAAAGGATCTATGGTTTTCCCTCGAGTCTTTCCCACGAGGCTTTCCCACGAGGCTTTCCCACAGGGCTGTCCCACGTGCACACGTGGTGGGAGTCGATCGTCGGCTTGAACGTCAAGGCAGTGCAGGGAAAACAGGTTCCTCTGGAATGGACTGACACATCTGGGGGACTCGTGGAATGGTGGCATGACCCTGGAGTTCCTCTCGCCTTTCCTGTGGAGAGCGCCTCCTCTTGAGATGCGACGGGAACGCCGGGATTCTTCCCTACGAAACAGGGAAAGGATCCCTCATCTCGAGCTAGGAGGCGGAAACGGGGCTCCCCTGGATGTGTGCGGGACGCCACGTGCTTCCTCTGGAGTGGAGATGGGTATGTCGGGAAACTTCTTGAGTTGCAGCAAGTGTGTGAAGGACCCTTTGGAAGTTCCAGTGGTTAGATGTGATTGGCCTCGAGAAGCCTCAGCGAAAATGGGCCTCATCTCTCCTGGAGGGCAAAACCTCCTGGATTTTCTCGAGTTGCGGCAGGTGCTCTCGACTTACGACGGGGACCTCAGGGAACCGCTCTGTTGGCCTCAGGAAAGGCCAGTCCCCATGCGAGTTCCTCGGGGGCTTCTCGGGATTCCTCTCCCGACGATGCCGGGGCCTAAGACCTTGTGTGGAGTCGGGGCCGGAACCTGAGGATTCCTCTCCAGTGCTGACATGGATCTTGGGGTACTTCTGGAGTCTCCCCAGGGGAGTCAGTCCTCGTGTCGAATGCGGGCATGCACTTGCGCTTTCCTCCAGAGCGGTAGCAGCAGTGTCACGCAGTCCTCCGCGGGGATCAAAGGATCTATGGTTTTCCCTCGAGTCTTTCCCACGAGGCTTTCCCACGAGGCTTTCCCACAGGGCTGTCCCACGTGCACACGTGGTGGGAGTCGATCCTCGGCTTGAACGTCAAGGCAGTGCAGGGAAAAAAGATTCCTCTGGAATGGACTGACACATCTGGGGGACTCTTGGAATGGTGGCAAGACCCTGGAGTTCCTCTCGCCTTTCCTGTGGAGAGCGCCTCCGCTTGAGATGCGACGGGAACACCGGGAATTCTTTCCCTACCAAACAGGGAAAGGATCCCTCATCTCGAGCTAGGAGGCGGAAACGGGGCTCCCCTGGATGTGTGTGGGACCCCACGTGCTTCCTCTCGAGTGGAGACAGGTATGTCGGGGAACTTCTTGAGTTGCAGCAAGGGTGTGAAGGACCCTTTGGAAGTTCCAGTGGTTAGATCTGATTGGCCTCGAGAAGCCTCAGCGGAAATGGGCCTCATCTCGCCTGGAGGGCAAAACCTCCTGGATTTTCTCGAGTTGCGGCAGGTGCTCTCGAGTTACGACGGGGACCTCAGGGACCCGCTCTGGTGGCCTCAGGAAAGGCCAGTCCCCATGCGAGTTCCTCGGGGGCCTCTCGGGATTCCTCTCCCGTCGATGCCGGGGCCTAAGACCTTGTGTGGAGTCGGGGCCGGAACCTGAGGATTCCTCTCCAGTGCTGACATGGATCTTGGGGTACTTCTGGAGTCTCCCCAGGGGAGTCAGTCCTCGTCTCGAATGCGGGCATGCACTTGCGCTTTCCTCCAGAGCGGCAGCAGCAGTGTCACGCAGTCCGCCGCGTGGATCAAAGGATCTATGGTTTTCCCTCGAGTCTTTCCCACGAGGCTTTCCCACGAGGCTTTCCCACAGGGCTGTCCCACGTGCACACGTGGTGGGAGTCGATCCTCGGCTTGAACGTCAAGGCAGTGCAGGGAAAACAGGTTCCTCTGGAATGGACTGACACATCTGGGGGCTCTTGGAATGGTGGCATGACCCTGGAGTTCCTCTCGCCTTTCCTGTGGAGAGCGCCTCCTCTTGAGATGCGACGGGAACGCCGGGAATTCTTTCCCTAGGAAACAGGGAAAGGATCCCTCATCTCGAGCTAGGAGGCGGAAACGGGGCTCCCCTTGATGTGTGCGGGACACCACGTGCTTCCTCTCGAGTGCAGACTTGTATGTCGGGGAACTTCTTGAGTTGCAGAAAGGGTGTGAAGGACCCTTTGGAAGTTCCAGTGGTTAGATGTGATTGGCCTCGAGATGCCTCAGCGGAAATGGGCCTCATCTCGCCTGGAGGGCAAAACCTCCTGGATTTTCTCGAGTTGCGGCAGGTGCTCTCGACTTACGACGGGGACCTCAGGGACCCGCTTGGTGGCCTCAGGAAAGGCCAGTCCCCATGCGAGTTCCTCGGGGGCCTCTCGGGATTCCTCTCCCGTCGATGCCGGGGCCTAAGACCTTGTGTGGAGTCGGGGCCGGAACCTGAGGATTCCTCTCCAGTGCTGACATGGATCTTGGGGTACTTCTGGAGTCTCCCCAGGGGAGTCAGTCCTCGTCTCGAATGCGGGCATGTACTTGGGCTTTCCTCCAGAGCGGTAGCAGCAGTGTCACGCAGTCCACCGCATGTATCAAAGGATCTATGGTTTTCCCTCGAGTCTTTCCCACGAGGCTTTCCCACGAGGCTTTCCCACAGGGCTGTCCCACGTGCACACGTGGTGGGAGTCGATCCTCGGCTTGAACGTCAAGGCAGTGCAGGGAAAACAGGTTCCTCTGGAATAGACTGACACATCTGGGGGACTCTTGGAATGGTGGCACGACCCTGGAGTTCCTCTCGCCTTTCATGTGGAGAGCGTCTCCTCTTGAGATGCGACGGGAACGCCGGGAATTCTTTCCCTAGGAAACAGGGAAAGGATCCCTCATCTCGAGCTAGGAGGCGGAAACGGGGCTCCCCTGGATGTGTGCGGGACCATCGTGCTTCCTCTCGAGTGGAGACGGGTATGTCGGGGAACTTCTTGAGTTGCAGCAAGGGTGAGAAGGACCCTTTGGATGTTCCAGTGGTTAGACGTGATTAGCCTCAAGAAGCCTCAGCGGAAATGGGCCTCATCTCGCCTGGAGGGCAAAACCTCCTGGATTTTCTCGAGTTGCGGCAGGTGCTCTCGACTTACGACGGGGACCTCAGGGACCCGCCCTGGTGGCCTCAGGAAAGGCCAGTCCCCATGCGAGTTCCTCGGGGGCCTCTCGGGATTCCTCTCCCGTCGATGCCGGGGCCTAAGACCTTGTGTGGAGTCGGGGCCAGAACCTGAGGATTCCGCTCCAGTGCTGACATGGATCTTGGGGTACTTCTGGAGTCTCCCCAGGGGAGTCAGTCCTCGTCTCGAATGCGGGCATACACTTGCGCTTTCCTCCAGAGCGGTAGCAGCAGTGTCATGCAATCCGCCGCGTGGATCAAAGGATCTATGGTTTTCCCTCGAGTCTTTCCCACGAGGCTTTCCCACAAGGCTTTCCCACAGGGCTGTCCCACGTGCACACGTGGTGGGAGTCGATCCTCGGCTTGAACGTCAAGGCAGTGCAGGGAAAACAGGTTCCTCTGGAATGGACTGACACATCTGGGGGACTCTTGGAATGGTGGCACGACCCTGGAGTTCCTCTCGCCTTTCCTGTGGAGAGCGCCTCCTCTTGAGATGCGACGGGAACGCCGGGAATTCTTTCCCTACGAAACAGGGAAAGGATCCCTCATCTCGAGCTAGGAGGCGGAAACGGGGCTCCCCTGGATGTGTGCGGGACACTCGTGCTTCCTCTCGAGTGGAGACGGGTATGTCGGGGAACTTCTTGAGTTGCAGCAACGGTGAGAAGGACCCTTTGGATGTTCCAGTGTTTAGATGTGATTAGCCTCGAGAAGCCTCAGCGGAAATGGGCCTCATCTCGCCTGGAGGGCAAAACCTCCTGGATTTTCTCGAGTTGCGGCAGGTGCTCTCGACTTACGACGGGGACCTCAGGGACCCGCTCTGGTGGCCTCAGGAAAGGCCAGTCCCCATGCGAGTTTCTCGGGGGCCTCTCGGGATTCCTCTCCCGTCGATGCCGGGGCCTAAGACCTTGTGTGGAGTCGGGGCCGGAACCTGAGGATTCCTCTACAGTGCTGAAATGGATCTTGGGGTACTTCTGGAGTCTCCCCAGGGGAGTCAGTCCTCGTCTCGAATGCGGGCATGCACTTGCGCTTTCCTCCAGAGCGGTAGCAGCAGTGTCACGCAGTCCACCGCGTGGATCAAAGGATCTATGGTTTTCCCTCGAGTCTTTCTCACGAGGCTTTCCCACGAGGCTTTCCCACAGGGCTGTCCCAAGTGCACACGTGGTGGGAGTCGATCCTCAGCTTGAACGTCAAGGCAGTGCAGGGAAAACAGTTTCCTCTGGAATGGACTGACACATCTGGGGGACTCTTGGAATGGTGGCACGACCCTGGAGTTCCTCTCGCCTTTCCTGTGGAGAGCGCCTCCTCTTGAGATGCGACGGGAACGCCGGGAATTCTTTCCCTACGAAACAGGGAAAGGATCCCTCATCTCGAGCTAGGAGGCGGAAACGGGGCTCCCCTGGATGTGTGCGGGACCCTGGTGCTTCCTCTCGAGTGGAGACGGGTATGTCGGGGAACTTCTTGAGTTGCAGCAAGGGTGAGAAGGACCCTTTGGATGTTCCAGTGGTTAGATGTGATTAGCCTCGAGAAGCCTGAGCGGAAATGGGCCTCATCTCGCCTGGAGGGCAAAACCTCCTGGATGTTCTCGAGTTGCGGCAGGTGCTCTCGACTTACGACGGGGACCTCAGGGACCCGCTCTGGTGGCCTCAGGAAAGGCCAGTCCCCATGCGAGTTCCTCGGGGTCCTCTCGGGATTCCTCTCCCGTCGATGCCGGGGCCTAAGACCTTGTGTGGAGTCGGGGCCGGAACCTGAAGATTCCTCTCCAGTGCTGACATGGATCTTGGGGTACTTCTGGAGTCTCCCCAGGGGAGTCAGTCCTCGTCTCGAATGCGGGCATGCACTTGCGCTTTCCTCCAGAGCGGTAGCAGCAGTGTCACGTAGTCCACCGCGTGTATCAAATGATCTATGGTTTTCCCTCGAGTCTTTCCCACGAGGCTTTCCCACGAGGCTTTCCCACAGGGCTGTCCCACGTGCACACGTGGTGGGAGTCGATCCTCGGCTTGAACGTCAAGGCAGTGCAGGGAAAACAGGTTCCTCTGGAATGGACTGACACATCTGGGGGACTCTTGGAATGGTGGCACGACCCTGGAGTTCCTCTCACCTTTCCTGTGGAGAGCGCCTCCTCTTGAGATGCGACGGGAACGCCGGGAATTCTTTCCCTACGAAACAGGGAAAGGATCCCTCATCTCGAGCTAGGAGGCGGAAACGGGGCACCCCTGGATGTGTGCGGGACCCTCGTGCTTCCTCTCGAGTGGAGACGTGTATGTCGGGGAACTTCTTGAGTTGCAGCAAGGGTGAGAATGACCCTTTGGATGTTCCAGTGGTTAGATGTGATTAGCCTCGAGAAGCATCAGCGGAAATGGGCCTCATCTCGCCTGGAGGGCAAAACCTCCTGGATTTTCTCAAGTTGCGGCAGGTCCTCTCGACTTATGACGGGGACCTCAGGGACCCGCCCTGGTGGCCTCAGGAAAGGCCAGTCCCCATGCGAGTTCCTGGGGGCCTCTCGGGATTCCTCTCCCGTCGATGCCGGGGCCTAAGACCTTGTGTGGAGTCGGGGCCAGAACCTGAGGATTCCGCTCCAGTGCTGACATGGATCTTGGGGTACTTCTGGAGTCTCCCCAGGGGAGTCAGTCCTCGTCTCGAATGCGGGCATACACTTGCGCTTTCCTCCAGAGCGGTAGCAGCAGTGTCATGCAATCCGCCGCGTGGATCAAAGGATCTATGGTTTTCCCTCGAGTCTTTCCCACGAGGCTTTCCCACGAGGCTTTCCCACAGGGCTGTCCCACGTGCACACGTGGTGGGAGTCGATCCTCGGCTTGAACGTCAAGGCAGTGCAGGGAAAACAGGTTCCTCTGGAATGGACTGACACATCTGGGGGACTCTTGGAATGGTGGCACGACCCTGGAGTTCCTCTCGCCTTTCCTGTGGAGAGCGCCTCCTCTTGAGATGCGACGGGAACGCCGGGAATTCTTTCCCTACGAAACAGGGAAAGGATCCCTCATCTCGAGCTAGGAGGCGGAAACGGGGCTCCCCTGGATGTGTGCGGGACACTCGTGCTTCCTCTCGAGTGGAGACGGGTATGTCGGGGAACTTCTTGAGTTGCAGCAAGGGTGAGAAGGACCCTTTGGATGTTCCAGTGTTTAGATGTGATTAGCCTCGAGAAGCCTCAGCGGAAATGGGCCTCATCTCGCCTGGAGGGCAAAACCTCCTGGATTTTCTCGAATTGCGGCAGGTGCTCTCGACTTACGACGGGGACCTCAGGGACCCGCTCTGGTGGCCTCAGGAAAGGCCAGTCCCCATGCGAGTTCCTCGGGGGCCTCTCGGGATTCCTCTCCCGACGATGCCGGGGCCTAAGACCTTGTGTGGAGTCGGGGCCGGAACCTGAGGATTCCTCTACAGTGCTGACATGGATCTTGGGGTACTTCTGGAGTCTCCCCAGGGGAGTCAGTCCTCGTCTCGAATGCGGGCATGCACTTGCGCTTTCCTCCAGAGCGGTAGCATCAGTGTCACGCAGTCCACCGCGAGGATCAAAGGATCTATGGTTTTCCCTCGAGTCTTTCCCACGAGGCTTTCCCACGAGGCTTTCCCACAGGGCTGTCCCAAGTGCACACGTGGTGGGAGTCGATCCTCAGCTTGAACGTCAAGGCAGTGCAGGGAAAACAGTTTCCTCTGGAATGGACTGACACATCTGGGGGACTCTTGGAATGGTGGCACGACCCTGGAGTTCCTCTCGCCTTTCCTGTGGAGAGCGCCTCCTCTTGAGATGCGACGGGAACGCCGGGAATTCTTTCCCTACGAAATAGGGAAAGGATCCCTCATCTCGAGCTAGGAGGCGGAAACGGGGCTCCCCTGGATGTGTGCGGGACCCTGGTGCTTCCTCTCGAGTGGAGACTGGTATGTCGGGGAACTTCTTGAGTTGCAGCAAGGGTGAGAAAGACCCTTTGGATGTTCCAGTGGTTAGATGTGATTAGCCTCGAGAAGCCTCAGCGGAAATGGGCCTCATCTCGCCTGGAGGGCAAAACCTCCTGGATGTTCTCGAGTTGCGGCAGGTGCTCTCGACTTACGACGGGGACCTCAGGGACCCGCTCTGGTGGCCTCAGGAAAGGCCAGTCCCCATGCGAGTTCCTCGGGGTCCTCTCGGGATGCCTCTCCCGTCGATGCCGGGGCCTAAGACCTTGTGTGGAGTCGGGGCCGGAACCTGAGGATTCCTCTCCAGTGCTGACATGGATCTTGGGGTACTTCTGGAGTCTCCCCAGGGGAGTCAGTCCTCGTCTCGAATGCGGGCATGCACTTGCGCTTTCCTCCAGAGCGGTAGCAGCAGTGTCACGCAGTCCACCGCGTGTATCAAATGATCTATGGTTTTCCCTCGAGTCTTTCACACGAGGCTTTCCCACGAGGCTTTCCCACAGGGCTGTCCCACGTGCACACGTGGTGGGAGTCGATCCTCGGCTTGAACGTCAAGGCAGTGCAGGGAAAACAGGTTCCTCTGGAATGGACTGACACATCTGGGGGACTCTTGGAATGGTGGCACGACCCTGGAGTTCCTCTCGCCTTTCCTGTGGAGAGCGCCTCCTCTTGAGATGCGACGGGAACGCCGGGAATTCTTTCCCTACGAAACAGGGAAAGGATCCCTCATCTCGAGCTAGGAGGCGGAAACGGGTCTCCCCTGGATGTGTGCGGGACCCTCGTGCTTCCTCTCGAGTGGAGACGGGTATGTCGGGGAACTTCTTGAGTTGCAGCAAGGGTGAGAATGACCCTTTGGATGTTCCAGTGGTTAGATGTGATTAGCCTCGAGAAGCATCAGCGGAAATGGGCCTCATCTCGCCTGGAGGGCAAAACCTCCTGGATTATCTCGAGTTGCGGCAGGTGCTCTCGACTTACGACGGGGACCACAGGGACCCGCCCTGGTGGCCTCAGGAAAGGCCAGTCCCCATGCGAGTTCCTCGGGGGCCTCTCGGGATTCCTCTCCCCTCGATGCCGGGGCCTAAGACCTTGTGTGGAGTCGGGGCCGGAACCTGAGGATTCCTCTCCAGTGCTGACATGGATCTTGGGGTACTTCTGGAGTCTCCCCAGGGGAGTCAGTCCTCGTCTCGAATGCGGGCATGCACTTGCGCTTTCCTCCAGGGCGGTAGCAGCAGGGTCACGCAGTCCGCCGCGTGGATCAAAGGATCTATGGTTTTCCCTCGAGTCTTTCCCACGAGGCTTTCCCACGAGGCTTTCCCACAGGGCTGTCCCACGTGCACACGTGGTGGGAGTCGATCCTCGGCTTGAACGTCAAGGCAGTGCAGGGAAAAGAGGTTCCTCTGGAATGGACTGACATATCTGGGGGACTCTTGGAATGGTGGCACGACCCTGGAGTTCCTCTCGTCTTTCCTGTGGAGAGCGCCTCCTATTGAGATGCGACGGGAACGCCGGGAATTCTTTCCCTACGAAACAGGGAAAGGATCCCTCATTTCGAGCTAGGAGGCGGAAACGGGGCTCCCCTGGATGTGTGCGGGACCCCACGTGCTTCCTCTCGAGTGGAGACGGGTATGTCGGGGAACTTCTTGAGTTGCAGCAAGGGTGTGAAGGACCCTTTGGAAGTTCCAGTGGTTAGACGTGATTAGCCTCGAGAAGCCTCAGCGGAAATGGGCCTCATCTCGCCTGGAGGGCAAAACCTCCTGGATTTTCTCGAGTTGCGGCAGGTGCTCTCGACTTAGGACGGGGACCTCCGGGACCCGCTCTGGTGGCCTCAGGAAAGGCCAGTCCCCATGCGAGTTCCTCGGGGGCCTCTCGGGATTCCTCTCCCGTCGATGCCGGGGCCTAAGACCTTGTGTGGAGTCGGGGCCGGAACCTGAGGATTCCTCTCCAGTGCTGACATGGATCTTGGGGTAATTCTGGAGTCTCCCCAGGGGAGTCAGTCCTCGTCTCGAATGCGGGCATGCACTTGCGCTTTCCTCCAGAGCAGTAGCAGCAGTGTCACGCAATCCGCCGCGTGGATCAAAGGATCTATGGTTTTCCCTCGAGTCTTTCCCACGAGGCTTTCCCACGAGGCTTTCCCACAGGGCTGTCTCACGTGCACACGTGGTAGGAGTCGATCCTCGGCTTGAACGTCAAGGCAGTGCAGGGAAAACAGGTTCCTCTGGAATGGACTGACACATCTGGGGGTCTCTTGGAATGGTGCCACGACCCTGGAGTTCCTCTCGCCTTTCCTGTGGAGAGCGCCTCCTCTTGAGATGCGACGGGAACGCCGGGAATTCTTTCCCTACTAAACAGGGAAAGGATCCCTCATCTCGAGCTAGGAGGCGGAAACGGGGCTCCCCTGGATGTGTGCGGGACCCCACGTGCTTCCTCTCGAGTGGAAACGGGTATGTCGCGGAACTGCTTGAGTTGCAGCAAGGGTGTGAAGGACCCTTTGGAAGTTCCAGTGGTTAGATGTGATTAGCCTCGAGAAGCCTCAGCGGAAATGGGCCTCATCTCGCCTGGAGGGCAAAACCTCCTGGATTTTCTGGAGTTGTGGCAGGTGCTCTCGACTTACCACGGGGACCTCAGGGACCCGCTCTGGTGGCCTCAGGAAAGGCCAGTCCCCATGCGAGTTCCTCGGGGGCCTCTCAGGATTCCTCTCTCGAAGATGCCGGGGCCTAAAACCTTGTGTGGAGTCGGGGCCGGAACCTGAGGATTCCTCTCCAGTGCTGACATGGATTTTGGGGTACTTCTGGAGTCTCCCCAGGGGAGTCAGTCCTCGTCTCGAATGCGGGCATGCACTTGCGCTTTCCTCCAGAGCAGTAGCAGCAGTGTCACGCAATCCGCCGCGTGGATCAACGGATCTATGGTTTTCCCTCGAGTCTTTCCCACGAGGCTTTCCCACGAGGCTTTCCCACAGGGCTGTCTCACGTGCACACGTGGTAGGAGTCGATCCTCGGCTTGAACGTCAAGGCAGTGCAGGGAAAACAGGTTCCTCTGGAATGGACTGACACATCTGGGGGTCTCTTGGAATGGTGCCACGACCCTGGAGTTCCTCTCGCCTTTCCTGTGGAGAGCGCCTCCTCTTGAGATGCGACGGGAACGCCGGGAATTCTTTCCCTACTAAACAGGGAAAGGATCCCTCATCTCGAGCTAGGAGGCGGAAACGGGGCTCCCCTGGATGTGTGCGGGACCCACGTGCTTCCTCTCGAGTGGAAACGGGTATGTCGCGGAACTGCTTGAGTTGCAGCAAGGGTGTGAAGGACCCTTTGGAAGTTCCAGTGGTTAGATGTGATTAGCCTCGAGAAGCCTCAGCGGAAATGGGCCTCATCTCGCCTGGAGGGCAAAACCTCCTGGATTTTCTGGAGTTGTGGCAGGTGCTCTCGACTTACCACGGGGACCTCAGGGACCCGCTCTGGTGGCCTCAGGAAAGGCCAGTCCCCATGCGAGTTCCTCGGGGGCCTCTCAGGATTCCTCTCTCGAAGATGCCGGGGCCTAAAACCTTGTGTGGAGTCGGGGCCGGAACCTGAGGATTCCTCTCCAGTGCTGACATGGATTTTGGGGTACTTCTGGAGTCTCCCCAGGGGAGTCAGTCCTCGTCTCGAATGCGGGCATGCACTTGCGCTTTCCTTCAGAGCGGTAGCAGCAGTGTCACGCAGTCCGCCGCGTAGATCAAAGGATCTATGGTTTTCCCTCGAGTCTTTCCCACGAGGCTTTCCCACGAGGCTTTCCCACAGGGCTGTACCACGTGCACACGTGGTGGGAGTCGATCCTCGGCTTGAACGTCAAGGCAGTGCAGGGAAAACAGGTTCCTCCGGAATGGACTGACACATCTGGGGGTCTCTTGGAATGGTTGCACGACCCTGGAGTTCCTCTCCCCTTTCCTGTGGATAGTGCCTCATTTTGAGATGCGACGGGAACGCCGGGAAATCTTTCCCTACGAAACAGGGAAAGGATCCCTCATCTCGAGCTAGGAGGCGGAAATGGGGCTCCCCTGGATGTGTGCGGGACCCCATGTGCTTCCTCTCAAGTGGAGACGGGTATGTCGGGGAACTTCTTGAGTTGCACCAAGGGTGTGAGGACCCTTTGGAAGTTCCAGTGGTTAGATGTGATTAGCCTCGAGAAGCCTCAGCGGAAATGGGCCTCATCTCGACTGGAGGGCAAAACCTCCTGGATTTTCTCGTGTTGCGGCAGGTGCTCTCGACTTACGACGGGGACCTCAGGGACCCGCTCTGGTGGCCTCTGGAAAGGCCAGTCCCCATGCGAGTTCCTCGGGGGCCTCTCGGGATTCCTCTCCCGTCGATGCCGGGGCCTAAGACCTTGTGTGGAGTCGGGGCCGGAACCTGAGGATTCCTCTCCAGTGCTGACATGGATCTTGGGCTAATTCTGGAGTCTCCCCAGGGGAGTCAGTCCTCGTCTCGAATGCGGGCATGCTCTTGCGCTTTCCTCCAGAGCGGTAGCAGCAGTGTCTCGCAGTCCGCCGCGTGGATCAAAGGATCTATGGTTTTCCCTCGAGTCTTTCCCACGAGGCTTTCCCACGAGGCTTTCCCACAGGGCTGTCCCACGTGCACACGTGGTGGGAGTCGATCCTCGGCTTGAACGTCAAGGCAGTGCAGGGAAAACAGGTTCCTCTGGAATGAACTGACACATCTGGGGGACTCTTGGAATGGTGGCACGACCCTGGAGTTCCTCTCGCCTTTCCTGTGGAGAGCGCCTCCTCTTGAGATGCGACGGGAACGCCGGGAATTCTTTCCCTACGAAACAGGGAAAGGATCCCTCATCTCGAGCTAGGAGGCGGAAACGGGCTCCCCTGGATGTGTGCGGGACACCACGTGTTTCCTCTCGAGTGCAGACGGGTATGTCGGGGAACTTCTTGAGTTGCAGCAAGGGTGTGAAGGACCCTTTGGAAGTTCCAGTGGTTAGATGTGATTGGCCTCGAGAAGCCTCAGCGGAAATGGGCCTCATCTCGCCTGGAAGGCAAAACCTCCTGGATTTTCTCGAGTTGCGGCAGGTGCTCTCGACTTACGACGGGGACCTCAGGGAACCGCTCTGGTGGCCTCAGGAAAGGCCAGTCCCCATGCGAGTTCCTCGGGGGCCTCTCGGGATTCCTCTCCCGTCGATGCCGGGGCCTAAGACCTTGTGTGGAGTCGGGGCCGGAACCTGAGGATTCCTCTCCAGTGCTGACATGGATCTTGGGGTACTTCTGGAGTTTCCCCAGGGGAGTCAGTCCTCGTTTCGAATGCGGGCATGCACTTGCGCTTTCCTCCAGAGCGGTAGCAGCAGTGTCACGCAGTCCGCCGCGTGGATCAAAGGATCTATGGTTTTCCCTCGAGTCTTTCCCACGAGGCTTTCCCACGAGGCTTTCCCACAGGGCTGTCCCACGTGCACACGTGGTGGGAGTGGATCCTCGGCTTGAACGTCAAGGCAGTGCAGGGAAAACAGGTTCCTCTGGAATGGACTGACACATCTGGGGGACTCTTGGAATGGTGGCACGACCCTGGAGTTCCTCTCGCTTTTCCTGTGGAGACCGCCTCCTCTTGAGATGCGACGGGAACGCCGGGAATTCTTTCCCTACGAAACAGGGAAAGGATCCCTCATCTCGAGCTAGGAGGCGGAAACGGGGCTCCCCTGGATGTGTGCGGGACCCACGGGCTTCCTCTCGAGTGGAGACGGGTATGTCGGGGCACTTCTTGAGTTGCAGCAAGGGTGTGAAGGACCCTTTGGAAGTTCCAGTGGTTAGACGTGATTAGCCTCGAGAAGCCTCAGCGGAAATGTACCTCATCTCGCCTGGAGGGCAAAACCTCCTGGATTTTCTCGAGTTGCGGCAGGTGCTCTCGACCTACGACGGGGACCTCAGGGACCCGCTCTGGTGGTCTCAGGAAAGGCCAGTCCCCATGCGAGTTCCTCGGGGGCCTCTCGGGATTCCCCTCCCGTCGATGCCGGGGCCTAAGACCTTGTGTGGAGTCGGGGCCGGAACCTGAGGATTCCTCTCCAGTGCTGACATGGATCTTGGGGTACTTCTGGAGTCTCCCCAGGGGAGTCAGTCCTCGTCTCGAATGCGGGCATGCACTTGCGCTTTCCTCCAGAGCGGTCCCAGCAGTGTCACGCAGTCCGCCGCGTGGATCAAAGGATCTATGGTTTTCCCTCGAGTCTTTCCCACGAGGCTTTCCCACGAGGCTTTCCCACAGGGCTGTCCCACGTGCACACGTGGTGGGAGTCGATCCTCGGCTTGAACGTCAAGGCAGTGCAGGGAAAACAGGTTCCTCTGGAATGGACTGACACATCTGGGGGACTCTTGGAATGGTGTCACGACCCTGGAGTTCCTCTCGCCTTTCCTGTGGAGAGCGCCTCCTCTTGAGATGCGACGGGAACGCCGGGAATTCTTTCCCTACGAAACAGGGAAAGGATCCCTCATCTCGAGCTAGGAGGCGGAAACGGGGCTCCCCTGGATGTGTGCGGGACACCACGTGCTTCTTCTCGAGTGCAGACGGGTATGTCGGGGAACTTCTTGAGTTGCAGCAAGGGTGTGAAGGACCCTTTGGAAGTTCCAGTGGTTAGATGTGATTGGCCTCGAGAAGCCTCAGCTGAAATGGGCCTCATCTCGCCTGGAGGGCAAAACCTCCTGGATTTTCTCGAGTTGTGGCAGGTGCTCTCGACTTACGACGGGGACCTCAGGGAACCGCTCTGGTGGCCTCAGGAAAGGCCAGTCCTCATGCGAGTTCCTCGGGGGCCTCTCGGGATTCCTCTCCCGTCGATGCCGGGGCCTAAGACCTTGTGTGGAGTCGGGGCCGGAACCTGAGGATTCCTCTCCAGTGCTGACATGGATCTTGGGGTACTTCTGGAGTTTCCCCAGGGGAGTCAGTCCTCGTCTCGAATGCGGGCATGCACTTGCGCTTTCCTCCAGAGCGGTAGCAGCAGTGTCACGCAGTCCGCCGCGTGGATCAAAGGATCTATGGTTTTCCCTCGAGTCTTTCCCACGAGGCTTTCCCACGAGGCTTTCCCACAGGGCTGTCCCACGTGCACACGTGGTGGGAGTCGATCCTCGGCTTGAACGTCAAGGCAGTGCAGGGAAAACAGGTTCCTCTGGAATGGACTGACACATCTGGGGGACTCTTGGAATGGTGGCACGACCCTGGAGTTCGTCTCGCTTTTCCTGTGGAGACCGACTCCTCTTGAGATGCGACGGGAACGCCGGGAATTCTTTCCCTACGAAACAGGGAAAGGATCCCTCATCTCGAGCTAGGAGGCGGAAACGGGGCTCCCCTGGATGTGTGCGGGACCCACGTGCTTCCTCTCGAGTGGAGACGGGTATGTCGGGGCACTTCTTGAGTTGCAGCAAGGGTGTGAAGGACCCTTTGGAATTTCCAGTTGTTAGACGTGATTAGCCTCGAGAATCCTCAGCGGAAATGTACCTCATCTCGCCTGGAGGGCAAAACCTCCTGGATTTTCTCGAGTTGGGGCAGGTGCTCTCGACCTACGACGGGGACCTCAGGGACCCGCTCTGGTGGTCTCAGGAAAGGCCAGTCCCCATGCGAGTTCCTCGGGGGCCTCTCGGGATTCCTCTCCCGTCGATGCCGGGGCCTAAGACCTTGTGTGGAGTCGGGGCCGGAACCTGAGGATTCCTCTCCAGTGCTGACATGGATCTTGGGGTACTTCTGGAGTCTCCCCAGGGGAGTCAGTCCTCGTCTCGAATGCGGGCATGCACTTGCGCTTTCCTCCAGAGCGGTCCCAGCAGTGTCACGCAGTCCGCCGCGTGGATCAAAGGATCTATGGTTTTTCCTCGAGTCTTTCCCACGAGGCTTTCCCACGAGGCTTTCCCACAGGGCTGTCCCACGTGCACACGTGGTGGGAGTCGATCCTCGGCTTGAACGTCAAGGCAGTGCAGGGAAAACAGGTTCCTCTGGAATGGACTGACACATCTGGGGGACTCTTGGAATGGTGGCACGACCCTGGAGTTCCTCTCGCCTTTCCTGTGGAGAGCGCCTCCTCTTGAGATGCGACGGGAACGCCGGGAATTCTTTCCCTACGAAACAGGGAAAGGATCCCTCATCTCGAGCTAGGAGGCGGAAACGGGGCTCCCCTGGATGTGTGCAGGACACCACGTGCTTCCTCTCGAGTGCAGACGGGTATGTCGGGGAACTTCTTGAGTTGCAGCAAGGGTGTGAAGGACCCTTTGGAAGTTCCAGTGGTTAGATGTGATTGGCCTCGAGAAGCCTCAGCGGAAATGGGCCTCATCTCGCCTGGAGGGCAAAACCTCCTGGATTTTCTCGAGTTGCGGCAGGTGGTCTCGACTTACGACGGGGACCTCAGGGAACCGCTCTGGTGCCCTCAGGAAAGGCCAGTCCTCATGCGAGTTCCTCGGGGGCCTCTCGGGATTCCTCTCCCGTCGATGCCGGGGCCTAAGACCTTGTGTGGAGTCGGGGCCGGAACCTGAGGATTCCTCTCCAGTGCTGACATGGATCTTGGGGTACTTCTGGAGTTTCCCCAGGGGAGTCAGTCCTCGTCTCGAATGCGGGCATGCACTTGCGCTTTCCTCCAGAGCGGTAGCAGCAGTGTCACGCAGTCCGCCGCGTGGATCAAAGGATCTATGGTTTTCCCTCAAGTCTTTCCCACGAGGCTTTCCCACGAGGCTTTCCCACAGGGCTGTCCCACGTGCACACGTGGTGGGAGTCGATCCTCGGCTTGAACGTCAAGGCAGTGCAGGGAAAACAGGTTCCTCTGGAATGGACTGACACATCTGGGGGACTCTTGGAATGGTGGCACGACCCTGGAGTTCCTCTCGCTTTCCCTGTGGAGACCGCCTCCTCTTGAGATGCGACGGGAACGCCGGGAATTCTTTCCCTACGAAACAGGGAAAGGATCCCTCATCTCGAGCTAGGAGGCGGAAACGGGGCTCCCCTGGATGTGTGCGGGACCCACGTGCTTCCTCTCGAGTGGAGACGGGTATGTCGGGGCACTTCTTGAGTTGCAGCAAGGGTGTGAAGGACCCTTTGGAAGTTCCAGTGGTTAGACGTGATTAGCCTCGAGAAGCCTCAGCGGAAATGTACCTCATCTCGCCTGGAGGGCAAAACCTCCTGGATTTTCTCGAGTTGCGGCAGGTGCTCTCGACCTACCCCGGGGACCTCAGGGACCCGCTCTGGTGGTCTCAGGAAAGGCCAGTCCCCATGCGAGTTCCTCGGGGGCCTCTCGGGATTCCTCTCCCGTCGATGCCGGGGCCTAAGACCTTGTGTGGAGTCGGGGCCGGAACCTGAGGATTCCTCTCCAGTGCTGACATGGATCTTGGGGTACTTCTGGAGTCTCCCCAGGGGAGTCAGTCCTCGTCTCGAATGCGGGCATGCACTTGCGCTTTCCTCCAGAGCGGTCCCAGCAGTGTCACGCAGTCCGCCGCGTGGATCAAAGGATCTATGTTTTTCCCTCGAGTCTTTCCCACGAGGCTTTCCCACGAGGCTTTCCCACAGGGCTGTCCCACGTGCACACGTGGTGGGAGTCGATCCTCGGCTTGAACGTCAAGGCAGTGCAGGGAAAACAGGTTCCTCTGGAATGGACTGACACATCTGGGGGACTCTTGGAATGGTGTCACGACCCTGGAGTTCCTCTCGCCTTTCCTGTGGAGAGCGCCTCCTCTTGAGATGCGACGGGAACGCCGGGAATTCTTTCCCTACGAAACAGGGAAAGGATCCCTCATCTCGAGCTAGGAGGCGGAAACGGGGCTCCCCTGGATGTGTGCGGGACACCACGTGCTTCCTCTCGAGTGCAGACGGGTATGTCGGGGAACTTCTTGAGTTGCAGCAAGGGTGTGAAGGACCCTTTGGAAGTTCCAGTGGTTAGATGTGATTGGCCTCGAGAAGCCTCAGCGGAAATGGGCCTCATCTCGCCTGGAGGGCAAAACCTCCTGGATTTTCTCGAGTTGCGGCAGGTGGTCTCGACTTACGACGGGGACCTCAGGGAACCGCTCTGGTGGCCTCAGGAAAGGCCAGTCCTCATGCGAGTTCCTCGGGGGCCTCTCGGGATTCCTCTCCCGTCGATGCCGGGGCCTAAGACCTTGTGTGGAGTCGGGGCCGGAACCTGAGGATTCCTCTCCAGTGCTGACATGGATCTTGGGGTACTTCTGGAGTTTCCCCAGGGGAGTCAGTCCTCGTCTCGAATGCGGGCATGCACTTGCGCTTTCCTCCAGAGCGGTAGCAGCAGTGTCACGCAGTCCGCCTCGTGGATCAAAGGATCTATGGTTTTCCCTCGAGTCTTTCCCACGAGGCTTTCTCACGAGGCTTTCCCACAGGGCTGTCCCACGTGCACACGTGGTGGGAGTCGATCCTCGGCTTGAACGTCAAGGCAGTGCAGGGAAAACAGGTTCCTCTGGAATGGACTGACACATCTGGAGGACTCTTGGAATGGTGGCACGACCCTGGAGTTCCTCTCGCTTTTCCTGTGGAGACCGCCTCCTCTTGAGATGCGACGGGAACGCCGGGAATTCTTTCCCTACGAAACAGGGAAAGGATCCCTCATCTCGAGCTAGGAGGCGGAAACGGGGCTCCCCTGGATGTGCGGGACCCACGTGCTTCCTCTCGAGTGGAGACGGGTATGTCGGGGCACTTCTTGAGTTGCAGCAAGGGTGTGAAGGACCCTTTGGAAGTTCCAGTGGTTAGACGTGATTAGCCTCGAGAAGCCTCAGCGGAAATGTACCTCATCTCGCCTGGAGGGCAAAACCTCCTGGATTTTCTCGAGTTGCGGCAGGTGCTCTCGACCTACGACGGGGACCTCAGGGACCCGCTCTGGTGGTCTCAGGAAAGGCCAGTCCCCATGCGAGTTCCTCGGGGGCCTCTCGGGATTCCTCTCCCGTCGATGCCGGGGCCTAAGACCTTGCGTGGAGTCGGGGCCGGAACCTGAGGATTCCTCTCCAGTGCTGACATGGATCTTGGGGTACTTCTGGAGTCTCACCAGGGGAGTCAGTCCTCGTCTCGAATGCGGGCATGCACTTGCGCTTTCCTCCAGGGCGGTAGCAGCAGTGTCACGCAGTCCGCCGCGTGGATCAAAGGATCTATGGTTTTCCCTCGAGTCTTTCCCACGAGGCTTTCCCACGAGGCTTTCCCACAGGGCTGTCCCACGTGCACACGTGGTGGGAGTCGATCCTCGGCTTGAACGTCAAGGCAGTGCAGGGAAAACAGGTTCCTCTGGAATGGACTGACACATCTGGGGGACTCTTGGAATGGTGGCACGACCCTGGAGTTCCTCTCCCCTTTCCTGTGGAGAGCGCCTCCTCTTGAGATGCGACGGGAACGCCGGGAATTCTTTCCCTACGAAACAGGGAAAGGATCCCTCATCTCGAGCTAGGAGGCGGAAACGGGGCTCCCCTGGATGTGTGCGGGACCCCACGTGCTTCCTCTCGAGTGCAGACGGGTATGTCGGGGAACTTCTTGAGTTGCAGCAAGGGTGTGAAGGACCCTTTGGAAGTTCCAGTGGTTAGATGTGATTGGCCTCGAGAAGCCTCAGCGGAAATGGGCCTCATCTCGCCTGGAGGGCAAAACCTCCTGGATTTTCTCGAGTTGCGGCAGGTGGTCTCGACTTACGACGGGGACCTCAGGGAACCGCTCTGGTGGCCTCAGGAAAGGCCAGTCCCCATGCGAGTTCCTCGGGGGCCTCTCGGGATTCCTCTCCCGTCGATGCCGGGGCCTAAGACCTTGTGTGGAGTCGGGGCCGGAACCTGAGGATTCCTCTCCAGTGCTGACATGGATCTTGGGGTACTTCTGGAGTTTCCCCAGGGGAGTCAGTCCTCGTCTCGAATGCGGGCATGCACTTGCGCTTTCCTCCAGAGCGGTAGCAGCAGTGTCACGCAGTCCGCCGCGTGGATCAAAGGATCTATGGTTTTCCCTCGAGTCTTTCCCACGAGGCTTTCCCACGAGGCTTTCCCACAGGGCTGTCCCACGTGCACACGTGGTGGGAGTCGATCCTCGGCTTGAACGTCAAGGAAGTGCAGGGAAAACAGGTTCCTCTGGAATGGACTGACACATCTGGGGGACTCTTGGAATGGTGGCACGACCCTGGAGTTCCTCTCGCTTTTCCTGTGGAGACCGCCTCCTCTTGAGATGCGACGGGAACGCCGGGAATTCTTTCCCTACGAAACAGGGAAAGGATCCCTCATCTCGAGCTAGAAGGCGGAAACGGGGCTCCCCTGGATGTGTGCGGGACCCACGTGCTTCCTCTCGAGTGGAGACGGGTATGTCGGGGCACTTCTTGAGTTGCAGCAAGGGTGTGAAGGACCCTTTGGAAGTTCCAGTGGTTAGACGTGATTAGCCTCGAGAAGCCTCAGCGGAAATGTACCTCATCTCGCCTGGAGGGCAAAACCTCCTGGATTTTCTCGAGTTGCGGCAGGTGCTCTCGACCTACGACGGGGACCTCAGGGACCCGCTCTGGTGGTCTCAGGAAAGGCCAGTCCCCATGCGAGTTCCTCGGGGGCCTCTCGGGATTCCTCTCCCGTCGATGCCGGGGCCTAAGATCTTGTGTGGAGTCGGGGCCGGAACCTGAGGATTCCTCTCCAGTGCTGACATGGATCTTGGGGTACGTCTGGAGTCTCCCCAAGGGAGTCAGTCCTCGTCTCGAATTCGGGCATGCACTTGCGCTTTCCTCCAGAGCGGTAGCAGCAGTGTCACGCAGTCCGCCGCGTGGATCAAAGGATCTATGGTTTTCCCTCGAGTCTTTCCCACGAGGCTTTCCCACGAGGCTTTCCCACAGGGCTGTCCCACGTGCACACGTGGTGGGAGTCGATCCTCGGCTTGAACGTCAAGGCAGTGCAGGGAAAACAGGTTCCTCTGGAATGGACTGACACATCTGGGGGATTATTGGAATGGTGGCCCGACCCTGGAGTTCCTCTCGCCTTTCCTGTTAAGAGCGCCTCCTCTTGAGATGCGACGGGAACGCCGGGAATTCTTTCCCTACGAAACAGGGAAAGGATCCCTCATCTCGTGCTAGGAGGCGGAAACGGGGCTCACCTGGATGTGTGCGGGACACCACGTGCTTCCTCTCGAGTGGAGACGGGTATGTCGGGGAACTTCTTGAGTTGCAGCAAGGGTGTGAAGGACCCTTTGGAAGTTCCAGTGGTTAGATGTGATTGGCCTCGAGAAGCCTCAGCGGAAATGGGCCTCATCTCGCCTGGAGGGCAAAACCTCCTGGATTTTCTCGAGTTGCGGAAGGTGCTCTCGACTTACGACGGGGACCTCAGGGACCCGCTCTGGTGGCCTCAGGAAAGGCCAGTCCCCATGCTAGTTCCTCGGGGGCCTCTCAGGATTCCTCTCCCGTCGATGCCGGGGCCTAAGACCTTGTGTGGAGTCGGGGCCGGAACCTGAGGATTCCTCTCCAGTGCTGACATGGATCTTGGGGTACTTCTGGAGTCTCCCCAGGGGAGTCAGTCCTCGTCTCGAATGCGGGCATGCACTTGCGCTTTCCTCCAGAGCGGTAGCAGCAGTGTCACGCAGTCCGCCGCGTGGATCAAAGGATCTATGGTTTTCCCTCGAGTCTTTCCCACGAGGCTTTCCCACGAGGCTTTCCCACAGGGCTGTCCCACGTGCACACGTGGTGGGAGTCGATCCTCGGCTTGAACGTCAAGGCAGTGCAGGGAAAACAGGTTCCTCTGGAATGGACTGACACATCTGGGGGATTATTGGAATGGTGGCCCGACCCTGGAGTTCCTCTCGCCTTTCCTGTTAAGAGCGCCTCCTCTTGAGATGCGACGGGAACGCCGGGAATTCTTTCCCTACGAAACAGGGAAAGGATCCCTCATCTCGTGCTAGGAGGCGGAAACGGGGCTCACCTGGATGTGTGCGGGACACCACGTGCTTCCTCTCGAGTGGAGACGGGTATGTCGGGGAACTTCTTGAGTTGCAGCAAGGGTGTGAAGGACCCTTTGGAAGTTCCAGTGGTTAGATGTGATTGGCCTCGAGAAGCCTCAGCGGAAATGGGCCTCATCTCGCCTGGAGGGCAAAACCTCCTGGATTTTCTCGAGTTGCGGAAGGTGCTCTCGACTTACGACGGGGACCTCAGGGACCCGCTCTGGTGGCCTCAGGAAAGGCCAGTCCCCATGCTAGTTCCTCGGGGGCCTCTCAGGATTCCTCTCCCGTCGATGCCGGGGCCTAAGACCTTGTGTGGAGTCGGGGCCGGAACCTGAGGATTCCTCTCCAGTGCTGACATGGATCTTGGGGTACTTCTGGAGTCTCCCCAGGGGAGTCAGTCCTCGTCTCGAATGCGGGCATGCACTTGCGCTTTCCTCCAGAGCGGTAGCAGCAGTGTCACGCAGTCCGCCGCGTGGATCAAAGGATCTATGGTTTTCCCTCGAGTCTTTCCCACGAGGCTTTCCCACGAGGCTTTCCCACAGGGCTGTCCCACGTGCACACGTGGTGGGAGTCGATCCTCGGCTTGAACGTCAAGGCAGTGCAGGAAAAACAGGTTCCTCTGGAATGGACTGACACATCTGGCGGACTCTTGGAATGGTGTCACGACCCTGGAGTTCCTCTCGCCTTTCCTGTGAAGAGCGCCTCCTCTTGAGATGCGACGGGAACGCCGGGAATTCTTTCCCTACGAAACAGGGAAAGGATCCCTCATCTCGAGCTAGGAGGCGGATACGGGGCTCCCCTGGATGTGTGCGGGACACCACGTGCTTCCTCTCGAGTGCAGACGGGTATGTCGGGGAACTTCTTGAGTTGCAGCAAAGGTGTGAAGGACCCTTTGGAAGTTCCAGTGGTTAGATGTGATTGGCCTCGAGAAGCCTCAGCGGAAATGGGCCTCATCTCGCCTGGAGGGCAAAACCTCCTGGATTTTCTCGAGTTGCGGTAGGTGGTCTCGACTTACGACGGGGACCTCAGGGAACCGCTCTGGTGGCCTCAGGAAAGGCCAGTCCCCATGCGAGTTCCTCGGGGGCCTCTCGGGATTCCTCTCCCGTCGATGCCGGGGCCTAAGACCTTGTGTGGAGTCGGGGCCGGAACCTGAGGATTCCTCTCCAGTGCTGACATGGATCTTGGGGTTCTTCTGGAGTCTCCCCAGGTGAGTCAGTCCTCGTCTCCAATGCGGGCATGCACTTGCGCTTTCCTCCAGAGCGGTAGCATCAGTGTCACGCAGTCCGTCGCGTGGATCAAAGGATCTATGGTTTTCCCTCGAGTCTTTCCCACGAGGCTTTCCCACGAGGCTTTCCCACAGGGCTGTCCCACGTGCACACGTGGTGGGAGTCGATCCTTGGCTTGAACGTCAAGGCAGTGCAGGGAAAACAGGTTCCTCTGGAATGGACTGACACATCTGGGGGACTCTTGGAATGGTGGCACGACCCTGGAGTTCCTCTCGCCTTTCCTGTGGAGAGCGCCTCCTCTTGAGATGCGACGGGAACGCCGGGAATTCTTTCCCTACGAAACAGGGAAAGGATCCCTCATCTCGAGCTAGGAGGCGGAAACGGGGCTCCCCTGGATGTGTGCGGGAACCCACGTGCTTCCTCTCGAGTGGAGACGGGTATGTCGGGGAATTTCTTGAGTTGCAGCAATGGTGTGAAGGACCCTTTGGAAGTTCTAGTGGTTAGATGTGATTGGCCTCGAGAAGCCTCAGCGGAAATGGGCCTCATCTCGCCTGAAGGGCAAAACCTCCTGGATTTTCTCGAGTTGCGGCAGGTGCTCTCGACTTACGACGGGACCTCAGGGAACCGCTAAGGTGGCCTCAGGAAAGGCCAGTCCCCATGCGAGTTCCTCGGGGGCCTCTCGGGATTCCTCTCCCGTTGATGCCGGGGCCTAAGACCTTGTGTGGAGTCGGGGCTGGAACCTGAGGATTCCTCTCCAGTGCTGACATGGATCTTGGGGTACTTCTGGAGTCTCCCCAGGGGAGTCAGTCCTCGTCTCGAATGCGGGCATGCATTGCGCTTTCCTCCAGAGCGGTAGCAGCAGTGTCACGCAGTCCGCCGCGTGGATCAAAGGATCTATGGTTTTCCCTCGAGTCTTTCCCACGAGGCTTTCCCACGAGGCTTTCCCACAGGGCTGTCCCAAGTGCACACGTGGTGGGAGTCGATCCTCGGCTTGAACGTCAAGGCAGTGCAGGGAAAACAGGTTCCTCTGGAATGGACTGACACATCTGGGGGACTCTTGGAATGGTGGCACGACCCTGGAGTTCCTCTCGCCTTTCCTGTGGAGAGCGCCTCCTCTTGAGATGCGACGGGAACGCCGGGAAATCTTTCCCTACGAAACAGGGAAAGGATCCCTCATCTCGAGCTAGGAGGCGGAAACGGGGCTCCCCTGGATGTGTACGGGACCCACGTGCTTCCTCTCGAGTGGAGACGGGTATGTCGGGGAACTTCTTGAGTTGCAGCAAGGGTGTGAAGGACCCTTTGGAAGTTCCAGTGGTTAGATGTGATTGGCCTCGAGAAGCCTCAGCGGAAATGGGCCTCATCTCGCCTGGAGGGCAAAACCTCCTGGATTTTCTCGAGTTGCGGCAGGTGCTCTCGACTTACGACGGGGACCTCAGGGACCCGCTCTGGTGGCCTCAGGAAAGGCCAGTCCCCATGCGAGTTCCTCGGGGGCCTGTCGGGATTCCTCTCCCGTCGATGCCGGGGCCTAAGACCTTGTGTGGAGTCGGGGCCGGAACCTGAGGATTCCTCTCCAGTGCTGACATGGATCTTGGGGTACTTCTGGAGTCTCCCCAGGGGAGTCAGTCCTCGTCTCGAATGCGGGCATGCACTTGGGCTTTCCTTCAGAACGGTAGCAGCAGTGTCACGCAGTCCGCCGCGTGGATCAAAGGATCTATGGTTTTCCCTCGAGTCTTTCCCACGAGGCTTTCCCACGAGGCTTTCCCACAGGGCTGTCCCACGTGCACACGTGGTGGGAGTCGATCCTCGGCTTGAACGTCAAGGCAGTGCAGGGAAAACAGGTTCCTCTGGAATGGACTGACACATCTGGGGGACTCTTGGAATGGTGTCACGACCCTGGAGTTCCTCTCGCCTTTCCTGTGGAGAGCGCCTCCTCTTGAGATGCGACTGGAACGCCGGGAATTCTTTCCCTACGAAAAAGGGAAGGATCCCTCATCTCGAGCTAGGAGGCGGAAACGGGGCTCCCATGCATGTGTGCGGGACCCCACGTGCTTCCTCTCGAGTGGAGACGGGTATGTCGGGGAACTTCTTGAGTTGCAGCAATGGTGTGAAGAACCCTTTGGAAGTTCCAGTGGTTAGATGTGATTGGCCTCGAGAAGCCTCAGCGGAAATGGGCCTCATCTCGCCTGGAAGGCAAAACCTCCTGGATTTTCTCGAGTTGCGGCAGGTGCTCTCGACTTACGACGGGGACCTCAGGGACCCGCTCTGGTGGCCTCAGGAAAGGCCAGTCCCCATGCGAGTTCCTCTGGGGCCTCTCGGGATTCCTCTCCCGTCGATGCCGGGGCCTAAGACCTTGTGTGGAGTCGGGGCCGGAACCTGAGGATTCCTCTCCAGTGCTGACATGGATCTTGGGGTACTGCTGGAGTCTCCCCAGGGGAGTCAGTCCTCGTCTCGAATGCGGGCATGCACTTGCGCTTTCCTCCAGAGCGGTAGCAGCAGTGTCACGCAGTCCGCCGCGTGGATCAAAGGATCTATGGTTTTCCCTCGAGTCTTTCCCACGAGGCTTTCCCACGAGGCTTTCCCACAGGGCTGTCCCACGTGCACACGTGGTGGGAGTCGATCCTCGGCTTGAACGTCAAGGCAGTGCAGGGAAAACAGGTTCCTCTGGAATGGACTGACACATCTGGGGGACTCTTGGAATGGTGGCACGACCCTGGAGTTCCTCTCGCCTTTCCTGTGGAGAGCGCCTCCTCTTGAGATGCGACGGGAACTCCGGGAATTCTTTCCCTACGAAACAGGGAAAGGATCCCTCATCTTGAACTAGGAGGCGGAAACGGGGATTCCCTGGATGTGTGCGGGACCCCCTTGCTTCCTCTCGAGTGGAGACGGGTATGTCGGGGAACTTCTTGAGTTGCAGCAAGGGTGTGAAGGACCCTTTGGAAGTTCCAGTGGTTAGATGTGATTAGCCTCAAGAAGCCTCAGTGGAAATGGGCCTCATCTCGCGTGGAGAGCAAAACCTCCTGGATTTTCTCGAGTTGCGGCAGGTGCTCTCGACTTACGACGGGGACCTCGGGGAACCGCTCTGGTGGCCTCAGGAAAGGCGAGTCCCCATGCGATTTCCTCGGGGGCCTCTCGGGATTCCTCTCCGGTCGATGCCGGGGCCTAAGACCTTGTGTGGAGTCGGGGCCGGAACCTGAGGATTCCTCTCCAGTGCTGACATGGATCTTGGGGGTCTTCTGGAGTCTCCCCAGGAGAGTCAGTCCTCGTCTCGAATGCGGGCATGCACTTGCGCTTTCCCCCAGAGCGGTAGCAGCAGTGTCACGCAGTCCGCCGCGTGGATCAAAGGATCTATGGTTTTCCCTCGAGTCGTTCCCACGAGGCTTTCCCACAGGGCTGTCCCATGTGCACACGTGGTGGGAGTCGATCCTCGGCTTGAACGTCAAGGCAGTGCAGGGAAAACAGGTTCCTCTGAAATGGACTGACACATCTGGGGGCTCTTGGAATGGTGGCACGGCCTTGGAGTTCCTCTCGCCTTTTCTGTGGAGAGCGCTTCATCTTGAGATGCGACGGGAACGCCGGGAATTCTTTCCCTACGAAACAGGGAAAGGATCCCTCATCTCGAGCTATTAGGTGGAAACGGGGCTCCCTTGGATGTGTGCGGGACCCTCATGCTTCCTCTGGAGTGGAGATGGGTATGTCGGGGAACTTCTTGAGTTACAGCAAGGGTGTGAAGGACCCTTTGGAAGTTCCAGTGGTTAGATGTGATTAGCCTCGAGAAGCCTCAGCGGAAATGGGCCTCATGTCGCCTGGAGGGCAAAACCTCCTGGATTTTCTCGAGTTGCGGCAGGTGCTCTCGACTTACGACGGGGACCTCGGGGACCAGCTCTGGTGGCCTCAGGAAAGGCCAGTCCCCATGCGAGTTCTTCTGGGGCCTCTCGGGATTCCTCTCCCGTCGATGCCGGGGCCTAAGACCTTGAGTTGTGTCGGGGCCGGAACCTGAGGATTCCTCTCCAGTGCTGACATGGATCTTGGGGTACTTCTGGAGTCTCCCCAGGGGAGTCAGTCCTCGTCTCGAATGCGGGCATGCACTTGCGCTTTCCTCCAGAGCGGTAGCAGCAGTGTCACGCAGTCCGCCGCGTGGATCAAAGGATCTATGGTTTTCCCTCGAGTCTTTCCCACGAGGATTTCCCACGAGGCTTTCCCACAGGGCTGTCCCACGTGCACACGTGGTGGGAGTCGATCCTCGGCTTGAACGTCAAGGCAGTGCAGGGAAAACAGGTTCCTCTGGAATGGACTGACACATCTGGGGGACTCTTGGAATGGTGGCACGACCCCGGAGTTCCTCTCGCCTTTCCTGTGGAGAGCGCCTCCTCTTGAGATGCGACGGGACCGCCGGGAATTCTTTCCCTACGGAACAGGGAAAGTTTCCCTCATCTCGTGCTAGGAGGCGGAAACGGGGCTCCCCTGGATGTGTGCGGGACCCTCGTGCTCCTCTCGAGTGGAGACGGGTATGTTGGGGAACTTCTTGAGTTGCAGCAAGGGTGTGAAGGACCCTTTGGAAGTTTCAGTGGTTAGATGTGATTAGCCTCGAGAAGCCTCAGCGGAAATGGGCCTCATCTCGCCTGGAGGGCAGGACCTCCTGGATTTTCTCGATTTGGTGCAGGTGCTCTCGACTTTCGACGGGTACCTCGGGACCCGCTCTAGTGGCCTCAGGAAAGGCCAGTCCCCATGCGAGTTCCTCTGGGGCCTCTCGGGATTCCTCTCCCGTCGATGCCGGGGCCTAAGACCTTGTGTGGAGTCGGGGCCGGAACCTGAGGATTCCTCTCCAGTGCTGACATGGATCTTGGGGTACTTCTGGAGTCTCCCCAGGGGAGTCAGTCCTCGTCTCGAATGCGGGCATGCACTTGCGCTTTCCCCCAGAGCGGTAGCAGCAGTGTCACGCAGTCCGCCACGTGGATCAAAGGATCTATGGTTTTCCCTCGAGTCTTTCCCATGAGTCTTTCCCACGAGGCTTTCCCACAGGGCTGTCCCACGTGCACACGTGGTGGGAGTCGATCCTCGGCTTGAACGTCAAGGCAGTGCAGGGAAAACAGGTTCCTCTGGAATGGACTGACACATCTGGGGGACTCTTGGAATGGTGACACGACCCTGGAGTTCCTCTCGCCTTTCCTGTGGAGAGCGCCTCCTTTTGAGATGCGACGGGAACGCCGGGAATTCTTTCCCTACGAAACAGGGAAAGGATCCCTCATCTAGATCAAGGAGGCGGAAACGGGGCTCCCCTGGATGTGTGCGGCACCCTCGTCCTTCCTCTCGAGTGGAGACGGGTATGTCGGGGAACTTCTTGAGTTGCAGCAAGGGTGTGAAGGACCCTTTGGAATTTCCAGTGGTTAGATGTGATTAGCCTCGAGAAGCCTCAGAGGAAATGGGCCTCATCTCGCCTGGAGGGCAAAACCTCCTGGATTTTCTCGAGTTGCGGCAGGTGCTCTCGACTTACGACGGAGACCTCAGGGACCCGCTCTGGTGGCCTCAGGAAAGGCCAGTCCCCATGCGAGTTCCTCGGGGGCCTCTCGGGATTCCTCTCCCGTCGATGCCGGGGCCTAAGACCTTGTGTGGAGTCGGGGCCGGAACCTGAGGATTCCTCTCCAGTGCTGACATGGATCTTGGGGTACTTCTGGAGTCTCCCCAGGGGAGTCAGTCCTCGTCTCGAATGCGGGCATGCACTTGCGCTTTCCTCCAGAGCGGTAGCAGCAGTGTCACGCAGTCCGCCGCGTGGATCAAAGGATCTATGGTTTTCCCTCGAGTCTTTCCCACGAGGCTTTCCCACGAGGTTTTCCCACAGGGCTGTCCCACGTGCACACGTTGTGGGAGTCGATCCTCGGCTTGAACGTCAAGGCAGTGCAGGGAAAACAGATTCCTTAGTAATGGACTGACACATCTGGGGGTCTCTTGGAATGCTGGCACGACCCTGGAGTTCCTCTCCCCTTTCCTGTGGAGAGCGCCTCCTCTTGAGATGCGACGGGAACGCCGGGAATTCTTTCCCTACGAAACAGGGAAAGGATCCCTCATTTCGAGCTAGGAGGCGGAAACGGGGCTCCCCTGGATGTGTGCGGGACCCCACGTGATTCCTCTCGAGTGGAGACGGGTATGTCGGGGAACTTCTCGAGTTGCAGCAATGGTGTGAAGGACCCTTTGGAAGTTCCAGTGGTTAGATATGATTAGCCTCAAGAAGCCTCAGCGGAAATGAGCCTCATCTCGCCTGGAGGGCAAAACCTCGTTGATTTTCTCGAGTTGCGGCAGGTGCTCTCGACTTACGACGGGGACCTCAGGGACCCCCTCTGGTGGCCTCAGGAAAGGCCAGTCCCCATGCGAGTTCCTCGGGGGCCTCTCGGGATTCCTCTCCCGTCGATGCCGGGGCTTAAAACCTTGTGTGGAGTCGGGGCCGGAACCTGAGGATTCCTCTCCAGTGCTGACATGGATCTTGGGGTACTTCTGGAGTCTCCCCAGGGGAGTCAGTCCTCGTCTCGAATGCGGGCATGCACTTGCGCTTTCCTCCAGAGCGGTAGCAGCAGTGTCACGCAGTCCGCCGCGTGGATCAAAGGATCTATGGTTTTCCCTCGAGTCTTTCCCACGAGGCTTTCCCACGAGGCTTTTCCACAGGGCTGTCCCACGTGAACACGTGGTGGGAGTCGATCCTCGGCTTGAACGTCAAGGCAGTACAGGGAAAAGAGGTTCCTCTGGAATAGACTGACACATCTGGGGTCTCTTGGAATGGTGGCACGACCCTGGAGTTCCTCTCGCCTTTCTTTGGAGAGCGCCTCCTCTTGAGATGCGACGGGAACGCCGGGAATTCTTTCCCTACGAAACAGGGAAAGGATCCCTCATTTCGAGCTACGAGGCGGAAACGGGGCTCCTCTCGATGTGTGCGGGACCCTCGTGCTTCCTCTCGAGTGGATACGGGTATGTCGGGGAACTTCTTGAGTTGCAGAAAGGGTGTGAAAGACCCTTTGGAAGTTCCAGTGGTTAGATGTGATTAGCCTCGAGAAGCCTCAGCGGAAATGGGCCTCATCTCGCCTGGAGGGCAAAACCTCCTGGATTTTCTCGAGTTGCGGCAGGTGCTCTCGACTTACGACGGGGACATCATGGACCCGCTCTGGTGGCCTCAGGAAAGGCCAGTCCCCATGCCAGTTCCTCGGGGGCGTCTCGGGATTCCTCTCCCGTCGATGCTGGGGCCTAAGACCTTGGGTGGAGTCGGGGCCGGAACCTGAGGATTCCTCTCTAGTGCTGACATGGATCTTGGGGTACTTCTGGAGTCTCCCCAGGGGAGTCAGTCCTCGTCTCGAATGCGGGCATGCACTTGCGCTTTCCTCCAGAGCGGTAGCAGCAGTGTCACGCAGTCCGCCGCGTGGATCAAAGGATCTATGGTTTTCCCTCGAGTCTTTCCCACGAGGCTGTCCCACGAGGCTTTCCCACAGGGCTGTCCCACGTGCACACGTGGTGGGAGTCGATCCTCGGCTTGAACGTCAAGGCAGTTCAGGGAAATCAGGTTCCTCTGGAATGGACTGACACATCTGGGGGACTCTTGGCATGGTGGCACGACCCTGGAGTTCCTCTCGCCTTTCCTGTGGAGAGCGCCTCCTCTTGAGATGCGAAGGGAACGCCGGGAATTCTTTCCCTACGAAACAGGGATAGGATCCCTCATCTGGAACTAGGAGGCGGAAACGGGGCTCCCCTGGATGTGTGCGGCACCCCACGGGCTTCCTCTCGAGTGGAGACGGGTATGTCGCGGAACTGCTTGAGTTGCAGCAAGGGTGTGAAGGACCCTTTGGAAGTTCCAGTGGTGAGATGTGATTAGCCTTGAGAAGCCTCAGCGGAAATGGGCCTCATCTCGCCTGGAGGGCAAAACCTCACGGATTTTCTCGAGCTGCGGCAGGTGCTCTGGACTTACGACGCGACCTCAGGGACCCGCTCTGGTGGCCTCAGGAAAGGCCAGTCCCCATGCGAGTTCCTCGCGGGCCTCTCGGGATTCCTCTCCCGTCGATGCCGGGGCCTAAGACCTTGTGTGGATTCGGGGCCGTAACCTGAGGATTCCTCTCCAGTGCTGACATGGATCTTGGGGTACTTCTGGAGTCTCCCCAGGGGAGTCAGTCCTCGTCTCGAATGCGGGCATGCACTTGCGCTTTCCTCCAGAGTGGTAGCAGCAGTGTCACGCAGTCCGCCGCGTGGATCAAAGGATCTATGGTTTTCCCTCGAGTCTTTCCCACGAGGCTTTCCCACAGGGCTGTCCCACGTGCACACGTGGTGGGAGTCGATCCTCGGCTTGAACGTCAAGGCAGTGCAGGGAAAACAGGTTCCTCTGGAATGGACTGACACATGTGGGGGACTCTTGGAATGGTGGCACGACCCTGGAGTTCCTCTCGCCTTTCCTGTGGAGAGTGCCTCTTCTTGAGATGCGACGGGAACGCCGTGAATTCTTTCCCTACGAAAGGATCCCTCATCTCGAGCTAGGAGGCGGAAACGGGGCTCCCCTGGATGTGTGCGGGACCCCACGTGCTTCCACTCGAGTGGAGACGGGTATGTCGGGGAACTTCTTGAGTTGCAGCAAGGGTGTGAAGGACCCTTTGGAAGTTCCAGTGGTTAGATGTGATTAGCCTCGAGAAGCCTCAGCGGAAATGGGCCTCATGTCGCCTGGAGGGCAAAACCTCCTGGATTTTCTCGAGTTGCGGCAGGTGCTCTCGACTTACGACGGCGACCTCAGGGACCCGCTCTGGTGGCCTCAGGAAAGGCCAGTCCCCATGCAAGTTCCTCGGGGGCCTCTCGGGAATCCTCTCCCGTCGATGCCGGGGCCTAAGACCTTGTGTGGAGTCGGGGCCGGAACCTGAGGATTCCTCTCCAGTGCTGACATGGATCTTGGGGTACTTCTGGAGTCTCCCCAGGGGAGTCAGTCCACGTCTCAAATGCGGGCATGCACTTGCGCTTTCCTCCAGAGCGGTAGCAGCAGTGTCACGCAGTCCGCCGCGTGGATCAAAGGATCTATGGTTTTCCCTCGAGTGTTTCCCACGAGGCTTTCCCACGAGGCTTACCCACAGGGCTGTACCCCATGCACACGTGGTGGGACTCGATCCTCGGCTTGAACGTCAAGGCAGTGCCGGGAAAACTGGGTCCTCTGGAATGGACTGACACATCTGGGGGTCTCTTGGAATGGTGCCACGACCCTGGAGTTCCTCTCGCCTTTCCTGTGGAGAGCGCCTCCTCTTGAGATGCGACGGGAACGCCGGGAATTCTTTCCCTACGAAACAGGGAAAGGATCCCTCATCTCGAGCTAGGAGGCGGAAACGGGGCTCCCCTGGATGTGTGCGGGACCCCACGTGCTTCCTCTCGAGTGGAGACGGGTATGTCGGGGAACTTCTTGAGTTGCAGCAAGGGTGTGAAGGACCCTTTGGAAGTTCCAGTGGTTAGACGTGATTAGCCTCGAGAAGCCTCAGCGGAAATGGGCCTCATGTCGCCTGGAGGGCAAAACCTCCTGGATTTTCTCGAGTTGCGGCAGGTGCTCTCGACTTACGACGGCGACCTCAGGGACCCGCTCTGGTGGCCTCAGGAAAGGCCAGTCCCCATGCAAGTTCCTCGGGGGCCTCTCGGGAATCCTCCCCCTTCGATGCCGGGGCCTAAGACCTTGTGTGGAGTCGGGGCCGGAACCTGAGGATTCCTCTCCAGTGCTGACATGGATCTTGGGGTACTTCTGGAGTCTCCCCAGGGGAGTCAGTCCACGTCTCAAATGCGGGCATGCACTTGCGCTTTCCTCCAGAGCGGTAGCAGCAGTGTCACGCAGTCCGCCGCGTGGATCAAAGGATCTATGGTTTTCCCTCGAGTGTTTCCCACGAGGCTTTCCCACGAGGCTTACCCACAGGGCTGTACCCCATGCACACGTGGTGGGACTCGATCCTCGGCTTGAACGTCAAGGCAGTGCCGGGAAAACTGGGTCCTCTGGAATGGACTGACACATCTGGGGGTCTCTTGGAATGGTGCCACGACCCTGGAGTTCCTCTCGCCTTTCCTGTGGAGAGCGCCTCCTCTTGAGATGCGACGGGAACGCCGGGAATTCTTTCCCTACGAAACAGGGAAAGGATCCCTCATCTCGAGCTAGGAGGCGGAAACGGGGCTCCCCTGGATGTGTGCGGGAACCCACGTGCTTCCTCTCGAGTGGAGACGGGTATGTCGCGGAACTTTTTGAGTTGCAGTAAGGGTGTGAAGGACCCTTTGGAAGTTCCAGTGGTTAGATGTGATTAGCCTCGAGAAGTCTCAGAGGAAATGTGCCTCATCTCGCCTGGAGGGCAAAACCTGCTGGATTTTCTCGAGTTGCGGCAGGTGCTCTCGACTTACGACGGGGACCTCAGGGACCCGCTCTGGTGGTCTCAGGAAAGGCCAGTCCCCATGCGAGTTCCTCGGGGGCCTCTCGGGATTCCTCTCCCGTCGATGCCGGGGCCTAAGACCTTGTGTGGAGTCGGGGCCGGAACCTGAGGATTCCTCTCCAGGGCTGACATGGATCTTTGGGTAATTCTGGAGTCTCCCCAGGGGAGTCAGTCCTCGTCTCGAATGCGGGCATGCACTTGCGCTTTCCTCCAGAGCGGTAGCAGCAGTGTCACGCAGTCCGCCGCGTGGATCAAAGGATCTATGGTTTTCCCTCGAGTCTTTCCCACGAGGCTTTCCCACAGGGCTGTCCCACGTGCACACGTGGTGGGAGTCGATCCTCGGCTTGAACGTCAAGGCAGTGCAGGGAAAACAGGTTCCTCTGGAATGGACTGACACATCTGGGGGTCTCTTGGAATGGTGGCACGACCCTGGAGTTCCTCTCCCCTTTCCTGTGGAGAGCGCCTACTCTTGAGATGCGACGGAAACGCCGGGAATTCTTTCCCTACGAAAGAGAGAAAGGATCCCTCATCTCGAGCTAGGAGGCTGAAACGGGGCTCCCCTGGATGTGTGCGGGACCCTCGTGCTTCCTCTCGAGTGGAGACGGGTATGTCGGGGAACTTCTTGAGTTGCAGCAAGGGTGTGAAGGACCCTTTGGAAGTTTCAGTGGTTAGATGTGATTAGCCTCGAGGAGCCTCAGCGGAAATGGGCCTCATCTCGCCTGGAGGGCAAAACCTCCTGGATTTTCTCGAGTTGCGGCAGGTGCTCTCGACTTACGACGGGGACCTCAGGGACCCGCTCTGGTGGCCTCAGGAAAGGCCAGTCTCCATGCGAGTTCCTCGGGGGCCTCTCGGGATTCCTCTCCCGTCGATGCCGGGGCCTAAGACCTTGTGTGGAGTCGGGGCCGGAACCTGAGGATTCCTCTCCAGTGCTGACATGGATCTTGGGGTACTTCTGGAGTCTCCCCAGGGGAGTCAGTCCTCGTCTCGAATGCGGGCATGCACTTGCGCTTTCCTCCAGAGCGGTAGCAGCAGTGTCACGCAGTCCGCCGCGTGGATCAAAGGATCTATGGTTTTCCCTCGAGTCTTTCCCACGAGGCTTTCCCACGAGGCTTTCCCACTCGGCTGTCCCACGTGCACACGTGGTGGGAGTCGATCCTCGGCTTGAACGTCAATGCAGTGCAGGGAAAACAGGTTCCTCTGGAATGGACTGACACATCTGGGGGTGTCTTGGAATGGTGGCACGACCCTGGAGTTCCTCTCCCCTTTCCTGTGGAGAGCGCCTCCTCTTGAGATGCGACGGGAACGCCGGGAATTCTTTCCCTACGAAACAGGGAAAGGATCCCTCATCTCGAACTAGGAGTCGAAAACGGGGCTCCCCTGGATGTGTGCGGGACCCCACGTGCTTCCTCTCGAGTGGAGACGGGTATGTCGGGGAACTTCTTGAGTTGCAGCAAAGGTGTGAAGGACCCTTTGGAAGTTCCAGTGGTTAGATGTGATTAGCCTCGAGAAGCATCAGCGGAAATGGGCCTCATCTCGCCTGGAGGGCAAAACCTCCTGGATTTTCTCGAGTTGCGGCAGGTGCTCTCGACTTACGACCGGGACCTCAGGGACCCGCTCTGGTGGCCTCAGGAAAGGCCAGTCCCCATTCGAGTTCCTCGGGGGCCTCTCGGGATTCCTCTCCCGTCGATGCTGGGGCCTAAGACCTTGTGTGGAGTCGGGGCCGGAACCTGAGGATTCCTCTCCAGTGGTGACATGGATCTTGGGGTACTTCTGGAGTCTCCCCAGGGGAGTCAGTCCTCGACTCGAATGCGGGCATGCACGTGCGCTTTCCTCCAGAGCGGTAGCAGAGTGTCACGCAGTCCGCCGCGTGGATCAAAGGATCTATGGTTTTCCCTCGAGTCTTTCCCACGAGGCTGTCCCAGGAGGCTTTCCCACAGGGCTGTTCCACGTGCACACGTGGTGGGAATCGATCCTCGGCTTGAACGTCAAGGCAGTGCAGGGAAAACAGGTTCCTCTGGAATGGACTGACACATCTGGGGGACTCTTGGAATGGTGGCACGACCCTGGAGTTCCTCTCGCCTTTCCTGTGGAGAGCGCCTCCTCTTGAGATGCGACGGGAACGCCGGGAATTCCTTCCCTACGAAACAGGGAAAGGATCCCTCATCTCGAGCTAGGAGGCGGAAACGGGGCTCACCTGGATGTGTACGGGACCCCACGTACTTCCTCTCGAGTGGACACGGGTATGTCGCGAAACTGCTTGAGTTGCAGCAAGGGTGTGAAGGACCCTTTGGAAGTTGCAGCGGTTAGATGTGATTATCCTCGAGAAGCCTCAGCGGAAATGGGCCTCATGTCGCCTGGAGGGCAAAACCTCCTGGATTTTCTCGAGTTGCGGCAGGTGCTCTCGACTTACGACGGGGACCTCAGGGACCCGCTCTGGTGGCCTCAGGAAAGGCCAGTCCCCATGCGAGTTCCTCGGGGGCCTCTCGGGATTCCTCTCCCGTCGATGCCGGGGCCTAAGACCTTGTGTGGAGTCGGGGCCGGAACCTGAGGATTCCTCTCCAGTGCTGACATGGATCTTGGGGTACTTCTGGAGTCTCCCCAGGGGAGTCAGTCCTCGTCTCGAATGCGGGCATGCACTTGCGCTTTCCTCCAGAGCGGTAGCAGCAGTGTCCCGCAGTCCGCCGCGTGGATCAAAGGATCTATGGTTTTCCCTCGAGTCTTTCCCAAGAGGCTTTTCCACGAGGCTTTCCCACAGGGCTGTCCCACGTGCACACGTTGTGGGAGTCGATCCTCGGCTTGAACGTCAAGGCAGTGCAGGGAAAACAGATTCCTTAGTAATGGACTGACACATCTGGGGGTCTCTTGGAATGCTGGCACGACCCTGGAGTTCCTCTCACCTTTCCTGTGGAGAGCGCCTCCTCTTGAGATGCGACGGGAACGCCGGGAATTCTTTCCCTACGAAACAGGGAAAGGATCCCTCATTTCGAGCTAGGAGGCGGAAACGGGGCTCCTCTGGATGTGTGCGGGACCCCACGTGATTCCTCTCGAGTGGAGACGGGTATGTCGGGGAACTTCTCGAGTTGCAGCAATGGTGTGAAGGACCCTTTGGAAGTTCCAGTGGTTAGATATGATTAGCCTCGAGAAGCCTCAGCGGAAATGGGCCTCATCTCGCCTGGAGGGCAAAACCTCGTTGATTTTCTCGAGTTGCGGCAGGTGCTCTCGACTTACGACGGGGACCTCAGGGACCCCCTCTGGTGACCTCAGGAAAGGCCAGTCCCCATGCGAGTTCCTCGGGGGCCTCTCGGGATTCCTCTCCCGTCGATGCCGGGGCTTAAAACCTTGTGTGGAGTCGGGGCCGGAACCTGAGGATTCCTCTCCAGTGCTGACATGGATCTTGGGGTACTTCTGGAGTCTCCCCAGGGGAGTCAGTCCTCGTCTCGAATGCGGGCATGCACTTGCGCTTTCCTCCAGAGCGGTAGCAGCAGTGTCACGCAGTCCGCCGCGTGGATCAAAGGATCTATGGTTTTCCCTCGAGTCTTTCCCACGAGGCTTTCCCACGAGGCTTTTCCACAGGGCTGTCCCACGTGAACACGTGGTGGGAGTCGATCCTCGGCTTGAACGTCAAGGCAGTACAGGGAAAAGAGGTTCCTCTGGAATAGACTGACACATCTGGGGTCTCTTGGAATGGTGGCACGACCCTGGAGTTCCTCTCGCCTTTCTTTGGAGAGCGCCTCCTCTTGAGATGCGACGGGAACGCCGGGAATTCTTTCCCTACGAAACAGGGAAAGGATCCCTCATTTCGAGCTACGAGGCGGAAACGGGGCTCCTCTGGATGTGTGCGGGACCCTCGTGCTTCCTCTCGAGTGGATACGGGTATGTCGGGGAACTTCTTGAGTTGCAGAAAGGGTGTGAAAGACCCTTTGGAAGTTCCAGTGGTTAGATGTGATTAGCCTCGAGAAGCCTCAGCGGAAATGGGCCTCATCTCGCCTGGAGGGCAAAACCTCCTGGATTTTCTCGAGTTGCGGCAGGTGCTCTCGACTTACGACGGGGACATCATGGACCCGCTCTGGTGGCCTCAGGAAAGGCCAGTCCCCATGCCAGTTCCTCGGGGGCGTCTCGGGATTCCTCTCCCGTCGATGCTGGGGCCTAAGACCTTGTGTGGAGTCGGGGCCGGAACCTGAGGATTCCTCTCTAGTGCTGACATGATTCTTGGGGTACTTCTGGAGTCTCCCCAGGGGAGTCAGTCCTCGTCTCGAATGCGGGCATGCACTTGCGCTTTCCTCCAGAGCGGTAGCAGCAGTGTCACGCAGTCCGCCGCGTGGATCAAAGGATCTATGGTTTTCCCTCGAGTCTTTCCCACGAGGCTGTCCCACGAGGCTTTCCCACAGGGCTGTCCCACGTGCACACGTGGTGGGAGTCGATCCTCGGCTTGAACGTCAAGGCAGTTCAGGGAAATCAGGTTCCTCTGGAATGGACTGACACATCTGGGGGACTCTTGGCATGGTGGCACGACCCTGGAGTTCCTCTCGCCTTTCCTGTGGAGAGCGCCTCCTCTTGAGATGCGAAGGGAACGCCGGGAATTCTTTCCCTACGAAACAGGGATAGGATCCCTCATCTGGAACTAGGAGGCGGAAACGGGGCTCCCCTGGATGTGTGCGGCACCCCACGGGCTTCCTCTCGAGTGGAGACGGGTATGTCGCGGAACTGCTTGAGTTGCAGCAAGGGTGTGAAGGACCCTTTGGAAGTTCCAGTGGTGAGATGTGATTAGCCTTGAGAAGCCTCAGCGGAAATGGGCCTCATCTCGCCTGGAGGGCAAAACCTCACGGATTTTCTCGAGCTGCGGCAGGTGCTCTGGACTTACGACGCGACCTCAGGACCCGCTCTGGTGGCCTCAGGAAAGGCCAGTCCCCATGCGAGTTCCTCGCGGGCCTCTCGGGATTCCTCTCCCGTCGATGCCGGGGCCTAAGACCTTGTGTGGATTCGGGGCCGAAACCTGAGGATTCCTCTCCAGTGCTGACATGGATCTTGGGGTACTTCTGGAGTCTCCCCAGGGGAGTCAGTCCTCGTCTCGAATGCGGGCATGCACTTGCGCTTTCCTCCAGAGCGGTAGCAGCAGTGTCACGCAGTCCGCCGCGTGGATCAAAGGATCTATGGTTTTCCCTCGAGTCTTTCCCACGAGGCTTTCCCACAGGGCTGTCCCACGTGCACACGTGGTGGGAGTCGATCCTCGGCTTGAACGTCAAGGCAGTGCAGGGAAAACAGGTTCCTCTGGAATGGACTGACACATCTGGGGGTCTCTTGGAATGGTGGCACGACCCAGGAGTTCCTCTCCCCTTTCCTGTGGAGAGCGCCTCCTCTTGAGATGCGACGGAAACGCCGGGAATTCTTTCCCTACGAAAGAGAGAAAGGATCCCTCATCTCGAGCTAGGAGGCTGAAACGGGGCTCCCCTGGATGTGTGCGGGACACTCGTGCTTCCTCTCGAGTGGAGACGGGTATGTCGGGGAACTTCTTGAGTTGCAGCAAGGGTGTGAAGGACCCTTTGGAAGTTCCAGTGGTTAGATGTGATTAGCCTCGAGAAGCCTCAGCGGAAATGGGCCTCATCTCGCCTGGAGGGCAAAACCTCCTGGATTTTCTCGAGTTGCGGCAGGTGCTCTCGACTTAGGACGGGGACCTCAGGGACCCGCTCTGGTGGCCTCAGGAAAGGCCAGTCCCCATGCGAGTTCCTCGGGGGCCTCTCGGGATTCCTCTCCCGTCGATGCCGGGGCCTAAGACCTTGTGTGGAGTCGTGGCCGGAACCTGAGGATTCCTCTCCAGTGCTGACATGGATCTTGGGGTACTTCTGGAGTCTCCCCAGGGAGTCAGTCCTCGTCTCGAATGCGGGCATGCACTTGCGCTTTCCTCCAGAGCGGTAGCAGCAGTGTCACGCAGTCCGCCGCGTGGATCAAAGGATCTATGGTTTTCCCTCGAGTCTTTCCCACGAGGCTTTCCCACGAGGCTTTCCCACTCGGCTGTCCCACGTGCACACGTGGTGGGAGTCGATCCTCGGCTTGAACGTCAAGGCAGTGCAGGGAAAACAGGTTCCTCTGGAATGGACTGACACATGTGGGGGACTCTTGGAATGGTGGCACGACCCTGGAGTTCCTCTCGCCTTTCCTGTGGAGAGTGCCTCTTCTTGAGATGCGACGGGAACGCCGTGAATTCTTTCCCTACGAAACAGGGAAAGGATCCCTCATCTCGAGCTAGGAGGCGGAAACGGGGCTCCCCTGGATGTGTGCGGGACCCCACGTGCTTCCTCTCGAGTGGAGACGGGTATGTCGGGGAAATTCTTGAGTTGCAGCAAGGGTGTGAAGGACCCTTTGGAAGTTCCAGTGGTTAGACGTGATTAGCCTCGAGAAGCCTCAGCGGAAATGGGCCTCATGTCGCCTGGAGGGCAAAACCTCCTGGATTTTCTCGAGTTGCGGCAGGTGCTCTCGACTTACGACGGGGACCTCAGGGACCCGCTCTGGTGGCCTCAGGAAAGGCCAGTCCCCATGCAAGTTCCTCGGGGGCCTCTCGGGAATCCTCTCCCGTCGATGCCGGGGCCTAAGACCTTGTGTGGAGTCGGGGCCGGAACCTGAGGATTCCTCTCCAGTGCTGACATGGATCTTGGGGTACTTCTGGAGTCTCCCCAGGGGAGTCAGTCCACGTCTCAAATGCGGGCATGCTCTTGCGCTTTCCTGCAGAGCGGTAGCAGCAGTGTCACGCAGTCCGCCGCGTGGATCAAAGGATCTATGGTTTTCCCTCGAGTGTTTCCCACGAGGCTTTCCCACGAGGCTTACCCACAGGGCTGTACCCCATGCACACGTGGTGGGACTCGATCCTCGGCTTGAACGTCAAGGCAGTGCCGGGAAAACTTGGTCCTCTGGAATGGACTGACACATCTGGGGGTCTCTTGGAATGGTGGCACGACCCTGGAGTTCCTCTCCCCTTTCCTGTGGAGAGCGCCTCCTCTTGAGATGCGACGGGAACGCCGGGAATTCTTTCCCTACGAAAGAGAGAAAGGATCCCTCATCTCGAGCTAGGAGGCTGAAACGGGGCTCCCCTGGATGTGTGCGGGACCCTCGTGCTTCCTCTCGAGTGGAGACGGGTATGTCGGGGAACTTCTTGAGTTGCAGCAAGGGTGTGAAGGACCCTTTGGAAGTTTCAGTGGTTAGATGTGATTAGCCTCGAGGAGCCTCAGCGGAAATGGGCCTCATCTCGCCTGGAGGGCAAAACCTCCTGGATTTTCTCGAGTTGCGGCAGGTGCTCTCGACTTACGACGGGGACCTCAGGGACCCGCTCTGGTGGCCTCAGGAAAGGCCAGTCTCCATGCGAGTTCCTCGGGGGCCTCTCGGGATTCCTCTCCCGTCGATGCCGGGGCCTAAGACCTTGTGTGGAGTCGGGGCCGGAACCTGAGGATTCCTCTCCAGTGCTGACATGGATCTTGGGGTACTTCTGGAGTCTCCCCAGGGGAGTCAGTCCTCGTCTCGAATGCGGGCATGCACTTGCGCTTTCCTCCAGAGCGGTAGCAGCAGTGTCACGCAGTCCGCCGCGTGGATCAAAGGATCTATGGTTTTCCCTCGAGTCTTTCCCACGAGGCTTTCCCACGAGGCTTTCCCACTCGGCTGTCCCACGTGCACACGTGGTGGGAGTCGATCCTCGGCTTGAACGTCAATGCAGTGCAGGGAAAACAGGTTCCTCTGGAATGGACTGACACATCTGGGGGTGTCTTGGAATGGTGGCACGACCCTGGAGTTCCTCTCCCCTTTCCTGTGGAGAGCGCCTCCTCTTGAGATGCGACGGGAACGCCGGGAATTCTTTCCCTACGAAACAGGGAAAGGATCCCTCATCTCGAACTAGGAGTCGAAAACGGGGCTCCCCTGGATGTGTGCGGGACCCCACGTGCTTCCTCTCGAGTGGAGACGGGTATGTCGGGGAACTTCTTGAGTTGCAGCAAAGGTGTGAAGGACCCTTTGGAAGTTCCAGTGGTTAGATGTGATTAGCCTCGAGAAGCATCAGCGGAAATGGGCCTCATCTCGCCTGGAGGGCAAAACCTCCTGGATTTTCTCGAGTTGCGGCAGGTGCTCTCGACTTACGACCGGGACCTCAGGGACCCGCTCTGGTGGCCTCAGGAAAGGCCAGTCCCCATTCGAGTTCCTCGGGGGCCTCTCGGGATTCCTCTCCCGTCGATGCTGGGGCCTAAGACCTTGTGTGGAGTCGGGGCCGGAACCTGAGGATTCCTCTCCAGTGGTGACATGGATCTTGGGGTACTTCTGGAGTCTCCCCAGGGGAGTCAGTCCTCGACTCGAATGCGGGCATGCACGTGCGCTTTCCTCCAGAGCGGTAGCAGAGTGTCACGCAGTCCGCCGCGTGGATCAAAGGATCTATGGTTTTCCCTCGAGTCTTTCCCACGAGGCTGTCCCAGGAGGCTTTCCCACAGGGCTGTTCCACGTGCACACGTGGTGGGAATCGATCCTCGGCTTGAACGTCAAGGCAGTGCAGGGAAAACAGGTTCCTCTGGAATGGACTGACACATCTGGGGGACTCTTGGAATGGTGGCACGACCCTGGAGTTCCTCTCGCCTTTCCTGTGGAGAGCGCCTCCTCTTGAGATGCGACGGGAACGCCGGGAATTCCTTCCCTACGAAACAGGGAAAGGATCCCTCATCTCGAGCTAGGAGGCGGAAACGGGGCTCACCTGGATGTGTACGGGACCCCACGTACTTCCTCTCGAGTGGACACGGGTATGTCGCGAAACTGCTTGAGTTGCAGCAAGGGTGTGAAGGACCCTTTGGAAGTTGCAGCGGTTAGATGTGATTATCCTCGAGAAGCCTCAGCGGAAATGGGCCTCATCTCGCCTGGAGGGCAAAACCTCCTGGATTTTCTCGAGTTGCGGCAGGTGCTCTCGACTTACGACGGGGACCTCAGGGACCCGCTCTGGTGGCCTCAGGAAAGGCCAGTCCCCATGCGAGTTCCTCGGGGGCCTCTCGGGATTCCTCTCCCGTCGATGCCGGGGCCTAAGACCTTGTGTGGAGTCGGGGCCGGAACCTGAGGATTCCTCTCCAGTGCTGACATGGATCTTGGGGTACTTCTGGAGTCTCCCCAGGGGAGTCAGTCCTCGTCTCGAATGCGGGCATGCACTTGCGCTTTCCTCCAGAGCGGTAGCAGCAGTGTCCCGCAGTCCGCCGCGTGGATCAAAGGATCTATGGTTTTCCCTCGAGTCTTTCCCAAGAGGCTTTTCCACGAGGCTTTCCCACAGGGCTGTCCCACGTGCACACGTTGTGGGAGTCGATCCTCGGCTTGAACGTCAAGGCAGTGCAGGGAAAACAGATTCCTTAGTAATGGACTGACACATCTGGGGGTCTCTTGGAATGCTGGCACGACCCTGGAGTTCCTCTCCCCTTTCCTGTGGAGAGCGCCTCCTCTTGAGATGCGACGGGAACGCCGGGAATTCTTTCCCTACGAAACAGGGAAAGGATCCCTCATTTCGAGCTAGGAGGCGGAAACGGGGCTCCTCTGGATGTGTGCGGGACCCCACGTGATTCCTCTCGAGTGGAGACGGGTATGTCGGGGAACTTCTCGAGTTGCAGCAATGGTGTGAAGGACCCTTTGGAAGTTCCAGTGGTTAGATATGATTAGCCTCGAGAAGCCTCAGCGGAAATGGGCCTCATCTCGCCTGGAGGGCAAAACCTCGTTGATTTTCTCGAGTTGCGGCAGGTGCTCTCGACTTACGACGGGGACCTCAGGGACCCCCTCTGGTGACCTCAGGAAAGGCCAGTCCCCATGCGAGTTCCTCGGGGGCCTCTCGGGATTCCTCTCCCGTCGATGCCGGGGCTTAAAACCTTGTGTGGAGTCGGGGCCGGAACCTGAGGATTCCTCTCCAGTGCTGACATGGATCTTGGGGTACTTCTGGAGTCTCCCCAGGGGAGTCAGTCCTCGTCTCGAATGCGGGCATGCACTTGCGCTTTCCTCCAGAGCGGTAGCAGCAGTGTCACGCAGTCCGCCGCGTGGATCAAAGGATCTATGGTTTTCCCTCGAGTCTTTCCCACGAGGCTTTCCCACGAGGCTTTTCCACAGGGCTGTCCCACGTGAACACGTGGTGGGAGTCGATCCTCGGCTTGAACGTCAAGGCAGTACAGGGAAAAGAGGTTCCTCTGGAATAGACTGACACATCTGGGGTCTCTTGGAATGGTGGCACGACCCTGGAGTTCCTCTCGCCTTTCTTTGGAGAGCGCCTCCTCTTGAGATGCGACGGGAACGCCGGGAATTCTTTCCCTACGAAACAGGGAAAGGATCCCTCATTTCGAGCTACGAGGCGGAAACGGGGCTCCTCTGGATGTGTGCGGGACCCTCGTGCTTCCTCTCGAGTGGATACGGGTATGTCGGGGAACTTCTTGAGTTGCAGAAAGGGTGTGAAAGACCCTTTGGAAGTTCCAGTGGTTAGATGTGATTAGCCTCGAGAAGCCTCAGCGGAAATGGGCCTCATCTCGCCTGGAGGGCAAAACCTCCTGGATTTTCTCGAGTTGCGGCAGGTGCTCTCGACTTACGACGGGGACATCATGGACCCGCTCTGGTGGCCTCAGGAAAGGCCAGTCCCCATGCCAGTTCCTCGGGGGCGTCTCGGGATTCCTCTCCCGTCGATGCTGGGGCCTAAGACCTTGTGTGGAGTCGGGGCCGGAACCTGAGGATTCCTCTCTAGTGCTGACATGATTCTTGGGGTACTTCTGGAGTCTCCCCAGGGGAGTCAGTCCTCGTCTCGAATGCGGGCATGCACTTGCGCTTTCCTCCAGAGCGGTAGCAGCAGTGTCACGCAGTCCGCCGCGTGGATCAAAGGATCTATGGTTTTCCCTCGAGTCTTTCCCACGAGGCTGTCCCACGAGGCTTTCCCACAGGGCTGTCCCACGTGCACACGTGGTGGGAGTCGATCCTCGGCTTGAACGTCAAGGCAGTTCAGGGAAATCAGGTTCCTCTGGAATGGACTGACACATCTGGGGGACTCTTGGCATGGTGGCACGACCCTGGAGTTCCTCTCGCCTTTCCTGTGGAGAGCGCCTCCTCTTGAGATGCGAAGGGAACGCCGGGAATTCTTTCCCTACGAAACAGGGATAGGATCCCTCATCTGGAACTAGGAGGCGGAAACGGGGCTCCCCTGGATGTGTGCGGCACCCCACGGGCTTCCTCTCGAGTGGAGACGGGTATGTCGCGGAACTGCTTGAGTTGCAGCAAGGGTGTGAAGGACCCTTTGGAAGTTCCAGTGGTGAGATGTGATTAGCCTTGAGAAGCCTCAGCGGAAATGGGCCTCATCTCGCCTGGAGGGCAAAACCTCACGGATTTTCTCGAGCTGCGGCAGGTGCTCTGGACTTACGACGCGACCTCAGGACCCGCTCTGGTGGCCTCAGGAAAGGCCAGTCCCCATGCGAGTTCCTCGCGGGCCTCTCGGGATTCCTCTCCCGTCGATGCCGGGGCCTAAGACCTTGTGTGGATTCGGGGCCGAAACCTGAGGATTCCTCTCCAGTGCTGACATGGATCTTGGGGTACTTCTGGAGTCTCCCCAGGGGAGTCAGTCCTCGTCTCGAATGCGGGCATGCACTTGCGCTTTCCTCCAGAGCGGTAGCAGCAGTGTCACGCAGTCCGCCGCGTGGATCAAAGGATCTATGGTTTTCCCTCGAGTCTTTCCCACGAGGCTTTCCCACAGGGCTGTCCCACGTGCACACGTGGTGGGAGTCGATCCTCGGCTTGAACGTCAAGGCAGTGCAGGGAAAACAGGTTCCTCTGGAATGGACTGACACATCTGGGGGTCTCTTGGAATGGTGGCACGACCCAGGAGTTCCTCTCCCCTTTCCTGTGGAGAGCGCCTCCTCTTGAGATGCGACGGAAACGCCGGGAATTCTTTCCCTACGAAAGAGAGAAAGGATCCCTCATCTCGAGCTAGGAGGCTGAAACGGGGCTCCCCTGGATGTGTGCGGGACACTCGTGCTTCCTCTCGAGTGGAGCCGGGTATGTCGGGGAACTTCTTGAGTTGCAGCAAGGGTGTGAAGGACCCTTTGGAAGTTCCAGTGGTTAGATGTGATTAGCCTCGAGAAGCCTCAGCGGAAATGGGCCTCATCTCGCCTGGAGGGCAAAACCTCCTGGATTTTCTCGAGTTGCGGCAGGTGCTCTCGACTTAGGACGGGGACCTCAGGGACCCGCTCTGGTGGCCTCAGGAAAGGCCAGTCCCCATGCGAGTTCCTCGGGGGCCTCTCGGGATTCCTCTCCCGTCGATGCCGGGGCCTAAGACCTTGTGTGGAGTCGTGGCCGGAACCTGAGGATTCCTCTCCAGTGCTGACATGGATCTTGGGGTACTTCTGGAGTCTCCCCAGGGAGTCAGTCCTCGTCTCGAATGCGGGCATGCACTTGCGCTTTCCTCCAGAGCGGTAGCAGCAGTGTCACGCAGTCCGCCGCGTGGATCAAAGGATCTATGGTTTTCCCTCGAGTCTTTCCCACGAGGCTTTCCCACGAGGCTTTCCCACTCGGCTGTCCCACGTGCACACGTGGTGGGAGTCGATCCTCGGCTTGAACGTCAAGGCAGTGCAGGGAAAACAGGTTCCTCTGGAATGGACTGACACATGTGGGGGACTCTTGGAATGGTGGCACGACCCTGGAGTTCCTCTCGCCTTTCCTGTGGAGAGTGCCTCTTCTTGAGATGCGACGGGAACGCCGTGAATTCTTTCCCTACGGAACAGGGAAAGGATCCCTCATCTCGAGCTAGGAGGCGGAAACGGGGCTCCCCTGGATGTGTGCGGGACCCCACGTGCTTCCTCTCGAGTGGAGACGGGTATGTCGGGGAAATTCTTGAGTTGCAGCAAGGGTGTGAAGGACCCTTTGGAAGTTCCAGTGGTTAGACGTGATTAGCCTCGAGAAGCCTCAGCGGAAATGGGCCTCATGTCGCCTGGAGGGCAAAACCTCCTGGATTTTCTCGAGTTGCGGCAGGTGCTCTCGACTTACGACGGGGACCTCAGGGACCCGCTCTGGTGGCCTCAGGAAAGGCCAGTCCCCATGCAAGTTCCTCGGGGGCCTCTCGGGAATCCTCTCCCGTCGATGCCGGGGCCTAAGACCTTGTGTGGAGTCGGGGCCGGAACCTGAGGATTCCTCTCCAGTGCTGACATGGATCTTGGGGTACTTCTGGAGTCTCCCCAGGGGAGTCAGTCCACGTCTCAAATGCGGGCATGCTCTTGCGCTTTCCTGCAGAGCGGTAGCAGCAGTGTCACGCAGTCCGCCGCGTGGATCAAAGGATCTATGGTTTTCCCTCGAGTGTTTCCCACGAGGCTTTCCCACGAGGCTTACCCACAGGGCTGTACCCCATGCACACGTGGTGGGACTCGATCCTCGGCTTGAACGTCAAGGCAGTGCCGGGAAAACTTGGTCCTCTGGAATGGACTGACACATCTGGGGGTCTCTTGGAATGGTGGCACGACCCTGGAGTTCCTCTCCCCTTTCCTGTGGAGAGCGCCTCCTCTTGAGATGCGACGGGAACGCCGGGAATTCTTTCCCTACGAAAGAGAGAAAGGATCCCTCATCTCGAGCTAGGAGGCTGAAACGGGGCTCCCCTGGATGTGTGCGGGACCCTCGTGCTTCCTCTCGAGTGGAGACGGGTATGTCGGGGAACTTCTTGAGTTGCAGCAAGGGTGTGAAGGACCCTTTGGAAGTTTCAGTGGTTAGATGTGATTAGCCTCGAGGAGCCTCAGCGGAAATGGGCCTCATCTCGCCTGGAGGGCAAAACCTCCTGGATTTTCTCGAGTTGCGGCAGGTGCTCTCGACTTACGACGGGGACCTCAGGGACCCGCTCTGGTGGCCTCAGGAAAGGCCAGTCTCCATGCGAGTTCCTCGGGGGCCTCTCGGGATTCCTCTCCCGTCGATGCCGGGGCCTAAGACCTTGTGTGGAGTCGGGGCCGGAACCTGAGGATTCCTCTCCAGTGCTGACATGGATCTTGGGGTACTTCTGGAGTCTCCCCAGGGGAGTCAGTCCTCGTCTCGAATGCGGGCATGCACTTGCGCTTTCCTCCAGAGCGGTAGCAGCAGTGTCACGCAGTCCGCCGCGTGGATCAAAGGATCTATGGTTTTCCCTCGAGTCTTTCCCACGAGGCTTTCCCACGAGGCTTTCCCACAGGGCTGTCCCACGTGCACACGTGGTGGGAGTCGATCCTCGGCTTGAACGTCAATGCAGTGCAGGGAAAACAGGTTCCTCTGGAATGGACTGACACATCTGGGGGTGTCTTGGAATGGTGGCACGACCCTGGAGTTCCTCTCCCCTTTCCTGTGGAGAGTGCCTCCTCTTGAGATGCAACGGGAACGCCGGGAATTCTTTCCATACGAAACAGGGAAAGGATCCCTCATCTCGAACTAGGAGTCGAAAACGGGGCTCCCCTGGATGTGTGCGGGACCCCACGTGCTTCCTCTCGAGTGGAGACGGGTATGTCGGGGAACTTCTTGAGTTGCAGCAAAGGTGTGAAGGACCCTTTGGAAGTTCCAGTGGTTAGATGTGATTAGCCTCGAGAAGCATCAGCGGAAATGGGCCTCATCTCGCCTGGAGGGCAAAACCTCCTGGATTTTCTCGAGTTGCGGCAGGTGCTCTCGACTTACGACCGGGACCTCAGGGACCCGCTCTGGTGGCCTCAGGAAAGGCCAGTCCCCATTCGAGTTCCTCGGGGGCCTCTCGGGATTCCTCTCCCGTCGATGCTGGGGCCTAAGACCTTGTGTGGAGTCGGGGCCGGAACCTGAGGATTCCTCTCCAGTGGTGACATGGATCTTGGGGTACTTCTGGAGTCTCCCCAGGGGAGTCAGTCCTCGACTCGAATGCGGGCATGCACGTGCGCTTTCCTCCAGAGCGGTAGCAGAGTGTCACGCAGTCCGCCGCGTGGATCAAAGGATCTATGGTTTTCCCTCGAGTCTTTCCCACGAGGCTGTCCCAGGAGGCTTTCCCACAGGGCTGTTCCACGTGCACACGTGGTGGGAGTCGATCCTCGGCTTGAACGTCAAGGCAGTGCAGGGAAAACAGGTTCCTCTGGAATGGACTGACACATCTGGGGGACTCTTGGAATGGTGGCACGACCCTGGAGTTCCTCTCGCCTTTCCTGTGGAGAGCGCCTCCTCTTGAGATGCGACGGGAACGCCGGGAATTCCTTCCCTACGAAACAGGGAAAGGATCCCTCATCTCGAGCTAGGAGGCGGAAACGGGGCTCCCCTGGATGTGTACGGGACCCCACGTACTTCCTCTCGAGTGGACACGGGTATGTCGCGAAACTGCTTGAGTTGCAGCAAGGGTGTGAAGGACCCTTTGGAAGTTGCAGCGGTTAGATGTGATTATCCTCGAGAAGCCTCAGCGGAAATGGGCCTCATCTCGCCTGGAGGGCAAAACCTCCTGGATTTTCTCGAGTTGCGGCAGGTGCTCTCGACTTACGACGGGGACCTCAGGGACCCGCTCTGGTGGCCTCAGGAAAGGCCAGTCTCCATGCGAGTTCCTCGGGGGCCTCTCGGGATTCCTCTCCCGTCGATGCCGGGGCCTAAGACCTTGTGTGGAGTCGGGGCAGGAACCTGAGGATTCCTCTCCAGTGCTGACATGGATCTTGGGGTACTTCTGGAGTCTCCCCAGGGGAGTCAGTCCTCGTCTCGAATGCGGGCATGCACTTGCGCTTTCCTCCAGAGCGGTAGCAGCAGTGTCACGCAGTCCGCCGCGTGGATCAAAGGATCTATGGTTTTCCCTCGAGTCTTTCCCACGAGGCTTTTCCACGAGGCTTTCCCACAGGGCTGTCCCACGTGCACACGTTGTGGGAGTCGATCCTCGGCTTGAACGTCAAGGCAGTGCAGGGAAAACAGATTCCTTAGTAATGGACTGACACATCTGGGGGTCTCTTGGAATGCTGGCACGACCCTGGAGTTCCTCTCCCCTTTCCTGTGGAGAGCGCCTCCTCTTGAGATGCGACGGGAACGCCGGGAATTCTTTCCCTACGAAACAGGGAAAGGATCCCTCATTTCGAGCTAGGAGGCGGAAACGGGGCTCCCCTGGATGTGTGCGGGACCCCACGTGATTCCTCTCGAGTGGAGACGGGTATGTCGGGGAACTTCTCGAGTTGCAGCAATGGTGTGAAGGACCCTTTGGAAGTTCCAGTGGTTAGATGTGATTAGCCTCGAGAAGCCTCAGCGGAAATGGGCCTCATCTCGCCTGGAGGGCAAAACCTCACGGATTTTCTCGAGTTGCGGCAGGTGCTCTGGAGTTACGACGCGACCTCAGGGACCCGCTCTGGTGGCCTCAGGAAAGGCCAGTCCCCAAGCGAGTTCCTCGCGGGCCTCTCGGGATTCCTCTCCCGTAGATGCCGGGGCCTAAGACCTTGTGTGGATTCGGGGCCGTAACCTGAGGATTCCTCTCCAGTGCTGACATGGATCTTGGGGTACTTCTGGAGTCTCCCCAGGGGAGTCAGTCCTCGTCTCGAATGCCGGCATGCACTTGCGCTTTCCTCCAGAGCGGTAGCAGCAGTGTCACGCAGTCTGCCGCGTGGATCAAAGGATCTATGGTTTTCCCTCGAGTCTTTCCCACGAGGCTTTCCCACGAGGCTTTCCCACAGGGCTGTCCCACGGGCACACGTGGTGGGAATCGATCCGCGGCTTGAACGTCAAGGCAGTGCAGGGAAAACAGGTTCTTCTGGAATGGACTGACACATCTGGGGTTCTGTTGGAATGGTGCCACGACCCTGGAGTTCCTTTCGCCTTTCCTGTGGAGAGCGCCTCCTCTTGAGATGCGACGGGAACGCCGGGAATTCTTTCCCTACTAAACAGGGAAATGATCCCTCATCTCGAGCTAGGAGGCGGAAACGGGGCTCCCCTGGATGTGTGCGGGACCCCACGTGCTTCCTCTCGAGTGGAGACGGGTATGTCGCGGAACTGCTTGAGTTGCAGCAAGGGTGTGAAGGACCCTTTGGAAGTTCCAGTGGTTAGATGTGATTAGCCTCGAGAAGCCTCAGCGGAAATGAGCCTCATCTCGCCTGGAGGGCAAAACCTCCTGGATTTTCTCGAGTTGCGGCAGGTGCTCTCGACTTACGACGGGGACCACAGGGACCCGCTCTGGTGGCCTCAGGAAAGGCCAGTCCCCATGCGAGTTCCACGGGGGCCTCTCGGGATTCCTCTCCCGTCGATGCCGGGGCCTAAGACCTTGTGTTTAGTCGGGTTCGGAACCTGAGGATTCCTCTCCAGTGCTGACATGGATCTTGGGGTACTTCTGGAGTCTCCCCAGGGGAGTCAGTCCTCGTCTCGAATGCGGGCATGCACTTGCGCTTTCCTCCAGAGCGGTAGCAGCAGTGTCACGCAGTCCGCCGCGTGGATCAAAGGATCTATGGTTTTCCCTCGAGTCTTTCCCACGAGGCTTTCCCACGGGGCTTTCCCACAGGGCTGTCCCACGTGCACACGTGGTGGGAGTCGATCCTCGGCTTGAACGTCAAGGCAGTGCAGGGAAAACAGGTTCCTCTGGAATGGACTGACACATCTGGGGGACTCTTGGAATGTTGGCACGACCCTGGAGTTCCTCTCGCCTTTCCTGTGGAGAGCGCCTCCTCTTGAGATGCGACGGGAACGCCGGGAATTCTTTTCCTACGAAAAAGGGAAAGGATCCCTCATTTCGAGCTAGGAGACGGAAACGGGGCTCCCCTGGATGTGTGCGGGACCCTCGTGGTTCCTCTCGATTGGAGACGGGTATGTCGGGGAACTTCTTGAGTTGCAGCAAGGGTGTGAAGGTCCCTTTGGAAGTTCCAGTGGTTAGATGTGATTAGCCTCGAGAATCCTCAGCGGAAATGGGCATCATCTCGCCTGGAGGGCAAAACCTCCTGGATTTTTTCGAGTTGCGGCAAGTGCTCTCGACTTACGACGGGGACCTCAGCGACCCGCTCTGGTGGCCTCAGGAAAGGCCAGTCCCCATGCGAGTTCCTCGGGGGCCTCTTGGGATTCCTCTCCCGTCGATGCCGGGGCCGAAGACCTTGTGTGGAGTCAGGGCCGGAACCTGAAGATTCCTCTCCAGTGCTGACATGGATCTTGGGGTACTTCTGGAGTCTCCCCAGGGGAGTCAGTCCTCGTCTCGAATGTTGGCATGCACTTGCGCTTTCCTCCAGAGCGGTAGCAGCAGTGTCACGCAGTCTGCCGCGTGGATCAAAGGATCTATGGTTTTCCCTCGAGTCTTTCCCTCGAGGCTTTCCCACGTGGCTTTCCCACAGGGCTGTCCCACGTGCACACGTGGTGGGAGTCGATCCTCGGCTTGAACATCAAGGCATTGCAGGGAAAACAGGTTCCTCTGGAATGGACTGACACATCTGGGGGACTCTTGGAATGGTGGCACGACCCTGGAGTTCCTCTCGCCTTTCCTGTGGAGAGCGCCTCCTCTTGAGATGCGACGGGAACGCAGGGAATTCTTTCCCTACGAAACAGGGAAAGGAACCCTCATCTCGAGCTAGGAGGCGGAAACGGGGCTCCCCTGGATGTGTGCGGGACCCCACGTGATTCCTCTCGAGTGGAGACGGGTATGTCGGGGAACTTCTCGAGTTGCAGCAAGGGTGTGAAGGACCCTTTGGAAGTTCCAGTGGTTAGATGTGATTAGCCTCGAGAAGCCTCAGCGGAAATGGGCCTCATCTCGCCTGGAGGTCAAAACCTCCTGGATTTTCTCGAGTTGCGGCAGGTGCTCTCGACTTATGATGGGGACCTCAGGGACCCGCTCTGGTGGCCTCAGGAAAGGCCAGTCCCCATGCGAGTTCCTCGGGGGCCTCTTGGGATTTCTCTCCCATCGATGCCGGGGCCTAAGACCTTGTGTGGAGTCGGGGCCGGAACCTGAGGATTCCTCTCCAGTGCTGACATGGATCTTGGGGTACTTCTGGAGTCTCCCCAGGGGAGTCAGTCCTCGCCTCGAATGCGGGCATGCACTTGCGCTTTCCTCCAGAGCGGTAGCAGCAGTGTCACGCATTCCGCCGCGTGGATCAAAGGATCTATGGTTTTCCCTCGAGTCTTTCCCACGAGGCTTTCCCACGGGGATTTCCCACAGGGCTGTCCCACGTGCACACGTGGTGGGAGTCGATCCTCGGCTTGAACGTCAAGGCAGGGCAGGGAAAACAGATTCCTCTGGAATGGACTGACACATCTGGGGGACTCTTGGAATGGTGGCACGACCCTGGAGTTCCTCTCGCCTTTCCTGTGGAGAGCGCCTCCTCTTGAGATGCGACGGGAATGCCGGGAATTCTTTCCCTACGAAACAGGGAAAGGATCCCTTATTTCGAGCTAGGAGGCGGAAACGGGGCTCCTCTGGATGTGTGCGGGACCCTCGTGCTTCCACTCGAGTGGAGACGGGTATGTCGGGGAACTTCTTGAGTTGCAGCAAGGGTGTGAAGGACCCTTTGGAAGTTCCAGTGGTTAGATGTGATTAGCCTCGAGAAGCCTCAGCGGAAATGGGCCTCATCTCGCCTGGAGGGCAAAACCTCCTGGATTTTCTCGAGTCGGCAGGTGCTCTTGACTTACGACGGGGACCTCAGGGACCCGCTCTGGTGGCCTCAGGAAAGGCCAGTCCCCATGCGAGTTCCTCGGGGGCCTCTCGGGATTCCTCTCCCGTCGATGCCGGGGACTAAGACCTTGTGTGGAGTCGGGGCCGGAACCTGAGTATTCCTCTCCAGTGCTGACATGGATCTTGGGGTACTTCTGGAGTCTCCCCAGGGGAGTCAGCCCTCGTCTCGAATGCGGGCATGCACATGCACTTTCCTCCAGAGCGGTAGCAGCAGTGTCACGCAGTCCGCCGCGTGGATCAAAGGATCTATGGTTTTCCCTCGAGTCTTTCCCACAAGGCTGTCCCACGTGGCTTTCCCACAGGGCTGTCCCACGTGCACACGTGGTGGGAGTCGATCCTCGGCTTGAACGTCAAGGCAGTGCAGGGAAAACAGGTTCCTCTGGAATGGACTGACACATCTGGGGGACTCTTGGAATGGTGGCACGACCCTGGAGTTCCTCTCGCCTTTCCTGTGGAGAGCGCCTCCTCTTGAGATGCGACGGGAACGCCGGGAATTCTTTCCCTACGAAACAGGGAAAGGATCCCTTATTTCGAGCTAGGAGGCGGAAACGGGGCTCCTCTGGATGTGTGCGGGACCCTCGTGCTTCCTCTCGAGTGGAGACGGGTATGTCGGGAAACTTCTTGAGTTGCAGCAAGGGTGTGAAGGACCCTTTGGAAGTTCCAGTGGTTAGATGTGGTTAGCCTCGAGAAGCCTCAGCGGAAATGGGCCTCATCTCGCCTGTAGGGCAAAACCTCCTGGATTTTATCGAGTTGCGGCAGGTGCTCTCGACTTACGACTGGGACCTCAGGGACCCGCTCTTGTGGCCTCAGGAAAGGCCAGTCCCCAAGCGAGTTCCAAGGGGGCCTCTCGGGATTCCTCTCCCGTCGATGCCGGGGCCTAAGACCTTGTGTGGAGTCGGGGCCGTAACCTGAGGATTCCTCTCCAGTGCCGACATGGATCTTGGGGTACTTCTGGAGTCTCCCCAGGGGAGTCAGTCCTCGTCTCGAATGCGGGCATGCACTTGCGCTTTCCTCCAGAGCGGTAGCAGCAGTGTCACGCAGTCTGCCGCGTGGATCAAAGGATCTATGGTTTTCCCTCGAGTCTTTCCCACGAGGCTTTCCCACGAGGCTTTCCCACAGGGATGTCCCACGGGCACACGTGGTGGGAATCGATCCGCGGCTTGAACGTCAAGGCAGTGCAGGGAAAACAGGTTCCTCTGGAATGGACTGACACATCTGGGGTTCTGTTGGAATGGTGCCACGACCCTGGAGTTCCTCTCTCCTTTCCTGTGGAGAGCGCCTCCTCTTGAGATGCGACGGGAACGCCGGGAATTCTTTCCCTACTAAACAGGGAAATGATCCCTCATCTCGAGCTAGGAGGCGGAAACGGGGCTCCCCTGGATGTGTGCGGGACCCCACGTGCTTCCTCTCGAGTGGAGTCGGGTATGTCTCGAAACTGCTTGAGTTGCAGCAAGGGTGTGAAGGACCCTTTGGAAGTTCCAGTGGTTAGATGTGATTAGCCTCGAGAAGCCTCAGCGGAAATGGGCCTCATCTCGCCTGGAGGGCAAAACCTCCTGGATTTTCTCGAGTTGCGGCAGGTGCTCTCGACTTACGACGGGGACCACAGGGACCCGCTCTGGTGGCCTCAGGAAAGGCCAGTCCCCATGCTAGTTCCACGGGGGCCTCTCGGGATTCCTCTCCCGTCGATGCCGGGGCCTAAGACCTTGTGTTTAGTCGGGTTCGGAACCTGAGGATTCCTCTCCAGTGCTGACATGGATCTTGGGGTACTTCTGGAGTCTCCCCAGGGGAGTCAGTCCTCGTCTCGAATGCCGGCATGCACTTGCGCTTTCCTCCAGAGCGGTAGCAGCAGTGTCACGCAGTCTGCCGCGTGGATCAAAGGATCTATGGTTTTCCCTCGAGTCTTTCCCACGAGGCTTTCCCACGAGGCTTTCCCACAGGGCTGTCCCACGGGCACACGTGGTGGGAATCGATCCGCGGCTTGAACGTCAAGGCAGTGCAGGGAAAACAGGTTCTTCTGGAATGGACTGACACATCTGGGGTTCTGTTGGAATGGTGCCACGACCCTGGAGTTCCTCTCGCCTTTCCTGTGGAGAGCGCCTCCTCTTGAGATGCGACGGGAACGCCGGGAATTCTTTCCCTACTAAACAGGGAAATGATCCCTCATCTCGAGCTAGGAGGCGGAAACGGGGCTCCCCTGGATGTGTGCGGGACCCCACGTGCTTCCTCTCGAGTGGAGACGGGTATGTCGCGGAACTGCTTGAGTTGCAGCAAGGGTGTGAAGGACCCTTTGGAAGTTCCAGTGGTTAGATGTGATTAGCCTCGAGAAACCTCAGCGGAAATGAGCCTCATCTCGCCTGGAGGGCAAAACCTCCTGGATTTTCTCGAGTTGCGGCAGGTGCTCTCGACTTACGACGGGGACCACAGGGACCCGCTCTGGTGGCCTCAGGAAAGGCCAGTCCCCATGCGAGTTCCACGGGGGCCTCTCGGGATTCCTCTCCCGTCGATGCCGGGGCCTAAGACCTTGTGTTTAGTCGGGTTCGGAACCTGAGGATTCCTCTCCAGTGCTGACATGGATCTTGGGGTACTTCTGGAGTCTCCCCAGGGGAGTCAGTCCTCGTCTCGAATGCGGGCATGCACTTGCGCTTTCCTCCAGAGCGGTAGCAGCAGTGTCACGCAGTCCGCCGCGTGGATCAAAGGATCTATGGTTTTCCCTCGAGTCTTTCCCACGAGGCTTTCCCACGGGGCTTTCCCACAGGGCTGTCCCACGTGCACGCGTGGTGGGAGTCGATCCTCGGCTTGAACGTCAAGGCAGTGCAGGGAAAACAGGTTCCTCTGGAATGGACTGACACATCTGGGGGACTCTTGGAATGTTGGCACGACCCTGGAGTTCCTCTCGCCTTTCCTGTGGAGAGCGCCTCCTCTTGAGATGCGACGGGAACGCCGGGAATTCTTTTCCTACGAAAAAGGGAAAGGATCCCTCATTTCGAGCTAGGAGACGGAAACGGGGCTCCCCTGGATGTGTGCGGGACCCTCGTGGTTCCTCTCGATTGGAGACGGGTATGTCGGGGAACTTCTTGAGTTGCAGCAAGGGTGTGAAGGTCCCTTTGGAAGTTCCAGTGGTTAGATGTGATTAGCCTCGAGAATCCTCAGCGGAAATGGGCATCATCTCGCCTGGAGGGCAAAACCTCCTGGATTTTTTCGAGTTGCGGCAAGTGCTCTCGACTTACGACGGGGACCTCAGCGACCCGCTCTGGTGGCCTCAGGAAAGGCCAGTCCCCATGCGAGTTCCTCGGGGGCCTCTTGGGATTCCTCTCCCGTCGATGCCGGGGCCGAAGACCTTGTGTGGAGTCAGGGCCGGAACCTGAAGATTCCTCTCCAGTGCTGACATGGATCTTGGGGTACTTCTGGAGTCTCCCCAGGGGAGTCAGTCCTCGTCTCGAATGTTGGCATGCACTTGCGCTTTCCTCCAGAGCGGTAGCAGCAGTGTCACGCAGTCTGCCGCGTGGATCAAAGGATCTATGGTTTTCCCTCGAGTCTTTCCCTCGAGGCTTTCCCACGTGGCTTTCCCACAGGGCTGTCCCACGTGCACACGTGGTGGGAGTCGATCCTCGGCTTGAACATCAAGGCATTGCAGGGAAAACAGGTTCCTCTGGAATGGACTGACACATCTGGGGGACTCTTGGAATGGTGGCACGACCCTGGAGTTCCTCTCGCCTTTCCTGTGGAGAGCGCCTCCTCTTGAGATGCGACGGGAACGCAGGGAATTCTTTCCCTACGAAACAGGGAAAGGAACCCTCATCTCGAGCTAGGAGGCGGAAACGGGGCTCCCCTGGATGTGTGCGGGACCCCACGTGATTCCTCTCGAGTGGAGACGGGTATGTCGGGGAACTTCTCGAGTTGCAGCAAGGGTGTGAAGGACCCTTTGGAAGTTCCAGTGGTTAGATGTGATTAGCCTCGAGAAGCCTCAGCGGAAATGGGCCTCATCTCGCCTGGAGGTCAAAACCTCCTGGATTTTCTCGAGTTGCGGCAGGTGCTCTCGACTTATGATGGGGACCTCAGGGACCCGCTCTGGTGGCCTCAGGAAAGGCCAGTCCCCATGCGAGTTCCTCGGGGGCCTCTTGGGATTTCTCTCCCATCGATGCCGGGACCTAAGACCTTGTGTGGAGTCGGGGCCGGAACCTGAGGATTCCTCTCCAGTGCTGACATGGATCTTGGGGTACTTCTGGAGTCTCCCCAGGGGAGTCAGTCCTCGCCTCGAATGCGGGCATGCACTTGCGCTTTCCTCCAGAGCGGTAGCAGCAGTGTCACGCATTCCGCCGCGTGGATCAAAGGATCTATGGTTTTCCCTCGAGTCTTTCCCACGAGGCTTTCCCACGGGGATTTCCCACAGGGCTGTCCCACGTGCACACGTGGTGGGAGTCGATCCTCGGCTTGAACGTCAAGGCAGGGCAGGGAAAACAGATTCCTCTGGAATGGACTGACACATCTGGGGGACTCTTGGAATGGTGGCACGACCCTGGAGTTCCTCTCGCCTTTCCTGTGGAGAGCGCCTCCTCTTGAGATGCGACGGGAATGCCGGGAATTCTTTCCCTACGAAACAGGGAAAGGATCCCTTATTTCGAGCTAGGAGGCGGAAACGGGGCTCCTCTGGATGTGTGCGGGACCCTCGTGCTTCCACTCGAGTGGAGACGGGTATGTCGGGGAACTTCTTGAGTTGCAGCAAGGGTGTGAAGGACCCTTTGGAAGTTCCAGTGGTTAGATGTGATTAGCCTCGAGAAGCCTCAGCGGAAATGGGCCTCATCTCGCCTGGAGGGCAAAACCTCCTGGATTTTCTCGAGTCGGCAGGTGCTCTTGACTTACGACGGGGACCTCAGGGACCCGCTCTGGTGGCCTCAGGAAAGGCCAGTCCCCATGCGAGTTCCTCGGGGGCCTCTCGGGATTCCTCTCCCGTCGATGCCGGGGACTAAGACCTTGTGTGGAGTCGGGGCCGGAACCTGAGTATTCCTCTCCAGTGCTGACATGGATCTTGGGGTACTTCTGGAGTCTCCCCAGGGGAGTCAGCCCTCGTCTCGAATGCGGGCATGCACATGCACTTTCCTCCAGAGCGGTAGCAGCAGTGTCACGCAGTCCGCCGCGTGGATCAAAGGATCTATGGTTTTCCCTCGAGTCTTTCCCACAAGGCTGTCCCACGTGGCTTTCCCACAGGGCTGTCCCACGTGCACACGTGGTGGGAGTCGATCCTCGGCTTGAACGTCAAGGCAGTGCAGGGAAAACAGGTTCCTCTGGAATGGACTGACACATCTGGGGGACTCTTGGAATGGTGGCACGACCCTGGAGTTCCTCTCGCCTTTCCTGTGGAGAGCGCCTCCTCTTGAGATGCGACGGGAACGCCGGGAATTCTTTCCCTACGAAACAGGGAAAGGATCCCTTATTTCGAGCTAGGAGGCGGAAACGGGGCTCCTCTGGATGTGTGCGGGACCCTCGTGCTTCCTCTCGAGTGGAGACGGGTATGTCGGGAAACTTCTTGAGTTGCAGCAAGGGTGTGAAGGACCCTTTGGAAGTTCCAGTGGTTACATGTGGTTAGCCTCGAGAAGCCTCAGCGGAAATGGGCCTCATCTCGCCTGTAGGGCAAAACCTCCTGGATTTTATCGAGTTGCGGCAGGTGCTCTCGACTTACGACTGGGACCTCAGGGACCCGCTCTTGTGGCCTCAGGAAAGGCCAGTCCCCAAGCGAGTTCCAAGGGGGCCTCTCGGGATTCCTCTCCCGTCGATGCCGGGGCCTAAGACCTTGTGTGGAGTCGGGGCCGTAACCTGAGGATTCCTCTCCAGTGCCGACATGGATCTTGGGGTACTTCTGGAGTCTCCCCAGGGGAGTCAGTCCTCGTCTCGAATGCGGGCATGCACTTGCGCTTTCCTCCAGAGCGGTAGCAGCAGTGTCACGCAGTCTGCCGCGTGGATCAAAGGATCTATGGTTTTCCCTCGAGTCTTTCCCACGAGGCTTTCCCACGAGGCTTTCCCACAGGGATGTCCCACGGGCACACGTGGTGGGAATCGATCCGCGGCTTGAACGTCAAGGCAGTGCAGGGAAAACAGGTTCCTCTGGAATGGACTGACACATCTGGGGTTCTGTTGGAATGGTGCCACGACCCTGGAGTTCCTCTCTCCTTTCCTGTGGAGAGCGCCTCCTCTTGAGATGCGACGGGAACGCCGGGAATTCTTTCCCTACTAAACAGGGAAATGATCCCTCATCTCGAGCTAGGAGGCGGAAACGGGGCTCCCCTGGATGTGTGCGGGACCCCACGTGCTTCCTCTCGAGTGGAGTCGGGTATGTCTCGAAACTGCTTGAGTTGCAGCAAGGGTGTGAAGGACCCTTTGGAAGTTCCAGTGGTTAGATGTGATTAGCCTCGAGAAGCCTCAGCGGAAATGGGCCTCATCTCGCCTGGAGGGCAAAACCTCCTGGATTTTCTCGAGTTGCGGCAGGTGCTCTCGACTTACGACGGGGACCACAGGGACCCGCTCTGGTGGTCTCAGGAAAGGCCAGTCCCCATGCTAGTTCCACGGGGGCCTCTCGGGATTCCTCTCCCGTCGATGCCGGGGCCTAAGACCTTGTGTTTAGTCGGGTTCGGAACCTGAGGATTCCTCTCCAGTGCTGACATGGATCTTGGGGTACTTCTGGAGTCTCCCCAGGGGAGTCAGTCCTCGTCTCGAATGCGGGCATGCACTTGCGCTTTCCTCCAGAGCTGTAGCAGCAGTGTCACGCAGTCCGCCGCGTGGAGCATAGGATCTATGGTTTTCCCTCGAGTCTTTCCCACGAGGCTTTCCCACGAGGCTTTCCCACAGGGCTGTCCCACGTGCACACGTGGTGGGAGTCGATCCTCGGCTTGAACGTCAAGGCAGTGCAGGGAAAACAGGTTCCTCTGGAATGGACTGACGCATCTGGGGGAGTCTTGGAATGGTGGCACAACCCTGGAGTTCCTCTCGCCTTTCCTGTGGAGAGCGCCTCCTCTTGAGATGCGACGGGAACGCCGGGAATTCTTTCCCTACGAAACAGGGAAAGGATCCCTCATCTCGAGCTAGGAGGCGGAAACGGGGCTCCCCTGGATGTGTGCGGGACCCCACGTGCTTCCTCTCGAGTGGAGACGGGTATGTCGGGGAACTTCTTGAGTTGCAGCAAGGGTGTGAAGGACCCTTTGGAAGTTCCAGTGGTTAGACGTGATTAGCCTCGAGAAGCCTCAGCGGAAATGGGCCTCATCTTGCCTGGAGGGCAAAACCTCCTGGATTTTCTCGAGTTGCGGCAGGTGCTCTCGACTTACGACGGGGACCTCAGGGACCCGCTCTGGTGGCCTCAGGAAAGGCCAGTCCCCATGCGAGTTCCTCGGGGGCCTCTCGGGATTCCTCTCCCGTCGATGCCGGGGCCTAAGACCTTGTGTGGAGTCGGGGCCGGAACCTGAGGATTCCTCTCCAGTGCTGACATGGATCTTGGGGTACTTCTGGAGTCTCCCCAGGGGAGTCAGTCCTCGTCTCGAATGCGGGCATGCACTTGCGCTTTCCTCCAGAGCGGTAGCAGCAGTGTCACGCAGTCCGCCGCGTGGATCAAAGGATCTATGGTTTTCCCTCGAGTCTTTCCCACGAGGCTTTCCCACGAGGCTTTCCCACAGGGCTGTCCCACGTGCACACGTGGTGGGAGTCGATCCTCGGCTTGAACGTCAAGGCAGTGCAGGGAAAACAGGTTCCTCTGGAATGGACTGACACATCTGGGGGACTCTTGGAATGGTGGCACGACCCTGGAGTTCCTCTCGCCTTTCCTTTGGAGAGCGCCTCCTCTTGAGATGCGACGGGAACGCCGGGAATTCTTTCCGTACGAAACAGGGAAAGGATCCCTCATCTCGAGCTAGGAGGCGGAAACGGGGCTCCCCTGGATGTGTGCGGGACCCCACGTGCTTCCTCTCGAGTGGAGACGGGTATGTCGGGGAACTTCTTGAGTTGCAGCAACGGTGTGAAGGACCATTTGGAAGTTCCAGTGGTTAGACGTGATTAGCCTCGAGAAGCCTCAGCGGAAATGGGCCTCATCTCGCCTGGAGGGCAAAACCTCCTGGATTTTCTCGAGTTGCGGCAGGTGCTCTCGACTTACGACGGGGACCTCAGGGACCCGCTCTGGTGGCCTCAGGAAAGGCCAGTCCCCATGCGAGTTCCTCGGGGGCCTCTCGGGATTCCTCTCCCGTCGATGCCGGGGCCTAAGACCTTGTGTGGAGTCGGGGCCGGAACCTGAGGATTCCTCTCCAGTGCTGACATGGATTTTGGGGTACTTCTGGAGTCTCCGCAGGGGAGTCAGTCCTCGTCTCGAATGCGGGCATGCACTTGAGCTTTCCTCCAGAGCGGTAGCAGCAGTGTCACGCAGTCCGCCGCGTGGATCAAAGGATCTATGGTTTTCCCTCGAGTCTTTCCCACGAAGCTTTCCCACGAGGCTTTCCCACAGGGCTGTCCCACGTGCACACGTGGTGGGAGTCGATCCTCGGCTTGAACGTCAAGGCAGTGCAGGGAAAACAGGTTCCTCTGGAATGGACTGACACATCTGGGGGAGTCTTAGAATGGTGGCACGACCCTGGAGTTCCTCTCGCCTTTCCTGTGGAGAGCGCCTCCTCTTGAGATGCGACGGGAACGCCGGGAATTCTTTCCCTACGAAACAGGGAAAGGATCCCTCATCTCGAGCTAGGAGGCGGAAACGGGGCTCCCATGCATGTGTGCGGGACCCCACGTGCTTCCTCTCGAGTGGAGACGGGTATGTCGGGGAACTTCTTGAGTTGCAGCAAGGGTGTGAAGGACCCTTTGGAAGTTCCAGTGGTTAGACGTGATTAGCCTCGAGAAGCCTCAGCCGAAATGGGCCTCATCTCGCCTGGAGGGCAAAACCTCCTGGATTTTCTCGAGTTGCGGCAGGTGCTCTCGACTTACGACGGGGACCTCAGGGACCCGCTCTGGTGGCCTCAGGAAAGGCCAGTCCCCATGCGAGTTCCTCGGGGGCCTCTCGGGATTCCTCTCCCGTCGATGCCGGGGCCTAAGACCTTGTGTGGAGTCGGGGCCGGAACCTGAGGATTCCTCTCCAGTGCTGACATGGATCTTGGGGTACTTCTGGAGTCTCCCCAGGGGAGTCAGTCCTCGTCTCGAATGCGGGCATGCACTTGCGCTTTCCTCCAGAGCGGTAGCAGCAGTGTCACGCAGTCCGCCGCGTGGATCAAAGGATCTATGGTTTTCCCTCGAGTCTTTCCCACGAGGTTTTCCCACGAGGCTTTCCCACAGGGCTGTCCCACGTTCACACGTGGTGGGAGTCGATCCTCGGCTTGAACGTCAAGGCAGTGCAGGGAAAACAGGTTCCTCTGGAATGGACTGACACATCCGGGGGACTCTTGGAATGGTGGCACGACCCTGGAGTTCCTCTCGCCTTTCCTTTGTAGAGCGCCTCCTCTTGAGATGCGACGGGAACGCCGGGAATTCTTTCCGTACGAAACAGGGAAAGGATCCCTCATCTCGAGCTAGGAGGCGGAAACGGGGCTCCCCTGGATGTGTGCGGGACCCCACGTGCTTCCTCTCAACTGGAGACGGGTATGTCGGGAAACTTCTTGAGTTGCAGCAAGGGTGTGAAGGACCCTTTGGAAGTTCCAGTGGTTAGACGTGATTAGCCTCGAGAAGCCTCAGCGGAAATGTGCCTCATCTCGCCTGGAGGGCAAAACCTCCTGGATTTTCTCGAGTTGCGGCAGGTGCTCTTGACTTACGCCGGGGACCTCAGGGACCCGCTCTGGTGGCCTCAGGAAAGGCCATTCCCCATGCGAGTTCCTCGGGGGCCTCTCGGGATTCCTCTCCCGTCGATGCCGGGGCCTAAGACCTTGTGTGCAGTCGGGGCCGGAACCTGAGGATTGCTCTCCAGTGCTGACATGGATCTTGGGGTACTTCTGGAGTCTCCCCAGGGGAGTCAGTCCTCGTCTCGAATGCGGGCATGCACTTGCGCTTTCCTCCAGAGCGGTAGCAGCAGTGTCATGCAGTCCGCCGCGTGGATCAAAGGATCTATGGTTTTCCCTCGAGTCTTTCCCACGAGGCTTTCCCACGAGGCTTTCCCACAGGGCTTTCCCACGTGCACACGTGGTGGGAGTCGATCCTCGGCTTGAACGTCAAGGCAGTGCAGGGAAAACAGGTTCCTCTGGAATGGACTGACACATCTGGGGGACTCTTGGAATGGTGGCACGACCCTGGAGTTCCTCTCGCCTTTCCTGTGTAGAGCGCCTCCTCTTGAGATGCGACGGGAACGCCGGGAATTCTTTCCCTACGAAACAGGGAAAGGATCCCTCATCTCGAGCTAGGAGGCGGAAACGGGGCTCCCCTGGATGTGTGCGGGACCCCACGTGCTTCCTCTCGAGTGGAGACGGGTATGTCGGGGAACTTCTTGAGTTGCAGCGAGGGTGTGAAGGACCCTTTGGAAGTTCCAGTGGTTAGACGTGATTAGCCTCGAGAAGCCTCAGCGGAAATGGGCCTAATCTCGCCTGGAGGGCAAAACCTCCTGGATTTTCTCGAGTTGCGGCAGGTGCTCTCGACTTACGACGGGGACCTCAGGGACCCGCTCTGGTGGCCTCAGGAAAGGCCAGTCCCCATGCGAGTTCCTGGGGGCCTCTCGGGATTCCTCTCCCGTCGATGCCGGGGCCTAAGACCTTGTGTGGAGTCGGGGCCGGAACCTGAGGATTCCTCTCCAGTGCTGACATGGATCTTGGGGTATTTCTGGAGTCTGCCCAGGGGAGTCAGTCCTCGTCTCGAATGCGGGCATGCACTTGCGCTTTCCTCCAGGGCGGTAGCAGCAGTGTCACGCAGTCCGCCGCGTGGATCAAAGGATCTATGGTTTTCCCTCGAGTCTTTCCCACGAGGCTTTCCCACGAGGCTTTCCCACAGGGCTGTCCCACGTGCACACGTGGTGGGAGTCGATCCTCGGCTTGAACGTCAAGGCAGTGCAGGGAAAACAGGTTCCTCTGAAATGGACTGACACATCCGGGGGAGTCTTGGAATGGTGGCACGACCCTGGAGTTCCTCTCGCCTTTCCTGTGGAGAGCGCCTCCTCTTGAGATGCGACGGGAACGCCGGGAATTCTTTCCCTACGAAACAGGGAAAGGATCCCTCATCTCGAGTTAGGAGGCGGAAACGGGGCTCCCCTGGATGTGTGCGGGACCCCACGTGCTTCCTCTCGAGTGGAGACGGGTATGTCGGGGAACTTCTTGAGTTGCAGCAAGGGTGTGAAGGACCCTTTGGAAGTTCCAGTGGTTAGACGTGATTAGCCTCGAGAAGCCTCAGCGGAAATGGGCCTCATCTCGCCTGGAGGGCAAAACCTCCTGGATTTTCTCGAGTTGCGGCAGGTGCTCTCGACTTACGACGGGGACCTCACGGACCCGCTCTGTTGGCCTCAGGAAAGGCCAGTCCCCATGCGAGTTCCTGGGGGCCTCTCGGGATTCCTCTCCCGTCAATGCCGGGCCCTAAGACCTTGTGTGGAGTCGGGGCCGGAACCTGAGGATTACTCTCCAGTGCTGACATGGATCTTGGGGTACTTCTGGAGTCTCCCCAGGGGAGTCAGTCCTCGTCTCGAATGCGGGCATGCACTTGCGCTTTCCTCCAGAGCGGTAGCAGCAGTGTCACGCAATCCGCCGCGTGGATCAAAGGATCTATGGTTTTCCCTCGAGTCTTTCCCACGAGGCTTTCCCACGAGGCTTTCCCACAGGGCTGTCCCACGTGCACACGTGGTGGGAGTCGATCCTCGGCTTGAACGTCAAGGCACTGCAGGGAAAACAGGTTCCTCTGGAATGGACTGACACATCTGGGCGACTCTTGGAATGGTGGCACGACCCTGGAGTTCCTCTCGCCTTTCCTGTGGAGAGCGCCTCCTCTTGAGATGCGAAGGGAACGCCGGGAATTCTTTCCCTACGAAACAGGGAAAGGATCCCTCATCTCGAGCTAGGAGGCGGAAACGGGGCTCCCCTGGATGTGTGCGGGACCCTCGTGCTTCCTCTCGAATGGAGACGGGTATGTCGGGGAACTTCTTGAGTTGCAGCAAGGGTGAGAAGGACCCTTTGGATATTCCAGTGGTTAGATGTGATTAGCCTCGAGAAGCCTCAGCGGAAATGGGCCTCATCTCGCCTGGAGGGCAAAACCTCCTGGATTTTCTCGAGTTGCGGCAGGTGCTCTCGACTTACGACGGGGACCTCAGGGACCCGCTCTGGTGGCCTCAGGAAAGGCCAGTCCCCATGCGAGTTCCTCGGGGGCCTCTCGGGATTCCTCTCCCATCGATGACGGGGCCTAAGACCTTGTGTGGAGTCGGGGCCGGAACCTGAGGATTCCTCTCCAGTGCTGACATGGATCTTGGGGTACTTCTGGAGTCTCCCCAGGGGAGTCAGTCCTCGTCTCGAATGCGGGCATGCACTTGCGCTTTCCTCCAGGGCGGTAGCAGCAGTGTCACGCAGTCCGCCGCGTGGATCAAAGGATCTATGGTTTTCCCTCGAGTCTTTCCCACGAGGCTTTCCCACGAGGCTTTCCCACAGGGCTGTCCCACGTGCACACGTGGTGGGAGTCGATACTCGGCTTGAACGTCAAGGCAGTGCAGGGAAAACAGGTTCCTCTGGAATGGACTGACTCATCTGGGGGACTCTTGGAATGGTGGCACGACCCTGGAGTTCCTCTCGCCTTTCCTGTGGAGAGCGTCTCCTCTTGAGATGCGACGGGAACGCCGGGAATTCTTTCCCTACGAAACAGGGAAAGGATCCCTCATCTCGAGCTAGGAGGCGGAAACGGGGCTCCCCTGGATGTGTGCGGGACCCCACGTGCTTCCTCTCGAGTGGAGACGGGTATGTCGGGGAACGTCTTGAGTTGCAGCCAGGGTGTGAAGGACCCTTTTGAAGTCCAGTGGTTAGACGTGATTAGCCTCGAGAAGCCTCAGCGGAAATGTGCCTCATCTCGCCTGGAGGGCAAAACCTCCTGGATTTTCTCGAGTTGCGGCAGGTGCTCTCGACTTACGACGGGGACCTCAGGGACCCGCTCTGGTGGCCTCAGGAAAGGCCAGTCCCCATGCGAGTTCCTCGGGGCCCTCTCGGGATTCCTCTCCCGTCGATGCCGGGACCTAAGACCTTGTGTGGAGTCGGGGCCGGAACCTGAGGATTCCTCTCCAGTGCTGACATGGATCTTGGGGTACTTCTGGAGTCTCCCCAGGGGAGTCAGTCCTCGTCTCGAATGCGGGCATGCACTTGCGCTTTCCTCCAGGGCGGTAGCAGCAGTGTCACGCAGTCCGCCGCGTGGATCAAAGGATCTATGGTTTTCCCTCGAGTCTTTCCCACGAGGCTTTCCCACGAGGCTTTCCCACAGGGCTGTCCCACGTGCACACGTGGTGGGAGTCGATACTCGGCTTGAACGTCAAGGCAGTGCAGGGAAAACAGGTTCCTCTGGAATGGACTGACTCATCTGGGGGACTCTTGGAATGGTGGCACGACCCTGGAGTTCCTCTCGCCTTTCCTGTGGAGAGCGTCTCCTCTTGAGATGCGACGGGAACGCCGGGAATTCTTTCCCTACGAAACAGGGAAAGGATCCCTCATCTCGAGCTAGGAGGCGGAAACGGGGCTCCCCTGGATGTGTGCGGGACCCCACGTGCTTCCTCTCGAGTGGAGACGGGTATGTCGGGGAACGTCTTGAGTTGCAGCCAGGGTGTGAAGGACCCTTTTGAAGTCCAGTGGTTAGACGTGATTAGCCTCGAGAAGCCTCAGCGGAAATGTGCCTCATCTCGCCTGGAGGGCAAAACCTCCTGGATTTTCGCGAGTTGCGGCAGGTGCTCTCGACTTACGACGGGGACCTCAGGGACCCGCTCTGGTGGCCTCAGGAAAGGCCAGTCCCCATGCGAGTTCCTCGGGGCCCTCTCGGGATTCCTCTCCCGTCGATGCCGGGACCTAAGACCTTGTGTGGAGTCGGGGCCGGAACCTGAGGATTGCTCTCCAGTGCTGACATGGATCTTGGGGTACTTCTGGAGTCTCCCCAGGGGAGTCAGTCCTCGTCTCGAATGCGGGCATGCACTTGCGCTTTCCTCCAGAGCGGTAGCAGCAGTGTCACGCAGTCCGCCGCGTGGATCAAAGGATCTATGGTTTTCCCTCGAGTCTTTCCCACGAGGCTTTCCCACGAGGCTTTCCCACAGGGCTGTCCCACGTGCACACGTGGTGGGAGTCGATCCTCGGCTTGAACGTCAAGGCAGTGCAGGGAAAACAGGTTCCTCTGGAATGGACTGACACATCCGGGGGAGTCTTGGAATGGTGGCACGACCCTGGAGTTCCTCTCGCCTTTCCTGTGGAGAACGCCTCCTCTTGAGATGCGACGGGAACGCCGGGAATTCTTTCCCTACGAAACAGGGAAAGGATCCCTCATCTCGAGTTAGGAGGCGGAAACGGGGCTCCCCTGGATGTGTGCGGGACCCCACGTGCTTCCTCTCGAGTGGAGACGGGTATGTCGGGGAACTTCTTGAGTTGCATCAAGGGTGTGAAGGACCCTTTGGAAGTTCCAGTGGTTAGACGTGATTAGCCTCCAGAAGCCTAAGCGGAAATGGGCCTCATCTCGCCTGGAGGGCAAAACCTCCTGGATTTTCTCGAGTTGCGGCAGGTGCTCTCGACTTACGACGGGGACCTCAGGGACCCGCTCTGGTGGCCTCAGGAAAGGCCAGTCCCCATGCGAGTTCCTCGGGGGCCTCTCGGGATTCCTCTCCCGTCGATGCCGGGGCCTAAGACCTTGTGTGGAGTCGGGGCCGGAACCTGAGGATTCCTCTCCAGTGCTGACATGGATCTTGGGGTACTTCTGGAGTCTCCCCAGGGGAGTCAGTCCTCGTCTCGAATGCGGGCATGCACTTGCGCTTTCCTCCAGGGCGGTAGCAGCAGTGTCACGCAGTCCGCCGCGTGGATCAAAGAATCTATGGTTTTCCCTCGAGTCTTTCCCACGAGGCTTTCCCACGAGGCTTTCCCACAGGGCTGTCCCACGTGCACACGTGGTGGGAGTCGATCCTCGGCTTGAACGTCAAGGCAGTGCAGGGAAAACAGGTTCCTCTGGAATGGACTGACACATCTGGGGGACTCTTGGAATGGTGGCACGACCCTGGAGTTCCTCTCGCCTTTCCTGTGGAGAGCGCCTCCTCTTGAGATGCGACGGGAACGCCGGGAATTCTTTACCTATGAAACAGGGAAAGGATCCCACATCTCGAGCTAGGAGGCGGAAACGGGGCTCCCCTGGATGTGTGCGGGACCCTCGTGCTTCCTCTCGAGTGGAGACGGGTATGTCGGGGAACTTCTTGAGTTGAAGCAAGGGTGTGAAGGACCCTTTGGAAGTTCCAGTGGTTAGACGTGATTAGCCTCGAGAAGCCTCAGCGGAAATGGGCCTCATCTCGCCTGGAGGGCAAAACCTCCTGGATTTTCTCGAGTTGCGGCAGGTGCTCTCGACTTACGACGGGGACCTCAGGGACCCGCTCTGGTGGCCTCAGGAAAGGCCAGTCCCCATGCGAGTTCCTCGGGGGCCTCTCGGGATTCCTCTCCCGTCGATGCCGGGGCCTAAGACCTTGTGTGGAGTCGGGGCCGGAACCTGAGGATTCCTCTCCAGTGCTGACATGGATCTTGGGGTACTTCTGGAGTCTCCCCAGGGGAGTCAGTCCTCGTCTCGAATGCGGGCATGCACTTGCGCTTTCCTCCAGAGCGGTAGCAGCAGTGTCACGCAGTCCGCCGCGTGGATCAAAGGATCTATGGTTTTCCCTCGAGTCTTTCCCACGAGGCTTTCCCACGAGGCTTTCCCACAGGGCTGTCCCACGTGCACACGTGGTGGGAGTCGATCCTCGGCTTGAACGTCAAGGCAGTGCAGGGAAAACAGGTTCCTCTGGAATGGACTGACTCATCTGGGGGACTCTTGGAATGGTGGCACGACCCTGGAGTTCCTCTCGCCTTTCCTGTGGAGAGCGCCTCCTCTTGAGATGCGACGGGAACGCCGGGAATTCTTTCCATACGAAACAGGGAAAGGATCCCTCATCTCGAGCTAGGAGGCGGAAACGGGGCTCCCCTGGATGTGTGCGGGACCCCACGTGCTTCCTCTCAACTGGAGACGGGTATGTCGGGAAACTTCTTGAGTTGCAGCAAGGGTGTGAAGGACCCTTTGGAAGTTCCAGTGGTTAGACGTGATTAGCCTCGAGAAGCCTCAGCGGAAATGGGCCTCGTCTCGCCTGGAGGACAAAACCTCCTGGATTTTCTCGAGTTGCGGCAGGTGCTCTCGACTTACGACGGGGACCTCAGGGACCCGCTCTGGTGGCCTCAGGAAAGGCCAGTCCCCATGCGAGTTCCTCGGGGGCCTCTCGGGATTCCTCTCCCGTCGATGCCGGGGCCTAAGACCTTGTGTGGAGTCGGGGCCGGAACCTGAGGATTCCTCTCCAGTGCTGACATGGATCTTGGGGTACTTCTGGAGTCTCCCCAGGGGAGTCAGTCCTCGTCTCGAATGCGGGCATGCACTTGCGCTTTCCTCCAGAGCGGTAGCAGCAGTGTCACGCAGTCCGCCGCGTGGATCAAAGGATCTATGGTTTTCCCTCGAGTCTTTCCCACGAGGCTTTCCCACGAGGCTTTCCCACAGGGCTGTCCCACGTGCACACGTGGTGGGAGTCGATCCTCGGCTTGAACGTCAAGGCAGTGCAGGGAAAACAGGTTCCTCTGGAATGGACTGACACATCTGGGGGACTCTTGGAATGGTGGCACGACCCTGGAGTTCCTCTCGCCTTTCCTGTGGAGAGCGCCTCCTCTTGAGATGCGACGGGAACGCCGGGAATTCTTTCCATACGAAAGAGGGAAACGATCCCTCATCTCGAACTAGGAGGTGGAATCGGGGCTCCCCTGGATGTGTGCAGGACCCCACGTGCTTCCTCTCGAGTGGAGACGGGTATGTCCGGGAACATCTTGAGTTGCAGCAAGGGTGAGAAGGACCCTTTGGATGTTCCAGTGGTTAGATGTGATTAGCCTCGAGAAGCCTCAGCGGAAATGGGCCTCATCTCGCCTGGAGGGCAAAACCTCCTGGATTTTCTCGAGTTGCGGCAGGTGCTCTCGACTTACGACGGGGACCTCAGGGACCCGCTCTGGTGGCCTCAGGAAAGGCCAGTCCTCATGCGAGTTCCTCGGGGGCCTCTCGGGATTCCTCTCCCGTCGATGCCGGGGCCTAAGACCTTGTGTGGAGTCGGGGCCGGAACCTGAGGATTCCTCTCCAGTGCTGACATGGATCTTGGGGTACTTCTGGAGTCTCCCCAGGGGAGTCAGTCCTCGTCTCGAATGCGGGCATGCACTTGCGCTTTCCTCCAGGGCGGTAGCAGCAGTGTCACGCAGTCCGCCGCGTGGATCAAAGGATCTATGGTTTTCCCTCGAGTCTTTCCCACGAGGCTTTCCCACGAGGCTTTCCCACAGGGCTTTCCCACGTGCACACGTGGTGGGAGTCGATCCTCGGCTTGAACGTCAAGGCAGTACAGGGAAAACAGGTTCCTCTGGAATGGACTGACTCATCTGGGGGACTCTTGGAATGGTGGCAAGACCCTGGAGTTCCTCTCGCCTTTCCTGTGGAGAGCGCCTCCTCTTGAGATGCGACGGGAACGCCGGGAATTCTTTCCCTACGAAACAGGGAAAGGATCCCTCATCTCGAGCTAGGAGGCGGAAACGGGGCTCCCCTGGATGTGTGCGGGACCCCACGTGCTTCCTCTCGAGTGGAGACGGGTATGTCGGGGAACTTCTTGAGTTGCAGCAAGGGTGTGAAGGACCCTTTGGAAGTTCCAGTGGTTAGATGTGATTAGCCTCGAGAAGCCTCAGCGGAAATGTGCCTCATCTCGCCTGGAGGGCAAAACCTCCTGGATTTTCTCGAGTTGCGGCAGGTGCTCTCGACTTACGAAGGGGACTTCAGGGACCCGCTCTGGTGGCCTCAGGAAAGGCCAGTCCCCATGCGAGTTCCTCGGGGGCCTCTCGGGATTCCTCTCCCGTCGATGCCGGGGCCTAAGACCTTGTGTGCAGTCGGGGCCGGAACCTGAGGATTGCTCTCCAGTGCTGACATGGATCTTGGGGTACTTCTGGAGTCTCCCCAGGGGAGTCAGTCCTCGTCTCGAATGCGGGCATGCACTTGCGCTTTCCTCCAGAGCGGTAGCAGCAGTGTCATGCAGTCCGCCGCGTGGATCAAAGGATCTATGGTTTTCCCTCGAGTCTTTCCCACGAGGCTTTCCCACGAGGCTTTCCCACAGGGCTTTCCCACGTGCACACGTGGTGGGAGTCGATCCTCGGCTTGAACGTCAAGGCAGTGCAGGGAAAACAGGTTCCTCTGGAATGGACTGACACATCTGGGGGACTCTTGGAATGGTGGCACGACCCTGGAGTTCCTCTCGCCTTTCCTGTGTAGAGCGCCTCCTCTTGAGATGCGACGGGAACGCCGGGAATTCTTTCCCTACGAAACAGGGAAAGGATCCCTCATCTCGAACTAGGAGGCGGAAACGGGGCTCCCCTGGATGTGTGCGGGACCCCACGTGCTTCCTCTCGAGTGGAGACGGGTATGTCGGGGAACTTCTTGAGTTGCAGCGAGGGTGTGAAGGACCCTTTGGAAGTTCCAGTGGTTAGACGTGATTAGCCTCGAGAAGCCTCAGCGGAAATGGGCCTCATCTCGCCTGGAGGGCAAAACCTCCTGGATTTTCTCGAGTTGCGGCAGGTGCTCTCGACTTACGACGGGGACCTCAGGGACCCGCTCTGGTGGCCTCAGGAAAGGGCAGTCCCCATGCGAGTTCCTCGGGGGCCTCTCGGGATTCCTCTCCCATCGATGCCGGGGCCTAAGACCTTGTGTGGAGTCGGGGCCGGAACCTGAGGATTCCTCTCCAGTGCTGACATGGATCTTGGGGTACTTCTGGAGTCTCCCCAGGGGAGTCAGTCCTCGTCTCGAATGCGGGCATGCACTTGCGCTTTCCTCCAGGGCGGTAGCAGCAGTGTCACGCAGTCCGCCGCGTGGATCAAAGGATCTATGGTTTTCCCTCGAGTCTTTCCCACGAGGCTTTCCCACGAGGCTTTCCCACAGGGCTGTCCCACGTGCACACGTGATGGGAGTCGATCCTCGGCTTGAACGTCAAGGCAGTGCAGGGAAAACAGGTTCCTCTGGAATGGACTGACTCATCTGGGGGACTCTTGGAATGGTGGCACGACCCTGGAGTTCCTCTCGCCTTTCCTGTGGAGAGCGTCTCCTCTTGAGATGCGACGGGAACGCCGGGAATTCTTTCCCTACGAAACAGGGAAAGGATCCCTCATCTCGAGCTAGGAGGCGGAAACGGGGCTCCCCTGGATGTGTGCGGGACCCCACGTGCTTCCTCTCGAGTGGAGACGGGTATGTCGGGGAACGTCTTGAGTTGCAGCAAGGGTGTGAAGGACCCTTTTGAAGTCCAGTGGTTAGACGTGATTAGCCTCGAGAAGCCTCAGCGGAAATGTGCCTCATCTCGCCTGGAGGGCAAAACCTCCTGGATTTTCTCGAGTTGCGGCAGGTGCTCTCGACTTACGACGGGGACCTCAGGGACCCGCTCTGGTGGCCTCAGGAAAGGCCAGTCCCCATGCGAGTTCCTCGGGGGCCTCTCGGGATTCCTCTCCCGTCGATGCCGGGACCTAAGACCTTGTGTGGAGTCGGGGCCGGAACCTGAGGATTGCTCTCCAGTGCTGACATGGATCTTGGGGTACTTCTGGAGTCTCCCCAGGGGAGTCAGTCCTCGTCTCGAATGCGGGCATGCACTTGCGCTTTCCTCCAGAGCGGTAGCAGCAGTGTCACGCAGTCCGCCGCGTGGATCAAAGGATCTATGGTTTTGCCTCGAGCTTTCCCACGAGGCTTTCCCACGAGGCTTTCCCACAGGGCTGTCCCACGTGCACACGTGGTGGGAGTCGATCCTCGGCTTGAACGTCAAGGCAGTGCAGGGAAAACAGGTTCCTCTGGAATGGACTGACACATCCGGGGGAGTCTTGGAATGGTGGCACGACCCTGGAGTTCCTCTCGCCTTTCCTGTGTAGAACGCCTCCTCTTGAGATGCGACGGGAACGCCGGGAATTCTTTCCCTACGAAACAGGTAAAGGATCCCTCATCTCGAGCTAGGAGGCGGAAACGGGGCTCCCCTGGATGTGTGCGGGACCCCACGTGCTTCCTCTCGAGTGGAGACGGGTATGTCGGGGAACTTCTTGAGTTGCATCAAGGGTGTGAAGGACCCTTTGGAAGTTCCAGTGGTTAGACGTGATTAGCCTCCAGAAGCCTAAGCGGAAATGGGCCTCATCTCGCCTGGAGGGCAAAACCTCCTGGATTTTCTCGAGTTGCGGCAGGTGCTTTCGACTTACGACGGGAACCTCAGGGACCCGCTCTGGTGGCCTCAGGAAAGGCCAGTCCCCATGCGAGTTCCTCGGGGGCCTCTCGGGATTCCTCTCCCGTCGATGCCGGGGCCTAAGACCTTGTGTGGAGTCGGGGCCGGAACCTGAGGATTCCTCTCCAGTGCTGACATGGATCTTGGGGTACTTCTGGAGTCTCCCCAGGAGAGTCAGTCCTCGTCTCGAATGCGGGCATGCACTTGCGCTTTCCTCCAGGGCGGTAGCAGCAGTGTCACGCATTCCGCCGCGTGGATCAAAGGATCTATGGTTTTCCCTCGAGTCTTTCCCACGAGGCTTTCCCACGAGGCTTTCCCACAGGGCTGTCCCACGTGCACACGTGGTGGGAGTCGATCCTCGGCTTGAACGTCAAGGCAGTGCAGGGAAAACAGGTTCCTCTGAAATGGACTGACACATCCGGGGGAGTCTTGGAATGGTGGCACGACCCTGGAGTTCCTCTCGCCTTTCCTGTGGAGAGCGCCTCCTCTTGAGATGCGACGGGAACGCCGGGAATTCTTTCCCTACGAAACAGGGAAAGGATCCCTCATCTCGAGCTAGGAGGCGGAAACGGGGCTCCCCTGGATGTGTGCGGGACCCCACGTGCTTCCTCTCGCGTGGAGACGGGTATGTCGGGGAACTTCTTGAGTTGCAGCAAGGGTGTGAAGGACCCTTTGGAAGTTCCAGTGGTTAGACGTGATTAGCCTCGAGAAGCCTCAGCGGAAATGGGCCTCATCTCGCCTGGAGGGCATAACCTCCTGGATTTTCTCGAGTTGCGGCAGGTGCTCTCGACTTACGACGGGGACCTCAGGGACCCGCTCTGGTGGCCTCAGGAAAGGCCAGTCCCCATGCGAGTTCCTGGGGGCCTCTCGGGATTCCTCTCCCGTCAATGCCGGGCCCTAAGACCTTGTGTGGAGTCGGGGCCGGAACCTGAGGATTACTCTCCAGTGCTGACATGGATCTTGGGGTACTTCTGGAGTCTCCCCAGGGGAGTCAGTCCTCGTCTCGAATGCGGGCATGCACTTGCGCTTTCCTCCAGAGCGGTAGCAGCAGTGTCACGCAATCCGCCGCGTGGATCAAAGGATCTATGGTTTTCCCTCGAGTCTTTCCCACGAGGCTTTCCCACGAGGCTTTCCCACAGGGCTGTCCCACGTGCACACGTGGTGGGAGTCGATCCTCGGCTTGAACGTCAAGGCAGTGCAGGGAAAACAGGTTCCTCTGGAATGGACTGACACATCTGGGCGACTCTTGGAATGGTGGCACGACCCTGGAGTTCCTCTCGCCTTTCCTGTGGAGAGCGCCTCCTCTTGAGATGCGACGGGAACGCCGGGAATTCTTTCCCTACGAAACAGGGAAAGGATCCCTCATCTCGAGCTAGGAGGCGGAAACGGGGCTCCCCTGGATGTGTGCGGGACCCTCGTGCTTCCTCTCGAATGGAGACGGGTATGTCGGGGAACTTCTTGAGTTGCAGCAAGGGTGAGAAGGACCCTTTGGATGTTCCAGTGGTTAGATGTGATTAGCCTCGAGAAGCCTCAGCGGAAATGGGCCTCATCTCGCCTGGAGGGCAAAACCTCCTGGATTTTCTCGAGTTGCGGCAGGTGCTCTCGACTTACGACGGGGACCTCAGGGACCCGCTCTGGTGGCCTCAGGAAAGGGCAGTCCCCATGCGAGTTCCTGGGGGCCTCTCGGGATTCCTCTCCCATCGATGCCGGGGCCTAAGACCTTGTGTGGAGTCGGGGCCGGAACCTGAGGATTCCTCTCCAGTGCTGACATGGATCTTGGGGTACTTCTGGAGTCTCCCCAGGGGAGTCAGTCCTCGTCTCGAATGCGGGCATGCACTTGCGCTTTCCTCCAGGGCGGTAGCAGCAGTGTCACGCAGTCCGCCGCGTGGATCAAAGGATCTATGGTTTTCCCTCGAGTCTTTCCCACGAGGCTTTCCCACGAGGCTTTCCCACAGGGCTGTCCCACGTGCACACGTGGCGGGAGTCGATCCTCGGCTTGAACGTCAAGGCAGTGCAGGGAAAACAGGTTCCTCTGGAATGGACTGACTCATCTGGGGGACTCTTGGAATGGTGGCACGACCCTGGAGTTCCTCTCGCCTTTCCTGTGGAGAGCGTCTCCTCTTGAGATGCGACGGGAACGCCGGGAATTCTTTCCCTACGAAACAGGGAAAGGATCCCTCATCTCGAGCTAGGAGGCGGAAACGGGGCTCCCCTGGATGTGTGCGGGACCCCACGTGCTTCCTCTCGAGTGGAGACGGGTATGTCGGGGAACGTCTTGAGTTGCAGCAAGGGTGTGAAGGACCCTTTTGAAGTCCAGTGGTTAGACGTGATTAGCCTCGAGAAGCCTCAGCGGAAATGTGCCTCATCTCGCCTGGAGGGCAAAACCTCCTTGATTTTCTCGAGTTGCGGCAGGTGCTCTCGACTTACGACGGGGACCTCAGGGACCCGCTCTGGTGGCCTCAGGAAAGGCCAGTCCCCATGCGAGTTCCTCGGGGGCCTCTCGGGATTCCTCTCCCGTCTATGCCGGGACCTAAGACCTTGTGTGGAGTCGGGGCCGGAACCTGAGGATTGCTCTCCAGTGCTGACATGGATCTTGGGGTACTTCTGGAGTCTCCCCAGGGGAGTCAGTCCTCGTCTCGAATGCGGGCATGCACTTGCGCTTTCCTCCAGAGCGGTAGCAGCAGTGTCACGCAGTCCGCCGCGTGGATCAAAGGATCTATGGTTTTCCCTCGAGTCTTTCCCACGAGGCTTTCCCACGAGGCTTTCCCACAGGGCTGTCCCACGTGCACACGTGGTGGGAGTCGATCCTCGGCTTGAAAGTCAAGGCAGTGCAGGGAAAACAGGTTCCTCTGGAATGGACTGACTCATCTGGGGGACTCTTGGAATGGTGGCACGACCCTGGAGTTCCTCTCGCCTTTCCTGTGGAGAGCGTCTCCTCTTGAGATGCGACGGGAACGCCGGGAATTCTTTCCCTACGAAACAGGGAAAGGATCCCTCATCTCGAGCTAGGAGGCGGAAACGGGGCTCCCTTGGATGTGTGCGGGACCCCACGTGCTTCCTCTCGAGTGGAGACGGGTATGTCGGGGAACGTCTTGAGTTGCAGCAAGGGTGTGAAGGACCCTTTTGAAGTCCAGTGGTTAGACGTGATTAGCCTCGAGAAGCCTCAGCGGAAATGTGCCTCATCTCGCCTGGAGGGCAAAACCTCCTGGATTTTCTCGAGTTGCGGCAGGTGCTCTCGACTTACGACGGGGACCTCAGGGACCCGCTCTGGTGGCCTCAGGAAAGGCCAGTCCCCATGCGAGTTCCTCGGGGGCCTCTCGGGATTCCTCTCCCGTCGATGCCGGGACCTAAGACCTTGTGTGGAGTCGGGGCCGGAACCTGAGGATTGCTCTCCAGTGCTGACATGGATCTTGGGGTACTTCTGGAGTCTCCCCAGGGGAGTCAGTCCTCGTCTCGAATGCGGGCATGCACTTGCGCTTTCCTCCAGAGCGGTAGCAGCAGTGTCACGCAGTCCGCCGCGTGGATCAAAGGATCTATGGTTTTCCCTCGAGTCTTTCCCACGAGGCTTTCCCACGAGGCTTTCCCACAGGGCTGTCCCACGTGCACACGTGGTGGGAGTCGATCCTCGGCTTGAACGTCAAGGCAGTGCAGGGAAAACAGGTTCCTCTGGAATGGACTGACACATCCGGGGGAGTCTTCGAATGGTGGCACGACCCTGGAGTTCCTCTCGCCTTTCCTGTGGAGAGCGCCTCCTCTTGAGATGCGACGGGAACGCCGGGAATTCTTTCCCTACGAAACAGGGAAAGGATCCCTCATCTCGAGCTAGGAGGCGGAAACGGGGCTCCCCTGGATGTGTGCGGGACCCTCGTGCTTCCTCTCGAGTGGAGACGGGTATGTCGGGGAACTTCTTGAGTTGCAGCAAGGGTGTGAAGGACCCTTTGGAAGTTCCAGTGGTTAGACGTGATTAGCCTTGAGAAGCCTCAGCGGAAATGTGCCTCATCACGCCTGGAGGGCAAAACCTCCTGGATTTTCTCGAGTTGCGGCAGGTGCTCTCGACTTACGACGGGGACCTCAGGGACCCGCTCTCGTGGCCTCAGGAAAGTCCAGTCCCCATGCGAGTTCCTCGGGGGCCTCTCGGGATTCCTCTCCCGTCGATGCCGGGGCCTAAGACCTTGTGTGGAGTCGGGGCCGGAACCTGAGGATTCCTCTCCAGTGCTGACATGGATCTTGGGGTACTTCTGGAGTCTCCCCAGGGGAGTCAGTCCTCGTCTCGAATGCGGGCATGCACTTGCGCTTTCCTCCAGAGCGGTAGCAGCAGTGTCACGCAGTCCGCCGCGTGGATCAAAGGATCTATGGTTTTCCCTCGAGTCTTTCCCACGAGGCTTTCCCACGAGGCTTTCCCACAGGGCTGTCCCACGTGCACACGTGGTGGGAGTCGATCCTCGGCTTGAACGTCAAGGCAGTGCAGGGAAAACAGGTTCCTCTGGAATGGACTGACTCATCTGGGGGACTCTTGGAATGGTGGCACGACCCTGGAGTTCCTCTCGCCTTTCCTGTGGAGAGCGCCTCCTCTTGAGATGCGACGGGAACGCCGGGAATTCTTTCCCTACGAAACAGGGAAAGGATCCCTCATCTCGAGCTAGGAGGCGGAAACGGGGCTCCCCTGGATGTGTGCGGGACCCCACGTGCTTCCTCTCGAGTGCAGACGGGTATGTCGGGGAACTTCTTGAGTTGCAGCAAGGGTGTGAAGGACCCTTTGGAAGTTCCAGTGGTTAGACGTGATTAGCCTCGAGAAGCCTCAGCGGAAATGGGCCTCGTCTCGCCTGGAGGGCAAAACCTCCTGGATTTTCTCGAGTTGCGGCAGGTGCTCTCGACTTACGACGGGGACCTCAGGGACCCGCTCTGGTGGCCTCAGGAAAGGCCAGTCCCCATGCGAGTTCCTCGGGGGCCTCTCGGGATTCCTCTCCCGTCGATGCCGGGGCCTAAGACCTTGTGTGGAGTCGGGGCCGGAACCTGAGGATTCCTCTCCAGTGCTGACATGGATCTTGGGGTACTTCTGGAGTCTCCCCAGGGGAGTCAGTCCTCGTCTCGAATGCGGGCATGCACTTGCGCTTTCCTCCAGAGCGGTAGCAGCAGTGTCACGCAGTCCGCCGCGTGGATCAAACGATCTATGGTTTTCCCTCGAGTCTTTCCCACGAGGCTTTCCCACGAGGCTTTCCCACAGGGCTGTCCCACGTGCACACGTGGTGGGAGTCGATCCTCGGCTTGAACGTCAAGGCAGTGCAGGGAAAACAGGTTCCTCTGGAATGGACTGACACATCTGGGGGACTCTTGGAATGGTGGCACGACCCTGGAGTTCCTCTCGCCTTTCCTGTGGAGAGCGCCTCCTCTTGAGATGCGACGGGAACGCCGGGAATTCTTTCCATACGAAAGAGGGAAAGGATCCCTCATCTCGAACTAGGAGGTGGAAACGGGGCTCCCCTGGATGTGTGCAGGACCCCACGTGCTTCCTCTCGAGTGGAGACGGGTATGTCGGGGAACATCTTGAGTTGCAGCAAGGGTGAGAAGGACCCTTTGGATGTTCCAGTGGTTAGATGTGATTAGCCTCGAGAAGCCTCAGCGGAAATGGGCCTCATCTCGCCTGGAGGGCAAAACCTCGTGGATTTTCTCGAGTTGCGGCAGGTGCTCTCGACTTAGGACAGGGACCTCAGGGACCCGCTCTGGTGGCCTCAGGAAAGGCCAGTCCCCATGCGAGTTCCTGGGGGCCTCTCGGGATTCCTCTCCCGTCGATGCCGGGGCCTAAGACCTTGTGTGGAGTCGGGGCCGGAACCTGAGGATTCCTCTCCAGTGCTGACATGGATCTTGGGGTACTTCTGGAGTCTCCCCAGGGGAGTCAGTCCTCGTCTCGAATGCGGGCATGCACTTGCGCTTTCCTCCAGAGCGGTAGCAGCAGTGTCACGCAGTCCGCCGCGTGGATCAAAGGATCTATGGTTTTCCCTCGAGTCTTTCCCACGAGGCTTTCCCACGAGGCTTTCCCACAGGGCTGTCCCACGTGCACACGTGGTGGGAGTCGATCCTCGGCTTGAACGTCAAGGCAGTGCAGGGAAAACAGGTTCCTCTGGAATGGGCTGACACATCCGGGGGAGTCTTCGAATGGTGGCACGACCCTGGAGTTCCTCTCGCCTTTCCTGTGGAGAGCGCCTCCTCTTGAGATGCGACGGGAACGCCGGGAATTCTTTCCCTACGAAACAGGGAAAGGATCCCTCATCTCGAGCTAGGAGGCGGAAACGGGGCTCCCCTGGATGTGTGCGGGACCCTCGTGCTTCCTCTCGAGTGGAGACGGGTATGTCGGGGAACTTCTTGAGTTGCAGCAAGGGTGTGAAGGACCCTTTGGAAGTTCCAGTGGTTAGACGTGATTAGCCTCGAGAAGCCTCAGCGGAAATGTGCCTCATCTCGCCTGGAGGGCAAAACCTCCTGGAGTTTCTCGAGTTGCGGCAGGTGCTCTCGACTTACGACGGGGACCTCAGGGACCCGCTCTGGTGGCCTCAGGAAAGGCCAGTCCCCATGCGAGTTCCTCGGGGGCCTCTCGGGATTCCTCTCCCGTCGATGCCGGGGCCTAAGACCTTGTGTGGAGTCGGGGCCGGAACCTGAGGATTCCTCTCCAGTGCTGACATGGATCTTGGGGTACTTCTGGAGTCTCCCCAGGGGAGTCAGTCCTCGACTCGAATGCGGGCATGCACTTGCGCTTTCCTCCAGGGCGGTAGCAGCAGTGTCACGCAGTCCGCCGCGTGGATCAAAGGATCTATGGTTTTCCCTCGAGTCTTTCCCACGAGGCTTTCCGACGAGGCTTTCCCACAGGGCGGTCCCACGTGCACACGTGGTGGGAGTCGATCCTCGGCTTGAACGTCAAGGCAGTGCAGGGAAAACAGGTTCCTCTGGAATGGACTGACTCATCTGGGGGACTCTTGGAATGGTGGCACGACCCTGGAGTTCCTCTCGCCTTTCCTGTGGAGAGCGCCTCCTCTTGAGATGCGACGGGAACGCCGGGAATTCTTTCCGTACGAAACAGGGAAAGGATCCCTCATCTCGAGCTAGGAGGCGGAAACGGGGCTCCCCTGGATGTGTGCGGGACCCCACGTGCTTCCTCTCAACTGGAGACGGGTATGTCGGGAAACTTCTTGAGTTGCAGCAAGGGTGTGAAGGACCCTTTGGAAGTTCCAGTGGTTAGACGTGATTAGCCTCGAGAAGCCTCAGCGGAAATGGGCCTCATCTCGCCTGGAGGGCAAAACCTCCTGGATTTTCTCGAGTTGCGGCAGGTGCTCTCGACTTACGACGGGGACCTCAGGGACCCGCTCTGGTGGCCTCAGGAAAGGCCAGTCCCCATGCGAGTTCCTCGGGGGCCTCTCGGGATTCCTCTCCCGTCGATGCCGGGGCCTAAGACCTTGTGTGGAGTCGGGGCCGGAACCTGAGGATTCCTCTCCAGTGCTGACATGGATCTTGGGGTACTTCTGGAGTCTCCCCAGGGGAGTCAGTCCTCGTCTCGAATGCGGGCATGCACTTGCGCTTTCCTCCAGAGCGGTAGCAGCAGTGTCACGCAGTCCGCCGCGTGGATCAAACGATCTATGGTTTTCCCTCGAGTCTTTCCCACGAGGCTTTCCCACGAGGCTTTCCCACAGGGCTGTCCCACGTGCACACGTGGTGGGAGTCGATCCTCGGCTTGAACGTCAAGGCAGTGCAGGGAAAACAGGTTCCTCTGGAATGGACTGACACATCTGGGGGACTCTTGGAATGGTGGCACGACCCTGGAGTTCGTCTCGCCTTTCCTGTGGAGAGCGCCTCCTCTTGAGATGCGACGGGAACGCCGGGAATTCTTTCCATACGAAAGAGGGAAAGGATCCCTCATCTCGAACTAGGAGGTGGAAACGGGGCTCCCCTGGATGTGTGCAGGACCCCACGTGCTTCCTCTCGAGTGGAGACGGGTATGTCGGGGAACATCTTGAGTTGCAGCAAGGGTGAGAAGGACCCTTTGGATGTTCCAGTGGTTAGATGTGATTAGCCTCGAGAAGCCTCAGCGGAAATGGGCCTCATCTCGCCTGGAGGGCAAAACCTCCTGGATTTTCTCGAGTTGCGGCAGGTGCTCTCGACTTACGACGGGGACCTCAGGGACCCGCTCTGGTGGCCTCAGGAAAGGCCAGTCCTCATGCGAGTTCCTCGGGGGCCTCTCGGGATTCCTCTCCCGTCGATGCCGGGGCCTAAGACCTTGTGTGGAGTCGGGGCCGGAACCTGAGGATTCCTCTCCAGTGCTGACATGGATCTTGGGGTACTTCTGGAGTCTCCCCAGGGGAGTCAGTCCTCGTCTCGAATGCGGGCATGCACTTGCGCTTTCCTCCAGGGCGGTAGCAGCAGTGTCACGCAGTCCGCCGCGTGGATCAAAGGATCTATGGTTTTCCCTCGAGTCTTTCCCACGAGGCTTTCCCACGAGGCTTTCCCACAGGGCTTTCCCACGTGCACACGTGGTGGGAGTCGATCCTCGGCTTGAACGTCAAGGCAGTACAGGGAAAACAGGTTCCTCTGGAATGGACTGACTCATCTGGGGGACTCTTGGAATGGTGGCAAGACCCTGGAGTTCCTCTCGCCTTTCCTGTGGAGAGCGCCTCCTCTTGAGATGCGACGGGAACGCCGGGAATTCTTTCCCTACGAAACAGGGAAAGGATCCCTCATCTCGAGCTAGGAGGCGGAAACGGGGCTCCCCTGGATGTGTGCGGGACCCCACGTGCTTCCTCTCGAGTGGAGACGGGTATGTCGGGGAACTTCTTGAGTTGCAGCAAGGGTGTGAAGGACCCTTTGGAAGTTCCAGTGGTTAGATGTGATTAGCCTCGAGAAGCCTCAGCGGAAATGTGCCTCATCTCGCCTGGAGGGCAAAACCTCCTGGATTTTCTCGAGTTGCGGCAGGTGCTCTCGACTTAAGACGGGGACCTCAGGGACCCGCTCTGGTGGCCTCAGGAAAGGCCAGTCCCCATGCGAGTTCCTCGGGGGCCTCTCGGGATTCCTCTCCCGTCGATGCCGGGGCCTAAGACCTTGTGTGGAGTCGGGGCCGGAACCTGAGGATTGCTCTCCAGTGCTGACATGGATCTTGGGGTACTTCTGGAGTCTCCCCAGGGGAGTCAGTCCTCGTCTCGAATGCGGGCATGCACTTGCGCTTTCCTCCAGAGCGGTAGCAGCAGTGTCATGCAGTCCGCCGCGTGGATCAAAGGATCTATGGTTTTCCCTCGAGTCTTTCCCACGAGGCTTTCCCACGAGGCTTTCCCACAGGGCTGTCCCACGTGCACACGTGGTGGGAGTCGATCCTCGGCTTGAACGTCAAGGCAGTGCAGGGAAAACAGGTTCCTCTGGAATGGACTGACACATCTGGGGGACTCTTGGAATGGTGGCACGACCCTGGAGTTCCTCTCGCCTTTCCTGTGTAGAGCGCCTCCTCTTGAGATGCGACGGGAACGCCGGGAATTCTTTCCCTACGAAACAGGGAAAGGATCCCTCATCTCGAGCTAGGAGGCGGAAACGGGGCTCCCCTGGATGTGTGCGGGACCCCACGTGCTTCCTCTCGAGTGGAGACGGGTATGTCGGGGAACTTCTTGAGTTGCAGCGAGGGTGTGAAGGACCCTTTGGAAGTTCCAGTGGTTAGACGTGATTAGCCTCGAGAAGCCTCAGCGGAAATGGGCCTCATCTCGCCTGGAGGGCAAAACCTCCTGGATTTTCTCGAGTTGCGGCAGGTGCTCTCGACTTACGACGGGGACCTCAGGGACCCGCTCTGGTGGCCTCAGGAAAGGCCAGTCCCCATGCGAGTTCCTCGGGGGCCTCTCGGGATTCCTCTCCCGTCGATGCCGGGACCTAAGACCTTGTGTGTAGTCGGGGCCGGAACCTGAGGATTGCTCTCCAGTGCTGACATGGATCTTGGGGTACTTCTGGAGTCTCCCCAGGGGAGTCAGTCCTCGTCTCGAATGCGGGCATGCACTTGCGCTTTCCTCCAGAGCGGTAGCAGCAGTGTCACGCAGTCCGCCGCGTGGATCAAAGGATCTATGGTTTTCCCTCGAGTCTTTCCCACGAGGCTTTCCCACGAGGCTTTCCCACAGGGCTGTCCCACGTGCACACGTGGTGGGAGTCGATCCTCGGCTTGAACGTCAAGGCAGTGCAGGGAAAACAGGTTCCTCTGGAATGGACTGACACATCTGGGCGACTCTTGGAATGGTGGCACGACCCTGGAGTTCCTCTCGCCTTTCCTGTGGAGAGCGCCTCCTCTTGAGATGCGACGGGAACGCCGGGAATTCTTTCCCTACGAAACAGGGAAAGGATCCCTCATCTCGAGCTAGGAGGCGGAAACGGGGCTCCCCTGGATGTGTGCGGGACCCTCGTGCTTCCTCTCGAATGGAGACGGGTATGTCGGGGAACTTCTTGAGTTGCAGCAAGGGTGAGAAGGACCCTTTGGATGTTCCAGTGGTTAGATGTGATTAGCCTCGAGAAGCCTCAGCGGAAATGGGCCTCATCTCGCCTGGAGGGCAAAACCTCCTGGATTTTCTCGAGTTGCGGCAGGTGCTCTCGACTTACGACGGGGACCTCAGGGACCCGCTCTGGTGGCCTCAGGAAAGGGCAGTCCCCATGCGAGTTCCTCGGGGGCCTCTCGGGATTCCTCTCCCATCGATGCCGGGGCCTAAGACCTTGTGTGGAGTCGGGGCCGGAACCTGAGGATTCCTCTCCAGTGCTGACATGGATCTTGGGGTACTTCTGGAGTCTCCCCAGGGGAGTCAGTCCTCGTCTCGAATGCGGGCATGCACTTGCGCTTTCCTCCAGGGCGGTAGCAGCAGTGTCACGCAGTCCGCCGCGTGGATCAAAGGATCTATGGTTTTCCCTCGAGTCTTTCCCACGAGGCTTTCCCACGAGGCTTTCCCACAGGGCTGTCCCACGTGCACACGTGGTGGGAGTCGATCCTCGGCTTGAACGTCAAGGCAGTGCAGGGAAAACAGGTTCCTCTGGAATGGACTGACTCATCTGGGGGACTCTTGGAATGGTGGCACGACCCTGGAGTTCCTCTCGCCTTTCCTGTGGAGAGCGTCTCCTCTTGAGATGCGACGGGAACGCAGGGAATTCTTTCCCTACGAAACAGGGAAAGGATCCCTCATCTCGAGCTAGGAGGCGGAAACGGGGCTCCCCTGGATGTGTGCGGGACCCTCGTGCTTCCTCTCGAGTGGAGACGGGTATGTCGGGGAACTTCTTGAGTTGCAGCAAGGGTGTGAAGGACCCTTTGGAAGTTCCAGTGGTTAGACGTGATTAGCCTCGAGAAGCCTCAGCGGAAATGTGCCTCATCTCGCCTGGAGGGCAAAACCTCCTGGAGTTTCTCGAGTTGCGGCAGGTGCTCTCGACTTACGACGGGGACCTCAGGGACCCGCTCTGGTGGCCTCAGGAAAGGCCAGTCCCCATGCGAGTTCCTCGGGGGCCTCTCGGGATTCCTCTCCCGTCGATGCCGGGGCCTAAGACCTTGTGTGGAGTCGGGGCCGGAACCTGAGGATTCCTCTCCAGTGCTGACATGGATCTTGGGGTACTTCTGGAGTCTCCCCAGGGGAGTCAGTCCTCGACTCGAATGCGGGCATGCACTTGCGCTTTCCTCCAGGGCGGTAGCAGCAGTGTCACGCAGTCCGCCGCGTGGATCAAAGGATCTATGGTTTTCCCTCGAGTCTTTCCCACGAGGCTTTCCGACGAGGCTTTCCCACAGGGCTGTCCCACGTGCACACGTGGTGGGAGTCGATCCTCGGCTTGAACGTCAAGGCAGTGCAGGGAAAACAGGTTCCTCTGGAATGGACTGACTCATCTGGGGGACTCTTGGAATGGTGGCACGACCCTGGAGTTCCTCTCGCCTTTCCTGTGGAGAGCGCCTCCTCTTGAGATGCGACGGGAACGCCGGGAATTCTTTCCGTACGAAACAGGGAAAGGATCCCTCATCTCGAGCTAGGAGGCGGAAACGGGGCTCCCCTGGATGTGTGCGGGACCCCACGTGCTTCCTCTCAACTGGAGACGGGTATGTCGGGAAACTTCTTGAGTTGCAGCAAGGGTGTGAAGGACCCTTTGGAAGTTCCAGTGGTTAGACGTGATTAGCCTCGAGAAGCCTCAGCGGAAATGGGCCTCATCTCGCCTGGAGGGCAAAACCTCCTGGATTTTCTCGAGTTGCGGCAGGTGCTCTCGACTTACGACGGGGACCTCAGGGACCCGCTCTGGTGGCCTCAGGAAAGGCCAGTCCCCATGCGAGTTCCTCGGGGGCCTCTCGGGATTCCTCTCCCGTCGATGCCGGGGCCTAAGACCTTGTGTGGAGTCGGGGCCGGAACCTGAGGATTCCTCTCCAGTGCTGACATGGATCTTGGGGTACTTCTGGAGTCTCCCCAGTGGAGTCAGTCCTCGTCTCGAATGCGGGCATGCACTTGCGCTTTCCTCCAGAGCGGTAGCAGCAGTGTCACGCAGTCCGCCGCGTGGATCAAACGATCTATGGTTTTCCCTCGAGTCTTTCCCACGAGGCTTTCCCACGAGGCTTTCCCACAGGGCTGTCCCACGTGCACACGTGGTGGGAGTCGATCCTCGGCTTGAACGTCAAGGCAGTGCAGGGAAAACAGGTTCCTCTGGAATGGACTGACACATCTGGGGGACTCTTGGAATGGTGGCACGACCCTGGAGTTCGTCTCGCCTTTCCTGTGGAGAGCGCCTCCTCTTGAGATGCGACGGGAACGCCGGGAATTCTTTCCATACGAAAGAGGGAAAGGATCCCTCATCTCGAACTAGGAGGTGGAAACGGGGCTCCCCTGGATGTGTGCAGGACCCCACGTGCTTCCTCTCGAGTGGAGACGGGTATGTCGGGGAACATCTTGAGTTGCAGCAAGGGTGAGAAGGACCCTTTGGATGTTCCAGTGGTTAGATGTGATTAGCCTCGAGAAGCCTCAGCGGAAATGGGCCTCATCTCGCCTGGAGGGCAAAACCTCCTGGATTTTCTCGAGTTGCGGCAGGTGCTCTCGACTTACGACGGGGACCTCAGGGACCCGCTCTGGTGGCCTCAGGAAAGGCCAGTCCTCATGCGAGTTCCTCGGGGGCCTCTCGGGATTCCTCTCCCGTCGATGCCGGGGCCTAAGACCTTGTGTGGAGTCGGGGCCGGAACCTGAGGATTCCTCTCCAGTGCTGACATGGATCTTGGGGTACTTCTGGAGTCTCCCCAGGGGAGTCAGTCCTCGTCTCGAATGCGGGCATGCACTTGCGCTTTCCTCCAGGGCGGTAGCAGCAGTGTCACGCAGTCCGCCGCGTGGATCAAAGGATCTATGGTTTTCCCTCGAGTCTTTCCCACGAGGCTTTCCCACGAGGCTTTCCCACAGGGCTTTCCCACGTGCACACGTGGTGGGAGTCGATCCTCGGCTTGAACGTCAAGGCAGTACAGGGAAAACAGGTTCCTCTGGAATGGACTGACTCATCTGGGGGACTCTTGGAATGGTGGCAAGACCCTGGAGTTCCTCTCGCCTTTCCTGTGGAGAGCGCCTCCTCTTGAGATGCGACGGGAACGCCGGGAATTCTTTCCCTACGAAACAGGGAAAGGATCCCTCATCTCGAGCTAGGAGGCGGAAACGGGGCTCCCCTGGATGTGTGCGGGACCCCACGTGCTTCCTCTCGAGTGGAGACGGGTATGTCGGGGAACTTCTTGAGTTGCAGCAAGGGTGTGAAGGACCCTTTGGAAGTTCCAGTGGTTAGACGTGATTAGCCTCGAGAAGCCTCAGCGGAAATGTGCCTCATCTCGCCTGGAGGGCAAAACCTCCTGGATTTTCTCGAGTTGCGGCAGGTGCTCTCGACTTAAGACGGGGACCTCAGGGACCCGCTCTGGTGGCCTCAGGAAAGGCCAGTCCCCATGCGAGTTCCTCGGGGGCCTCTCGGGATTCCTCTCCCGTCGATGCCGGGGCCTAAGACCTTGTGTGGAGTCGGGGCCGGAACCTGAGGATTGCTCTCCAGTGCTGACATGGATCTTGGGGTACTTCTGGAGTCTCCCCAGGGGAGTCAGTCCTCGTCTCGAATGCGGGCATGCACTTGCGCTTTCCTCCAGAGCGGTAGCAGCAGTGTCATGCAGTCCGCCGCGTGGATCAAAGGATCTATGGTTTTCCCTCGAGTCTTTCCCACGAGGCTTTCCCACGAGGCTTTCCCACAGGGCTGTCCCACGTGCACACGTGGTGGGAGTCGATCCTCGGCTTGAACGTCAAGGCAGTGCAGGGAAAACAGGTTCCTCTGGAATGGACTGACACATCTGGGGGACTCTTGGAATGGTGGCACGACCCTGGAGTTCCTCTCGCCTTTCCTGTGTAGAGCGCCTCCTCTTGAGATGCGACGGGAACGCCGGGAATTCTTTCCCTACGAAACAGGGAAAGGATCCCTCATCTCGAGCTAGGAGGCGGAAACGGGGCTCCCCTGGATGTGTGCGGTACCCCACGTGCTTCCTCTCGAGTGGAGACGGGTATGTCGGGGAACTTCTTGAGTTGCAGCAAGGGTGTGAAGGACCCTTTGGAAGTTCCAGTGGTTAGACGTGATTAGCCTCGAGAAGCCTCAGCGGAAATGGGCCTCATCTCGCCTGGAGGGCAAAACCTCCTGGATTTTCTCGAGTTGCGGCAGGTGCTCTCGACTTACGACGGGGACCTCAGGGACCCGCTCTGGTGGCCTCAGGAAAGGCCAGTCCCCATGCGAGTTCCTCGGGGGCCTCTCGGGATTCCTCTCCCGTCGATGCCGGGACCTAAGACCTTGTGTGGAGTCGGGGCCGGAACCTGAGGATTCCTCTCCAGTGCTGACATGGATCTTGGGGTACTTCTGGAGTCTCCCCAGGGGAGTCAGTCCTCGTCTCGAATGCGGGCATGCACTTGCGCTTTCCTCCAGAGCGGTAGCAGCAGTGTCACGCAGTCCGCCGCGTGGATCAAAGGATCTATGGTTTTCCCTCGAGTCTTTCCCACGAGGCTTTCCCACGAGGCTTTCCCACAGGGCTGTCCCACGTGCACACGTGGTGGGAGTCGATCCTCGGCTTGAACGTCAAGGCAGTGCAGGGAAAACAGGTTCCTCTGGAATGGACTGACACATCTGGGCGACTCTTGGAATGGTGGCACGACCCAAGAGTTCCTCTCGCCTTTCCTGTGGAGAGCGCCTCCTCTTGAGATGCGACGGGAACGCCGGGAATTCTTTCCCTACGAAACAGGGAAAGGATCCCTCATCTCGAGCTAGGAGGCGGAAACGGGGCTCCCCTGGATGTGTGCGGGACCCTCGTGCTTCCTCTCGAATGGAGACGGGTATGTCGGGGAACTTCTTGAGTTGCAGCAAGGGTGAGAAGGACCCTTTGGATGTTCCAGTGGTTAGATGTGATTAGCCTCGAGAAGCCTCAGCAGAAATGGGCCTCATCTCGCCTGGAGGGCAAAACCTCCTGGATTTTCTCGAGTTGCGGCAGGTGCTCTCGACTTACGACGGGGACCTCAGGGACCCGCTCTGGTGGCCTCAGGAAAGGGCAGTCCCCATGCGAGTTCCTCGGGGGCCTCTCGGGATTCCCCTCCCATCGATGCCGGGGCCTAAGACCTTGTGTGGAGTCGGGGCCGGAACCTGAGGATTGCTCTCCAGTGCTGACATGGATCTTGGGGTACTTCTGGAGTCTCCCCAGGGGAGTCAGTCCTCGTCTCGAATGCGGGCATGCACTTGCGCTTTCCTCCAGGGCGGTAGCAGCAGTGTCACGCAGTCCGCCGCGTGGATCAAAGGATCTATGGTTTTCCCTCGAGTCTTTCCCACGAGGCTTTCCCACGAGGCTTTCCCACAGGGCTGTCCCACGTGCACACGTGGTGGGAGTCGATCCTCGGCTTGAACGTCAAGGCAGTGCAGGGAAAACAGGTTCCTCTGGAATGGACTGACTCATCTGGGGGACTCTTGGAATGGTGGCACGACCCTGGAGTTCCTCTCGCCTTTCCTGTGGAGAGCGTCTCCTCTTGAGATGCGACGGGAACGCCGGGAATTCTTTCCCTACGAAACAGGGAAAGGATCCCTCATCTCGAGCTAGGAGGCGGAAACGGGGCTCCCCTGGATGTGTGCGGGACCCCACGTGCTTCCTCTCGCGTGGAGACGGGTATGTCGGGGAACTTCTTGAGTTGCAGCAAGGGTGTGAAGGACCCTTTGGAAGTTCCAGTGGTTAGACGTGATTAGCCTCGAGAAGCCTCAGCGGAAATGGGCCTCATCTCGCCTGGAGGGCAAAACCTCCTGGATTTTCTCGAGTTGCGGCAGGTGCTCTCGACTTACGACCGGGACCTCACGGACCCGCTCTGGTGGCCTCAGGAAAGGCCAGTCCCCATGCGAGTTCCTGGGGGCCTCTCGGGATTCCTCTCCCGTCAATGCCGGGCCCTAAGACCTTGTGTGGAGTCGGGGCCGGAACCTGAGGATTACTCTCCAGTGCTGACATGGATCTTGGGGTACTTCTGGAGTCTCCCCAGGGGAGTCAGTCCTCGTCTCGAATGCGGGCATGCACTTGCGCTTTCCTCCAGAGCGGTAGCAGCAGTGTCACGCAATCCGCCGCCTGGATCAAAGGATCTATGGTTTTCCCTCGAGTCTTTCCCACGAGGCTTTCCCACGAGGCTTTCCCACAGGGCTGTCCCACGTGCACACGTGGTGGGAGTCGATCCTCGGCTTGAACGTCAAGGCAGTGCAGGGTAAACAGGTTCCTCTGGAATGGACTGACACATCCGGGGGAGTCTTGGAATGGTGGCACGACCCTGGAGTTCCTCTCGCCTTTCCTGTGGAGAGCGCCTCCTCTTGAGATGCGACGGGAACGCCGGGAATTCTTTCCCTACGAAACAGGGAAAGGATCCCTCATCTCGAGCTAGCAGGCGGAAACGGGGCTCCCCTGGATGTGTGCGGGACCCCACGTGCTTCCTCTCGAGTGGAGACGGGTATGTCGGGGAACTTCTTGAGTTGGATCAAGGGTGTGAAGGACCCTTTGGAAGTTTCAGTGGTTAGCCGTGATTAGCCTCGAGAAGCCTCAGCGGAAATGGGCCTCATCTCGCCTGGAGGGCAAAACCTCGTGGATTTTCTCGAGTTGCGGCAGGTGCTCTCGACTTAGGACAGGGACCTCAGGGACCCGCTCTGGTGGCCCCAGGAAAGGCCAGTCCTCATGCGAGTTCCTGGGGGCCTCTCGGGATTCCTCTCCCGTCGATGCCGGGGCCTAAGACCTTGTGTGGAGTCGGGGCCGGAACCTGAGGATTGCTCTCCAGTGCTGACATGGATCTTGGGGTACTTCTGGAGTCTCCCCAGGGGAGTCAGTCCTCGTCTCGAATGCGCGCATGCACTTGCGCTTTCCTCCAGAGCGGTAGCAGCAGTGTCCCGCAGTCCGCCGCGTGGATCAAAGGATCTATGGTTTTCCCTCGAGTCTTTCCCACGAGGCTTTCCCACGAGGCTTTCCCACAGGGCTGTCCCACGTGCACACGTGGTGGGAGTCGATCCTCGGCTTGAACGTCAAGGCAGTGCAGGGAAAACAGGTTCCTCTGGAATGGACTGACACATCCGGGGGAGTCTTCGAATGGTGGCACGACCCTGGAGTTCCTCTCGCCTTTCCTGTGGAGAGCGCCTCCTCTTGAGATGCGACGGGAACGCCGGGAATTCTTTCCCTACGAAACAGGGAAAGGATCCCTCATCTCGAGCTAGGAGGCGGAAACGGGGCTCCCCTGGATGTGTGCGGGACCCTCGTGCTTCCTCTCGAGTGGAGACGGGTATGTCGGGGAACTTCTTGAGTTGCAGCAAGGGTGTGAAGGACCCTTTGGAAGTTCCAGTGGTTAGACGTGATTAGCCTCGAGAAGCCTCAGCGGAAATGTGCCTCATCTCGCCTGGAGGGCAAAACCTCCTGGATTTTCTCGAGTTGCGGCAGGTGCTCTCGACTTACGACGGGGACCTCAGGGACCCGCTCTGGTGGCCTCAGGAAAGGCCAGTCCCCATGCGAGTTCCTCGGGGGCCTCTCGGGATTCCTCTCCCGTCGATGCCGGGGCCTAAGACCTTGTGTGGAGTCGGGGCCGGAACCTGAGGATTCCTCTCCAGTGCTGACATGGATCTTGGGGTACTTCTGGAGTCTCCCCAGGGGAGTCAGTCCTCGTCTCGAATGCGGGCATGCACTTGCGCTTTCCTCCAGAGCGGTAGCAGCAGTGTCACGCAGTCCGCCGCGTGGATCAAAGGATCTATGGTTTTCCCTCGAGTCTTTCCCACGAGGCTTTCCCACGAGGCTTTCCCACAGGGCTGTCCCACGTGCACACGTGGTGGGAGTCGATCCTCGGCTTGAACGTCAAGGCAGTGCAGGGAAAACAGGTTCCTCTGGAATGGACTGACACATCTGGGGGACTCTTGGAATGGTGGCACGACCCTGGAGTTCGTCTCGCCTTTCCTGTGGAGAGCGCCTCCTCTTGAGATGCGACGGGAACGCCGGGAATTCTTTCCATACGAAAGAGGGAAAGGATCCCTCATCTCGAACTAGGAGGTGGAAACGGGGCTCCCCTGGATGTGTGCAGGACCCCACGTGCTTCCTCTCGAGTGGAGACGGGTATGTCGGGGAACATCTTGAGTTGCAGCAAGGGTGAGAAGGACCCTTTGGATGTTCCAGTGGTTAGATGTGATTAGCCTCGAGAAGCCTCAGCGGACATGGGCCTCATCTCGCCTGGAGGGCAAAACCTCCTGGATTTTCTCGAGTTGCGGCAGGTGCTCTCGACTTACGACGGGGACCTCAGGGACCCGCTCTGGTGGCCTCAGGAAAGGAAAGTCCTCATGCGAGTTCCTCGGGGGCCTCTCGGGATTCCTCTCCCGTCGATGCCGGGGTCTAAGACCTTGTGTGGAGTCGGGCCGGAACCTGAGGATTCCTCTCCAGTGCTGACATGGATCTTGGGGTACTTCTGGAGTCTCCCCAGGGGAGTCAGTCCTCGTCTCGAATGCGGGCATGCACTTGCGCTTTCCTCCAGGGCGGTAGCAGCAGTGTCACGCAGTCCGCCGCGTGGATCAAAGGATCTATGGTTTTCCCTCGAGTCTTTCCCACGAGGCTTTCCCACGAGGCTTTCCCACAGGGCTTTCCCACGTGCACACGTGGTGGGAGTCGATCCTCGGCTTGAACGTCAAGGCAGTACAGGGAAAACAGGTTCCTCTGGAATGGACTGACTCATCTGGGGGACTCTTGGAATGGTGGCAAGACCCTGGAGTTCCTCTCGCCTTTCCTGTGGAGAGCGCCTCCTCTTGAGATGCGACGGGAACGCCGGGAATTCTTTCCCTACGAAACAGGGAAAGGATCCCTCATCTCGAGCTAGGAGGCGGAACCGGGGCTCCCCTGGATGTGTGCGGGACCCCACGTGCTTCCTCTCGAGTGGAGACGGGTATGTCGGGGAACTTCTTGAGTTGCAGCAAGGGTGTGAAGGACCCTTTGGAAGTTCCAGTGGTTAGATGTGATTAGCCTCGAGAAGCCTCAGCGGAAATGTGCCTCATCTCGCCTGGAGGGCAAAACCTCCTGGATTTTCTCGAGTTGCGGCAGGTGCTCTCGACTTACGACGGGGACCTCAGGGACCCGCTCTGGTGGCCTCAGGAAAGGCCAGTCCCCATGCGAGTTCCTCGGGGGCCTCTCGGGATTCCTCTCCCGTCGATGCCGGGGCCTAAGACCTTGTGTGCAGTCGGGGCCGGAACCTGAGGATTGCTCTCCAGTGCTGACATGGATCTTGGGGTACTTCTGGAGTCTCCCCAGGGGAGTCAGTCCTCGTCTCGAATGCGGGCATGCACTTGCGCTTTCCTCCAGAGCGGTAGCAGCAGTGTCATGCAGTCCGCCGCGTGGATCAAAGGATCTATGGTTTTCCCTCGAGTCTTTCCCACGAGGCTTTCCCACGAGGCTTTCCCACAGGGCTGTCCCACGTGCACACGTGGTGGGAGTCGATCCTCGGCTTGAACGTCAAGGCAGTGCAGGGAAAACAGGTTCCTCTGGAATGGACTGACACATCTGGGGGACTCTTGGAATGGTGGCACGACCCTGGAGTTCCTCTCGCCTTTCCTGTGTAGAGCGCCTCCTCTTGAGATGCGACGGGAACGCCGGGAATTCTTTCCCTACGAAACAGGGAAAGGATCCCTCATCTCGAGCTAGGAGGCGGAAACGGGGCTCCCCTGGATGTGTGCGGGACCCCACGTGCTTCCTCTCGAGTGGAGACGGGTATGTCGGGGAACTTCTTGAGTTGCAGCGAGGGTGTGAAGGACCCTTTGGAAGTTCCAGTGGTTAGACGTGATTAGCCTCGAGAAGCCTCAGCGGAAATGGGCCTCATCTCGCCTGGAGGGCAAAACCTCCTAGATTTTCTCGAGTTGCGGCAGGTGCTCTCGACTTACGACCGGGACCTCACGGACCCGCTCTGGTGGCCTCAGGAAAGGCCAGTCCCCATGCGAGTTCCTGGGGGCCTCTCGGGATTCCTCTCCCGTCAATGCCGGGCCCTAAGACCTTGTGTGGAGTCGGGGCCGGAACCTGAGGATTACTCTCCAGTGCTGACATGGATCTTGGGGTACTTCTGGAGTCTCCCCAGGGGAGTCAGTCCTCGTCTCGAATGCGGGCATGCACTTGCGCTTTCCTCCAGAGCGGTAGCATCAGTGTCACGCAATCCGCCGCGTGGATCAAAGGATCTATGGTTTTCCCTCGAGTCTTTCCCACCAGGCTTTCCCACGAGGCTTTCCCACAGGGCTGTCCCACGTGCACACGTGGTGGGAGTCGATCCTCGGCTTGAACGTCAAGGCAGTGCAGGGAAAACAGGTTCCTCTGGAATGGACTGACACATCTGGGCGACTCTTGGAATGGTGGCACGACCCTGGAGTTCCTCTCGCCTTTCCTGTGGAGAGCGCCTCCTCTTGAGATGCGACGGGAACGCCGGGAATTCTTTCCCTACGAAACAGGGAAAGGATCCCTCATCTCGAGCTAGGAGGCGGAAACGGGGCTCCCCTGGATGTGTGCGGGACCCTCGTGCTTCCTCTCGAATGGAGACGGGTATGTCGGGGAACTTCTTGAGTTGCAGCAAGGGTGAGAAGGACCCTTTGGATGTTCCAGTGGTTAGATGTGATTAGCCTCGAGAAGCCTCAGCGGAAATGGGCCTCATCTCGCCTGGAGGGCAAAACCTCCTGGATTTTCTCGAGTTGCGGCAGGTGCTCTCGACTTACGACGGGGACCTCAGGGACTCGCTCTGGTGGCCTCAGGAAAGGGCAGTCCCCATGCGAGTTCCTCGGGGGCCTCTCGGGATTCCTCTCCCGTCGATGCCGGGGCCTAAGACCTTGTGTGGAGTCGGGGCCGGAACCTGAGGATTCCTCTCCAGTGCTGACATGGATCTTGGGGTACTTCTGGAGTCTCCCCAGGGGAGTCAGTCCTCGTCTCGAATGCGGGCATGCACTTGCGCTTCCCTCCAGGGCGGTAGCAGCAGTGTCACCCAGTCCGCCGCGTGGATCAAAGGATCTATGGTTTTCCCTCGAGTCTTTCCCACGAGGCTTTCCCACGAGGCTTTCCCACAGGGCTGTCCCACGTGCACACGTGGTGGGAGTCGATCCTCGGCTTGAACGTCAAGGCAGTGCAGGGAAAACAGGTTCCTCTGGAATGGACTGACACATCCGGGGGAGTCTTCGAATGGTGGCACGACCATGGAGTTCCTCTCGCCTTTCCTGTGGAGAGCGCCTCCTCTTGAGATGCGACGGGAACGCCAGGAATTCTTTCCCTACGAAACAGGGAAAGGATCCCTCATCTCGAGCTAGGAGGCGGAAACGGGGCTCCCCTGGATGTGTGCGGGACCCTCGTGCTTCCTCTCGAGTGGAGACGGGTATGTCGGGGAACTTCTTGAGTTGCAGCAAGGGTGTGAAGGACCCTTTGGAAGTTCCAGTGGTTAGACGTGATTAGCCTTGAGAAGCCTCAGCGGAAATGTGCCTCATCACGCCTGGAGGGCAAAACCTCCTGGATTTTCTCGAGTTGCGGCAGGTGCTCTCGACTTACGACGGGGACCTCAGGGACCCGCTCTCGTGGCCTCAGGAAAGGCCAGTCCCCATGCGAGTTCCTCGGGGGCCTCTCGGGATTCCTCTCCCGTCGATGCCGGGGCCTAAGACCTTGTGTGGAGTCGGGGCCGGAACCTGAGGATTCCTCTCCAGTGCTGACATGGATCTTGGGGTACTTCTGGAGTCTCCCCAGGGGAGTCAGTCCTCGTCTCGAATGCGGGCATGCACTTGCGCTTTCCTCCAGAGCGGTAGCAGCAGTGTCACGCAGTCCGCCGCGTGGATCAAACGATCTATGGTTTTCCCTCGAGTCTTTCCCACGAGGCTTTCCCACGAGGCTTTCCCACAGGGCTGTCCCACGTGCACACGTGGTGGGAGTCGATCCTCGGCTTGAACGTCAAGGCAGTGCAGGGAAAACAGGTTCCTCTGGAATGGACTGACACATCTGGGGGACTCTTGGAATGGTGGCACGACCCTGGAGTTCGTCTCGCCTTTCCTGTGGAGAGCGCCTCCTCTTGAGATGCGACGGGAACGCCGGGAATTCTTTCCATACGAAAGAGGGAAAGGATCCCTCATCTCGAACTAGGAGGTGGAAACGGGGCTCCCCTGGATGTGTGCAGGACCCCACGTGCTTCCTCTCGAGTGGAGACGGGTATGTCGGGGAACATCTTGAGTTGCAGCAAGGGTGAGAAGGACCCTTTGGATGTTCCAGTGGTTAGATGTGATTAGCCTCGAGAAGCCTCAGCGGAAATGGGCCTCATCTCGCCTGGAGGGCAAAACCTCCTGGATTTTCTCGAGTTGCGGCAGGTGCTCTCGACTTACGACGGGGACCTCAGGGACCCGCTCTGGTGGCCTCAGGAAAGGCCAGTCCTCATGCGAGTTCCTCGGGGGCCTCTCGGGATTCCTCTCCCGTCGATGCCGGGGCCTAAGACCTTGTGTGGAGTCGGGGCCGGAACCTGAGGATTCCTCTCCAGTGCTGACATGGATCTTGGGGTACTTCTGGAGTCTCCCCAGGGGAGTCAGTCCTCGTTTCGAATGCGGGCATGCACTTGCGCTTTCCTCCAGGGCGGTAGCAGCAGTGTCACGCAGTCCGCCGCGTGGATCAAAGGATCTATGGTTTTCCCTCGAGTCTTTCCCACGAGGCTTTCCCACGAGGCTTTCCCACAGGGCTTTCCCACGTGCACACGTGGTGGGAGTCGATCCTCGGCTTGAACGTCAAGGCAGTACAGGGAAAACAGGTTCCTCTGGAATGGACTGACTCATCTGGGGGACTCTTGGAATGGTGGCAAGACCCTGGAGTTCCTCTCGCCTTTCCTGTGGAGAGCGCCTCCTCTTGAGATGCGACGGGAACGCCGGGAATTCTTTCCCTACGAAACAGGGAAAGGATCCCTCATCTCGAGCTAGGAGGCGGAAACGGGGCTCCCCTGGATGTGTGCGGGACCCCACGTGCTTCCTCTCGAGTGGAGACGGGTATGTCGGGGAACTTCTTGAGTTGCAGCAAGGGTGTGAAGGACCCTTTGGAAGTTCCAGTGGTTAGATGTGATTAGCCTCGAGAAGCCTCAGCGGAAATGTGCCTCATCTCGCCTGGAGGGCAAAACCTCCTGGATTTTCTCGAGTTGCGGCAGGTGCTCTCGACTTAAGACGGGGACCTCAGGGACCCGCTCTGGTGGCCTCAGGAAAGGCCAGTCCCCATGCGAGTTCCTCGGGGGCCTCTCGGGATTCCTCTCCCGTCGATGCCGGGGCCTAAGACCTTGTGTGGAGTCGGGGCCGGAACCTGAGGATTGCTCTCCAGTGCTGACATGGATCTTGGGGTACTTCTGGAGTCTCCCCAGGGGAGTCAGTCCTCGTCTCGAATGCGGGCATGCACTTGCGCTTTCCTCCAGAGCGGTAGCAGCAGTGTCATGCAGTCCGCCGCGTGGATCAAAGGATCTATGGTTTTCCCTCGAGTCTTTCCCACGAGGCTTTCCCACGAGGCTTTCCCACAGGGCTGTCCCACGTGCACACGTGGTGGGAGTGGATCCTCGGCTTGAACGTCAAGGCAGTGCAGGGAAAACAGGTTCCTCTGGAATGGACTGACACATCTGGGGGACTCTTGGAATGGTGGCACGACCCTGGAGTTCCTCTCGCCTTTCCTGTGTAGAGCGCCTCCTCTTGAGATGCGACGGGAACGCCGGGAATTCTTTCCCTACGAAACAGGGAAAGGATCCCTCATCTCGAGCTAGGAGGCGGAAACGGGGCTCCCCTGGATGTGTGCGGGACCCCACGTGCTTCCTCTCGAGTGGAGACGGGTATGTCGGGGAACTTCTTGAGTTGCAGCGAGGGTGTGAAGGACCCTTTGGAAGTTCCAGTGGTTAGACGTGATTAGCCTCGAGAAGCCTCAGCGGAAAAGGGCCTCATCTCGCCTGGAGGGCAAAACCTCCTGGATTTTCTCGAGTTGCGGCAGGTGCTCTCGACTTACGACGGGGACCTCAGGGACCCGCTCTGGTGGCCTCAGGAAAGGCCAGTCCCCATGCGAGTTCCTCGGGGGCCTCTCGGGATTCCTCTCCCGTCGATGCCGGGACCTAAGACCTTGTGTGGAGTCGGGGCCGGAACCTGAGGATTGCTCTCCAGTGCTGACATGGATCTTGGGGTACTTCTGGAGTCTCCCCAGGGGAGTCAGTCCTCGTCTCGAATGCGGGCATGCACTTGCGCTTTCCTCCAGAGCGGTAGCAGCAGTGTCACGCAGTCCGCCGCGTGGATCAAAGGATCTATGGTTTTCCCTCGAGTCTTTCCCACGAGGCTTTCCCACGAGGCTTTCCCACAGGGCTGTCCCACGTGCACACGTGGTGGGAGTCGATCCTCGGCTTGAACGTCAAGGCAGTGCAGGGAAAACAGGTTCCTCTGGAATGGACTGACACATCTGGGCGACTCTTGGAATGGTGGCACGACCCAAGAGTTCCTCTCGCCTTTCCTGTGGAGAGCGCCTCCTCTTGAGATGCGACGGGAACGCCGGGAATTCTTTCCCTACGAAACAGGGAAAGGATCCCTCATCTCGAGCTAGGAGGCGGAAACGGGGCTCCCCTGGATGTGTGCGGGACCCTCGTGCTTCCTCTCGAATGGAGACGGGTATGTCGGGGAACTTCTTGAGTTGCAGCAAGGGTGAGAAGGACCCTTTGGATGTTCCAGTGGTTAGATGTGATTAGCCTCGAGAAGCCTCAGCGGAAATGGGCCTCATCTCGCCTGGAGGGCAAAACCTCCTGGATTTTCTCGAGTTGCGGCAGGTGCTCTCGACTTACGACGGGGACCTCAGGGACCCGCTCTGGTGGCCTCAGGAAAGGGCAGTCCCCATGCGAGTTCCTCGGGGGCCTCTCGGGATTCCCCTCCCATCGATGCCGGGGCCTAAGACCTTGTGTGGAGTCGGGGCCGGAACCTGAGGATTCCTCTCCAGTGCTGACATGGATTTTGGGGTACTTCTGGAGTCTCCCCAGGGGAGTCAGTCCTCGTCTCGAATGCGGGCATGCACTTGCGCTTTCCTCCAGGGCGGTAGCAGCAGTGTCACGCAGTCCGCCGCGTGGATCAAAGGATCTATGGTTTTCCCTCGAGTCTTTCCCACGAGGCTTTCCCACGAGGCTTTCCCACAGGGCTGTCCCACGTGCACACGTGGTGGGAGTCGATCCTCGGCTTGAACGTCAAGGCAGTGCAGGGAAAACAGGTTCCTCTGGAATGGACTGACTCATCTGGGGGACTCTTGGAATGGTGGCACGACCCTGGAGTTCCTCTCGCCTTTCCTGTGGAGAGCGTCTCCTCTTGAGATGCGACGGGAACGCCGGGAATTCTTTCCCTACGAAACAGGGAAAGGATCCCTCATCTCGAGCTAGGAGGCGGAAACGGGGCTCCCCTGGATGTGTGCGGGACCCCACGTGCTTCCTCTCGCGTGGAGACGGGTATGTCGGGGAACTTCTTGAGTTGCAGCAAGGGTGTGAAGGACCCTTTGGAAGTTCCAGTGGTTAGACTTGATTAGCCTCGAGAAGCCTCAGCGGAAATGGGCCTCATCTCGCCTGGAGGGCAAAACCTCCTGGATTTTCTCGAGTTGCGGCAGGTGCTCTCGACTTACGACCGGGACCTCACGGACCCGCTCTGGTGGCCTCAGGAAAGGCCAGTCCCCATGCGAGTTCCTGGGGGCCTCTCGGGATTCCTCTCCCGTCAATGCCGGGCCCTAAGACCTTGTGTGGAGTCGGGGCCGGAACCTGAGGATTACTCTCCAGTGCTGACATGGATCTTGGGGTACTTCTGGAGTCTCCCCAGGGGAGTCAGTCCTCGTCTCGAATGCGGGCATGCACTTGCGCTTTCCTCCAGAGCGGTAGCAGCAGTGTCACGCAATCCGCCGCCTGGATCAAAGGATCTATGGTTTTCCCTCGAGTCTTTCCCACGAGGCTTTCCCACGAGGCTTTCCCACAGGGCTGTCCCACGTGCACACGTGGTGGGAGTCGATCCTCGGCTTGAACGTCAAGGCAGTGCAGGGAAAACAGGTTCCTCTGGAATGGACTGACACATCTGGGCGACTCTTGGAATGGTGGCACGACCCTGGAGTTCCTCTCGCCTTTCCTGTGGAGAGCGCCTCCTCTTGAGATGCGACGGGAACGCCGGGAATTCTTTCCCTACGAAACAGGGAAAGGATCCCTCATCTCGAGCTAGGAGGCGGAAACGGGGCTCCCCTGGATGTGTGCGGGACCCTCGTGCTTCCTCTCGAATGGAGACGGGTATGTCGGGGAACTTCTTGAGTTGCAGCAAGGGTGAGAAGGACCCTTTGGATGTTCCAGTGGTTAGATGTGATTAGCCTCGAGAAGCCTCAGCGGAAATGGGCCTCATCTCGCCTGGAGGGCAAAACCTCCTGGATTTTCTCGAGTTGCGGCAGGTGCTCTCGACTTACGACGGGGACCTCAGGGACCCGCTCTGGTGGCCTCAGGAAAGGGCAGTCCCCATGCGAGTTCCTCGGGGGCCTCTCGGGATTCCTCTCCCATCGATGCCGGGGCCTAAGACCTTGTGTGGAGTCGGGGCCGGAACCTGAGGATTCCTCTCCAGTGCTGACATGGATCTTGGGGTACTTCTGGAGTCTCCCCAGGGGAGTCAGTCCTCGTCTCGAATGCGGGCATGCACTTGCGCTTTCCTCCAGGGCGGTAGCAGCAGTGTCACGCAGTCCGCCGCGTGGATCAAAGGATCTATGGTTTTCCCTCGAGTCTTTCCCACGAGGCTTTCCCACGAGGCTTTCCCACAGGGCTGTCCCACGTGCACACGTGGTGGGAGTCGATCCTCGGCTTGAACGTCAAGGCAGTGCAGGGAAAACAGGTTCCTCTGGAATGGACTGACTCATCTGGGGGACTCTTGGAATGGTGGCACGACCCTGGAGTTCCTCTCGCCTTTCCTGTGGAGAGCGTCTCCTCTTGAGATGCGACGGGAACGCCGGGAATTCTTTCCCTACGAAACAGGGAAAGGATCCCTCATCTCGAGCTAGGAGGCGGAAACGGGGCTCCCTTGGATGTGTGCGGGACCCCACGTGCTTCCTCTCGAGTGGAGACGGGTATGTCGGGGAACGTCTTGAGTTGCAGCAAGGGTGTGAAGGACCCTTTTGAAGTCCAGTGGTTAGACGTGATTAGCCTCGAGAAGCCTCAGCGGAAATGTGCCTCATCTCGCCTGGAGGGCAAAACCTCCTGGATTTTCTCGAGTTGCGGCAGGTGCTCTCGACTTACGACGGGGACCTCAGGGACCCGCTCTGGTGGCCTCAGGAAAGGCCAGTCCCCATGCCAGTTCCTCGGGGGCCTCTCGGGATTCCTCTCCCGTCGATGCCGGGACCTAAGACCTTGTGTGGAGTCGGGGCCGGAACCTGAGGATTGCTCTCCAGTGCTGACATGGATCTTGGGGTACTTCTGGAGTCTCCCCAGGGGAGTCAGTCCTCGTCTCGAATGCGGGCATGCACTTGCGCTTTCCTCCAGAGCGGTAGCAGCAGTGTCACGCAGTCCGCCGCGTGGATCAAAGGATCTATGGTTTTCCCTCGAGTCTTTCCCACGAGGCTTTCCCACGAGGCTTTCCCACAGGGCTGTCCCACGTGCACACGTGGTGGGAGTCGATCCTCGGCTTGAACGTCAAGGCAGTGCAGGGAAAACAGGTTCCTCTGGAATGGACTGACACATCCGGGGGAGTCTTGGAATGGTGGCACGACCCTGGAGTTCCTCTCGCCTTTCCTGTGTAGAACGCCTCCTCTTGAGATGCGACGGGAACGCCGGGAATTCTTTCCCTACGAAACAGGTAAAGGATCCCTCATCTCGAGCTAGGAGGCGGAAACGGGGCTCCCCTGGATGTGTGCGGGACCCCACGTGCTTCCTCTCGAGTGGAGACGGGTATGTCGGGGAACTTCTTGAGTTGCATCAAGGGTGTGAAGGACCCTTTGGAAGTTCCAGTGGTTAGACGTGATTAGCCTCCAGAAGCCTAAGCGGAAATGGGCCTCATCTCGCCTGGAGGGCAAAACCTCCTGGATTTTCTCGAGTTGCGGCAGGTGCTTTCGACTTACGACGGGGACCTCAGGGACCCGCTCTGGTGGCCTCAGGAAAGGCCATTCCCCATGCGAGTTCCTCGGGGGCCTCTCGGGATTCCTCTCCCGTCGATGCCGGGGCCTAAGACCTTGTGTGGAGTCGGGGCCGGAACCTGAGGATTCCTCTCCAGTGCTGACATGGATCTTGGGGTACTTCTGGAGTCTCCCAAGGGGAGTCAGTCCTCGTCTCGAATGCGGGCATGCACTTGCGCTTTCCTCCAGAGCGGTAGCAGCACTGTCACGCAGTCCGCCGCGTGGATCAAAGGATCTATGGTTTTCCCTCGAGTCTTTCCCACGAGGCTTTCCCACGAGGCTTTCCCACAGGGCTGTCCCACGTGCACACGTGGTGGGAGTCGATCCTCGGCTTGAACGTCAAGGCAGTGCAGGGTAAACAGGTTCCTCTGGAATGGACTGACACATCCGGGGGAGTCTTGGAATGGTGGCACGACCCTGGAGTTCCTCTCGCCTTTCCTGTGGAGAGCGCCTCCTCTTGAGATGCGACGGGAACGCTGGGAATTCTTTCCCTACGAAACAGGGAAAGGATCCCTCATCTCGAGCTAGGAGGCGGAAACGGGGCTCCCCTGGATGTGTGCGGGACCCCACGTGCTTCCTCTCGAGTGGAGACGGGTATGTCGGGGAACTTCTTGAGTTGCAGCAAGGGTGTGAAGGACCCTTTGGAAGTTCCAGTGGTTAGACGTGATTAGCCTCGAGAAGCCTCAGCGGAAATGGGCCTCATCTCGCCTGGAGGGCAAAACCTCCTGGATTTTCTAGAGTTGCGGCAGGTGCTCTCGACTTACGACGGGGACCTCAGGGACCCGCTCTGGTGGCCTCAGGAAAGGCCAGTCCCCATGCGAGTTCCTCGGGGGCCTCTCGGGATTCCTCTCCCGTCGATGCCGGGACCTAAGACCTTGTGTGGAGTCGGGGCCGGAACCTGAGGATTGCTCTCCAGTGCTGACATGGATCTTGGGGTACTTCTGGAGTCTCCCCAGGGGAGTCAGTCCTCGTCTCGAATGCGGGCATGCACTTGCGCTTTCCTCCAGAGCGGTAGCAGCAGTGTCACGCAGTCCGCCGCGTGGATCAAAGGATCTATGGTTTTCCCTCGAGTCTTTCCCACGAGGCTTTCCCACGAGGCTTTCCCACAGGGCTGTCCCACGTGCACACGTGGTGGGAGTCGATCCTCGGCTTGAACGTCAAGGCAGTGCAGGGAAAACAGGTTCCTCTGGAATGGACTGACACATCTGGGCGACTCTTGGAATGGTGGCACGACCCAAGAGTTCCTCTCGCCTTTCCTGTGGAGAGCGCCTCCTCTTGAGATGCGACGGGAACGCCGGGAATTCTTTCCATACGAAAGAGGGAAAGGATCCCTCATCTCGAACTAGGAGGTGGAAACGGGGCTCCCCTGGATGTGTGCAGGACCCCACGTGCTTCCTCTCGAGTGGAGACGGGTATGTCGGGGAACATCTTGAGTTGCAGCAAGGGTGAGAAGGACCCTTTGGATGTTCCAGTGGTTAGATGTGATTCGCCTCGAGAAGCCTCAGCGGAAATGGGCCTACATCTCGCCTGGAGGGCAAAACCTCCTGGATTTTCTCGAGTTGCGGCAGGTGCTCTCGACTTACGACGGGGACCTCAGGGACCCGCTCTGGTGGCCTCAGGAAAGGAAAGTCCTCATGCGAGTTCCTCGGGGGCCTCTCGGGATTCCTCTCCCGTCGATGCCGGGGTCTAAGACCTTGTGTGGAGTCGGGCCGGAACCTGAGGATTCCTCTCCAGTGCTGACATGGATCTTGGGGTACTTCTGGAGTCTCCCCAGGGGAGTCAGTCCTCGTCTCGAATGCGGGCATGCACTTGCGCTTTCCTCCAGGGCGGTAGCAGCAGTGTCACGCAGTCCGCCGCGTGGATCAAAGGATCTATGGTTTTCCCTCGAGTCTTTCCCACGAGGCTTTCCCACGAGGCTTTCCCACAGGGCTTTCCCACGTGCACACGTGGTGGGAGTCGATCCTCGGCTTGAACGTCAAGGCAGTACAGGGAAAACAGGTTCCTCTGGAATGGACTGACTCATCTGGGGGACTCTTGGAATGGTGGCAAGACCCTGGAGTTCCTCTCGCCTTTCCTGTGGAGAGCGCCTCCTCTTGAGATGCGACGGGAACGCCGGGAATTCTTTCCCTACGAAACAGGGAAAGGATCCCTCATCTCGAGCTAGGAGGCGGAAACGGGGCTCCCCTGGATGTGTGCGGGACCCCACGTGCTTCCTCTCGAGTGGAGACGGGTATGTCGGGGAACTTCTTGAGTTGCAGCAAGGGTGTGAAGGACCCTTTGGAAGTTCCAGTGGTTAGATGTGATTAGCCTCGAGAAGCCTCAGCGGAAATGTGCCTCATCTCGCCTGGAGGGCAAAACCTCCTGGATTTTCTCGAGTTGCGGCAGGTGCTCTCGACTTACGACGGGGACCTCAGGGACACGCTCTGGTGGCCTCAGGAAAGGCCAGTCCCCATGCGAGTTCCTCGGGGGCCTCTCGGGATTCCTCTCCCGTCGATGCCGGGGCCTAAGACCTTGTGTGCAGTCGGGGCCGGAACCTGAGGATTGCTCTCCAGTGCTGACATGGATCTTGGGGTACTTCTGGAGTCTCCCCAGGGGAGTCAGTCCTCGTCTCGAATGCGGGCATGCACTTGCGCTTTCCTCCAGAGCGGTAGCAGCAGTGTCATGCAGTCCGCCGCGTGGATCAAAGGATCTATGGTTTTCCCTCGAGTCTTTCCCACGAGGCTTTCCCACGAGGCTTTCCCACAGGGCTGTCCCACGTGCACACGTGGTGGGAGTCGATCCTCGGCTTGAACGTCAAGGCAGTGCAGGGAAAACAGGTTCCTCTGGAATGGACTGACACATCTGGGGGACTCTTGGAATGGTGGCACGACCCTGGAGTTCCTCTCGCCTTTCCTGTGTAGAGCGCCTCCTCTTGAGATGCGACGGGAACGCCGGGAATTCTTTCCCTACGAAACAGGGAAAGGATCCCTCATCTCGAGCTAGGAGGCGGAAACGGGGCTCCCCTGGATGTGTGCGGGACCCCACGTGCTTCCTCTCGAGTGGAGACGGGTATGTCGGGGAACTTCTTGAGTTGCAGCGAGGGTGTGAAGGACCCTTTGGAAGTTCCAGTGGTTAGACGTGATTAGCCTCTAGAAGCCTCAGCGGAAATGGGCCTCATCTCGCCTGGAGGGCAAAACCTCCTGGATTTTCTCGAGTTGCGGCAGGTGCTCTCGACTTACGACCGGGACCTCACGGACCCGCTCTGGTGGCCTCAGGAAAGGCCAGTCCCCATGCGAGTTCCTGGGGGCCTCTCGGGATTCCTCTCCCGTCAATGCCGGGCCCTAAGACCTTGTGTGGAGTCGGGGCCGGAACCTGAGGATTCCTCTCCAGTGCTGACATGGATCTTGGGGTACTTCTGGAGTCTCCCCAGGGGAGTCAGTCCTCGTCTCGAATGCGGGCATGCACTTGCGCTTTCCTCCAGAGCGGTAGCAGCAGTGTCACGCAGTCCGCCGCGTGGATCAAAGGATCTATGGTTTTCCCTCGAGTCTTTCCTACCAGGCTTTCCCACGAGGCTTTCCCACAGGGCTGTCCCACGTGCACACGTGGTGGGAGTCGATCCTCGGCTTGAACGTCAAGGCAGTGCAGGGAAAACAGGTTCCTCTGGAATGGACTGACACATCTGGGCGACTCTTGGAATGGTGGCACGACCCTGGAGTTCCTCTCGCCTTTCCTGTGGAGAGCGCCTCCTCTTGAGATGCGACGGGAACGCCGGGAATTCTTTCCCTACGAAACAGGGAAAGGATCCCTCATCTCGAGCTAGGAGGCGGAAACGGGGCTCCCCTGGATGTGTGCGGGACCCTCGTGCTTCCTCTCGAATGGAGACGGGTATGTCGGGGAACTTCTTGAGTTGCAGCAAGGGTGAGAAGGACCCTTTGGATGTTCCAGTGGTTAGATGTGATTAGCCTCGAGAAGCCTCAGCGGAAATGGGCCTCATCTCGCCTGGAGGGCAAAACCTCCTGGATTTTCTCGAGTTGCGGCAGGTGCTCTCGACTTACGACGGGGACCTCAGGGACTCGCTCTGGTGGCCTCAGGAAAGGGCAGTCCCCATGCGAGTTCCACGGGGGCCTCTCGGGATTCCTCTCCCGTCGATGCCGGGGCCTAAGACCTTGTGTGGAGTCGGGGCCGGAACCTGAGGATTCCTCTCCAGTGCTGACATGGATCTTGGGGTACTTCTGGAGTCTCCCCAGGGGAGTCAGTCCTCGTCTCGAATGCGGGCATGCACTTGCGCTTTCCTCCAGGGCGGTAGCAGCAGTGTCACCCAGTCCGCCGCATGGATCAAAGGATCTATGGTTTTCCCTCGAGTCTTTCCAACGATGCTTTCCCACGAGGCTTTCCCACAGGGCTGTCCCACGTGCACACGTGGTGGGAGTCGATCCTCGGCTTGAACGTCAAGGCAGTGCAGGGAAAACAGGTTCCTCTGAAATGGACTGACACATCCGGGGGAGTCTTGGAATGGTGGCACGACCCTGGAGTTCCTCTCGCCTTTCCTGTGGAGAGCGCCTCCTCTTGAGATGCGACGGGAACGCCGGGAATTCTTTCCCTACGAAACAGGGAAAGGATCCCTCATCTCGAGCTAGGAGGCGGAAACGGGGCTCCCCTGGATGTGTGCGGGACCCCACGTGCTTCCTCTCGCGTGGAGACGGGTATGTCGGGGAACTTCTTGAGTTGCAGCAAGGGTGTGAAGGACCCTTTGGAAGTTCCAGTGGTTAGACGTGATTAGCCTCGAGAAGCCTCAGCGGAAATGGGCCTCATCTCGCCTGGAGGGCAAAACCTCCTGGATTTTCTCGAGTTGCGGCAGGTGCTCTCGACTTACGACCGGGACCTCACGGACCCGCTCTGGTGGCCTCAGGAAAGGCCAGTCCCCATGCGAGTTCCTGGGGGCCTCTCGGGATTCCTCTCCCGTCAATGCCGGGCCCTAAGACCTTGTGTGGAGTCGGGGCCGGAACCTGAGGATTACTCTCCAGTGCTGACATGGATCTTGGGGTACTTCTGGAGTCTCCCCAGGGGAGTCAGTCCTCGTCTCGAATGCGGGCATGCACTTGCGCTTTCCTCCAGAGCGGTAGCAGCAGTGTCACGCAATCCGCCGCCTGGATCAAAGGATCTATGGTTTTCCCTCGAGTCTTTCCCACGAGGCTTTCCCACGAGGCTTTCCCACAGGGCTGTCCCACGTGCACACGTGGTGGGAGTCGATCCTCGGCTTGAACGTCAAGGCAGTGCAGGGAAAACAGGTTCCTCTGGAATGGACTGACACATCTGGGCGACTCTTGGAATGGTGGCACGACCCTGGAGTTCCTCTCGCCTTTCCTGTGGAGAGCGCCTCCTCTTGAGATGCGACGGGAACGCCGGGAATTCTTTCCCTACGAAACAGGGAAAGGATCCCTCATCTCGAGCTAGGAGGCGGAAACGGGGCTCCCCTGGATGTGTGCGGGACCCTCGTGCTTCCTCTCGAATGGAGACGGGTATGTCGGGGAACTTCTTGAGTTGCAGCAAGGGTGAGAAGGACCCTTTGGATGTTCCAGTGGTTAGATGTGATTAGCCTCGAGAAGCCTCAGCGGAAATGGGCCTCATCTCGCCTGGAGGGCAAAACCTCCTGGATTTTCTCGAGTTGCGGCAGGTGCTCTCGACTTACGACGGGGACCTCAGGGAACCGCTCTGGTGGCCTCAGGAAAGGCCAGTCCCCATGCGAGTTCCTCGGGGGCCTCTCGGGATTCCTCTCCCATGGATGCCGGGGCCTAAGACCTTGTGTGGAGTCGGGGCCGGAACCTGAGGATTCCTCTCCAGTGCTGACATGGATCTTGGGGTACTTCTGGAGTCTCCCCAGGGGAGTCAGTCCTCGTCTCGAATGCGGGCATGCACTTGCGCTTTCCTCCAGGGCGGTAGCAGCAGTGTCACGCAGTCCGCCGCGTGGATCAAAGGATCTATGGTTTTCCCTCGAGTCTTTCCCACGAGGCTTTCCCACGAGGCTTTCCCACAGGGCTGTCCCACGTGCACACGTGGTGGGAGTCGATCCTCGGCTTGAACGTCAAGGCAGTGCAGGGAAAACAGGTTCCTCTCGAATGGACTGACTCATCTGGGGGACTCTTGGAATGGTGGCACGACCCTGGAGTTCCTCTCGCCTTTCCTGTGGAGAGCGTCTCCTCTTGAGATGCGACGGGAACGCCGGGAATTCTTTCCCTACGAAACAGGGAAAGGATCCCTCATCTCGAGCTAGGTGGCGGAAACGGGGCTCCCTTGGATGTGTGCGGGACCCCACGTGCTTCCTCTCGAGTGGAGACGGGTATGTCGGGGAACGTCTTGAGTTGCAGCAAGGGTGTGAAGGACCCTTTTGAAGTCCAGTGGTTAGACGTGATTAGCCTCGAGAAGCCTCAGCGGAAATGTGCCTCATCTCGCCTGGAGGGCAAAACCTCCTGGATTTTCTCGAGTTGCGGCAGGTGCTCTCGACTTACGACGGGGACCTCAGGGACCCGCTCTGGTGGCCTCAGGAAAGGCCAGTCCCCATGCGAGTTCCTCGGGGGCCTCTCGGGATTCCTCTCCCGTCGATGCCGGGACCTAAGACCTTGTGTGGAGTCGGGGCCGGAACCTGAGGATTGCTCTCCAGTGCTGACATGGATCTTGGGGTACTTCTGGAGTCTCCCCAGGGGAGTCAGTCCTCGTCTCGAATGCGGGCATGCACTTGCGCTTTCCTCCAGAGCGGTAGCAGCAGTGTCACGCAGTCCGCCGCGTGGATCAAAGGATCTATGGTTTTCCCTCGAGTCTTTCCCACGAGGCTTTCCCACGAGGCTTTCCCACAGGGCTGTCCCACGTGCACACGTGGTGGGAGTCGATCCTCGGCTTGAACGTCAAGGCAGTGCAGGGAAAACAGGTTCCTCTGGAATGGACTGACTCATCTGGGGGACTCTTGGAATGGTGGCACGACCCTGGAGTTCCTCTCGCCTTTCCTGTGGAGAGCGTCTCCTCTTGAGATGCGACGGGAACGCCGGGAATTCTTTCCCTACGAAACAGGGAAAGGATCCCTCATCTCGAGCTAGGAGGCGGAAACGGGGCTCCCTTGGATGTGTGCGGGACCCCACGTGCTTCCTCTCGAGTGGAGACGGGTATGTCGGGGAACGTCTTGAGTTGCAGCAAGGGTGTGAAGGACCCTTTTGAAGTCCAGTGGTTAGACGTGATTAGCCTCGAGAAGCCTCAGCGGAAATGTGCCTCATCTCGCCTGGAGGGCAAAACCTCCTGGATTTTCTCGAGTTGCGGCAGGTGCTCTCGACTTACGACGGGGACCTCAGGGACCCGCTCTGGTGGCCTCAGGAAAGGCCAGTCCCCATGCCAGTTCCTCGGGGGCCTCTCGGGATTCCTCTCCCGTCGATGCCGGGACCTAAGACCTTGTGTGGAGTCGGGGCCGGAACCTGAGGATTGCTCTCCAGTGCTGACATGGATCTTGGGGTACTTCTGGAGTCTCCCCAGGGGAGTCAGTCCTCGTCTCGAATGCGGGCATGCACTTGCGCTTTCCTCCAGAGCGGTAGCAGCAGTGTCACGCAGTCCGCCGCGTGGATCAAAGGATCTATGGTTTTCCCTCGAGTCTTTCCCACGAGGCTTTCCCACGAGGCTTTCCCACAGGGCTGTCCCACGTGCACACGTGGTGGGAGTCGATCCTCGGCTTGAACGTCAAGGCAGTGCAGGGAAAACAGGTTCCTCTGGAATGGACTGACACATCCGGGGGAGTCTTGGAATGGTGGCACGACCCTGGAGTTCCTCTCGCCTTTCCTGTGTAGAACGCCTCCTCTTGAGATGCGACGGGAACGCCGGGAATTCTTTCCCTACGAAACAGGTAAAGGATCCCTCATCTCGAGCTAGGAGGCGGAAACGGGGCTCCCCTGGATGTGTGCGGGACCCCACGTGCTTCCTCTCGAGTGGAGACGGGTATGTCGGGGAACTTCTTGAGTTGCATCAAGGGTGTGAAGGACCCTTTGGAAGTTCCAGTGGTTAGACGTGATTAGCCTCCAGAAGCCTAAGCGGAAATGGGCCTCATCTCGCCTGGAGGGCAAAACCTCCTGGATTTTCTCGAGTTGCGGCAGGTGCTTTCGACTTACGACGGGGACCTCAGGGACCCGCTCTGGTGGCCTCAGGAAAGGCCATTCCCCATGCGAGTTCCTCGGGGGCCTCTCGGGATTCCTCTCCCGTCGATGCCGGGGCCTAAGACCTTGTGTGGAGTCGGGGCCGGAACCTGAGGATTCCTCTCCAGTGCTGACATGGATCTTGGGGTACTTCTGGAGTCTCCCAAGGGGAGTCAGTCCTCGTCTCGAATGCGGGCATGCACTTGCGCTTTCCTCCAGAGCGGTAGCAGCACTGTCACGCAGTCCGCCGCGTGGATCAAAGGATCTATGGTTTTCCCTCGAGTCTTTCCCACGAGGCTTTCCCACGAGGCTTTCCCACAGGGCTGTCCCACGTGCACACGTGGTGGGAGTCGATCCTCGGCTTGAACGTCAAGGCAGTGCAGGGTAAACAGGTTCCTCTGGAATGGACTGACACATCCGGGGGAGTCTTGGAATGGTGGCACGACCCTGGAGTTCCTCTCGCCTTTCCTGTGGAGAGCGCCTCCTCTTGAGATGCGACGGGAACGCCGGGAATTCTTTCCTTACGAAACAGGGAAAGGATCCCTCATCTCGAGCTAGGAGGCGGAAACGGGGCTCCCCTGGATGTGTGCGGGACCCCACGTGCTTCCTCTCGAGTGGAGACGGGTATGTCGGGGAACTTCTTGAGTTGCAGCAAGGGTGTGAAGGACCCTTTGGAAGTTCCAGTGGTTAGACGTGATTAGCCTCGAGAAGCCTCAGCGGAAATGGGCCTCATCTCGCCTGGAGGGCAAAACCTCCTGGATTTTCTCGAGTTGCGGCAGGTGCTCTCGACTTACGACGGGGACCTCAGGGACCCGCTCTGGTGGCCTCAGGAAAGGCCAGTCCCCATGCGAGTTCCTCGGGGGCCTCTCGGGATTCCTCTCCCGTCGATGCCGGGACCTAAGACCTTGTGTGGAGTCGGGGCCGGAACCTGAGGATTGCTCTCCAGTGCTGACATGGATCTTGGGGTACTTCTGGAGTCTCCCCAGGGGAGTCAGTCCTCGTCTCGAATGCGGGCATGCACTTGCGCTTTCCTCCAGAGCGGTAGCAGCAGTGTCACGCAGTCCGCCGCGTGGATCAAAGGATCTATGGTTTTCCCTCGAGTCTTTCCCACGAGGCTTTCCCACGAGGCTTTCCCACAGGGCTGTCCCACGTGCACACGTGGTGGGAGTCGATCCTCGGCTTGAACGTCAAGGCAGTGCAGGGAAAACAGGTTCCTCTGGAATGGACTGACACATCTGGGCGACTCTTGGAATGGTGGCACGACCCAAGAGTTCCTCTCGCCTTTCCTGTGGAGAGCGCCTCCTCTTGAGATGCGACGGGAACGCCGGGAATTCTTTCCCTACGAAACAGGGAAAGGATCCCTCATCTCGAGCTAGCAGGCGGAAACGGGGCTCCCCTGGATGTGTGCGGGACCCCACGTGCTTCCTCTCGAGTGGAGACGGGTATGTCGGGGAACTTCTTGAGTTGGATCAAGGGTGTGAAGGACCCTTTGGAAGTTTCAGTGGTTAGACGTGATTAGCCTCGAGAAGCCTCAGCGGAAATGGGCCTCATCTCGCCTGGAGGGCAAAACCTCGTGGATTTTCTCGAGTTGCGGCAGGTGCTCTCGACTTACGACGGGGATCTCAGGGACCCGCTCTGGTGGCCTCAGGAAAGGCCAGTCCCCATGCGAGTTCCTGGGGGCCTCTCGGGATTCCTCTCCCGTCGATGCCGGGGCCTAAGACCTTGTGTGGAGTCGGGGCCGGAACCTGAGGATTCCTCTCCAGTGCTGACATGGATCTTGGGGTACTTCTGGAGTCTCCCCAGGGGAGTCAGTCCTCGTCTCGAATGCGCGCATGCACTTGCGCTTTCCTCCAGAGCGGTAGCAGCAGTGTCACGCAGTCCGCCGCGTGGATCAAAGGATCTATGGTTTTCCCTCGAGTCTTTCCCACGAGGCTTTCCCACGAGGCTTTCCCACAGGGCTGTCCCACGTGCACACGTGGTGGGAGTCGATCCTCGGCTTGAACGTCAAGGCAGTGCAGGGAAAACAGGTTCCTCTGGAATGGACTGACACATCCGGGGGAGTCTTCGAATGGTGGCACGACCCTGGAGTTCCTCTCGCCTTTCCTGTGGAGAGCGCCTCCTCTTGAGATGCGACGGGAACGCCGGGAATTCTTTCCCTACGAAACAGGGAAAGGATCCCTCATCTCGAGCTAGGAGGCGGAAACGGGGCTCCCCTGGATGTGTGCGGGACCCTCGTGCTTCCTCTCGAGTGGAGACGGGTATGTCGGGGAACTTCTTGAGTTGCAGCAAGGGTGTGAAGGACCCTTTGGAAGTTCCAGTGGTTAGACGTGATTAGCCTCGAGAAGCCTCAGCGGAAATGTGCCTCATCTCGCCTGGAGGGCAAAACCTCCTGGATTTTCTCGAGTTGCGGCAGGTGCTCTCGACTTACGACGGGGACCTCAGGGACCCGCTCTGGTGGCCTCAGGAAAGGCCAGTCCCCATGCGAGTTCCTCGGGGGCCTCTCGGGATTCCTCTCCCGTCGATGCCGGGGCCTAAGACCTTGTGTGGAGTCGGGGCCGGAACCTGAGGATTCCTCTCCAGTGCTGACATGGATCTTGGGGTACTTCTGGAGTCTCCCCAGGGGAGTCAGTCCTCGTCTCGAATGCGGGCATGCACTTGCGCTTTCCTCCAGAGCGGTAGCAGCAGTGTCACGCAGTCCGCCGCGTGGATCAAACGATCTATGGTTTTCCCTCGAGTCTTTCCCACGAGGCTTTCCCACGAGGCTTTCCCACAGGGCTGTCCCACGTGCACACGTGGTGGGAGTCGATCCTCGGCTTGAACGTCAAGGCAGTGCAGGGAAAACAGGTTCCTCTGGAATGGACTGACACATCTGGGGGACTCTTGGAATGGTGGCACGACCCTGGAGTTCGTCTCGCCTTTCCTGTGGAGAGCGCCTCCTCTTGAGATGCGACGGGAACGCCGGGAATTCTTTCCATACGAAAGAGGGAAAGGATCCCTCATCTCGAACTAGGAGGCGGAAACGGGGCTCCCCTGGATGTGTGCAGGACCCCACGTGCTTCCTCTCGAGTGGAGACGGGTATGTCGGGGAACATCTTGAGTTGCAGCAAGGGTGAGAAGGACCCTTTGGATGTTCCAGTGGTTAGATGTGATTAGCCTCGAGAAGCCTCAGCGGAAATGGGCCTCATCTCGCCTGGAGGGCAAAACCTCCTGGATTTTCTCGAGTTGCGGCAGGTGCTCTCGACTTACGACGGGGACCTCAGGGACCCGCTCTGGTGGCCTCAGGAAAGGAAAGTCCTCATGCGAGTTCCTCGGGGGCCTCTCGGGATTCCTCTCCCGTCGATGCCGGGGTCTAAGACCTTGTGTGGAGTCGGGCCGGAACCTGAGGATTCCTCTCCAGTGCTGACATGGATCTTGGGGTACTTCTGGAGTCTCCCCAGGGGAGTCAGTCCTCGTCTCGAATGCGGGCATGCACTTGCGCTTTCCTCCAGGGCGGTAGCAGCAGTGTCACGCAGTCCGCCGCGTGGATCAAAGGATCTATGTTTTTCCCTCGAGTCTTTCCCACGAGGCTTTCCCACGATGCTTTCCCACAGGGCTTTCCCACGTGCACACGTGGTGGGAGTCGATCCTCGGCTTGAACGTCAAGGCAGTACAGGGAAAACAGGTTCCTCTGGAATGGACTGACTCATCTGGGGGACTCTTGGAATGGTGGCAAGACCCTGGAGTTCCTCTCGCCTTTCCTGTGGAGAGCGCCTCCTCTTGAGATGCGACGGGAACGCCGGGAATTCTTTCCCTACGAAACAGGGAAAGGATCCCTCATCTCGAGCTAGGAGGCGGAAACGGGGCTCCCCTGGATGTGTGCGGGACCCCACGTGCTTCCTCTCGAGTGGAGACGGGTATGTCGGGGAACTTCTTGAGTTGCAGCAAGGGTGTGAAGGACCCTTTGGAAGTTCCAGTGGTTAGATGTGATTAGCCTCGAGAAGCCTCAGCGGAAATGTGCCTCATCTCGCCTGGAGGGCAAAACCTCCTGGATTTTCTCGAGTTGCGGCAGGTGCTCTCGACTTACGACGGGGACCTCAGGGACACGCTCTGGTGGCCTCAGGAAAGGCCAGTCCCCATGCGAGTTCCTCGGGGGCCTCTCGGGATTCCTCTCCCGTCGATGCCGGGGCCTAAGACCTTGTGTGCAGTCGGGGCCGGAACCTGAGGATTGCTCTCCAGTGCTGACATGGATCTTGGGGTACTTCTGGAGTCTCCCCAGGGGAGTCAGTCCTCGTTTCGAATGCGGGCATGCACTTGCGCTTTCCTCCAGAGCGGTAGCAGCAGTGTCATGCAGTCCGCCGCGTGGATCAAAGGATCTATGGTTTTCCCTCGAGTCTTTCCCACGAGGCTTTCCCACGAGGCTTTCCCACAGGGCTGTCCCACGTGCACACGTGGTGGGAGTCGATCCTCGGCTTGAACGTCAAGGCAGTGCAGGGAAAACAGGTTCCTCTGGAATGGACTGACACATCTGGGGGACTCTTGGAATGGTGGCACGACCCTGGAGTTCCTCTCGCCTTTCCTGTGTAGAGCGCCTCCTCTTGAGATGCGACGGGAACGCCGGGAATTCTTTCCCTACGAAACAGGGAAAGGATCCCTCATCTCGAGCTAGGAGGCGGAAACGGGGCTCCCCTGGATGTGTGCGGGACCCCACGTGCTTCCTCTCGAGTGGAGACGGGTATGTCGGGGAACTTCTTGAGTTGCAGCGAGGGTGTGAAGGACCCTTTGGAAGTTCCAGTGGTTAGACGTGATTAGCCTCCAGAAGCCTAAGCGGAAATGGGCCTCATCTCGCCTGGAGGGCAAAACCTCCTGGATTTTCTCGAGTTGCGGCAGGTGCTTTCGACTTACGACGGGGACCTCAGGGACCCGCTCTGGTGGCCTCAGGAAAGGCCATTCCCCATGCGAGTTCCTCGGGGGCCTCTCGGGATTCCTCTCCCGTCGATGCCGGGGCCTAAGACCTTGTGTGGAGTCGGGGCCGGAACCTGAGGATTCCTCTCCAGTGCTGACATGGATCTTGGGGTACTTCTGGAGTCTCCCAAGGGGAGTCAGTCCTCGTCTCGAATGCGGGCATGCACTTGCGCTTTCCTCCAGAGCGGTAGCAGCACTGTCACGCAGTCCGCCGCGTGGATCAAAGGATCTATGGTTTTCCCTCGAGTCTTTCCCACGAGGCTTTCCCACGAGGCTTTCCCACAGGGCTGTCCCACGTGCACACGTGGTGGGAGTCGATCCTCGGCTTGAACGTCAAGGCAGTGCAGGGTAAACAGGTTCCTCTGGAATGGACTGACACATCCGGGGGAGTCTTGGAATGGTGGCACGACCCTGGAGTTCCTCTCGCCTTTCCTGTGGAGAGCGCCTCCTCTTGAGATGCGACGGGAACGCCGGGAATTCTTTCCTTACGAAACAGGGAAAGGATCCCTCATCTCGAGCTAGGAGGCGGAAACGGGGCTCCCCTGGATGTGTGCGGGACCCCACGTGCTTCCTCTCGAGTGGAGACGGGTATGTCGGGGAACTTCTTGAGTTGCAGCAAGGGTGTGAAGGACCCTTTGGAAGTTCCAGTGGTTAGACGTGATTAGCCTCGAGAAGCCTCAGCGGAAATGGGCCTCATCTCGCCTGGAGGGCAAAACCTCCTGGATTTTCTCGAGTTGCGGCAGGTGCTCTCGACTTACGACGGGGACCTCAGGGACCCGCTCTGGTGGCCTCAGGAAAGGCCAGTCCCCATGCGAGTTCCTCGGGGGCCTCTCGGGATTCCTCTCCCGTCGATGCCGGGACCTAAGACCTTGTGTGGAGTCGGGGCCGGAACCTGAGGATTGCTCTCCAGTGCTGACATGGATCTTGGGGTACTTCTGGAGTCTCCCCAGGGGAGTCAGTCCTCGTCTCGAATGCGGGCATGCACTTGCGCTTTCCTCCAGAGCGGTAGCAGCAGTGTCACGCAGTCCGCCGCGTGGATCAAAGGATCTATGGTTTTCCCTCGAGTCTTTCCCACGAGGCTTTCCCACGAGGCTTTCCCACAGGGCTGTCCCACGTGCACACGTGGTGGGAGTCGATCCTCGGCTTGAACGTCAAGGCAGTGCAGGGAAAACAGGTTCCTCTGGAATGGACTGACACATCTGGGCGACTCTTGGAATGGTGGCACGACCCAAGAGTTCCTCTCGCCTTTCCTGTGGAGAGCGCCTCCTCTTGAGATGCGACGGGAACGCCGGGAATTCTTTCCCTACGAAACAGGGAAAGGATCCCTCATCTCGAGCTAGCAGGCGGAAACGGGGCTCCCCTGGATGTGTGCGGGACCCCACGTGCTTCCTCTCGAGTGGAGACGGGTATGTCGGGGAACTTCTTGAGTTGGATCAAGGGTGTGAAGGACCCTTTGGAAGTTTCAGTGGTTAGACGTGATTAGCCTCGAGAAGCCTCAGCGGAAATGGGCCTCATCTCGCCTGGAGGGCAAAACCTCGTGGATTTTCTCGAGTTGCGGCAGGTGCTCTCGACTTACGACGGGGATCTCAGGGACCCGCTCTGGTGGCCTCAGGAAAGGCCAGTCCCCATGCGAGTTCCTGGGGGCCTCTCGGGATTCCTCTCCCGTCGATGCCGGGGCCTAAGACCTTGTGTGGAGTCGGGGCCGGAACCTGAGGATTCCTCTCCAGTGCTGACATGGATCTTGGGGTACTTCTGGAGTCTCCCCAGGGGAGTCAGTCCTCGTCTCGAATGCGCGCATGCACTTGCGCTTTCCTCCAGAGCGGTAGCAGCAGTGTCACGCAGTCCGCCGCGTGGATCAAAGGATCTATGGTTTTCCCTCGAGTCTTTCCCACGAGGCTTTCCCACGAGGCTTTCCCACAGGGCTGTCCCACGTGCACACGTGGTGGGAGTCGATCCTCGGCTTGAACGTCAAGGCAGTGCAGGGAAAACAGGTTCCTCTGGAATGGACTGACACATCCGGGGGAGTCTTCGAATGGTGGCACGACCCTGGAGTTCCTCTCGCCTTTCCTGTGGAGAGCGCCTCCTCTTGAGATGCGACGGGAACGCCGGGAATTCTTTCCCTACGAAACAGGGAAAGGATCCCTCATCTCGAGCTAGGAGGCGGAAACGGGGCTCCCCTGGATGTGTGCGGGACCCTCGTGCTTCCTCTCGAGTGGAGACGGGTATGTCGGGGAACTTCTTGAGTTGCAGCAAGGGTGTGAAGGACCCTTTGGAAGTTCCAGTGGTTAGACGTGATTAGCCTCGAGAAGCCTCAGCGGAAATGTGCCTCATCTCGCCTGGAGGGCAAAACCTCCTGGATTTTCTCGAGTTGCGGCAGGTGCTCTCGACTTACGACGGGGACCTCAGGGACCCGCTCTGGTGGCCTCAGGAAAGGCCAGTCCCCATGCGAGTTCCTCGGGGGCCTCTCGGGATTCCTCTCCCGTCGATGCCGGGGCCTAAGACCTTGTGTGGAGTCGGGGCCGGAACCTGAGGATTCCTCTCCAGTGCTGACATGGATCTTGGGGTACTTCTGGAGTCTCCCCAGGGGAGTCAGTCCTCGTCTCGAATGCGGGCATGCACTTGCGCTTTCCTCCAGAGCGGTAGCAGCAGTGTCACGCAGTCCGCCGCGTGGATCAAACGATCTATGGTTTTCCCTCGAGTCTTTCCCACGAGGCTTTCCCACGAGGCTTTCCCACAGGGCTGTCCCACGTGCACACGTGGTGGGAGTCGATCCTCGGCTTGAACGTCAAGGCAGTGCAGGGAAAACAGGTTCCTCTGGAATGGACTGACACATCTGGGGGACTCTTGGAATGGTGGCACGACCCTGGAGTTCGTCTCGCCTTTCCTGTGGAGAGCGCCTCCTCTTGAGATGCGACGGGAACGCCGGGAATTCTTTCCATACGAAAGAGGGAAAGGATCCCTCATCTCGAACTAGGAGGCGGAAACGGGGCTCCCCTGGATGTGTGCAGGACCCCACGTGCTTCCTCTCGAGTGGAGACGGGTATGTCGGGGAACATCTTGAGTTGCAGCAAGGGTGAGAAGGACCCTTTGGATGTTCCAGTGGTTAGATGTGATTAGCCTCGAGAAGCCTCAGCGGAAATGGGCCTCATCTCGCCTGGAGGGCAAAACCTCCTGGATTTTCTCGAGTTGCGGCAGGTGCTCTCGACTTACGACGGGGACCTCAGGGACCCGCTCTGGTGGCCTCAGGAAAGGAAAGTCCTCATGCGAGTTCCTCGGGGGCCTCTCGGGATTCCTCTCCCGTCGATGCCGGGGTCTAAGACCTTGTGTGGAGTCGGGCCGGAACCTGAGGATTCCTCTCCAGTGCTGACATGGATCTTGGGGTACTTCTGGAGTCTCCCCAGGGGAGTCAGTCCTCGTCTCGAATGCGGGCATGCACTTGCGCTTTCCTCCAGGGCGGTAGCAGCAGTGTCACGCAGTCCGCCGCGTGGATCAAAGGATCTATGGTTTTCCCTCGAGTCTTTCCCACGAGGCTTTCCCACGAGGCTTTCCCACAGGGCTTTCCCACGTGCACACGTGGTGGGAGTCGATCCTCGGCTTGAACGTCAAGGCAGTACAGGGAAAACAGGTTCCTCTGGAATGGACTGACTCATCTGGGGGACTCTTGGAATGGTGGCAAGACCCTGGAGTTCCTCTCGCCTTTCCTGTGGAGAGCGCCTCCTCTTGAGATGCGACGGGAACGCCGGGAATTCTTTCCCTACGAAACAGGGAAAGGATCCCTCATCTCGAGCTAGGAGGCGGAAACGGGGCTCCCCTGGATGTGTGCGGGACCCCACGTGCTTCCTCTCGAGTGGAGACGGGTATGTCGGGGAACTTCTTGAGTTGCAGCAAGGGTGTGAAGGACCCTTTGGAAGTTCCAGTGGTTAGATGTGATTAGCCTCGAGAAGCCTCAGCGGAAATGTGCCTCATCTCGCCTGGAGGGCAAAACCTCCTGGATTTTCTCGAGTTGCGGCAGGTGCTCTCGACTTACGACGGGGACCTCAGGGACACGCTCTGGTGGCCTCAGGAAAGGCCAGTCCCCATGCGAGTTCCTCGGGGGCCTCTCGGGATTCCTCTCCCGTCGATGCCGGGGCCTAAGACCTTGTGTGCAGTCGGGGCCGGAACCTGAGGATTGCTCTCCAGTGCTGACATGGATCTTGGGGTACTTCTGGAGTCTCCCCAGGGGAGTCAGTCCTCGTTTCGAATGCGGGCATGCACTTGCGCTTTCCTCCAGAGCGGTAGCAGCAGTGTCATGCAGTCCGCCGCGTGGATCAAAGGATCTATGGTTTTCCCTCGAGTCTTTCCCACGAGGCTTTCCCACGAGGCTTTCCCACAGGGCTGTCCCACGTGCACACGTGGTGGGAGTCGATCCTCGGCTTGAACGTCAAGGCAGTGCAGGGAAAACAGGTTCCTCTGGAATGGACTGACACATCTGGGGGACTCTTGGAATGGTGGCACGACCCTGGAGTTCCTCTCGCCTTTCCTGTGTAGAGCGCCTCCTCTTGAGATGCGACGGGAACGCCGGGAATTCTTTCCCTACGAAACAGGGAAAGGATCCCTCATCTCGAGCTAGGAGGCGGAAACGGGGCTCCCCTGGATGTGTGCGGGACCCCACGTGCTTCCTCTCGAGTGGAGACGGGTATGTCGGGGAACTTCTTGAGTTGCAGCGAGGGTGTGAAGGACCCTTTGGAAGTTCCAGTGGTTAGACGTGATTAGCCTCGAGAAGCCTCAGCGGAAATGGGCCTCATCTCGCCTGGAGGGCAAAACCTCCTGGATTTTCTCGAGTTGCGGCAGGTGCTCTCGACTTACGACCGGGACCTCACGGACCCGCTCTGGTGGCCTCAGGAAAGGCCAGTCCCCATGCGAGTTCCTGGGGGCCTCTCGGGATTCCTCTCCCGTCAATGCCGGGCCCTAAGACCTTGTGTGGAGTCGGGGCCGGAACCTGAGGATTCCTCTCCAGTGCTGACATGGATCTTGGGGTACTTCTGGAGTCTCCCCAGGGGAGTCAGTCCTCGTCTCGAATGCGGGCATGCACTTGCGCTTTCCTCCAGAGCGGTAGCAGCAGTGTCACGCAGTCCGCCGCGTGGATCAAAGGATCTATGGTTTTCCCTCGAGTCTTTCCTACCAGGCTTTCCCACGAGGCTTTCCCACAGGGCTGTCCCACGTGCACACGTGGTGGGAGTCGATCCTCGGCTTGAACGTCAAGGCAGTGCAGGGAAAACAGGTTCCTCTGGAATGGACTGACACATCTGGGCGACTCTTGGAATGGTGGCACGACCCTGGAGTTCCTCTCGCCTTTCCTGTGGAGAGCGCCTCCTCTTGAGATGCGACGGGAACGCCGGGAATTCTTTCCCTACGAAACAGGGAAAGGATCCCTCATCTCGAGCTAGGAGGCGGAAACGGGGCTCCCCTGGATGTGTGCGGGACCCTCGTGCTTCCTCTCGAATGGAGACGGGTATGTCGGGGAACTTCTTGAGTTGCAGCAAGGGTGAGAAGGACCCTTTGGATGTTCCAGTGGTTAGATGTGATTAGCCTCGAGAAGCCTCAGCGGAAATGGGCCTCATCTCGCCTGGAGGGCAAAACCTCCTGGATTTTCTCGAGTTGCGGCAGGTGCTCTCGACTTACGACGGGGACCTCAGGGACCCGCTCTGGTGGCCTCAGGAAAGGCCAGTCCCCATGCCAGTTCCTCGGGGGCCTCTCGGGATTCCTCTCCCGTCGATGCCGGGACCTAAGACCTTGTGTGGAGTCGGGGCCGGAACCTGAGGATTGCTCTCCAGTGCTGACATGGATCTTGGGGTACTTCTGGAGTCTCCCCAGGGGAGTCAGTCCTCGTCTCGAATGCGGGCATGCACTTGCGCTTTCCTCCAGAGCGGTAGCAGCAGTGTCACGCAGTCCGCCGCGTGGATCAAAGGATCTATGGTTTTCCCTCGAGTCTTTCCCACGAGGCTTTCCCACGAGGCTTTCCCACAGGGCTGTCCCACGTGCACACGTGGTGGGAGTCGATCCTCGGCTTGAACGTCAAGGCAGTGCAGGGAAAACAGGTTCCTCTGGAATGGACTGACACATCCGGGGGAGTCTTGGAATGGTGGCACGACCCTGGAGTTCCTCTCGCCTTTCCTGTGTAGAACGCCTCCTCTTGAGATGCGACGGGAACGCCGGGAATTCTTTCCCTACGAAACAGGTAAAGGATCCCTCATCTCGAGCTAGGAGGCGGAAACGGGGCTCCCCTGGATGTGTGCGGGACCCCACGTGCTTCCTCTCGAGTGGAGACGGGTATGTCGGGGAACTTCTTGAGTTGCATCAAGGGTGTGAAGGACCCTTTGGAAGTTCCAGTGGTTAGACGTGATTAGCCTCCAGAAGCCTAAGCGGAAATGGGCCTCATCTCGCCTGGAGGGCAAAACCTCCTGGATTTTCTCGAGTTGCGGCAGGTGCTTTCGACTTACGACGGGGACCTCAGGGACCCGCTCTGGTGGCCTCAGGAAAGGCCATTCCCCATGCGAGTTCCTCGGGGGCCTCTCGGGATTCCTCTCCCGTCGATGCCGGGGCCTAAGACCTTGTGTGGAGTCGGGGCCGGAACCTGAGGATTCCTCTCCAGTGCTGACATGGATCTTGGGGTACTTCTGGAGTCTCCCAAGGGGAGTCAGTCCTCGTCTCGAATGCGGGCATGCACTTGCGCTTTCCTCCAGAGCGGTAGCAGCACTGTCACGCAGTCCGCCGCGTGGATCAAAGGATCTATGGTTTTCCCTCGAGTCTTTCCCACGAGGCTTTCCCACGAGGCTTTCCCACAGGGCTGTCCCACGTGCACACGTGGTGGGAGTCGATCCTCGGCTTGAACGTCAAGGCAGTGCAGGGTAAACAGGTTCCTCTGGAATGGACTGACACATCCGGGGGAGTCTTGGAATGGTGGCACGACCCTGGAGTTCCTCTCGCCTTTCCTGTGGAGAGCGCCTCCTCTTGAGATGCGACGGGAACGCCGGGAATTCTTTCCTTACGAAACAGGGAAAGGATCCCTCATCTCGAGCTAGGAGGCGGAAACGGGGCTCCCCTGGATGTGTGCGGGACCCCACGTGCTTCCTCTCGAGTGGAGACGGGTATGTCGGGGAACTTCTTGAGTTGCAGCAAGGGTGTGAAGGACCCTTTGGAAGTTCCAGTGGTTAGACGTGATTAGCCTCGAGAAGCCTCAGCGGAAATGGGCCTCATCTCGCCTGGAGGGCAAAACCTCCTGGATTTTCTCGAGTTGCGGCAGGTGCTCTCGACTTACGACGGGGACCTCAGGGACCCGCTCTGGTGGCCTCAGGAAAGGCCAGTCCCCATGCGAGTTCCTCGGGGGCCTCTCGGGATTCCTCTCCCGTCGATGCCGGGACCTAAGACCTTGTGTGGAGTCGGGGCCGGAACCTGAGGATTGCTCTCCAGTGCTGACATGGATCTTGGGGTACTTCTGGAGTCTCCCCAGGGGAGTCAGTCCTCGTCTCGAATGCGGGCATGCACTTGCGCTTTCCTCCAGAGCGGTAGCAGCAGTGTCACGCAGTCCGCCGCGTGGATCAAAGGATCTATGGTTTTCCCTCGAGTCTTTCCCACGAGGCTTTCCCACGAGGCTTTCCCACAGGGCTGTCCCACGTGCACACGTGGTGGGAGTCGATCCTCGGCTTGAACGTCAAGGCAGTGCAGGGAAAACAGGTTCCTCTGGAATGGACTGACACATCTGGGCGACTCTTGGAATGGTGGCACGACCCAAGAGTTCCTCTCGCCTTTCCTGTGGAGAGCGCCTCCTCTTGAGATGCGACGGGAACGCCGGGAATTCTTTCCCTACGAAACAGGGAAAGGATCCCTCATCTCGAGCTAGCAGGCGGAAACGGGGCTCCCCTGGATGTGTGCGGGACCCCACGTGCTTCCTCTCGAGTGGAGACGGGTATGTCGGGGAACTTCTTGAGTTGGATCAAGGGTGTGAAGGACCCTTTGGAAGTTTCAGTGGTTAGACGTGATTAGCCTCGAGAAGCCTCAGCGGAAATGGGCCTCATCTCGCCTGGAGGGCAAAACCTCGTGGATTTTCTCGAGTTGCGGCAGGTGCTCTCGACTTACGACGGGGACCTCAGGGACCCGCTCTGGTGGCCTCAGGAAAGGCCAGTCCCCATGCGAGTTCCTGGGGGCCTCTCGGGATTCCTCTCCCGTCGATGCCGGGGCCTAAGACCTTGTGTGGAGTCGGGGCCGGAACCTGAGGATTCCTCTCCAGTGCTGACATGGATCTTGGGGTACTTCTGGAGTCTCCCCAGGGGAGTCAGTCCTCGTCTCGAATGCGCGCATGCACTTGCGCTTTCCTCCAGAGCGGTAGCAGCAGTGTCACGCAGTCCGCCGCGTGGATCAAAGGATCTATGGTTTTCCCTCGAGTCTTTCCCACGAGGCTTTCCCACGAGGCTTTCCCACAGGGCTGTCCCACGTGCACACGTGGTGGGAGTCGATCCTCGGCTTGAACGTCAAGGCAGTGCAGGGAAAACAGGTTCCTCTGGAATGGACTGACACATCCGGGGGAGTCTTCGAATGGTGGCACGACCCTGGAGTTCCTCTCGCCTTTCCTGTGGAGAGCGCCTCCTCTTGAGATGCGACGGGAACGCCGGGAATTCTTTCCCTACGAAACAGGGAAAGGATCCCTCATCTCGAGCTAGGAGGCGGAAACGGGGCTCCCCTGGATGTGTGCGGGACCCTCGTGCTTCCTCTCGAGTGGAGACGGGTATGTCGGGGAACTTCTTGAGTTGCAGCAAGGGTGTGAAGGACCCTTTGGAAGTTCCAGTGGTTAGACGTGATTAGCCTCGAGAAGCCTCAGCGGAAATGTGCCTCATCTCGCCTGGAGGGCAAAACCTCCTGGATTTTCTCGAGTTGCGGCAGGTGCTCTCGACTTACGACGGGGACCTCAGGGACCCGCTCTGGTGGCCTCAGGAAAGGCCAGTCCCCATGCGAGTTCCTCGGGGGCCTCTCGGGATTCCTCTCCCGTCGATGCCGGGGCCTAAGACCTTGTGTGGAGTCGGGGCCGGAACCTGAGGATTCCTCTCCAGTGCTGACATGGATCTTGGGGTACTTCTGGAGTCTCCCCAGGGGAGTCAGTCCTCGTCTCGAATGCGGGCATGCACTTGCGCTTTCCTCCAGAGCGGTAGCAGCAGTGTCACGCAGTCCGCCGCGTGGATCAAACGATCTATGGTTTTCCCTCGAGTCTTTCCCACGAGGCTTTCCCACGAGGCTTTCCCACAGGGCTGTCCCACGTGCACACGTGGTGGGAGTCGATCCTCGGCTTGAACGTCAAGGCAGTGCAGGGAAAACAGGTTCCTCTGGAATGGACTGACACATCTGGGGGACTCTTGGAATGGTGGCACGACCCTGGAGTTCGTCTCGCCTTTCCTGTGGAGAGCGCCTCCTCTTGAGATGCGACGGGAACGCCGGGAATTCTTTCCATACGAAAGAGGGAAAGGATCCCTCATCTCGAACTAGGAGGCGGAAACGGGGCTCCCCTGGATGTGTGCAGGACCCCACGTGCTTCCTCTCGAGTGGAGACGGGTATGTCGGGGAACATCTTGAGTTGCAGCAAGGGTGAGAAGGACCCTTTGGATGTTCCAGTGGTTAGATGTGATTAGCCTCGAGAAGCCTCAGCGGAAATGGGCCTCATCTCGCCTGGAGGGCAAAACCTCCTGGATTTTCTCGAGTTGCGGCAGGTGCTCTCGACTTACGACGGGGACCTCAGGGACCCGCTCTGGTGGCCTCAGGAAAGGAAAGTCCTCATGCGAGTTCCTCGGGGGCCTCTCGGGATTCCTCTCCCGTCGATGCCGGGGTCTAAGACCTTGTGTGGAGTCGGGCCGGAACCTGAGGATTCCTCTCCAGTGCTGACATGGATCTTGGGGTACTTCTGGAGTCTCCCCAGGGGAGTCAGTCCTCGTCTCGAATGCGGGCATGCACTTGCGCTTTCCTCCAGGGCGGTAGCAGCAGTGTCACGCAGTCCGCCGCGTGGATCAAAGGATCTATGGTTTTCCCTCGAGTCTTTCCCACGAGGCTTTCCCACGAGGCTTTCCCACAGGGCTTTCCCACGTGCACACGTGGTGGGAGTCGATCCTCGGCTTGAACGTCAAGGCAGTACAGGGAAAACAGGTTCCTCTGGAATGGACTGACTCATCTGGGGGACTCTTGGAATGGTGGCAAGACCCTGGAGTTCCTCTCGCCTTTCCTGTGGAGAGCGCCTCCTCTTGAGATGCGACGGGAACGCCGGGAATTCTTTCCCTACGAAACAGGGAAAGGATCCCTCATCTCGAGCTAGGAGGCGGAAACGGGGCTCCCCTGGATGTGTGCGGGACCCCACGTGCTTCCTCTCGAGTGGAGACGGGTATGTCGGGGAACTTCTTGAGTTGCAGCAAGGGTGTGAAGGACCCTTTGGAAGTTCCAGTGGTTAGATGTGATTAGCCTCGAGAAGCCTCAGCGGAAATGTGCCTCATCTCGCCTGGAGGGCAAAACCTCCTGGATTTTCTCGAGTTGCGGCAGGTGCTCTCGACTTACGACGGGGACCTCAGGGACACGCTCTGGTGGCCTCAGGAAAGGCCAGTCCCCATGCGAGTTCCTCGGGGGCCTCTCGGGATTCCTCTCCCGTCGATGCCGGGGCCTAAGACCTTGTGTGCAGTCGGGGCCGGAACCTGAGGATTGCTCTCCAGTGCTGACATGGATCTTGGGGTACTTCTGGAGTCTCCCCAGGGGAGTCAGTCCTCGTTTCGAATGCGGGCATGCACTTGCGCTTTCCTCCAGAGCGGTAGCAGCAGTGTCATGCAGTCCGCCGCGTGGATCAAAGGATCTATGGTTTTCCCTCGAGTCTTTCCCACGAGGCTTTCCCACGAGGCTTTCCCACAGGGCTGTCCCACGTGCACACGTGGTGGGAGTCGATCCTCGGCTTGAACGTCAAGGCAGTGCAGGGAAAACAGGTTCCTCTGGAATGGACTGACACATCTGGGGGACTCTTGGAATGGTGGCACGACCCTGGAGTTCCTCTCGCCTTTCCTGTGTAGAGCGCCTCCTCTTGAGATGCGACGGGAACGCCGGGAATTCTTTCCCTACGAAACAGGGAAAGGATCCCTCATCTCGAGCTAGGAGGCGGAAACGGGGCTCCCCTGGATGTGTGCGGGACCCCACGTGCTTCCTCTCGAGTGGAGACGGGTATGTCGGGGAACTTCTTGAGTTGCAGCGAGGGTGTGAAGGACCCTTTGGAAGTTCCAGTGGTTAGACGTGATTAGCCTCGAGAAGCCTCAGCGGAAATGGGCCTCATCTCGCCTGGAGGGCAAAACCTCCTGGATTTTCTCGAGTTGCGGCAGGTGCTCTCGACTTACGACCGGGACCTCACGGACCCGCTCTGGTGGCCTCAGGAAAGGCCAGTCCCCATGCGAGTTCCTGGGGGCCTCTCGGGATTCCTCTCCCGTCAATGCCGGGCCCTAAGACCTTGTGTGGAGTCGGGGCCGGAACCTGAGGATTCCTCTCCAGTGCTGACATGGATCTTGGGGTACTTCTGGAGTCTCCCCAGGGGAGTCAGTCCTCGTCTCGAATGCGGGCATGCACTTGCGCTTTCCTCCAGAGCGGTAGCAGCAGTGTCACGCAGTCCGCCGCGTGGATCAAAGGATCTATGGTTTTCCCTCGAGTCTTTCCTACCAGGCTTTCCCACGAGGCTTTCCCACAGGGCTGTCCCACGTGCACACGTGGTGGGAGTCGATCCTCGGCTTGAACGTCAAGGCAGTGCAGGGAAAACAGGTTCCTCTGGAATGGACTGACACATCTGGGCGACTCTTGGAATGGTGGCACGACCCTGGAGTTCCTCTCGCCTTTCCTGTGGAGAGCGCCTCCTCTTGAGATGCGACGGGAACGCCGGGAATTCTTTCCCTACGAAACAGGGAAAGGATCTCTCATCTCGAGCTAGGAGGCGGAAACGGGGCTCCCCTGGATGTGTGCGGGACCCTCGTGCTTCCTCTCGAATGGAGACGGGTATGTCGGGGAACTTCTTGAGTTGCAGCAAGGGTGAGAAGGACCCTTTGGATGTTCCAGTGGTTAGATGTGATTATCCTCGAGAAGCCTCAGCGGAAATGGGCCTCATCTCGCCTGGAGGGCAAAACCTCCTGGATTTTCTCGAGTTGCGGCAGGTGCTCTCGACTTACGACGGGGACCTCAGGGACCCGCTCTGGTGGCCTCAGGAAAGGCCAGTCCCCATGCCAGTTCCTCGGGGGCCTCTCGGGATTCCTCTCCCGTCGATGCCGGGACCTAAGACCTTGTGTGGAGTCGGGGCCGGAACCTGAGGATTGCTCTCCAGTGCTGACATGGATCTTGGGGTACTTCTGGAGTCTCCCCAGGGGAGTCAGTCCTCGTCTCGAATGCGGGCATGCACTTGCGCTTTCCTCCAGAGCGGTAGCAGCAGTGTCACGCAGTCCGCCGCGTGGATCAAAGGATCTATGGTTTTCCCTCGAGTCTTTCCCACGAGGCTTTCCCACGAGGCTTTCCCACAGGGCTGTCCCACGTGCACACGTGGTGGGAGTCGATCCTCGGCTTGAACGTCAAGGCAGTGCAGGGAAAACAGGTTCCTCTGGAATGGACTGACACATCCGGGGGAGTCTTGGAATGGTGGCACGACCCTGGAGTTCCTCTCGCCTTTCCTGTGTAGAACGCCTCCTCTTGAGATGCGACGGGAACGCCGGGAATTCTTTCCCTACGAAACAGGTAAAGGATCCCTCATCTCGAGCTAGGAGGCGGAAACGGGGCTCCCCTGGATGTGTGCGGGACCCCACGTGCTTCCTCTCGAGTGGAGACGGGTATGTCGGGGAACTTCTTGAGTTGCATCAAGGGTGTGAAGGACCCTTTGGAAGTTCCAGTGGTTAGACGTGATTAGCCTCCAGAAGCCTAAGCGGAAATGGGCCTCATCTCGCCTGGAGGGCAAAACCTCCTGGATTTTCTCGAGTTGCGGCAGGTGCTTTCGACTTACGACGGGGACCTCAGGGACCCGCTCTGGTGGCCTCAGGAAAGGCCATTCCCCATGCGAGTTCCTCGGGGGCCTCTCGGGATTCCTCTCCCGTCGATGCCGGGGCCTAAGACCTTGTGTGGAGTCGGGGCCGGAACCTGAGGATTCCTCTCCAGTGCTGACATGGATCTTGGGGTACTTCTGGAGTCTCCCAAGGGGAGTCAGTCCTCGTCTCGAATGCGGGCATGCACTTGCGCTTTCCTCCAGAGCGGTAGCAGCACTGTCACGCAGTCCGCCGCGTGGATCAAAGGATCTATGGTTTTCCCTCGAGTCTTTCCCACGAGGCTTTCCCACGAGGCTTTCCCACAGGGCTGTCCCACGTGCACACGTGGTGGGAGTCGATCCTCGGCTTGAACGTCAAGGCAGTGCAGGGTAAACAGGTTCCTCTGGAATGGACTGACACATCCGGGGGAGTCTTGGAATGGTGGCACGACCCTGGAGTTCCTCTCGCCTTTCCTGTGGAGAGCGCCTCCTCTTGAGATGCGACGGGAACGCCGGGAATTCTTTCCCTACGAAACAGGGAAAGGATCCCTCATCTCGAGCTAGGAGGCGGAAACGGGGCTCCCCTGGATGTGTGCGGGACCCCACGTGCTTCCTCTCGAGTGGAGACGGGTATGTCGGGGAACTTCTTGAGTTGCAGCAAGGGTGTGAAGGACCCTTTGGAAGTTCCAGTGGTTAGACGTGATTAGCCTCGAGAAGCCTCAGCGGAAATGGGCCTCATCTCGCCTGGAGGGCAAAACCTCGTGGATTTTCTCGAGTTGCGGCAGGTGCTCTCGACTTACGACGGGGACCTCAGGGACCCGCTCTGGTGGCCTCAGGAAAGGCCAGTCCCCATGCGAGTTCCTGGGGGCCTCTCGGGATTCCTCTCCCGTCGATGCCGGGGCCTAAGACCTTGTGTGGAGTCGGGGCCGGAACCTGAGGATTCCTCTCCAGTGCTGACATGGATCTTGGGGTACTTCTGGAGTCTCCCCAGGGGAGTCAGTCCTCGTCTCGAATGCGCGCATGCACTTGCGCTTTCCTCCAGAGCGGTAGCAGCAGTGTCACGCAGTCCGCCGCGTGGATCAAAGGATCTATGGTTTTCCCTCGAGTCTTTCCCACGAGGCTTTCCCACGAGGCTTTCCCACAGGGCTGTCCCACGTGCACACGTGGTGGGAGTCGATCCTCGGCTTGAACGTCAAGGCAGTGCAGGGAAAACAGGTTCCTCTGGAATGGACTGACACATCCGGGGGAGTCTTCGAATGGTGGCACGACCCTGGAGTTCCTCTCGCCTTTCCTGTGGAGAGCGCCTCCTCTTGAGATGCGACGGGAACGCCGGGAATTCTTTCCCTACGAAACAGGGAAAGGATCCCTCATCTCGAGCTAGGAGGCGGAAACGGGGCTCCCCTGGTTGTGTGCGGGACCCTCGTGCTTCCTCTCGAGTGGAGACGGGTATGTCGGGGAACTTCTTGAGTTGCAGCAAGGGTGTGAAGGACCCTTTGGAAGTTCCAGTGGTTAGACGTGATTAGCCTCGAGAAGCCTCAGCGGAAATGTGCCTCATCTCGCCTGGAGGGCAAAACCTCCTGGATTTTCTCGAGTTGCGGCAGGTGCTCTCGACTTACGACGGGGACCTCAGGGACCCGCTCTGGTGGCCTCAGGAAAGGCCAGTCCCCATGCGAGTTCCTCGGGGGCCTCTCGGGATTCCTCTCCCGTCGATGCCGGGGCCTAAGACCTTGTGTGGAGTCGGGGCCGGAACCTGAGGATTCCTCTCCAGTGCTGACATGGATCTTGGGGTACTTCTGGAGTCTCCCCAGGGGAGTCAGTCCTCGTCTCGAATGCGGGCATGCACTTGCGCTTTCCTCCAGAGCGGTAGCAGCAGTGTCACGCAGTCCGCCGCGTGGATCAAAGGATCTATGGTTTTCCCTCGAGTCTTTCCCACGAGGCTTTCCCACGAGGCTTTCCCACAGGGCTGTCCCACGTGCACACGTGGTGGGAGTCGATCCTCGGCTTGAACGTCAAGGCAGTGCAGGGAAAACAGGTTCCTCTGGAATGGACTGACACATCTGGGGGACTCTTGGAATGGTGGCACGACCCTGGAGTTCGTCTCGCCTTTCCTGTGTAGAGCGCCTCCTCTTGAGATGCGACGGGAACGCCGGGAATTCTTTCCCTACGAAACAGGGAAAGGATCCCTCATCTCGAGCTAGGAGGCGGAAACGGGGCTCCCCTTGATGTGTGCGGGACACCACGTGCTTCCTCTCGAGTGCAGACGGGTATGTCGGGGAACTTCTTGAGTTGCAGCGAGGGTGTGAAGGACCCTTTGGAAGTTCCAGTGGTTAGACGTGATTAGCCTCGAGAAGCCTCAGCGGAAATGGGCCTCATCTCGCCTGGAGGGCAAAACCTCCTGGATTTTCTCGAGTTGCGGCAGGTGCTCTCGACTTACGACCGGGACCTCACGGACCCGCTCTGGTGGCCTCAGGAAAGGCCAGTCCCCATGCGAGTTCCTGGGGGCCTCTCGGGATTCCTCTCCCGTCAATGCCGGGCCCTAAGACCTTGTGTGGAGTCGGGGCCGGAACCTGAGGATTCCTCTCCAGTGCTGACATGGATCTTGGGGTACTTCTGGAGTCTCCCCAGGGGAGTCAGTCCTCGTCTCGAATGCGGGCATGCACTTGCGCTTTCCTCCAGAGCGGTAGCAGCAGTGTCACGCAGTCCGCCGCGTGGATCAAAGGATCTATGGTTTTCCCTCGAGTCTTTCCTACCAGGCTTTCCCACGAGGCTTTCCCACAGGGCTGTCCCACGTGCACACGTGGTGGGAGTCGATCCTCGGCTTGAACGTCAAGGCAGTGCAGGGAAAACAGGTTCCTCTGGAATGGACTGACACATCTGGGCGACTCTTGGAATGGTGGCACGACCCTGGAGTTCCTCTCGCCTTTCCTGTGGAGAGCGCCTCCTCTTGAGATGCGACGGGAACGCCGGGAATTCTTTCCCTACGAAACAGGGAAAGGATCCCTCATCTCGAGCTAGGAGGCGGAAACGGGGCTCCCCTGGATGTGTGCGGGACCCTCGTGCTTCCTCTCGAATGGAGACGGGTATGTCGGGGAACTTCTTGAGTTGCAGCAAGGGTGAGAAGGACCCTTTGGATGTTCCAGTGGTTAGATGTGATTAGCCTCGAGAAGCCTCAGCGGAAATGGGCCTCATCTCGCCTGGAGGGCAAAACCTCCTGGATTTTCTCGAGTTGCGGCAGGTGCTCTCGACTTACGACGGGGACCTCAGGGACTCGCTCTGGTGGCCTCAGGAAAGGGCAGTCCCCATGCGAGTTCCTCGGGGGCCTCTCGGGATTCCTCTCCCGTCGATGCCGGGGCCTAAGACCTTGTGTGGAGTCGGGGCCGGAACCTGAGGATTCCTCTCCAGTGCTGACATGGATCTTGGGGTACTTCTGGAGTCTCCCCAGGGGAGTCAGTCCTCGTCTCGAATGCGGGCATGCACTTGCGCTTTCCTCCAGGGCGGTAGCAGCAGTGTCACCCAGTCCGCCGCGTGGATCAAAGGATCTATGGTTTTCCCTCGAGTCTTTCCCACGAGGCTTTCCCACGAGGCTTTCCCACAGGGCTGTCCCACGTGCACACGTGGTGGGAGTCGATCCTCGGCTTGAACGTCAAGGCAGTGCAGGGAAAACAGGTTCCTCTCGAATGGACTGACTCATCTGGGGGACTCTTGGAATGGTGGCACGACCCTGGAGTTCCTCTCGCCTTTCCTGTGGAGAGCGTCTCCTCTTGAGATGCGACGGGAACGCCGGGAATTCTTTCCCTACGAAACAGGGAAAGGATCCCTCATCTCGAGCTAGGTGGCGGAAACGGGGCTCCCTTGGATGTGTGCGGGACCCCACGTGCTTCCTCTCGAGTGGAGACGGGTATGTCGGGGAACGTCTTGAGTTGCAGCAAGGGTGTGAAGGACCCTATTGAAGTCCAGTGGTTAGACGTGATTAGCCTCGAGAAGCCTCAGCGGAAATGTGCCTCATCTCGCCTGGAGGGCAAAACCTCCTGGATTTTCTCGAGTTGCGGCAGGTGCTCTCGACTTACGACGGGGACCTCAGGGACCCGCTCTGGTGGCCTCAGGAAAAGCCAGTCCCCATGCGAGTTCCTCGGGGGCCTCTCGGGATTCCTCTCCCGTCGATGCCGGGACCTAAGACCTTGTGTGGAGTCGGGGCCGGAACCTGAGGATTGCTCTCCAGTGCTGACATGGATCTTGGGGTACTTCTGGAGTCTCCCCAGGGGAGTCAGTCCTCGTCTCGAATGCGGGCATGCACTTGCGCTTTCCTCCAGAGCGGTAGCAGCAGTGTCACGCAGTCCGCCGCGTGGATCAAAGGATCTATGGTTTTCCCTCGAGTCTTTCCCACGAGGCTTTCCCACGAGGCTTTCCCACAGGGCTGTCCCACGTGCACACGTGGTGGGAGTCGATCCTCGGCTTGAACGTCAAGGCAGTGCAGGGAAAACAGGTTCCTCTGGAATGGACTGACACATCTGGGGGACTCTTGGAATGGTGGCACGACCCTGGAGTTCCTCTCGCCTTTCCTGTGTAGAGCGCCTCCTCTTGAGATGCGACGGGAACGCCGGGAATTCTTTCCCTACGAAACAGGGAAAGGATCCCTCATCTCGAGCTAGGAGGCGGAAACGGGGCTCCCCTGGATGTGTGCGGGACCCCACGTGCTTCCTCTCGAGTGGAGACGGGTATGTCGGGGAACTTCTTGAGTTGCAGCGAGGGTGTGAAGGACCCTTTGGAAGTTCCAGTGGTTAGACGTGATTAGCCTCGAGAAGCCTCAGCGGAAATGGGCCTCATCTCGCCTGGAGGGCAAAACCTCCTGGATTTTCTCGAGTTGCGGCAGGTGCTCTCGACTTACGACCGGGACCTCACGGACCCGCTCTGGTGGCCTCAGGAAAGGCCAGTCCCCATGCGAGTTCCTGGGGGCCTCTCGGGATTCCTCTCCCGTCAATGCCGGGCCCTAAGACCTTGTGTGGAGTCGGGGCCGGAACCTGAGGATTCCTCTCCAGTGCTGACATGGATCTTGGGGTACTTCTGGAGTCTCCCCAGGGGAGTCAGTCCTCGTCTCGAATGCGGGCATGCACTTTCGCTTTCCTCCAGAGCGGTAGCAGCAGTGTCACGCAGTCCGCCGCGTGGATCAAAGGATCTATGGTTTTCCCTCGAGTCTTTCCTACCAGGCTTTCCCACGAGGCTTTCCCACAGGGCTGTCCCACGTGCACACGTGGTGGGAGTCGATCCTCGGCTTGAACGTCAAGGCAGTGCAGGGAAAACAGGTTCCTCTGGAATGGACTGACACATCTGGGCGACTCTTGGAATGGTGGCACGACCCTGGAGTTCCTCTCGCCTTTCCTGTGGAGAGCGCCTCCTCTTGAGATGCGACGGGAACGCCGGGAATTCTTTCCCTACGAAACAGGGAAAGGATCCCTCATCTCGAGCTAGGAGGCGGAAACGGGGCTCCCCTGGATGTGTGCGGGACCCTCGTGCTTCCTCTCGAATGGAGACGGGTATGTCGGGGAACTTCTTGAGTTGCAGCAAGGGTGAGAAGGACCCTTTGGATGTTCCAGTGGTTAGATGTGATTAGCCTCGAGAAGCCTCAGCGGAAATGGGCCTCATCTCGCCTGGAGGGCAAAACCTCCTGGATTTTCTCGAGTTGCGGCAGGTGCTCTCGACTTACGACGGGGACCTCAGGGACTCGCTCTGGTGGCCTCAGGAAAGGGCAGTCCCCATGCGAGTTCCTCGGGGGCCTCTCGGGATTCCTCTCCCGTCGATGCCGGGGCCTAAGACCTTGTGTGGAGTCGGGGCCGGAACCTGAGGATTCCTCTCCAGTGCTGACATGGATCTTGGGGTACTTCTGGAGTCTCCCCAGGGGAGTCAGTCCTCGTCTCGAATGCGGGCATGCACTTGCGCTTTCCTCCAGGGCGGTAGCAGCAGTGTCACCCAGTCCGCCGCGTGGATCAAAGGATCTATGGTTTTCCCTCGAGTCTTTCCAACGATGCTTTCCCACGAGGCTTTCCCACAGGGCTGTCCCACGTGCACACGTGGTGGGAGTCGATCCTCGGCTTGAACGTCAAGGCAGTGCAGGGAAAACAGGTTCCTCTGAAATGGACTGACACATCCGGGGGAGTCTTGGAATGGTGGCACGACCCTGGAGTTCCTCTCGCCTTTCCTGTGGAGAGCGCCTCCTCTTGAGATGCGACGGGAACGCCGGGAATTCTTTCCCTACGAAACAGGGAAAGGATCCCTCATCTCGAGCTAGGAGGCGGAAACGGGGCTCCCCTGGATGTGTGCGGGACCCCACGTGCTTCCTCTCGCGTGGAGACGGGTATGTCGGGGAACTTCTTGAGTTGCAGCAAGGGTGTGAAGGACCCTTTGGAAGTTCCAGTGGTTAGACGTGATTAGCCTCGAGAAGCCTCAGCGGAAATGGGCCTCATCTCGCCTGGAGGGCAAAACCTCCTGGATTTTCTCGAGTTGCGGCAGGTGCTCTCGACTTACGACCGGGACCTCACGGACCCGCTCTGGTGGCCTCAGGAAAGGCCAGTCCCCATGCGAGTTCCTGGGGGCCTCTCGGGATTCCTCTCCCGTCAATGCCGGGCCCTAAGACCTTGTGTGGAGTCGGGGCCGGAACCTGAGGATTACTCTCCAGTGCTGACATGGATCTTGGGGTACTTCTGGAGTCTCCCCAGGGGAGTCAGTCCTCGTCTCGAATGCGGGCATGCACTTGCGCTTTCCTCCAGAGCGGTAGCAGCAGTGTCACGCAATCCGCCGCCTGGATCAAAGGATCTATGGTTTTCCCTCGAGTCTTTCCCACGAGGCTTTCCCACGAGGCTTTCCCACAGGGCTGTCCCACGTGCACACGTGGTGGGAGTCGATCCTCGGCTTGAACGTCAAGGCAGTGCAGGGAAAACAGGTTCCTCTGGAATGGACTGACACATCTGGGCGACTCTTGGAATGGTGGCACGACCCTGGAGTTCCTCTCGCCTTTCCTGTGGAGAGCGCCTCCTCTTGAGATGCGACGGGAACGCCGGGAATTCTTTCCCTACGAAACAGGGAAAGGATCCCTCATCTCGAGCTAGGAGGCGGAAACGGGGCTCCCCTGGATGTGTGCGGGACCCTCGTGCTTCCTCTCGAATGGAGACGGGTATGTCGGGGAACTTCTTGAGTTGCAGCAAGGGTGAGAAGGACCCTTTGGATGTTCCAGTGGTTAGATGTGATTAGCCTCGAGAAGCCTCAGCGGAAATGGGCCTCATCTCGCCTGGAGGGCAAAACCTCCTGGATTTTCTCGAGTTGCGGCAGGTGCTCTCGACTTACGACGGGGACCTCAGGGACCCGCTCTGGTGGCCTCAGGAAAGGGCAGTCCCCATGCGAGTTCCTCGGGGGCCTCTCGGGATTCCTCTCCCATCGATGCCGGGGCCTAAGACCTTGTGTGGAGTCGGGGCCGGAACCTGAGGATTCCTCTCCAGTGCTGACATGGATCTTGGGGTACTTCTGGAGTCTCCCCAGGGGAGTCAGTCCTCGTCTCGAATGCGGGCATGCACTTGCGCTTTCCTCCAGGGCGGTAGCAGCAGTGTCACGCAGTCCGCCGCGTGGATCAAAGGATCTATGGTTTTCCCTCGAGTCTTTCCCACGAGGCTTTCCCACGAGGCTTTCCCACAGGGCTGTCCCACGTGCACACGTGGTGGGAGTCGATCCTCGGCTTGAACGTCAAGGCAGTGCAGGGAAAACAGGTTCCTCTCGAATGGACTGACTCATCTGGGGGACTCTTGGAATGGTGGCACGACCCTGGAGTTCCTCTCGCCTTTCCTGTGGAGAGCGTCTCCTCTTGAGATGCGACGGGAACGCCGGGAATTCTTTCCCTACGAAACAGGGAAAGGATCCCTCATCTCGAGCTAGGTGGCGGAAACGGGGCTCCCTTGGATGTGTGCGGGACCCCACGTGCTTCCTCTCGAGTGGAGACGGGTATGTCGGGGAACGTCTTGAGTTGCAGCAAGGGTGTGAAGGACCCTTTTGAAGTCCAGTGGTTAGACGTGATTAGCCTCGAGAAGCCTCAGCGGAAATGTGCCTCATCTCGCCTGGAGGGCAAAACCTCCTGGATTTTCTCGAGTTGCGGCAGGTGCTCTCGACTTACGACGGGGACCTCAGGGACCCGCTCTGGTGGCCTCAGGAAAGGCCAGTCCCCATGCGAGTTCCTCGGGGGCCTCTCGGGATTCCTCTCCCGTCGATGCCGGGACCTAAGACCTTGTGTGGAGTCGGGGCCGGAACCTGAGGATTGCTCTCCAGTGCTGACATGGATCTTGGGGTACTTCTGGAGTCTCCCCAGGGGAGTCAGTCCTCGTCTCGAATGCGGGCATGCACTTGCGCTTTCCTCCAGAGCGGTAGCAGCAGTGTCACGCAGTCCGCCGCGTGGATCAAAGGATCTATGGTTTTCCCTCGAGTCTTTCCCACGAGGCTTTCCCACGAGGCTTTCCCACAGGGCTGTCCCACGTGCACACGTGGTGGGAGTCGATCCTCGGCTTGAACGTCAAGGCAGTGCAGGGAAAACAGGTTCCTCTGGAATGGACTGACACATCCGGGGGAGTCTTGGAATGGTGGCACGACCCTGGAGTTCCTCTCGCCTTTCCTGTGTAGAACGCCTCCTCTTGAGATGCGACGGGAACGCCGGGAATTCTTTCCCTACGAAACAGGTAAAGGATCCCTCATCTCGAGCTAGGAGGCGGAAACGGGGCTCCCCTGGATGTGTGCGGGACCCCACGTGCTTCCTCTCGAGTGGAGACGGGTATGTCGGGGAACTTCTTGAGTTGCATCAAGGGTGTGAAGGACCCTTTGGAAGTTCCAGTGGTTAGACGTGATTAGCCTCCAGAAGCCTAAGCGGAAATGGGCCTCATCTCGCCTGGAGGGCAAAACCTCCTGGATTTTCTCTAGTTGCGGCAGGTGCTTTCGACTTACGACGGGGACCTCAGGGACCCGCTCTGGTGGCCTCAGGAAAGGCCATTCCCCATGCGAGTTCCTCGGGGGCCTCTCGGGATTCCTCTCCCGTCGATGCCGGGGCCTAAGACCTTGTGTGGAGTCGGGGCCGGAACCTGAGGATTCCTCTCCAGTGCTGACATGGATCTTGGGGTACTTCTGGAGTCTCCCAAGGGGAGTCAGTCCTCGTCTCGAATGCGGGCATGCACTTGCGCTTTCCTCCAGAGCGGTAGCAGCACTGTCACGCAGTCCGCCGCGTGGATCAAAGGATCTATGGTTTTCCCTCGAGTCTTTCCCACGAGGCTTTCCCACGAGGCTTTCCCACAGGGCTGTCCCACGTGCACACGTGGTGGGAGTCGATCCTCGGCTTGAACGTCAAGGCAGTGCAGGGTAAACAGGTTCCTCTGGAATGGACTGACACATCCGGGGGAGTCTTGGAATGGTGGCACGACCCTGGAGTTCCTCTCGCCTTTCCTGTGGAGAGCGCCTCCTCTTGAGATGCGACGGGACCGCCGGGAATTCTTTCCCTACGAAACAGGGAAAGGATCCCTCATCTCGAGCTAGGAGGCGGAAACGGGGCTCCCCTGGATGTGTGCGGGACCCCACGTGCTTCCTCTCGAGTGGAGACGGGTATGTCGGGGAACTTCTTGAGTTGCAGCAAGGGTGTGAAGGACCCTTTGGAAGTTCCAGTGGTTAGACGTGATTAGCCTCGAGAAGCCTCAGCGGAAATGGGCCTCATCTCGCCTGGAGGGCAAAACCTCCTGGATTTTCTCGAGTTGCGGCAGGTGCTCTCGACTTACGACGGGGACCTCAGGGACCCGCTCTGGTGGCCTCAGGAAAGGCCAGTCCCCATGCGAGTTCCTCGGGGGCCTCTCGGGATTCCTCTCCCGTCGATGCCGGGACCTAAGACCTTGTGTGGAGTCGGGGCCGGAACCTGAGGATTGCTCTCCAGTGCTGACATGGATCTTGGGGTACTTCTGGAGTCTCCCCAGGGGAGTCAGTCCTCGTCTCGAATGCGGGCATGCACTTGCGCTTTCCTCCAGAGCGGTAGCAGCAGTGTCACGCAGTCCGCCGCGTGGATCAAAGGATCTATGGTTTTCCCTCGAGTCTTTCCCACGAGGCTTTCCCACGAGGCTTTCCCACAGGGCTGTCCCACGTGCACACGTGGTGGGAGTCGATCCTCGGCTTGAACGTCAAGGCAGTGCAGGGAAAACAGGTTCCTCTGGAATGGACTGACACATCTGGGCGACTCTTGGAATGGTGGAACGACCCAAGAGTTCCTCTCGCCTTTCCTGTGGAGAGCGCCTCCTCTTGAGATGCGACGGGAACGCCGGGAATTCTTTCCCTACGAAACAGGGAAAGAATCCCTCATCTCGAGCTAGCAGGCGGAAACGGGGCTCCCCTGGATGTGTGCGGGACCCCACGTGCTTCCTCTCGAGTGGAGACGGGTATGTCGGGGAACTTCTTGAGTTGGATCAAGGGTGTGAAGGACCCTTTGGAAGTTTCAGTGGTTAGACGTGATTAGCCTCGAGAAGCCTCAGCGGAAATGGGCCTCATCTCGCCTGGAGGGCAAAACCTCGTGGATTTTCTCGAGTTGCGGCAGGTGCTCTCGACTTAGGACAGGGACCTCAGGGACCCGCTCTGGTGGCCTCAGGAAAGGCCAGTCCCCATGCGAGTTCCTGGGGGCCTCTCGGTATTCCTCTCCCGTCGATGCCGGGGCCTAAGACCTTGTGTGGAGTCGGGGCCGGAACCTGAGGATTCCTCTCCAGTGCTGACATGGATCTTGGGGTACTTCTGGAGTCTCCCCAGGGGAGTCAGTCCTCGTCTCGAATGCGGGCATGCACTTGCGCTTTCCTCCAGAGCGGTAGCAGCAGTGTCACGCAGTCCGCCGCGTGGATCAAAGGATCTATGGTTTTCCCTCGAGTCTTTCCCACGAGGCTTTCCCACGAGGCTTTCCCACAGGGCTGTCCCACGTGCACACGTGGTGGGAGTCGATCCTCGGCTTGAACGTCAAGGCAGTGCAGGGAAAACAGGTTCCTCTGGAATGGACTGACACATCCGGGGGAGTCTTCGAATGGTGGCACGACCCTGGAGTTCCTCTCGCCTTTCCTGTGGAGAGCGCCTCCTCTTGAGATGCGACGGGAACGCCGGGAATTCTTTCCCTACGAAACAGGGAAAGGATCCCTCATCTCGAGCTAGGAGGCGGAAACGGGGCTCCCCTGGATGTGTGCGGGACCCTCGTGCTTCCTCTCGAGTGGAGACGGGTATGTCGGGGAACTTCTTGAGTTGCAGCAAGGGTGTGAAGGACCCTTTGGAAGTTCCAGTGGTTAGACGTGATTAGCCTCGAGAAGCCTCAGCGGAAATGTGCCTCATCTCGCCTGGAGGGCAAAACCTCCTGGATTTTCTCGAGTTGCGGCAGGTGCTCTCGACTTACGACGGGGACCTCAGGGACCCGCTCTGGTGGCCTCAGGAAAGGCCAGTCCCCATGCGAGTTCCTCGGGGGCCTCTCGGGATTCCTCTCCCGTCGATGCCGGGACCTAAGACCTTGTGTGGAGTCGGGGCCGGAACCTGAGGATTGCTCTCCAGTGCTGACATGGATCTTGGGGTACTTCTGGAGTCTCCCCAGGGGAGTCAGTCCTCGTCTCGAATGCGGGCATGCACTTGCGCTTTCCTCCAGAGCGGTAGCAGCAGTGTCACGCAGTCCGCCGCGTGGATCAAAGGATCTATGGTTTTCCCTCGAGTCTTTCCCACGAGGCTTTCCCACGTGGCTTTCCCACAGGGCTGTCCCACGTGCACACGTGGTGGGAGTCGATCCTCGGCTTGAACGTCAAGGCAGTGCAGGGAAAACAGGTTCCTCTGGAATGGACTGACACATCTGGGCGACTCTTGGAATGGTGGCACGACCCAAGAGTTCCTCTCGCCTTTCCTGTGGAGAGCGCCTCCTCTTGAGATGCGACGGGAACGCCGGGAATTCTTTCCCTACGAAACAGGGAAAGGATCCCTCATCTCGAGCTAGCAGGCAGAAACGGGGCTCCCCTGGATGTGTGCGGGACCCCACGTGCTTCCTCTCGAGTGGAGACGGGTATGTCGGGGAACTTCTTGAGTTGGATCAAGGGTGTGAAGGACCCTTTGGAAGTTTCAGTGGTTAGACGTGATTAGCCTCGAGAAGCCTCAGCGGAAATGGGCCTCATCTCGCCTGGAGGGCAAAACCTCGTGGATTTTCTCGAGTTGCGGCAGGTGCTCTCGACTTAGGACAGGGACCTCAGGGACCCGCTCTGGTGGCCTCAGGAAAGGCCAGTCCCCATGCGAGTTCCTGGGGGCCTCTCGGGATTCCTCTCCCGTCGATGCCGGGGCCTAAGACCTTGTGTGGAGTCGGGGCCGGAACCTGAGGATTCCTCTCCAGTGCTGACATGGATCTTGGGGTACTTCTGGAGTCTCCCCAGGGGAGTCAGTCCTCGTCTCGAATGCGGGCATGCACTTGCGCTTTCCTCCAGAGCGGTAGCAGCAGTGTCACGCAGTCCGCCGCGTGGATCAAAGGATCTATGGTTTTCCCTCGAGTCTTTCCCACGAGGCTTTCCCACGAGGCTTTCCCACAGGGCTGTCCCACGTGCACACGTGGTGGGAGCCGATCCTCGGCTTGAACGTCAAGGCAGTGCAGGGAAAACAGGTTCCTCTGGAATGGACTGACACATCCGGGGGAGTCTTCGAATGGTGGCACGACCCTGGAGTTCCTCTCGCCTTTCCTGTGGAGAGCGCCTCCTCTTGAGATGCGACGGGAACGCCGGGAATTCTTTCCCTACGAAACAGGGAAAGGATCCCTCATCTCGAGCTAGGAGGCGGAAACGGGGCTCCCCTGGATGTGTGCGGGACCCTCGTGCTTCCTCTCGAGTGCAGACGGGTATGTCGGGGAACTTCTTGAGTTGCAGCAAGGGTGTGAAGGACCCTTTGGAAGTTCCAGTGGTTAGACGTGATTAGCCTCGAGAAGCCTCAGCGGAAATGTGCCTCATCTCGCCTGGAGGGCAAAACCTCCTGGATTTTCTCGAGTTGCGGCAGGTGCTCTCGACTTACGACGGGGACCTCAGGGACCCGCTCTGGTGGCCTCAGGAAAGGCCAGTCCCCATGCGAGTTCCTCGGGGGCCTCTCGGGATTCCTCTCCCGTCGATGCCGGGGCCTAAGACCTTGTGTGGAGTCGGGGCCGGAACCTGAGGATTCCTCTCCAGTGCAGACATGGATCTTGGGGTACTTCTGGAGTCTCCCCAGGGGAGTCAGTCCTCGTCTCGAATGCGGGCATGCACTTGCGCTTTCCTCCAGAGCGGTAGCAGCAGTGTCACGCAGTCCGCCGCGTGGATCAAACGATCTATGGTTTTCCCTCGAGTCTTTCCCACGAGGCTTTCCCACGAGGCTTTCCCACAGGGCTGTCCCACGTGCACACGTGGTGGGAGTCGATCCTCGGCTTGAACGTCAAGGCAGTGCAGGGAAAACAGGTTCCTCTGGAATGGACTGACACATCTGGGGGACTCTTGGAATGGTGGCACGACCCTGGAGTTCGTCTCGCCTTTCCTGTGGAGAGCGCCTCCTCTTGAGATGCGACGGGAACGCCGGGAATTCTTTCCATACGAAAGAGGGAAAGGATCCCTCATCTCGAACTAGGAGGTGGAAACGGGGCTCCCCTGGATGTGTGCAGGACCCCACGTGCTTCCTCTCGAGTGGAGACGGGTATGTCGGGGAACATCTTGAGTTGCAGCAAGGGTGAGAAGGACCCTTTGGATGTTCCAGTGGTTAGATGTGATTAGCCTCGAGAAGCCTCAGCGGAAATGGGCCTCATCTCGCCTGGAGGGCAAAACCTCCTGGATTTTCTCGAGTTGCGGCAGGTGCTCTCGACTTACGACGGGGACCTCAGGGACCCGCTCTGGTGGCCTCAGGAAAGGAAAGTCCTCATGCGAGTTCCTCGGGGGCCTCTCGGGATTCCTCTCCCGTCGATGCCGGGGTCTAAGACCTTGTGTGGAGTCGGGCCGGAACCTGAGGATTCCTCTCCAGTGCTGACATGGATCTTGGGGTACTTCTGGAGTCTCCCCAGGGGAGTCAGTCCTCGTCTCGAATGCGGGCATGCACTTGCGCTTTCCTCCAGGGCGGTAGCAGCAGTGTCACGCAGTCCGCCGCGTGGATCAAAGGATCTATGGTTTTCCCTCGAGTCTTTCCCACGAGGCTTTCCCACGAGGCTTTCCCACAGGGCTTTCCCACGTGCACACGTGGTGGGAGTCGATCCTCGGCTTGAACGTCAAGGCAGTACAGGGAAAACAGGTTCCTCTGGAATGGACTGACACATCTGGGGGACTCTTGGAATGGTGGCAAGACCCTGGAGTTCCTCTCGCCTTTCCTGTGGAGATCGCCTCCTCTTGAGATGCGACGGGAACGCCGGGAATTCTTTCCCTACGAAACAGGGAAAGGATCCCTCATCTCGAGCTAGGAGGCGGAAACGGGGCTCCCCTGGATGTGTGCGGGACCCCACGTGCTTCCTCTCGAGTGGAGACGGGTATGTCGGGGAACTTCTTGAGTTGCAGCAAGGGTGTGAAGGACCCTTTGGAAGTTCCAGTGGTTAGATGTGATTAGCCTCGAGAAGCCTCAGCGGAAATGTGCCTCATCTCGCCTGGAGGGCAAAACCTCCTGGATTTTCTCGAGTTGCGGCAGGTGCTCTCGACTTACGACGGGGACCTCAGGGACCCGCTCTGGTGGCCTCAGGAAAGGCCAGTCCCCATGCGAGTTCCTCGGGGGCCTCTCGGGATTCCTCTCCCGTCGATGCCGGGGCCTAAGACCTTGTGTGCAGTCGGGGCCGGAACCTGAGGATTGCTCTCCAGTGCTGACATGGATCTTGGGGTACTTCTGGAGTCTCCCCAGGGGAGTCAGTCCTCGTCTCGAATGCGGGCATGCACTTGCGCTTTCCTCCAGAGCGGTAGCAGCAGTGTCATGCAGTCCGCCGCGTGGATCAAAGGATCTATGGTTTTCCCTCGAGTCTTTCCCACGAAGCTTTCCCACGAGGCTTTCCCACAGGGCTGTCCCACGTGCACACGTGGTGGGAGTCGATCCTCGGCTTGAACGTCAAGGCAGTGCAGGGAAAACAGGTTCCTCTGGAATGGACTGACACATCTGGGGGACTCTTGGAATGGTGGCACGACCCTGGAGTTCCTCTCGCCTTTCCTGTGTAGAGCGCCTCCTCTTGAGATGCGACGGGAACGCCGGGAATTCTTTCCCTACGAAACAGGGAAAGGATCCCTCATCTCGAGCTAGGAGGCGGAAACGGGGCTCCCCTGGATGTGTGCGGGACCCCACGTGCTTCCTCTCGAGTGGAGACGGGTATGTCGGGGAACTTCTTGAGTTGCAGCGAGGGTGTGAAGGACCCTTTGGAAGTTCCAGTGGTTAGACGTGATTAGCCTCGAGAAGCCTCAGCGGAAATGGGCCTCATCTCGCCTGGAGGGCAAAACCTCCTGGATTTTCTCGAGTTGCGGCAGGTGCTCTCGACTTACGACGGGGACCTCAGGGACCCGCTCTGGTGGCCTCAGGAAAGGCCAGTCCCCATGCGAGTTCCTCGGGGGCCTCTCGGGATTCCTCTCCCGTCGATGCCGGGACCTAAGACCTTGTGTGGAGTCGGGGCCGGAACCTGAGGATTGCTCTCCAGTGCTGACATGGATCTTGGGGTACTTCTGGAGTCTCCCCAGGGGAGTCAGTCCTCGTCTCGAATGCGGGCATGCACTTGCGCTTTCCTCCAGAGCGGTAGCAGCAGTGTCACGCAGTCCGCCGCGTGGATAAAAGGATCTATGGTTTTCCCTCGAGTCTTTCCCACGAGGCTTTCCCACGAGGCTTTCCCACAGGGCTGTCCCACGTGCACACGTGGTGGGAGTCGATCCTCGGCTTGAACGTCAAGGCAGTGCAGGGAAAACAGGTTCCTCTGGAATGGACTGACACATCTGGGCGACTCTTGGAATGGTGGCACGACCCAAGAGTTCCTCTCGCCTTTCCTGTGGAGAGCGCCTCCTCTTGAGATGCGACGGGAACGCCGGGAATTCTTTCCCTACGAAACAGGGAAAGGATCCCTCATCTCGAGCTAGGAGGCGGAAACGGGGCTCCCCTGGATGTGTGCGGGACCCTCGTGCTTCCTCTCGAATGGAGACGGGTATGTCGGGGAACTTCTTGAGTTGCAGCAAGGGTGAGAAGGACCCTTTGGATGTTCCAGTGGTTAGATGTGATTAGCCTCGAGAAGCCTCAGCGGAAATGGGCCTCATCTCGCCTGGAGGGCAAAACCTCCTGGATTTTCTCGAGTTGCGGCAGGTGCTCTCGACTTACGACGGGGACCTCAGGGACCCGCTCTGGTGGCCTCAGGAAAGGTCAGTCCCCATGCGAGTTTCTCGGGGGCCTCTCGGGATTCCTCTCCCGTCGATGCCGGGGCCAAAGACCTTGTGTGCAGTCGGGGCCGGAACCTGAGGATTGCTCTCCAGTGCTGACATGGATCTTGGGGTACTTCTGGAGTCTCCCCAGGGGAGTCAGTCCTCGTCTCGAATGCGGGCATGCACTTGCGCTTTCCTCCAGAGCGGTAGCAGCAGTGTCATGCAGTCCGCCGCGTGGATCAAAGGATCTATGGTTTTCCCTCGAGTCTTTCCCACGAGGCTTTCCCACGAGGCTTTCCCACAGGGCTTTCCCACGTGCACACGTGGTGGGAGTCGATCCTCGGCTTGAACGTCAAGGCAGTGCAGGGAAAACAGGTTCCTCTGGAATGGACTGACACATCTGGGGGACTCTTGGAATGGTGGCACGACCCTGGAGTTCCTCTCGCCTTTCCTGTGGAGAGCGCCTCCTCTTGAGATGCGACGGGAACGCCGGGAATTCTTTCCCTACGAAACAGGAAAAGGATCCCTCATCTCGAGCTAGGAGGCGGAAACGGGGCTCCCCTGGATGTGTGCGGGACCCCACGTGCTTCCTCTCGAGTGGAGACGGGTATGTCGGGGAACTTCTTGAGTTGCAGCGAGGGTGTGAAGGACCCTTTGGAAGTTCCAGTGGTTAGACGTGATTAGCCTCGAGAAGCCTCAGCGGAAATGGGCCTCATCTCGCCTGGAGGGCAAAACCTCCTGGATTTTCTCGAGTTGCGGCAGGTGCTCTCGACTTACGACGGGGACCTCAGGGACCCGCTCTGGTGGCCTCAGGAAAGGCCAGTCCCCATGCGAGTTCCTGGGGGCCTCTCGGGATTCCTCTCCCGTCGATGCCGGGGCCTAAGACCTTGTGTGGAGTCGGGGCCGGAACCTGAGGATTCCTCTCCAGTGCTGACATGGATCTTGGGTTACTTCTGGAGTCTCCCCAGGGGAGTCAGTCCTCGTCTCGAATGCGGGCATGCACTTGCGCTTTCCTCCAGGGCGGTAGCAGCAGTGTCACGCAGTCCGCCGCGTGGATCAAAGGATCTATGGTTTTCCCTCGAGTCTTTCCCACGAGGCTTTCCCACGAGGCTTTCCTACAGGGCTGTCCCACGTGCACACGTGGTGGGAGTCGATCCTCGGCTTGAACGTCAAGGCAGTGCAGGGAAAACAGGTTCCTCTGGAATGGACTGACACATACGGGGGAGTCTTGGAATGGTGGCACGACCCTGGAGTTCCTATCGCCTTTCCTGTGGAGAGCGCCTCCTCTTGAGATGCGACGGGAACGCCGGGACTTCTTTCCCTACGAAACAGGGAAAGGATCCCTCATCTCGAGCTAGGAGGCGGAAACGGGGCTCCCCTGGATGTGTGCGGGACCCCACGTGCTTCCTCTCGAGTGGAGACGGGTATGTCGGGGAACTTCTTGAGTTGCATCAAGGGTGTGAAGGACCCTTTGGAAGTTCCAGTGGTTAGACGTGATTAGCCTCGAGAAGCCTCAGCGGAAATGGGCCTCATCTCGCCTGGAGGGCAAAACCTCCTGGATTTTCTCGAGTTGCGGCAGGTGCTCTCGACTTACGACAGGGAACTCAGGGACCCGCTCTGGTGGCCTCAGGAAAGGCCAGTCCCCATGCGAGTTCCTGGGGGCCTCTCGGGATTCCTCTCCCGTCGATGCCGGGGCCTAAGACCTTGTGTGGAGTCGGGGCCGGAACCTGAGGATTCCTCTCCAGTGCTGACATGGATCTTGGGGTAATTCTGGAGTCTCCCCAGGGGAGTCAGTCCTCGTCTCGAATGCGGGCATGCACTTGCGCTTTCCTCCAGAGCGGTAGCAGCAGTGTCACGCAGTCCGCCGCGTGGATCAAAGGATCTATGGTTTTCCCTCGAGTCTTTCCCACCAGGCTTTCCCACGAGGCTTTCCCACAGGGCTGTCCCACGTGCACACGTGGTGGGAGTCGATCCTCGGCTTGAACGTCAAGGCAGTGCAGGGAAAAAAGGTTCCTCTGGAATGGACTGAAACATCTGGGCGACTCTTGGAATGGTGGCACGACCCTGGAGTTCCTCTCACCTTTCCTGTGGAGAGCGCCTCCTCTTGAGATGCGACGGGAACGCCGGGAATTCTTTCCCTACGAAACAGGGAAAGGATCCCTCATCTCGAGCTAGGAGGCGGAAACGGGGCTCCCCTGGATGTGTGCGGGAGACTCATGCTTCCTCTCGAGTGGAGACGGGTATGTCGGGGAACTTCTTGAGTTGCAGCAAGGGTGAGAAGGACCCTTTGGATGTTCCAGTGGTTAGATGTGATTAGCCTCGAGATGCCTCAGCGGAAATGGGCCTCATCTCGCCTGGAGGGCAAAACCTCTTGGATTTTCTCGAGTTGCGGCAGGTGCTCTCGACTTACGACGGGGACCTCAGGGACCCGCTCTGGTGGCCTCAGGAAAGGCCAGTCCCCATGCGAGTTCCTCGGGGGCCTCTCGGGATTCCTCTCCCGTCGATGCCGGGGCCTAAGACCTTGTGTGGAGTCGGGGCCGGAACCTGAGGATTCCTCTCCAGTGCTGACATGGATCTTGGGGTACTTCTGGAGTCTCCCCAGGGGAGTCAGTCCTCGTCTCGAATGCGGGCATGCACTTGCGCTTTCCTCCAGGGCGGTAGCAGCAGTGTCACGCAGTCCGCCGCGTGGATCAAAGGATCTATGGTTTTCCCTCGAGTCTTTCCCACGAGGCTTTCCCACGAGGCTTTCCCACAGGGCTGTCCCACGTGCACACGTGGTGGGAGTCGATCCTCGGCTTGAACGTCAAGGCAGTGCAGGGAAAACAGGTTCCTCTGGAATGGACTGACTCATCTGGGGGACTCTTGGAATGGTGGCACGACCCTGGAGTTCCTCTCGCCTTTCCTGTGGAGAGCGTCTCCTCTTGAGATGCGACGGGAACGCCGGGAATTCTTTCCCTACGAAACAGGGAAAGGATCCCTCATCTCGAGCTAGGAGGCAGAAACGGGGCTCCCCTGGAAGTGTGCGGGACCCCACGTGCTTCCTCTCGAGTGGAGACGGGTATGTCGGGGAACTTCTTGAGTTGCAGCAAGGGTGTGAAGGAACCTTTGGAAGTTCCAGTGGTTAGACGTGATTAGCCTCGAGAAGCCTCAGCGGAAATGTGCCTCATCTCGCCTGGAGGGCAAAACCTCCTGGATTTTCTCGAGTTGCGGCAGGTGCTCTCGACTTACGACGGGGACCTCAGGGACCCGCTCTGGTGGCCTCAGGAAAGGCCAGTCCCCATGCGAGTTCCTCGGGGGCCTCTCGGGATTCCTCTCCCGTCGATGCCGGGACCTAAGACCTTGTGTGGAGTCGGGGCCGGAACCTGAGGATTGCTCTCCAGTGCTGACATGGATCTTGGGGTACTTCTGGAGTCTCCCCAGGGGAGTCAGTCCTCGTCTCGAATGCGGGCATGCACTTGCGCTTTCCTCCAGAGCGGTAGCAGCAGTGTCACGCAGTCCGCCGCGTGGATCAAAGGATCTATGGTTTTCCCTCGAGTCTTTCCCACGAGGCTTTCCCACGAGGCTTTCCCACAGGGCTGTCCCACGTGCACACGTGGTGGGAGTCGATCCTCGGCTTGAACGTCAAGGCAGTGCAGGGAAAACAGGTTCCTCTGGAATGGACTGACACATCCGGGGGAGTCTTCGAATGGTGGCACGACCCTGGAGTTCCTCTCGCCTTTCCTGTGGAGAGCGCCTCCTCTTGAGATGCGACGGGAACGCCGGGAATTCTTTCCCTACGAAACAGGGAAAGGATCCCTCATCTCGAGCTAGGAGGCGGAAACGGGGCTCCCCTGGATGTGTGCGGGACCCCACGTGCTTCCTCTCGAGTGCAGACGGGTATGTCGGGGAACTTCTTGATTTGCAGCAATGGGGTGAAGGACCCTTTGGAAGTTCCAGTGGTTAGATGTGATTGGCCTCGAGAAGCCTCAGCGGAAATGGACCTCATCTCGCCTGGACGGCAAAACCTCCTGGATTTTCTCGAGTTGCGGCAGGTGCTCTCGACTTACTACGGGGACCTCAGGGACCCGCTCTGGTGGCCTCAGGAAAGGCCAGTCCCCATGCGAGTTCCTCGGGGGCCTCTCGGGATTCCTCTCCCGTTGATGCCGGGGCCTAAGACCTTGTGTGGAGTCGGTGTCGGAACCTGAGGATTCCTCTCCAGTGCTGACATGGATCTTGGGGTACTTCTGGAGTCTCCCCAGGGGAGTCAGTCCTCGTCTCGAATGCGGGCATGCATTGCGCTTTCCTCCAGAGCGGTAGCAGCAGTGTCACGCAGTCCGCCGCGTGGATCAAAGGATCTATGGTTTTCCCTCGAGTCTTTCCCACGAGGCTTTCCCACGAGGCTTTCCCACAGGGCTGTCCCACGTGCACACGTGGTGGGAGTCGATCCTCGGCTTGAACGTCAAGGCAGTGCAGGGAAAACAGGTTCCTCTGGAATGGACTGACTCATCTGGGGGACTCTTGGAATGGTGGCACGACCCTGGAGTTCCTCTCGCCTTTCCTGTGGAGAGCGCCTCCTCTTGAGATGCGACGGGAACGCCGGGAATTCCTTCCCTACGAAACAGGGAAAGGATCCCTCATCTCGAGCTAGGATGCGGAAACGGGGCTCCCCTGGATGTGTGCGTGACCCACGTGCTTCCTCTCGAGTGCAGACGGGTATGTCGGGGAACTTCTTGAGTTGCAGCAAGGGTGTGAAGGACCCTTTGGAAGTTCAATTGGTTAGACATGATTAGCCTCGAGAAGCCTCAGCGGAAATGGGCCTCATCTCGCCTGGAGGGCAAAACCTCCTGGATTTTCTCGAGTTGCGGCAGGTGCTCTCGACTTACGACGGGGACCTCAGGGACCCGCTCTGGTGGCCTCAGGAAAGGCCAGTCCCCATGCGAGTTCCTCGGGGGCCTCTCGGGATTCCTCTCCCGTCGATGCCGGGGCCTAAGACCTTGTGTGGAGTCGGGGCCGGAACCTGAGGATTCCTCTCCAGTGCTGACATGGATCTTGGGGTACTTCTGGAGTCTCCCCAGGGGAGTCAGTCCTCGTCTCGAATGCGGGCATGCACTTGCGCTTTCCTCCAGAGCGGTAGCAGCAGTGTCACGCAGTCCGCCGCGTGGATCAAAGGATCTATGGTTTTCCCTCGAGTCTTTCCCACGAGGCTTTCCCACAGGGCTGTCCCACGTGCACACGTGGTGGGAGTCGATCCTCGGCTTGAACGTCAAGGCAGTGCAGGGAAAACAGGTTCCTCTGGAATGGACTGACACATCTGGGGGACTCTTGGAATGGTGGCACGACCCTGGAGTTCCTCTCGCCTTTCCTGTGGAGAGCGCCTCCTCTTGAGATGCGACGGGAACGCCGGGAATTCTTTCCCTACGAAAAAGGGAAATGATCCCTCATCTCGAGCTAGGAGGCGGAAACTGGGCTCCCCTGGATGTGTGCGGGACACCACGTGCTTCCTCTCGAGTGGAGACGGGTATGTCGGCGAACTTCTTGAGTTGCAGCAAGGGTGTGAAGGACCCTTTGGAAGTTCCACTGGTTAGACGTGATTAGCCTCGAGAAGCCTCAGCGGAAATGTGCCTCATCTCGCCTGGAGGGCAAAACCTCCTGGATTTTCTCGAGTTGCGGCAGGTGCTCTCGACTTACGACGGGGACCTAAGGGAAAGGCTCTGGTGGCCTCACGAAAGGCCAGTCCACATGCGAGTTCCTCGGGGGCGTCTCGGGATTCCTCTCCCGTCGATGCCGGGGCCTTAGACCTTGTGTGCAGTCGGGGCTGGAACCTGAGGATTCCTCTCCAGTGCTGACATGGATCTTGGGGTACTTCTGGAGTCTCCCCAGGGGAGTCAGTCCTCGTCTCGAATGCGGGCATGCATTGCGCTTTCCTCCAGAGCGGTAGCAGCAGTGTCACGCCGTCCGCCGCGTGGATCAAAGGATCTATGGTTTTCCCTCGAGTCTTTCCCCCGAGGCTTTCCCACGAGCCTTTCCCACAGGGCTGTCCCACGTGCACACGTGGTGGGAGTCGATCCTCGGCTTGAACGTCAAGGCAGTGCAGGGAAAACAGGTTCTTCTGGAATGGACTGACACATCTGGGGGACTCTTGGAATGGTGGCACGACCCTGGAGTTCCTCTCGCCTTTCCTGTGGAGAGCGCCTCCTCTTGAGATGCGACGGGAACGCCGGGAATTCTTTCCCTACGAAACAGGGAAAGGATCCCTCATCTCGAGCTAGGAGGCGGAAACGGGGCTCCCCTGGATGTGTGCGGGACCCCACGTGCTTCCTCTCGAGTGGAGACGGGTATGTCGGGGAACTTCTTGAGTTGCAGCAAGGGTGTGAAGGACCCTTTGGAAGTTCCAGTGGTTAGACGTGATTAGCCTCGAGAAGCCTCAGCGGAAATGGGCCTCATCTCGCCTGGAGGGCAAAACCTCCTGGATTTTCTCGAGTTGCGGCAGGTGCTCTCGACTTACGACGGGGACCTCAGGGACCCCCTCTGGTGGCCTCAGGAAAGGCCAGTCCCCATGCGAGTTCCTCGGGGGCCTCTCGGGATTCCTCTCCCGTCGATGCCGGGGCCTAAGACCTTGTGTGGAGTCGGGGCCGGAACCTGAGGATTCCTCTCCAGTGCTGACATGGATCTTGGGGTACTTCTGGAGTCTCCCCAGGGGAGTCAGTCCTCGTCTCGAATGCGGGCATGCATTGCGCTTTCCTCCAGAGCGGTAGCAGCAGTGTCACGCCGTCCGCCGCGTGGATCAAAGGATCTATGGTTTTCCCTCGAGTCTTTCCCCCGAGGCTTTCCCACGAGCCTTTCCCACAGGGCTGTCCCACGTGCACACGTGGTGGGAGTCGATCCTCGGCTTGAACGTCAAGGCAGTGCAGGGAAAACAGGTTCTTCTGGAATGGACTGACACATCTGGGGGACTCTTGGAATGGTGGCACGACCCTGGAGTTCCTCTCGCCTTTCCTGTGGAGAGCGCCTCCTCTTGAGATGCGACGGGAACGCCGGGAATTCTTTCCCTACGAAACAGGGAAAGGATCCCTCATCTCGAGCTAGGAGGCGGAAACGGGGCTCCCCTGGATGTGTGCGGGACACCACGTGCTTCCTCTTGAGTGGAGACGGGTATGTCGGGGAACTTCTTGAGTTGCAGCAAGGGTGTGAAGGACCCTTTGGAAGTTCCAGTGGTTAGACGTGATTAGCCTCGAGAAGCCTCAGCGGAAATGGGCCTCATCTCGCCTGGAGGGCAAAACCTCCTGGATTTTCTCGAGTTGCGGCAGGTGCTCTCGACTTACGACGGGGACCTCAGGGACCCCCTCTGGTGGCCTCAGGAAAGGCCAGTCCCCATGCGAGTTCCTCGGGGGCCTCTCGGGATTCCTCTCCCGTCGATGCCGGGGCCTAAGACCTTGTGTGGAGTCGGGGCCGGAACCTGAGGATTCCTCTCCAGTGCTGACATGGATCTTGGGGTACTTCTGGAGTCTCCCCAGGGGAGTCAGTCCTCGTCTCGAATGCGGGCATGCACTTGCGCTTTCCTCCAGAGCGGTAGCAGCAGTGTCACGCAGTCCGCCGCGTGAATCAAAGGATCTATGGTTTTCCCTCGAGTCTTTCCCACGAGGCTTTCCCACGAGGCTTTCCCACAGGGCTGTCCCACGTGCACACGTGGTGGGAGTCGATCCTCGGCTTGAACGTCAAGGCAGTGCAGGGAAAACAGGTTCCTCTGGAATGGACTGACACATCTGGGGGACTCTTGGAATGGTGGCACAACCCTGGAGTTCCTCTTGCCTTTCCTGTGGAGAGCGCCTCCTCTTGAGATGCGACGGGAACGCCGGGAATTCTTTCCCTATGAAACAGGGAAAGGATCCCTCATCTCGAGCTAGGAGGCGGAAACGGGGCTCCCCTGGATGTGTGCGGGACACCACGTGCTTCCTCTCGAGTGGAGACGGGTATGTCGGCGAACTTCTTGAGTTGCAGCAAGGGTGTGAAGGACCCTTTGGAAGTTCCACTGGTTAGACGTGATTAGCCTCGAGAAGCCTCAGCGGAAATGTGCCTCATCTCGCCTGGAGGGCAAAACCTCCTGGATTTTCTCGAGTTGCGGCAGGTGCTCTCGACTTACGACGGGGACCTCAGGGACCCGCTCTGGTGGCCTCAGGAAAGGCCAGTCCACATGCGAGTTCCTCTGGGGCGTCTCGGGATTCCTCTCCCGTCGATGCCGGGGCCTAAGACCTTGTGTGCAGTCGGGGCCGGAACCTGAGGATTCCTCTCCAGTGCTGACATGGATCTTGGGGTACTTCTGGAGTCTCCCCAGGGGAGTCAGTCCTCGTCTCGAATGCGGGCATGCATTGCGCTTTCCTCCAGAGCGGTAGCAGCAGTGTCACGCCGTCCGCCGCGTGGATCAAAGGATCTATGGTTTTCCCTCGAGTCTTTCCCACGAGGCTTTCCCACGAGGCTTTCCCACAGGGCTGTCCCACGTGCACACGTGGTGGGAGTCGATCCTCGGCTTGAACGTCAAGGCAGTGCAGGGAAAACAGGTTCCTCTGGAATGGACTGACACATCTGGGGGACTCTTGGAATGGTGGCACGACCCTGGAGTTCCTCTCGCCTTTCCTGTGGAGAGCGCCTCCTCTTGAGATGCGACGGGAACGCCGGGAATTCTTTCCCTACGAAAAAGGGAAATGATCCCTCATCTCGAGCTAGGAGGCGGAAACGGGGCTCCCCTGGATGTGTGCGGGACACCACGTGCTTCCTCTCGAGTGGAGACGGGTATGTCGGCGAACTTCTTGAGTTGCAGCAAGGGTGTGAAGGACCCTTTGGAAGTTCCACTGGTTAGACGTGATTAGCCTCGAGAAGCCTCAGCGGAAATGTGCCTCATCTCGCCTGGAGGGCAAAACCTCCTGGATTTTCTCGAGTTGCGGCAGGTGATCTCGACTTACGACGGGGACCTAAGGGAAAGGCTCTGGTGGCCTCAGGAAAGGCCAGTCCACATGCGAGTTCCTCGGGGGCGTCTCGGGATTCCTCTCCCGTCGATGCCGGGGCCTAAGACCTTGTGTGCAGTCGGGGCCGGAACCTGAGGATTCCTCTCCAGTGCTGACATGGATCTTGGGGGTACTTCTGGAGTCTCCCCAGGGGAGTCAGTCCTCGTCTCGAATGCGGGCATGCATTGCGCTTTCCTCCAGAGCGGTAGCAGCAGTGTCACGCCGTCCGCCGCGTGGATCAAAGGATCTATGTTTTTCCCTCGAGTCTTTCCCACGAGGCTTTCCCACGATGCTTTCCCACAGGGCTCTCCCACGTGCACACGTGGTGGGAGTCGATCCTCGGCTTGAACGTCAAGGCAGTGCAGGGAAAACAGGTTCCTCTGGAATGGACTGACACATCTGGGGGACTCTTGGAATGGTGTCACGACCCTGGAGTTCCTCTCGCCTTTCCTTTGGAGAGCGCCTCCTCTTGAGATGCGACGGGAACGCCGGGAATTCTTTCCCTACGAAACAGGGAAAGGATCCCTCATCTCGTGCTAGGAGGCGGAAACGGGGCTCCCCTGGATGTGTGCGGGACACCACGTGCTTCCTCTCGAGTGCAGACGGGTATGTCGGGGAACTTCTTGAGTTGCAGCAAGGGTGTCAAGGACCCTTTGGAAGTTCCAGTGGTTTGATGTGATTTGCCTCGAGAAGCCTCAGCGGAAATGGGCCTCATCTCACCTGGAGGGCAAAACCTCCTGGATTTTCTCGAGTTGCGGCAGGTGCTCTCGACTTACGACGGGGACCTCAGGGAACCGCTCTGGTGGCCTCAGGAAAGGCCAGTCCCCATGCGAGTTCCTTGGGGGCCTCTCGGGATTCCTCTCCCGTCGATGCCGGGGCCTAAGACCTTGTGTGGAGTCGGGGCCGGAACCTGAGGATTCCTCTCCAGTGCTGACATGGATCTTGGGGTACTTCTGGAGTCTTCCCATGGGAGTCAGTCCTCGTCTCGAATGCGGGCATGCACTTGCGCTTTCCTCCAGAGCGGTAGCAGCAGTGTCACGCAGTCCGCCGCGTGGATCAAAGGATCTATGGTTTTCCCTCGAGTCTTTCCCACGAGGCTTTCCCACGAGGCTTTCCCACAGGGCTGTCCCACGTGCACACGTGGCGGGAGTCGATCCTCGGCTTGAACGTCAAGGCAGTGCAGGGAAAACAGGTTCCTCTGGAATGGACTGACACATCTGGGGGACTCTTGGAATGGTGTCACGACCCTGGAGTTCCTCTCGCCTTTCCTGTGGAGAGCGCCTCCTCTTGAGATGCGACGGGAACGCCGGGAATTCTTTCCCTACGAAACAGGGAAAGGATCCCTCATCTCGAGCTAGGAGGCGGAAACGGGGCTCCCCTGGATGTGTGCGGGACCCCACGTGCTTCCTCTCGAGTGCAGACGGGTATGTCGGGGAACTTCTTGAGTTGCAGCAATGGTGTGAAGGACCCTTTGGAAGTTCCAGTGGTTAGATGTGATTGGCCTTGAGAAGCCTCAGCGGAAATGGGCCTCATCTCGCCTGGAGGGCAAAACCTCCTGGATTTTCTCGAGTTGCGGCAGGTGCTCTCGACTTACGACGGGGACCTAAGGGAAAGGCTCTGGTGGCCTCAGGAAAGGCCAGTCCCCATGCGAGTTCCTCGTGGGCGTCTCGGGATTCCTCTCCCGTCGATGCCGGGGCCTAAGACCTTGTGTGGAGTCGGGGCCAGAACCTGAGGATTCCTCTCCAGTGCTGACATGGATCTTGGGGTACTTCTGGAGTCTCCCCAGGGGAGTCAGTCCTCGTCTCGAATGCGGGCATGCACTTGCGCTTTCCTCCAGAGCGGTAGCAGCAGTGTCACGCAGTCCGCCGCGTGGATCAAAGGATGTTTGGTTTTCCCTCGAGTCTTTCCCACGAGGCTTTCCCACGAGGCTTTCCCACAGGGCTGTCCCACGTGCACACGTGGTGGGAGTCGATCCTCGGCTTGAACGTCAAGGCAGTGCAGGGAAAACAGGTTCCTCTGGAATGGACTGACACATCTGGGGGACTCTTGGAATGGTGGAATGACACTGGAGTTCCTCTCGCCTTTCCTGTGGAGAGCGCCTCCTCTTGAGATGCGACGGGAACGCCGGGAATTCTTTCCCTACGAAACAGGGAAAGGATCACTCATCTCGAGCTAGGAGGCGGAAACGGGGCTCCCCTGGATGTGTGCAGGACACCACGTGCTTCCTCTCGAGTGCAAACGGGTATGTTGGGGAACTTCTTGAGTTGCAGCAAGGGTGTGAAGGACCCTTTGGAAGTTCCAGTGGTTAGACGTGATTAGCCTCGAGAAGCCTCAGCAGAAATGGGCCTCATCTCGCCTGGAGGGCAAAACCTCCTGGATTTTCTCGAGTTGCGGCAGGTGCTCTCGCCTTCGACGGGGACCTAAGGGAAAGGCTCTGGTGGCCTCAGGAAAGGCCAGTCCCCATGCGAGTTCCTCGGGGGCGTCTCGGGATTCCTCTCCCGTTGATGCCGGGGCCTAAGACCTTGTGTGGAGTCGGTGTCGGAACCTGAGGATTCCTCTCCAGTGCTGACATGGATCTTGGGGTACTTCTGGAGTCTCCCCAGGGGAGTCAGTCCTCGTCTCGAATGCGGGCATGCATTGCGCTTTCCTCCAGAGCGGTAGCAGCAGTGTCACGCAGTCCGCCGCGTGGATCAAAGGATCTATGGTTTTCCCTCGAGTCTTTCCCACGAGGCTTTCTCACGAGGCTTTCCCACAGGGCTGTCCCACGTGCACACGTGGTGAGAGTCGATCCTCGGCTTGAACGTCAAGGCAGTGCAGGGAAAACAGGTTCCTCTGGAATGGACTGACTCATCTGGGGGACTCTTGGAATGGTGGCACGACCCTGGAGTTCCTCTCGCCTTTCCTGTGGAGAGCGCCTCCTCTTGAGATGCGACGGGAACGCCGGGAATTCTTTCCCTACGAAACAGGGAAAGGATCCCTCATCTCGAGCTAGGAGGCGGAAACGGGGCTCCCCTGGATGTGTGCGTGACCCACGTGCTTCCTCTCGAGTGGAGACGGGTATGTCGGGGAACTTCTTGAGGTGCAGCAAGGGTGTGAAGGACCCTTTGGAAGTTCAATTGGTTAGACGTGATTAGCCTCGAGAAGCCTCAGCGGAAATGGGCCTCATCTCGCCTGGAGGGCAAAACCTCCTGGATTTACTCGAGTTGCGGCATGTGCTCTCGCCTTCGACGGGGACCTAAGGGAAAGGCTCTGGTGGCCTCAGGAAAGGCCAGTCCCCATGCGAGTTCCTCGGGGGCGTCTCGGGATTCCTCTCCCGTCGATGCCGGGGCCTAAGACCTTGTGTGGAGTCGGGGCCGGAACCTGAGGATTCCTCTCCAGTGCTGACATGGATCTTGGGGTACTTCTGGAGTCTCCCCAGGGGAGTCAGTCCTCGTCTCGAATGCGGGCATGCACTTGCGCTTTCCTCCAGAGCGGTAGCAGCAGTGTCACGCAGTCCGCCGCGTGGATCAAAGGATGTTTGGTTTTCCCTCGAGTCTTTCCCACGAGGCTTTCCCACGAGGCTTTCCCACAGGGCTGTCCCACGTGCACACGTGGTGGGAGTCGATCCTCAGCTTGAACGTCAAGGCAGTGCAGGGAAAACAGGTTCCTCTGGAATGGACTGACACATCTGGGGGACTCTTGGAATGGTGGCACGACCCTGGAGTTCCTCTCGCCTTTCCTGTGGAGAGCGCCTCCTCTTGAGTTGCGACGGGAACGCCGGGAATTCTTTCCCTACGAAACAGGGAAAGGATCCCTCATCTCGAGCTAGGAGGCGGAAACGGGGCTCCCCTGGATGTGTGCGGGACCCCACGTGCTTCCTCTCGAGTGCAGACGGGTATGTCGGGGAACTTCTTGAGTTGCAGCAATGGTGTGAAGGACCCTTTTGAAGTTCCAGTGGTTAGATGTGATTGGCCTCGAGAAGCCTCAGCGGAAATGGGCCTCATCTCGCCTGGAGGGCAAAACCTCCTGGATTTTCTCGAGTTGTGGCAGGTTCTCTCGACTTACTACGGGGACCTCAGGGACCCGCTCTGGTGGCCTCTGGAAAGGCCAGTCCCCATGCGAGTTCCTCGGGGGCCTCTCGGGATTCCTCTCCCGTTGATGCCGGGGCCTAAGACCTTGTGTGTAGTCGGAGCCGGAACCTGAGGATTCCTCTCCAGTGCTGACATGGATTTTGGGGTACTTCTGGAGTCTCCCCAGGGGAGTCACTCCTCGTCTCGAATGCGGGCATGCACTTGCGCTTTCCTCCAGAGCGGTAGCAGCAGTGTCAAGCAGTCCGCCGCGTGGATCAAAGGATCTATGGTTTTCCCTCGAGTCTTTCCCACGAGGCTTTCCCACGAGGCTTTCCCACAGGGCTGTCCCACGTGCACACGTGGTGGGAGTCGATCCTCGGCTTGAACGTCAAGGCAGTGCAGGGAAAACAGGTTCCTCTGGAATGGACTGACACATCTGGGGGACTCTTGGAATGGTGTCACGACCCTGGAGTGCCTCTCGCCTTTCCTGTGGAGAGCGCCTCCTCTTGAGATGCGACGGGAACGCCGGGAATTCTTTCCCTACGAAACAGGGAAAGGATCCCTCATCTCGAGCTAGGAGGCGGAAACGGGGCTCCCCTGGATGTGTGCGGGACCCCACGTGCTTCCTCTCGAGTGGAGACGGGTATGTCGGGGAACTTCTTGAGTTGCAGCAATGGTGTGAAGAACCCTTTGGAAGTTCCAGTGGTTAGATGTGATTGGCCTCGAGAAGCCTCAGCGGAAATGGGCCTCATCTCGCCTGGAGGGCAAAACCTCCTGGATTTTCTCGAGTTGCGGCAGGTGCTCTCGACTTACGACGGGGACCTCAGGGATCCGCTCTGGTGGCCTCAGGAAAGGCCAGTCCCCATGCGAGTTCCTCGGGGGCGTTTCGGGATTCCTCTCCCGTCGATGCCGGGTCCTAAGACCTTGTGTGGAGTCGGGGCCGGAACCAGAGGATTCCTCTCCAGTGCTGACATGGATCTTGGGGTACTTCTGGAGTCTCCCCAGGGGAGTCACTCCTCGTCTCGAATGCGGGCATACACTTGCGCTTTCCTCCAGAGCGGTAGCAGCAGTGTCATGCAGTCCGCCGCGTGGATCTAAGGATCTATGGTTTTCCCTCGAGTCTTTCCCACGAGGCTTTCCCACGAGGCTTTCCCACAGGGCTGTCCCACGTGCACACGTGGTGGGAGTCGATCCTCGGCTTGAACGTCAAGGCAGTGCAGGGAAAACAGTTTCCTCTGGAATGGACTGACACATCTGGGGGACTCTTGGAATGGTGGCACGACCCTGGAGTTCCTCTCGCCTTTCCTGTGGAGAGCGCCTCCTCTTGAGATGCGACGGGAACGCCGGGAATTCTTTCCCTAAGAAACAGGGAAAGAATCCCTCATCTCGGGCTAGGAGGCGGAAACGGGGCTCCCCTGGATGTGTGCGGGACACCACATGCTTCCTCCCGAGTGGAGACGGGTATGTCGGGGAACTTCTTGAGTTGCAGCAAGGGTGTGAAGGACCCTTTGGAAGTTCCAGTGGTTAGACGTGATTGGCCTTGAGAAGCCTCAGCGGAAATGGGCCTCATCTTGCCTGTAGGGCAAAACCTCCTGGATTTTCTAGAGTTGCGGCAGGTGCTCTCGACTTACGACGGGGACCTCAGGGACCCGCTCTGGTGGCCTCAGGAAAGGCCAGTCCCCATGCGAGTTCCTCAGGGGCGTCTCGGGATTCCTCTCCCGCCGATGCCGGGGCCTAAGACCTTGTGTGGAGTCGGGGCCGGAACCTGAGGATTCCTCTCCAGTGCTGACATGGGTCTTGGGGTACTTCTGGAGTCTCCCCAGGGGAGTCAGTCCTCGTCTCGAATGCGGGCATGCACTTGCGCTTTCCTCCAGAGCGGTAGCAGCAGTGTCACGCAGTCCGCCGCGTGGATCAAAGGATGTTTGGTTTTCCCTCGAGTCTTTCCCACGAGGCATTCCCACGAGGCTTTCCCACAGGGCTGTCCCACGTTCACACGTGGTGGGAGTCGATCCTCGGCTTGAACGTCAAGGCAGTGCAGGGAAAACAGGTTCCTCTGGAATGGACTGACACATCTGGGGGACTCTTGGAATGGTGGCATGACCCTGGAGTTCCTCTCGCCTTTCCTGTGGAGAGCGCCTCCTCTTGAGATGCGACGGGAACGCCGGGAATTCTTTCCCTACGAAACAGGGAAAGGATCCCTCATCTCGAGCTAGGAGGCGGAAACGGGGCTCCCCTGGATGTGTGCCGGACACCACGTGCTTCCTCTCGAGTGCAGACGGGTATGTCGGGGAACTTCTTGAGTTGCAGCAAGGGTGTGAAGGACCCTTTGGAAGTTCCAGTGGTTAGATGTGATTGGCCTCGAGAAGCCTCAGCGGAAATGGGCCTCATCTCGCCTGGAGGGCAAAACCTCCTGGATTTTCTCGAGTTGCGGCATGTGCTCTCGACTTACGACGGGGACCTCAGGGACCCGCTCTGGTGGCCTCAGGACAGGCCAGTCCTATTGCGAGTTCCTCGGGGGCCTCTCGGGATTCCTCTCCTGTCGATGCCGGGGCCTAAGACCTTGTGTGGAGTCGGGGCCGGAACCTGAGGATTCCTCTCCAGTGCTGACATGGATCTTGGGGTACTTCTGGAGTCTCCCCAGGGGAGTCAGTCCTCGTCTCGAATGCGCGCATGCACTTGCGCTTTCCTCCAGAGCGGTAGCAGCAGTGTCATGCAGTCCGCCGCGTGGATCAAAGGATCTATGGTTTTCCCTCGAGTCTTTCCCCCGAGGCTTTCCCACGAGCCTTTCCCACAGGGCTGTCCCACGTGCACACGTGGTGGGAGTCGATCCTCGGCTTGAACGTCAAGGCAGTGCAGGGAAAACAGGTTCCTCTGGAATGGACTGACACATCTGGGGGACTCTTGGAATGGTGGCACGACCCTGGAGTTCCTCTCGCCTTTCCTGTGGAGAGCGCCTCCTCTTGAGATGCGACGGGAACGCCGGGAATTCTTTCCCTACGAAACAGGGAAAGGATCCCTCATCTCGAGCTAGGAGGCGGAAACGGGGCTCCCCTGGATGTGTGCGGGACCCCACGTGCTTCCTCTCGAGTGGAGACGGGTATGTCGGGGAACTGCTTGAGTTGCAGCAAGGGTGTGAAGGACCCTTTGGAAGTTCCAGTGGTTAGATGTGATTGGCCTCGAGAAGCCTCAGCGGAAATGGGCCTCATCTCGCCTGGAGGGCAAAACCTCCTGGATTTTCTCGAGTTGCGGCAGGTGCTCTCGACTTACGACGGGGACCTCAGGGACCCGCTCTGGTGGCCTCAGGAAAGGCCAGTCCCCATGCGAGTTCCTCTGGGGCCTCTCGGGATTCCTCTCCCGTCGATGCCGGGGCCTAAGACCTTGTGTGTAGTCGGGGCCGGGACCTGAGGATTCCTCTCCAGTGCTGACATGGATTTTGGGGTACTTCTGGAGTCTCCCCAGGGGAGTCACTCCTCGTCTCGAATGCGGGCATGCATTGCGCTTTCCTCCAGAGCGGTAGCAGCAGTGTCACGCAGTCCGCCGCGTGGATCAAAGGATCTATGGTTTTCCCTCGAGTCTTTCCCACGAGGCTTTCCCACGAGGCTTTCCCACAGGGCTGTCCCACGTGCACACGTGGTGGGAGTCGATCCTCGGCTTGAACGTCAAGGCAGTGCAGGGAAAACAGGTTCCTCTGGAATGGACTGACACATCTGGGGGACTCTTGGAATGGTGGCATGACCCTGGAGTTCCTCTTGCCTTTCCTGTGGAGAGCGCCTCCTCTTGAGATGCGACGGGAACGCCGGGAATTCTTTCCCTACGAAACAGGGAAAGGATCCCTCATCTCGAGCTAGGAGGCGGAAACGGGGCTCCCCTGGATGTGTGCCGGACACCACGTGCTTCCTCTCGAGTGCAGACGGGTATGTCGGGGAACTTCTTGAGTTGCAGCAAGGGTGTGAAGGACCCTTTGGAAGTTCCAGTGGTTAGATGTGATTGGCCTCGAGAAGCCTCAGCGGAAATGGGCCTCATCTCGCCTGGAGGGCAAAACCTCCTGGATTTTCTCGAGTTGCTGCATGTGCTCTCGACTTACGACGGAGACCTCAGGGACCCGCTCTGGTGGCCTCAGGACAGGCCAGTCCTATTGCGACTTCCTCGGGGGCCTCTCGGGATTCCTCTCCTGTCGATGCCGGGGCCTAAGACCTTGTGTGGAGTCGGGGCCGGAACCTGAGGATTCCTCTCCAGTGCTGACATGGATCTTGGGGTACTTCTGGAGTCTCCCCAGGGGAGTCAGTCCTCGTCTCGAATGCGGGCATGCACTTGCGCTTTCCTCCAGAGCGGTAGCAGCAGTGTCACGCAGTCCGCCGCGTGGATCAAAGGATCTATGGTTTTCCCTCGAGTCTTTCCCCCGAGGCTTTCCCACGAGCCTTTCCCACAGGGCTGTCCCACGTGCACACGTGGTGGGAGTCGATCCTCGGCTTGAACGTCAAGGCAGTGCAGGGAAAACAGGTTCCTCTGGAATGGACTGACACATCTGGGGGACTCTTGGAATGGTGGCACGACCCTGGAGTTCCTCTCGCCTTTCCTGTGGAGAGCGCCTCCTCTTGAGATGCGACGGGAACGCCGGGAATTCTTTCCCTACGAAACAGGGAAAGGATCCCTCATCTCGAGCTAGGAGGCGGAAACGGGGCTCCCCTGGATGTGTGCGGGACACCACGTGCTTCCTCTCGAGTGCAGACGGGTATGTCGGGGAACTTCTTGAGTTGCAGCAATGGTGTGAAGGACCCTTTGGAAGTTCCAGTGGTTAGATGTGATTGGCCTCGAGAAGCCTCAGCGGAAATGGGCCTCATCTCGCCTGGAGGGCAAAACCTCCTGGATTTTCTCGAGTTGCGGCAGGTGCTCTCGACTTACGACGGGGACCTCAGGGACCCGCTCTGGTGGCCTCAGGAAAGGCCAGTCCCCATGCGAGTTCCTCGGGGGCCTCTCGGGATTCCTCTCCCGTCGATGCCGGGGCCTAAGACCTTGTGTGGAGTCGGGGCCGGAACCTGAGGATTCCTCTCCAGTGCTGACATGGATCTTGGGGTACTTCTGGAGTCTCCCCAGGGGAGTCAGTCCTCGTCTCGAATGCGGGCATGCACTTGCGCTTTCCTCCAGAGCGGTAGCAGCAGTGTCACGCAGTCCGCCGCGTGGATCAAAGGATCTATGGTTTTCCCTCGAGTCTTTCCCCCGAGGCTTTCCCACGAGGCTTTTCCACAGGGCTGTCCCACGTGCACACGTGGTGAGAGTCGATCCTCGGCTTGAACGTCAAGGCAGTGCAGGGAAAACAGGTTCCTCTGGAATGGACTGACACATCTGGGGGACTCTTGGAATGGTGGCACGACCCTGGAGTTCCTCTCGCCTTTCCTGTGGAGAGCGCCTCCTCTTGAGATGCCACGGGAACGCCGGGAATTCTTTCCCTACGAAACAGGGAAAGGATCCCTCATCTCGAGCTAGGAGTCGGAAACGGGGCTCCCCTGGATGTGTGCGGGACACCACGTGCTTCCTCTCGAGTGGAGACGGGTATGTCGGGGAACTTCTTGAGTTGCAGCAATGGTGTGAAGGACCCTTTGGAAGTTCCAGTGGTTAGATGTGATTGGCCTCAAGAAGCCTCAGCGGAAATGGGCCTCATCTCGCCTGGAGGGCAAAACCTCCTGGATTTTCTCGAGTTGCGGCAGGTGCTCTCGACTTACGACGGGGACCTCAGGGACCCGCTCTGGTGGCCTCAGGAAAGGCCAGTCCCCATGCGAGTTCCTCGGGGGCCTCTCGGGATTCCTCTCCCGTCGATGCCGGGGCCTAAGACCTTGTGTGGAGTCGGGGCCGGAACCTGAGGATTCCTCTCCAGTGCTGACAAGGATCTTGGGGTACTTCTGGAGTCTCCCCAGTGGAGTCAGTCCTCGTCTCGAATGCGGGCATGCACTTGCGCTTTCCTCCAGAGCGGTAGCAGCAGTGTCACGCAGTCCGCCGCGTGGATCAAAGGATCTATGGTTTTCCCTCGAGTCTTTCCCCCGAGGCTTTCCCACGAGGCTTTCCCACAGGGCTGTCCCACGTGCACACGTGGTGAGAGTCGATCATCGGCTTGAACGTCAAGGCAGTGCAGGGAAAACAGGTTCCTCTGGAATGGACTGACACATCTGGGGGACTCTTGGAATGGTGGCACGACCCTGGAGTTCCTCTCGCCTTTCCTGTGGAGAGCGCCTCCTCTTGAGATGCGACGGGAACGCCGGGAATTCTTTCCCTACGAAACAGGGAAAGGATCCCTCATCTCGAGCTAGGAGGCGGAAACGGGGCTCCCCTGGATGTGTGCGGGACACCACGTGCTTCCTCTCGAGTGGAGACGGGTATGTCGGGGAACTTCTTGAGTTGCAGCAATGGTGTGAAGGACCCTTTGGAAGTTCCAGTGGTTAGATGTGATTGGCCTCAAGAAGCCTCAGCGGAAATGGGCCTCATCTCGCCTGGAGGGCAAAACCTCCTGGATTTTCTCGAGTTGCGGCAGGTGCTCTCGACTTACGACGGGGACCTCAGGGACCCGCTCTGGTGGCCTCAGGAAAGGCCAGTCCCCATGCGAGTTCCTCGGGGGCCTCTCGGGATTCCTCTCCCGTCGATGCCGGGGCCTAAGACCTTGTGTGGAGTCGGGGCCGGAACCTGAGGATTCCTCTCCAGTGCTGACATGGATCTTGGGGTACTTCTGGAGTCTCCCCAGGGGAGTCAGTCCTCGTCTCGAATGCGGGCATGCACTTGCGCTTTCCTCCAGAGTGGTAGCAGCAGTGTCACGCAGTCCGCCGCGTGGATCAAAGGATCTATGGTTTTCCCTCGAGTCTTTCCCACGAGGCTTTCCCACGAGGCTTTCCCACAGGGCTGTCCCAAGTGCACACGTGGTGGGAGTCGATCCTCGGCTTGAACGTCAAGGCAGTGCAGGGAAAACAGGTTCCTCTGGAATGGACTGACACATCTGGGGGACTCTTGGAATGGTGTCACGACCCTGGAGTTCCTCTCGCCTTTCCTGTGGAGAGCGCCTCCTCTTGAGATGCGACGGGAACGCCGGGAATTCTTTCCCTACGAAACAGGGAAAGGATCCCTCATCTCGAGCTAGGAGGCGGAAACGGGGCTCCCCTGGATGTGTGCGGGACCCACGTGCTTCCTCTCGAGTGGAGACGGGTATGTCGGGGAACTTCTTGAGTTGCAGCAAGGGTGTGAAGGACCCTTTGGAAGTTCCAGTGGTTAGACGTGATTAGCCTCGAGAAGCCTCAGCGGAAATGGGCCTCATCTCGCCTGGAGGGCAAAACCTCCTGGATTTTCTCGAGTTGCGGCAGGTGCTCTCGACTTACGACGGGGACCTCAGGGACCCGCTCTGGTGGCCTCAGGAAAGGGCAGTCCCCATGCGAGTTCCTCGGGGGCCTCTCGGGATTCCTCTCCCGTCGATGCCGGGGCCTAAGACCTTGTGTGGAGTCGGGGCCGGAACCTGAGGATTCCTCTCCAGTGCTGACATGGATCTTGGGGTACTTCTGGAGTCTCCCCAGGGGAGTCAGTCCTCGTCTCGAATGCGGGCATGCACTTGCGCTTTCCTCCAGAGCGGTAGCAGCAGTGTCACGCAGTCCGCCGCGTGGATCAAAGGATCTATGGTTTTCCCTCGAGTCTTTCCCACGAGGCTTTCCCACAGGGCTGTCCCAAGTGCACACGTGGTGGGAGTCGATCCTCGGCTTGAACGTCAAGGCAGTGCAGGGAAAACAGGTTCCTCTGGAATGGACTGACACATCTGGGGGACTCTTGGAATGGTGTCACGACCCTGGAGTTCCTCTCGCCTTTCCTGTGGAGAGCGCCTCCTCTTGAGATGTGACGGGAACGCCGGGAATTCTTTCCCTACGAATCAGGGAAAGGATCCCTCATCTCGAGCTAGGAGGCGGAAACGGGGCTCCCCTGGATGTGTGCGGGACGCACGTGCTTCCTCTCGAGTGGAGAAGGGTATGTCGGGGAACTTCTTGAGTTGCAGCAAGGGTGTGAAGGACCCTTTGGTAGTTCCAGTGGTTAGACGTGATTAGCCTCGAGAAGCCTCAGCGGAAATGGGCCTCATCTCGCCTGGAGGGCAAAACCTCATGGATTTTCTCGAGTTGCGGCAGGTGCTCTCGACTTACGACGGGGACCTCAGGGAAAGGCTCTGGTGGCCTCAGGAAAGGCCAGTCCCCATGCGAGTTCCTCGGGGGCCTCTCGGGATTCCTCTCCCGTCGATGCCGGGGCCTAAGACGTTGTGTGGAGTCGGGGCCGGAACCTGAGGATTCCTCTCCAGTGCTGACATGGATCTTGGGGTACTTCTGGAGTCTCCCCAGGGGAGTCAGTCCTCGTCTCGAATGCGGGCATGCATTGCGCTTTCCTCCAGAGCGGTAGCAGCAGTGTCACGCAGTCCGCCGCGTGGAGCAAAGGATCTATGGTTTTCCCTCGAGTCTTTCCCACGAGGCTTTCCCACGAGGCTTTCCCACAGGGCTGTCCCACGTCCACACGTTGTGGGAGTCGATCCTCGGCTTGAACGTCAAGGCAGTGCAGGGAAAACAGGTTCCTCTGGAATGGACTGACACATCAGGGGGACTCTTGGAATGGTGTCATGACCCTGGAGTTTCTCTCGCCTTTCCTGTGGAGAGCGCCTCCTCTTGAGATGCGACGGGAACGCCGGGAATTCTTTCCCTACGAAACAGGGAAAGGATCCCTCATCTCGAGCTAGGAGGCGGAAACGGGGCTCCCCTGGATGTGTGCGGGACACCACGTGCTTCCTCTCGAGTGCAGATGGGTATGTCGGGGAACTTCTTGAGTTGCAGCAAGGGTGTGAAGGACCCTTTGGAAGTTCCAGTGGTTAGATGTGATTGGCCTCGAGAAGCCTCAGCGGAAATGGGCCTCATCTCGCCTGGAGGGCAAAACCTCCTGGATTTTCTCGAGTTGAGGCAGGTGCTCTCGACTTACGACGGGGACCTCAGGGACCCGCTCTGGTGGCCTCAGGAAAGGCCAGTCCCCATGCGAGTTCCTCGGGGGCCGCTCGGGATTCCTCTCCCGTCGATGCCGGGGCCTAAGACCCTGTGTGGAGTCGGGGCCGGAACCTGAGGATTCCTCTCCAGTGCTTACATGGACCTTGAGGTACTTCTGGAGTCTCCCCAGGGGAGTCAGTCCTCGTCTCGAATGCGGGCATGCATTGCGCTTTCCTCCAGAGCGGTAGCAGCAGTGTCACGCCGTCCGCCGCGTGGATAAAAGGATCTATGGTATTCCCTCGAGTCTTTCCCACGAGGCTTTCCCACGAGGCTTTCCCACAGGGCTCTCCCACGTGCACACGTGGTGGGAGTCGATCCTCGGCTTGAACGTCAAGGCAGTGCAGGGAAAACAGGTTCCTCTGGAATGGACTGACACATCTGGGGGACTCTTGGAATGGTGGCACGACCCTGGAGTTCCTCTCGCCTTTCCTGTGGAGAGCGCCTCCTCTTGAGATGCGACGGGAACGCCGGGAATTCTTTCCCTACGAAACAGGGAAAGGATCCCTCATCTCGAGCTAGGAGGCGGAAACGGGGCTCCCCTGGATGTGTGCGGGACACCACGTGCTTCCTCTCGAGTGCAGACGGGTATGTCGGGGAACTTCTTGAGTTGCAGCAAGGGTGTCAAGGACCCTTTGGAAGTTCCAGTGGTTTGATGTGATTGGCCTCGAGAAGCCTCAGCGCAAATGGGCCTCATCTCGCCTGGAGGGCAAAACCTCCTGGATTTTCTCGAGTTGCGGCAGTTGCTCTCGACTTACGACGGGGACCTCAGGGAACCGCTCTGGTGGCCTCAGGAAAGGCCAGTCCCCATGCGAGTTCCTCGGGGGCCTCTCGGGATTCCTCTCCCGTCGATGCCGGGGCCTAAAACCTTGTGTGGAGTCGGGGCCGGAACCTGACGATGACTCTCCAGTGCTGACATGGATCTTGGGGTACTTCTGGAGTCTCCCCAGGGGAGTCAGTCCTCGTCTCGAATGCGGGCATGCACTTGTGCTTTCCTCCAGAACGGTAGCAGCAGTGTCACGCAGTCCGCCGCGTGGATCAAAGGATCTATGGTTTTCCCTCGAGTCTTTCCCACGAGGCTTTCCCACGAGGCTTTCCCACAGGGCTGTCCCACGTGCACACGTGGTGGGAGTCGATCCTCGGCTTGAACGTCAAGGCAGTGCAGGGAAAACAGGTTCCTCTGGAATGGACTGACACATCTGGGGGACTCTTGGAATGGTGGCACGACCCTGGAGTTCCTCTCGCCTTTCCTGTGGAGAGCGCCTCCTCTTGAGATGCGACGGGAACGCCGGGAATTCTTTCCCTACGAAACAGGGAAATGATCCCTCATCTCGAGCTAGGAGGCGGAAACGGGGCTCCCCTGGATGTGTGCGGGACACCACGTGCTTCCTCTCGAGTGGAGACGGGTATGTCGGGGAACTTCTTGAGTTGCAGCAAGGGTGTGAAGGACCCTTTGGAAGTTCCAGTGGTTAGACGTGATTAGCCTCGAGAAGCCTCAGCGGAAATGGGCCTCATCTCGCCTGGAGGGCAAAACCTCCTGGATTTTCTCGAGTTGCGGCAGGTGCTCTCGACTTACGACGGGGACCTAAGGGAAAGGCTCTGGTGGCCTCAGGAAAGGCCAGTCCCCATGCGAGTTCCTCGGGGGCGTCTCGGGATTCCTCTCCCGTCGATGCCGGGGCCTAAGACCTTGTGTGGAGTCGGGGCCAGAACCTGAGGATTCCTCTCCAGTGCTGACATGTATCTTGGGGTACTTCTGGAGTCTCCCCAGGGGAGTCAGTCCTCGTCTCGAATGCGGGCATGCATTGCGCTTTCCTCCAGAGCAGTAGAAGCAGTGTCACGCAGTCCGCCGCGTGGATCAAAGGATCTATGGTTTTCCCTCGAGTCTTTCCCACGAGGCTTTCCCACGAGGCTTTCCCACAGGGCTGTCCCACGTGCACACGTGGTGGGAGTCGATCCTCGGCTTGAACGTCAAGGCAGTGCAGGGAAAACAGGTTCCTCTGTAATGGACTGACACATCTGGGGGACTCTTGGAATGGTGTCACGACCCTGGAGTTCCTCTCGCCTTTCCTGTCGAGAGCGCCTCCTCTTGAGATGCGACGGGAACGCCGGGAATTCTTTCCCTACGAAACAGGGAAAGGATCCCTCATCTCGAGCTAGGAGGCGGAAACGGGGCTCCCCTGGATGTGTGCGGGACCCCACGTGCTTCCTCTCGAGTGGAGACGGGTATGTCGGGGAACTTCTTGAGTTGCAGCAATGGTGTGAAGGACCGTTTGGAAGTTCCAGTGGTTAGATGTGATTGGCCTCGAGAAGCCTCAGCGGAAATGGGCCTCATCTCGCCTGGAGGGCAAAACCTCCTGGATTTTCTCGAGTTGCGGCAGGTGCTCTCGACTTACGACGGGGACCTCGGGGACCCGCTCTGGTGGCCTCAGGAAAGGCCAGTCCCCATGCGAGTTCCTCGGGGGCCTCTCGGGATTCCTCTCCCGTCGATGCCGGGGCCTAAGACCTTGTGTGGAGTCGGGGCCGGAACCTGAGGATTCCTCTCCAGTGCTGACATGGATCTTGGGGTACTTCTGGAGTCTCCCCAGGGGAGTCAGTCCTCGTCTCGAATGCGGGCATGCACTTGCGCTTTCCTCCAGAGCGGTAGCAGCAGTGTCACGCAGTCCGCCGCGTGGATCAAAGGATCTATGGTTTTCCCTCGAGTCTTTCCCCCGAGGCTTTCCCACGAGGCTTTCCCACAGGGCTGTCCCACGTGCACACGTGGTGAGAGTCGATCCTCGGCTTGAACGTCAAGGCAGTGCAGGGAAAACAGGTTCCTCTGGAATGGACTGACACATCTGGGGGACTCTTGGAATGGTGGCACGACCCTGGAGTTCCTCTCGCCTTTCCTGTGGAGAGCGCCTCCTCTTGAGATGCCACGGGAACGCCGGGAATTCTTTCCCTACGAAACAGGGAAAGGATCCCTCATCTCGAGCTAGGAGGCGGAAACGGGGCTCCCCTGGATGTGTGCGGGACACCACGTGCTTCCTCTCGAGTGCAGACGGGTATGTCGGGGAACTTCTTGAGTTGCAGCAATGGTGTGAAGGACCCTTTGGAAGTTCCAGTGGTTAGATGTGATTGGCCTCAAGAAGCCTCAGCGGAAATGGGCCTCATCTCGCCTGGAGGGCAAAACCTCCTGGATTTTCTCGAGTTGCGGCAGGTGCTCTCGACTTACGACGGGGACCTCAGGGACCCGCTCTGGTGGCCTCAGGAAAGGCCAGTCCCCATGCGAGTTCCTCGGGGGCCTCTCGGGATTCCTCTCCCGTCGATGCCGGGGCCTAAGACCTTGTGTGGAGTCGGGGCCGGAACCTGAGGATTCCTCTCCAGTGCTGACATGGATCTTGGGGTACTTCTGGAGTCTCCCCAGTGGAGTCAGTCCTCGTCTCGAATGCGGGCATGCACTTGCGCTTTCCTCCAGAGCGGTAGCAGCAGTGTCACGCAGTCCGCCGCGTGGATCAAAGGATCTATGGTTTTCCCTCGAGTCTTTCCCCCGAGGCTTTCCCACGAGGCTTTCCCACAGGGCTGTCCCACGTGCACACGTGGTGAGAGTCGATCATCGGCTTGAACGTCAAGGCAGTGCAGGGAAAACAGGTTCCTCTGGAATGGACTGACACATCTGGGGACTCTTGGAATGGTGGCACGACCCTGGAGTTCCTCTCGCCTTTCCTGTGGAGAGCGCCTCCTCTTGAGATGCCACGGGAACGCCGGGAATTCTTTCCCTACGAAACAGGGAAAGGATCCCTCATCTCGAGCTAGGAGGCGGAAACGGGGCTCCCCTGGATGTGTGCGGGACACCACGTGCTTCCTCTCGAGTGGAGACGGGTATGTCGGGGAACTTCTTGAGTTGCAGCAATGGTGTGAAGGACCCTTTGGAAGTTCCAGTGGTTAGATGTGATTGGCCTCAAGAAGCCTCAGCGGAAATGGGCCTCATCTCGCCTGGAGGGCAAAACCTCCTGGATTTTCTCGAGTTGCGGCAGGTGCTCTCGACTTACGACGGGGACCTCAGGGACCCGCTCTGGTGGCCTCAGGAAAGGCCAGTCCCCATGCGAGTTCCTCGGGGGCCTCTCGGGATTCCTCTCCCGTCGATGCCGGGGCCTAAGACCTTGTGTGGAGTCGGGGCCGGAACCTGAGGATTCCTCTCCAGTGCTGACATGGATCTTGGGGTACTTCTGGAGTCTCCCCAGGGGAGTCAGTCCTCGTCTCGAATGCGGGCATGCACTTGCGCTTTCCTCCAGAGTGGTAGCAGCAGTGTCACGCAGTCCGCCGCGTGGATCAAAGGATCTATGGTTTTCCCTCGAGTCTTTCCCACGAGGCTTTCCCACGAAGCTTTCCCACAGGGCTGTCCCAAGTGCACACGTGGTGGGAGTCGATCCTCGGCTTGAACGTCAAGGCAGTGCAGGGAAAAGAGGTTCCTCTGGAATGGACTGACACATCTGGGGGACTCTTGGAATGGTGTCACGACCCTGGAGTTCCTCTCGCCTTTCCTGTGGAGAGCGCCTCCTCTTGAGATGCGACGGGAACGCCGGGAATTCTTTCCCTACGAAACAGGGAAAGGATCCCTCATCTCGAGCTAGGAGGCGGAAACGGGGCTCCCCTGGATGTGTGCGGGACCCACGTGCTTCCTCTCGAGTGGAGACGGGTATGTCGGGGAACTTCTTGAGTTGCAGCAAGGGTGTGAAGGACTCTTTGGAAGTTCCAGTGGTTAGACGTGATTAGCCTCGAGAAGCCTCAGCGGAAATGGGCCTCATCTCGCCTGGAGGGCAAAACCTCCTGGATTTTCTCGAGTTGCGGCAGGTGCTCTCGACTTACGACGGGGACCTCAGGGACCCGCTCTGGTGGCCTCAGGAAAGGCCAGTCCCCATGCGAGTTCCTCGGGGGCCTCTCAGGATTCCTCTCCTGTCGATGCCGGGGCCTAAGACCTTGTGTGGAGTCGGGGCCGGAACCTGAGGATTCCTCTCCAGTGCTTACATGGATCTTGGGGTACTTCTGGAGTCTCCCCAGGGGAGTCAGTCCTCGTCTCGAATGCGGGCATGCACTTGCGCTTTCCTGAAGAGCGGTAGCAGCAGTGTCACGCAGTCCGCCGCGTGGATCAAAGGATCTATGGTTTTCCCTCGAGTCTTTCCCACGAGGCTTTCCCACAGGGCTGTCCCAAGTGCACACGTGGTGGGAGTCGATCCTCGGCTTGAACGTCAAGGCAGTGCAGGGAAAACAGGTTCCTCTGGAATGGACTGACACATCTGGGGGACTCTTGGAATGGTGTCACGACCCTGGAGTTCCTCTCGCCTTTCCTGTGGAGAGCGCCTCCTCTTGAGATGTGACGGGAACGCCGGGAATTCTTTCCCTACGAATCAGGGAAAGGATCCCTCATCTCGAGCTAGGAGGCGGAAACGGGGCTCCCCTGGATGTGTGCGGGACGCACGTGCTTCCTCTCGAGTGGAGAAGGGTATGTCGGGGAACTTCTTGAGTTGCAGCAAGGGTGTGAAGGACCCTTTGGAAGTTCCAGTGGTTAGACGTGATTAGCCTCGAGAAGCCTCAGCGGAAATGGGCCTCATCTCGCCTGGAGGGCAAAACCTCATGGATTTTCTCGAGTTGCGGCAGGTGCTCTCGACTTACGACGGGGACCTCAGGGAAAGGCTCTGGTGGCCTCAGGAAAGGCCAGTCCCCATGCGAGTTCCTCGGGGGCCTCTCGGGATTCCTCTCCCGTCGATGCCGGGGCCTAAGACGTTGTGTGGAGTCGGGGCCGGAACCTGAGGATTCCTCTCCAGTGCTGACATGGATCTTGGGGTACTTCTGGAGTCTCCCCAGGGGAGTCAGTCCTCGTCTCGAATGCGGGCATGCATTGCGCTTTCCTCCAGAGCGGTAGCAGCAGTGTCACGCAGTCCGCCGCGTGGATCAAAGGATCTATGGTTTTCCCTCGAGTCTGTCCCACGAGGCTTTCCCACGAGGCTTTCCCACAGGGCTGTCCCACGTCCACACGTGGTGGGAGTCGATCCTCGGCTTGAACGTCAAGGCAGTGCAGGGAAAACAGGTTCCTCTGGAATGGACTGACACATCAGGGGGACTCTTGGAATGGTGTCATGACCCTGGAGTTTCTCTCGCCTTTCCTGTGGAGAGCGCCTCCTCTTGAGATGCGACGGGAACGCCGGGAATTCTTTCCCTACGAAACAGGGAAAGGATCCCTCATCTCGAGCTAGGAGGCGGAAACGGGGCTCCCCTTGATGTGTGCGGGACACCACGTGCTTCCTCTCGAGTGCAGATGGGTATGTCGGGGAACTTCTTGAGTTGCAGCAAGGGTGTGAAGGACCCTTTGGAAGTTCCAGTGGTTAGATGTGATTGGCCTCGAGAAGCCTCAGCGGAAATGGGCCTCATCTCGCCTGGAGGGCAAAACCTCCTGGATTTTCTCGAGTTGAGGCAGGTGCTCTCGACTTACGACGGGGACCTCAGGGACCCGCTATGGTGGCCTCAGGAAAGGCCAGTCCCCATGCGAGTTCCTCGGGGGCCTCTCGGGATTCCTCTCCCGTCGATGCCGGGGCCTAAGACCCTGTGTGGAGTCGGGGCCGGAACCTGAGGATTCCTCTCCAGTGCTTACATGGACCTTGAGGTACTTCTGGAGTCTCCCCAGGGGAGTCAGTCCTCGTCTCGAATGCGGGCATGCATTGCGCTTTCCTCCAGAGCGGTAGCAGCAGTGTCACGCCGTCCGCCGCGTGGATAAAAGGATCTATGGTATTCCCTCGAGTCTTTCCCACGAGGCTTTCCCACGAGGCTTTCCCACAGGGCTCTCCCACGTGCACACGTGGTGGGAGTCGATCCTCGGCTTGAACGTCAAGGCAGTGCAGGGAAAACAGGTTCCTCTGGAATGGACTGACACATCTGGGGGACTCTTGGAATGGTGGCACGACCCTGGAGTTCCTCTCGCCTTTCCTTTGGAGAGCGCCTCCTCTTGAGATGCGACGGGAACGCCGGGAATTCTTTCCCTACGAAACAGGGAAAGGATCCCTCATCTCGAGCTAGGAGGCGGAAACGGGGCTCCCCTGGATGTGTGCGGGACACCACGTGCTTCCTCTCGAGTGCAGACGGGTATGTCGGGGAACTTCTTGAGTTGCAGCAAGGGTGTCAAGGACCCTTTGGAAGTTCCAGTGGTTTGATGTGATTGGCCTCGAGAAGCCTCAGCGGAAATGGGCCTCATCTCGCCTGGAGGGCAAAACCTCCTGGATTTTCTCGAGTTGCGGCAGTTGCTCTCGACTTACGACGGGGACCTCAGGGAACCGCTCTGGTGGCCTCAGGAAAGGCCAGTCCCCATGCGAGTTCCTCGGGGGCCTCTCGGGATTCCTCTCCCGTCGATGCCGGGGCCTAAAACCTTGTGTGGAGTCGGGGCCGGAACCTGACGATGCCTCTCCAGTGCTGACATGGATCTTGGGGTACTTCTGGAGTCTCCCCAGGGGAGTCAGTCCTCGTCTCGAATGCGGGCATGCACTTGTGCTTTCCTCCAGAGCGGTAGCAGCAGTGTCACGCAGTCCGCCGCGTGGATCAAAGGATCTATGGTTTTCCCTCGAGTCTTTCCCACGAGGCTTTCCCACGAGGCTTTCCCACAGGGCTGTCCCACGTGCACACGTTGTGGGAGTCGATCCTCGGCTTGAACGTCAAGGCAGTGCAGGGAAAACAGGTTCCTCTGGAATGGACTGACACATCTGGGGGACTCTTGGAATGGTGGCACGACCCTGGAGTTCCTCTCGCCTTTCCTGTGGAGAGCGCCTCCTCTTGAGATGCGACGGGAACGCCGGGAATTCTTTCCCTACGAAACAGGGAAATGATCCCTCATCTCGAGCTAGGAGGCGGAAACGGGGCTCCCCTGGATGTGTGCGGGACACCACGTGCTTCCTCTCGAGTGGAGACGGGTATGTCGGGGAACTTCTTGAGTTGCAGCAAGGGTGTGAAGGACCCTTTGGAAGTTCCAGTGGTTAGACGTGATTAGCCTCGAGAAGCCTCAGCGGAAATGGGCCTCATCTCGCCTGGAGGGCAAAACCTCCTGGATTTTCTCGAGTTGCGGCAGGTGCTCTCGACTTACGACGGGGACCTAAGGGAAAGGGTCTGGTGGCCTCAGGAAAGGCCAGTCCCCATGCGAGTTCCTCGGGGGCGTCTCGGGATTCCTCTCCCGTCGATGCCGGGGCCTAAGACCTTGTGTGGAGTCTGGGCCGGAACCTGAGGATTCCTCTCCAGTGCTGACATGGATCTTGGGGTACTTCTGGAGTCTCCCCAGGGGAGTCAGTCCTCGTCTCGAATGCGGGCATGCACTTGCGCTTTCCTCCAGAGCGGTAGCAGCAGTGTCACGCAATCCGCCGCGTGGATCAAAGGATGTTTGGTTTTCCCTCGAGTCTTTCCCACGAGGCTTTCCCACGAGGCTTTCCCACAGGGCTGTCCCACGTGCACACGTGGTGGGAGTCGATCCTCAGCTTGAACGTCAAGGCAGTGCAGGGAAAACAGGTTCCTCTGGAATGGACTGACACATCTGGGGGACTCTTGGAATGGTGGCATGACCCTGGAGTTCCTCTCGCCTTTCCTGTGGAGAGCGCCTCCTCTTGAGATGCGACGGGAACGCCGGGAATTCTTTCCCTACGAAACAGGGAAAGGATCCCTCATCTCGAGCTAGGAGGCGGAAACGGGGCTCCCCTGGATGTGTGCGGGACACCACGTGCTTCCTCTCGAGTGCAAACGGGTATGTTGGGGAACTTCTTGAGTTGCAGCAAGGGTGTCAAGGACCCTTTGGAAGTTCCAGTGGTTAGATGTGATTGGCCTCGAGAAGCCTCAGCGGAAATGGGCCTCATCTCGCCTGGAGGGGAAAACCTCCTAGATTTTCTCGAGTTGCGGCAGGTGCTCTCGACTTACGACGGGGACCTCAGGGACCCGCTCTGGTGGCCTCAGGAAAGGCCAGTCCCCATGCGAGTTCCTCGGGGGCGTCTCGGGATTCCTCTCCCGTCGATGCCGGGGCCTAAGACCTTGTGTGGAGTCGGGGCCGGAAACTGAGGATTCCTCTCCAGTGCTGACATGGATCTTGGCGTACTTCTGGAGTCTCCCCAGGGGAGTCAGTCCTCGTCTCGAATGCGGGCATGCATTGCGCTTTCCTCCAGAGCAGTAGAAGCAGTGTCACGCAGTCCGCCGCGTGGATCAAAGGATCTATGGTTTTCCCTCGAGTCTTTCCCACGAGGCTTTCCCACGAGGCTTTCCCACAGGGCTGTCCCACGTGCACACGTGGTGGGAGTCGATCCTCGGCTTGAACGTCAAGGCAGTGCAGGGAAAACAGTTTCCTCTGGAATGGACTGACACATCTGGCGGACTCTTGGAATGGTGTCACGACCCTGGAGTTCCTCTCGCCTTTCCTGTGGAGAGCGCCTCCTCTTGAGATGCGACGGGAACGCCGAGAATTCTTTCCCTAAGAAACAGGGAAAGAATCCCTCATCTCGAGCTAGGAGGCGGAAACGGGGCTCCCCTGGATGTGTGCGGGACACCACATGCTTCCTCCCGAGTGGAGACGGGTATGTCGGGGAACTTCTTGAGTTGCAGCAAGGGTGTGAAGGACCCTTTGGAAGTTCCAGTGGTTAGACGTGATTGGCCTCGAGAAGCCTCAGCGGAAATGGGCCTCATCTCGCCTGGAGGGCAAAACCTCCTGGATTTTCTCGAGTTGCGGCATGTGCTCTCGACTTACGACGGGGACCTCAGGGACCCGCTCTGGTGGCCTCAGGACAGGCCAGTCCTATTGCGAGTTCCTCGGGGGCCTCTCGGGATTCCTCTCCTGTCGATGCCGGGGCCTAAGACCTTGTGTGGAGTCGGGGCCGGAACCTGAGGATTCCTCTCCAGTGCTGACATGGATCTTGGGGTACTTCTGGAGTCTCCCCAGGGGAGTCAGTCCTCGTCTCGAATGCGGGCATGCACTTGCGCTTTCCTCCAGAGCGGTAGCAGCAGTGTCACGCAGTCCGCCGCGTGGATCAAAGGATCTATGGTTTTCCCTCGAGTCTTTCCCCCGAGGCTTTCCCACGAGCCTTTCCCACAGGGCTGTCCCACGTGCACACGTGGTGGGAGTCGATCCTCGGCTTGAACGTCAAGGCAGTGCAAGGAAAACAGGTTCCTCTGGAATGGACTGACACATCTGGGGGACTCTTGGAATGGTGGCACGACCCTGGAGTTCCTCTCGCCTTTCCTGTGGAGAGCGCCTCCTCTTGAGATGCGACGGGAACGCCGGGAATTCTTTCCCTACGAAACAGGGAAAGGATCCCTCATCTCGAGCTAGGAGGCGGAAACGGGGCTCCCCTGGATGTGTGCGGGACCCCACGTGCTTCCTCTCGAGTGGAGACGGGTATGTCGGGGAACTTCTTGAGTTGCAGCAATGGTGTGAAGGACCCTTTGGAAGTTCCAGTGGTTAGATGTGATTGGCCTCGAGAAGCCTCAGCGGAAATGGGCCTCATCTCGCCTGGAGGGCAAAACCTCCTGGATTTTCTCGAGTTGCGGCAGGTGCTCTCGACTTACGATGGGGACCTCAGGGACCCGCTCTGGTGGCCTCAGGAAAGGCCAGTCCCCATGCGAGTTCCTCGGGGGCCTCTCGGGATTCCTCTCCCGTCGATGCCGGGGCCTAAGACCTTGTGTGGAGTCGGGGCCGGAACCTGAGGATTCCTCTCCAGTGCTGACATGGATCTTGGGGTACTTCTGGAGTCTCCCCAGGGGAGTCAGTCCTCGTCTCGAATGCGGGCATGCACTTGCGCTTTCCTCCAGAGCGGTAGCAGCAGTGTCACGCAGTCCGCCGCGTGGATCAAAGGATCTATGGTTTTCCCTCGAGTCTTTCCCCCGAGGCTTTCCCACGAGGCTTTCCCACAGGGCTGTCCCACGTGCACACGTGGTGGGAGTCGATCCTCGGCTTGAACGTCAAGGCAGTGCAGGGAAAACAGGTTCCTCTGGAATGGACTGACATATCTGGGGGACTCTTGAAATGGTGGTACGACCCTGGAGTTCCTCTCGCCTTTCCTGTGGAGAGCGCCTCCTCTTGAGATGCGACGGGAACGCCGGGAATTCTTTCCCTACGAAACAGGGAAAGGATCCCTCATCTCGAGCTAGGAGGCGGAAACGGGGCTCCCCTGGATGTGTGCGGGACACCACGTGCTTCCTCTCGAGTGCAGACGGGTATGTCGGGGAACTTCTTGAGTTGCAGCAATGGTGTGAAGGACCCTTTGGAAGTTCCAGTGGTTAGATGTGATTGGCCTCGAGAAGCCTCAGCGGAAATGGGCCTCATCTCGCCTGGAGGGCAAAACCTCCTGGATTTTCTCGAGTTGCGGCAGGTGCTCTCGACTTACGACGGGGACCTCAGGGACCCGCTCTGGTGGCCTCAGGAAAGGCCAGTCCCCATGCGAGTTCCTCGGGGGCCTCTCGGGATTCCTCTCCCGTCGATGCCGGGGCCTAAGACCTTGTGTGGAGTCGGGGCCGGAACCTGAGGATTCCTCTCCAGTGCTGACATGGATCTTGGGGTACTTCTGGAGTCTCCCCAGGGGAGTCAGTCCTCGTCTCGAATGCGGGCATGCACTTGCGCTTTCCTCCAGAGCGGTAGCAGCAGTGTCACGCAGTCCGCCGCGTGGATCAAAGGATGTTTGGTTTTCCCTCGAGTCTTTCCCACGAGGCTTTCCCACGAGGCTTTCCCACAGGGCTGTCCCACGTTCACACGTGGTGGGAGTCGATCCTCGGCTTGAACGTCAAGGCAGTGCAGGGAAAACAGGTTCCTCTGGAATGGACTGACACATCTGGGGGACTCTTGGAATGGTGGCATGACCCTGGAGTTCCTCTCGCCTTTCCTGTGGAGAGCGCCTCCTCTTGAGATGCGACGGGAACGCCGGGAATTCTTTCCCTACGAAACAGGGAAAGGATCCCTCATCTCGAGCTAGGAGGCGGAAACGGGGCTCCCCTGGATGTGTGCGGGACACCACGTGCTTCCTCTCGAGTGCAGACGGGTATGTCGGGGAACTTCTTGAGTTGCAGCAAGGGTGTGAAGGACCCTTTGGAAGTTCCAGTGGTTAGATGTGATTGGCCTCGAGAAGCCTCAGCGGAAATGGGCCTCATCTCGCCTGGAGGGCAAAACCTCCTGGATTTTCTCGAGTTGCGGCATGTGCTCTCGACTTACGACGGGGACCTCAGGGACCCGCTCTGGTGGCCTCAGGACAGGCCAGTCCTATTGCGAGTTCCTCGGGGGCCTCTCGGGAATCCTCTCCTGTCGATGCCGGGGCCTAAGACCTTGTGTGGAGTCGGGGCCGGAACCTGAGGATTCCTCTCCAGTGCTGACATGGATCTTGGGGTACTTCTGGAGTCTCCCCAGGGGAATCAGTCCTCGTCTCGAATGCGGGCATGCACTTGCGCTTTCCTCCAGAGCGGTAGCAGCAGTGTCACTCAGTCCGCCGCGTGGATCAAAGGATCTATGGTTTTCCCTCGAGTCTTTCCCCCGAGGCTTTCCCACGAGCCTTTCCCACAGGGCTGTCCCACGTGCACACGTGGTGGGAGTCGATCCTCGGCTTGAACGTCAAGGCAGTGCAGGGAAAACAGGTTCCTCTGGAATGGACTGACACATCTAGGGACTCTTGGAATGGTGGCACGACCCTGGAGTTCCTCTCGCCTTTCCTGTGGAGAGCGCCTCCTCTTCAGATGCGACGGGAACGCCGGGAATTCTTTCCCTACGAAACAGGGAAAGGATCCCTCATCTCGAGCTAGGAGGCGGAAACGGGGCTCCCCTGGATGTGTGCGGGACACCACGTGCTTCCTCTCGAGTGCAGACGGGTATGTCGGGGAACTTCTTGAGTTGCAGCAACGGTGTGAAGGACCCTTTGGAAGTTCCAGTGGTTAGATGTGATTGGCCTCGAGAAGCCACAGCGGAAATGGGCCTCATCTCGCCTGGAGGGCAAAACCTCCTGGATTTTCTCGAGTTGCGGCAGGTGCTCTCGACTTACGACGGGGACCTCAGGGACCCGCGCTGGTGGCCTCAGGAAAGGCCAGTCTCCATGCGAGTTCCTCGGGGGCCTCTCGGGATTCCTCTCCCGTCGATGCCGGGGCCTAAGACCTTGTGTGGAGTCGGGGCCGGAACCTGAGGATTCCTCTCCAGTGCTGACATGGATCTTGGGGTACTTCTGGAGTCTCCCCAGGGGAGTCAGTCCTCGTCTCGAATGCGGGCATGCACTTGCGCTTTCCTCCAGAGTGGTAGCAGCAGTGTCACGCAGTCCGCCGCGTGGATCAAAGGATCTATGGTTTTCCCTCGAGTCTTTCCCACGAGGCTTTCCCACAGGGCTGTCCCAAGTGCACACGTGGTGGGAGTCGATCCTCGGCTTGAACGTCAAGGCAGTGCAGGGAAAACAGGTTCCTCTGGAATGGACTGACACATCTGGGGGTCTATTGGAATGGTGTCACGACCCTGGAGTTCCTCTCGCCTTTCCTGTGGAGAGCGCCTCCTCTTGAGATGCGACGGGAACGCCGGGAATTCTTTCCCTACGAATCAGGGAAAGGATCCCTCATCTCGAGCTAGGAGGCGGAAACGGGGCTCCCCTGGATGTGTGCGGGACGCACGGGCTTCCTATCGAGTGGAGACGGGTATGTCGGGGAACTTCTTGAGTTGCAGCAAGGGTGTGAAGGACCCTTTGGAAGTTCCAGTGGTTAGACGTGATTAGCATCGAGAAGCCTCAGCGGAAATGGGCCTCATCTCGCCTGGAGGGCAAAACCTCATGGATTTTCTCGTGTTGCGGCAGGTGCTCTCGACTTACGACGGGGACCTCAGGGACCCGCTCTGGTGGCCTCAGGAAAGGCCAGTCCCCATGCAAGTTCCTCGGGGGCCTCTCGGGATTCCTCTCCCGTCGATGCCGGGGCCTAAGACCTTGTGTGGAGTCGGGGCCGGAACCTGAGGATTCCTCTCCAGTGCTGACATGGATCTTGGGGTACTTCTGGAGTCTCCCCAGGGGAGTCAGTCCTCGTCTCGAATGCGGGCATGCACTTGCGCTTTCCTCCAGAGCGGTAGCAGCAGTGTCACGCAGTCCGCCGCGTGGAGCAAAGGATCTATGGTTTTCCCTCGAGTCTTTCCCACGAGGCTTTCCCACGAGGCTTTCCCACAGGGCTGTCCCACGTGCACACGTGGTGGGAGTCGATCCTCGGCTTGAACGTCAAGGCAGTGCAGGGAAAACAGGTTCCTCTGGAATGGACTGACACATCAGGGGGACTCTTGGAATGGTGTCATGACCCTGGAGTTTCTCTCGCCTTTCCTGTGGAGAGCGCCTCCTCTTGAGATGCGACGGGAACGCCGGGAATTCTTTCCCTACGAAACAGGGAAAGGATCCCTCATCTCGAGCTAGGAGGCGGAAACGGGGCTCCCCTGGATGTGTGCGGGACACCACGTGCTTCCTCTCGAGTGCAGATGGGTATGTCGGGGAACTTCTTGAGTTGCAGCAAGGGTGTGAAGGACCCTTTGGAAGTTCCAGTGGTTAGATGTGATTGGCCTCGAGAAGCCTCAGCGGAAATGGGCCTCATCTCGCCTGGAGGGCAAAACCTCCTGGATTTTCTCGAGTTGCGGCAGGTGCTCTCGACTTACGACGGGGACCTCACGGACCCGCTCTGGTGGCCTCAGGAAAGGCCAGTCCCCATGCGAGTTCCTCGGGGGCCTCTCGGGATTCCTCTCCCGTCGATTCCGGGGCCTAAGACCCTGTGTGGAGTCGGGGCCGGAACCTGAGGATTCCTCTCCAGTGCTTACATGGACCTTGAGGGACTTCTGGAGTCTCCCCAGGGGAGTCAGTCCTCGTCTCGAATGCGGGCATGCATTGCGCTTTCCTCCAGAGCGGTAGCAGCAGTGTCACGCAGTCCGCCGCGTGGATCAAAGGATCTATGGTTTTCCCTCGAGTCTTTCCCACGAGGCTTTCCCACGAGGCTTTCCCACAGGGCTGCGCCACGTGCACACGTGGTGGGAGTCGATCCTCGGCTTGAACGTCAAGGCAGTGCAGGGAAAACAGGTTCCTCTGGAATGGACTGACACATCTGGGGGACTCTTGGAATGGTGGCACGACCCTAGAGTTCCTCTCGCCTTTCCTGTGGAGAGCGCCTCCTCTTGAGATGCGACGGGAACGGCGGGAATTCTTTCCCTACGAAACAGGGAAAGGATCCCTCATCTCGAGGTAGGAGGCGGAAACGGGGCTCCCCTGGATGTGTACGGGAACCCACGTGCTTCCTCTCGAGTGGAGACGGGTATGTCGGGGAACTTCTTGAGTTGCAGCAAGGGTGTGAAGGACCCTTTGGAAGTTCCAGTGGTTAGATGTGATTGGCCTCGAGAAGCCTCAGCGGAAATGGGCCTCATCTCGCCTGGAGGGCAAAACCTCCTGGATTTTCTCGAGTTGTGGCAGGTGCTCTCGACTTACGACGGGGACCTCAGGGACCCGCTCTGGTGGCCTCAGGAAATGCCAGTTCCCATGCGAGTTCCTCGGGGGCGTCTCGGGATTCCTCTCCCGTCGATGCCGGGGCCTAAGACCTTGTGTGGAGTCGGGGCCGGAACCTGAGGATTCCTCTCCAGTGCTGACATGGATCTTGGGGTACTTCTGGAGTCTCCCCAGGGGAGTCAGTCCTCGTCTCGAATGCGGGCATGCATTGCGCTTTCCTCCAGAGCGGTAGCAGCAGTGTCACGCCGTCCGCCGCGTGGATCAAAGGATCTATGGTATTCCCTCTAGTCTTTCCCACGAGGCTTTCCCACGAGGCTTTCCCACAGGGCTGTCCCACGTGCACACGTGGTGGGAGTCGATCCTCGGCTTGAACGTCAAGGCAGTGCAGGGAAAACAGGTTCCTCTGGAATGGACTGACACATCTGGGGGACTCTTGGAATGGTGGCACGACCCTGGAGTTCCTCTCGCCTTTCCTGTGGAGAGCGCCTCCTCTTGAGATGCGACGGGAACGCCGGGAATTCTTTCCCTACGAAACAGGGAAAGGATCCCTCATCTCGAGCTAGGAGGCGGAAACGGGGCTCCCCTGGATGTGTGCGGGACACCACGTGCTTCCTCTCGAGTGCAGACGGGTATGTCGGGGAACTTCTTGAGTTGCAGCAAGGGTGTCAAGGACCCTTTGGAAGTTCCAGTTGTTTGATGTGATTGGCCTCGAGAAGCCTCAGCGGAAATGGGCCTCATCTCGCCTGGAGGGCAAAACCTCCTGGATTTTCTCGAGTTGCGGAAGGTGCTCTCGACTTACGACGGGGACCTCAGGGAACCGCTCTGGTGGCCTCAGGAAAGGCCAGTCCCCATGCGAGTTCCTCGGGGGCCTCTCGGGATTCCTCTCCCGTTGATGCCGGGGCCTAAGACCTTGTGTGGAGTCGGGGCCGGAACCTGAGGATTCCTCTCCAGTGCTGACATGGATCTTGGGGTACTTCTGGAGTCTTCCCATGGGAGTCAGTCCTCGTCTCGAATGCGGGCATGCACTTGCACTTTCCTCCAGAGCGGTAGCAGCAGTGTCACGCAGTCCGCCGCGTGGATCAAAGGATCTATGGTTTTCCCTCGAGTCTTTCCCACGAGGCTTTCCCACGAGGCTTTCCCACAGGTCTGTCCCACGTGCACACGTGGCGGGAGTCGATCCTCGGCTTGAACGTCAAGGCAGTGCAGGGAAAACAGGTTCCTCTGGAATGGACTGACACATCTGGGGGACTCTTGGAATGGTGTCACGACCCTGGAGTTCCTCTCGCCTTTCCTGTGGAGAGCGCCTCCTCTTGAGATGCGACGGGAACGCCGGGAATTCTTTCCCTACGAAACAGGGAAAGGATCCCTCATCTCGAGCTAGGAGGCGGAAACGGGGCTCCCCTGGGTGTGTGCGGGACCCCACGTGCTTCCTCTCGAGTGCAGACGGGTATGTCGGGGAACTTCTTGAGTTGCAGCAATGGTGTGAAGGACCCTTTGGAAGTTCCAGTGGTTAGATGTGATTGGCCTTGAGAAGCCTCAGCGGAAATGGGCCTCATCTCGCCTGGAGGGCAAAACCTCCTGGATTTTCTCGAGTTGCGGCAGGTGCTCTCGACTTACGACGGGGACCTAAGGGAAAGGCTCTGGTGGCCTCAGGAAAGGCCAGTCCCCATGCGAGTTCCTCGGGGGCGTCTCGGGATTCCTCTCCCGTCGATGCCGGGGCCTAAGACCTTGTGTGGAGTCGGGGCCAGAACCTGAGGATTCCTCTCCAGTGTTGACATGGATCTTGGGGTACTTCTGGAGTCTCCCCAGGGGAGTCAGTCCTCGTCTCGAATGCGGGCATGCATTGCGCTTTCCTCCAGAGCGGTAGCAGCAGTGTCACGCAGTCCGCCGCGTGGATCAAAGGATCTATGGTTTTCCCTCGAGTCTTTCCCACGAGGCTTTCCCACGAGGCTTTCCCACAGGGCTGTCCCACGTGCACACGTGGTGGGAGTCGATCCTCGGCTTGAACGTCAAGGCAGTGCAGGGAAAACAGGTTCCTCTGGAATGGACTGACTCATCTGGGGGACTCTTGGAATGGTGGCACGACCCTGGAGTTCCTCTCGCCTTTCCTGTGGAGAGCACCTCCTCTTGAGATGCGACGGGAACGCCGCGAATTCTTTCCCTACGAAACAGGGAAAGGATCCCTCATCTCGAGCTAGGAGGCGGAAACGGGGCTTCCCTGCATGTGTGCGTGACCCACGTGCTTCCTCTCGAGTGCAGACGGGTATGTCGGGGAACTTCTTGAGTTGCAGCAAGGGTGTGAAGGACCCTTTGGAAGTTCAATTGGTTAGACGTGATTAGCCTCGAGAAGCCTCAGCGGAAATGGGCCTCATCTCGCCTGGAGGGCAAAACCTCCTGGATTTACTCGAGTTGCGGCAGGTGCTCTCGACTTACGACGGGGACCTCAGGGACCCGCTCTGGTGGCCTCAGGAAATGCCAGTCCCCATGCGAGTTCCTCGGGGGCCTCTCGGGATTCCTCTCCCGTCGATGCCGGGGCCTAAAACCTTGTGTGGAGTCGGGGCCGGAACCTGAGGATTCCTCTCCAGTGCTGACATGGATCTTGGGGTACTTCTGGAGTCTCCCCAGGGGAGTCAGTCCTCGTCTCGAATGCGGGCATGCACTTGTGCTTTCCTCCAGAGCGGTAGCAGCAGTGTCACGCAGTCCGCCGCGTGGATCAAAGGATCTATGGTTTTCCCTCGAGTCTTTCCCACGAGGCTTTCCCACGAGGCTTTCCCACAGGGCTGTCCCACGTGCACACGTGGTGGGAGTCGATCCTCGGCTTGAACGTCAAGGCAGTGCAGGGAAAACAGGTTCCTCTGGAATGGACTGACACATCTGGGGGACTCTTGGAATGGTGGCACGACCCTGGAGTTCCTCTCGCCTTTCCTGTGGAGAGCGCCTCCTCTTGAGATGCGACGGGAACGCCGGGAATTCTTTCCCTACGAAACAGGGAAAGGATCCCTCATCTCGAGCTAGGAGGCGGAAACGGGGCTCCCCTGGATGTGTGCGGGACACCACGTGCTTCCTCTCGAGTGGAGACGGGTATGTCGGGGAACTTCTTGAGTTGCAGCAAGGGTGTGAAGGACCCTTTGGAAGTTCCACTGGTTAGACGTGATTAGCCTCGAGAAGCCTCAGCGGAAATGGGCCTCATCTCGCCTGGAGGGCAAAACCTCCTGGATTTTCTCGAGTTGCGGCAGGTGCTCTCGACTTACGACGGGGACCTAAGGGAAAGGCTCTGGTGGCCTCAGGAAAGGCCAGTCCCCATGCGAGTTCCTCGGGGGCGTCTCGGGATTCCTCTCCCGTCGATGCCGGGGCCTAAGACCTTGTGTGGAGTCGGGGCCGGAACCTGAGGATTCCTCTCCAGTGCTGACATGGATCTTGGGGTACTTCTGGAGTCTCCCCAGGGGAGTCAGTCCTCGTCTCGAATGCGGGCATGCACTTGCGCTTTCCTCCAGAGCGGTAGCAGCAGTGTCACGCAATCCGCCCCGTGGATCAAAGGATGTTTGGTTTTCCCTCGAGTCTTTCCCACGAGGCTTTCCCACGAGGCTTTCCCACAGGGCTGTCCCACGTGCACACGTGGTGGGAGTCGATCCTCAGCTTGAAAGTCAAGGCAGTGCAGGGAAAACAGGTTCCTCTGGAATGGACTGACACATCTGGGGGACTCTTGGAATGGTGGCATGACCCTGGAGTTCCTCTCGCCTTTCCTGTGGAGAGCGCCTCCTCTTGAGATGCGACGGGAACGCCGGGAATTCTTTCCCTACGAAACAGGGAAAGGATCCCTCATCTCGAGCTAGGAGGCGGAAACGGGGCTCCCCTGGATGTGTGCGGGACACCACGTGCTTCCTCTCGAGTGCAAACGGGTATGTTGGGGAACTTCTTGAGTTGCAGCAAGGGTGTGAAGGACCCTTTGGAAGTTCCAGTGTTTAGATGTGATTGGCCTCGAGAAGCCTCAGCGGAAATGGGCCTCATCTCGCCTGGAGGGGAAAACCTCCTAGATTTTCTCGAGTTGCGGCAGGTGCTCTCGACTTACGACGGGGACCTCAGGGACCCGCTCTGGTGGCCTCAGGAAAGGCCAGTCCCCATGCGAGTTCCTCGGGGGCGTCTCGGGATTCCTCTCCCGTCGATGCCGGGGCCTAAGACCTTGTGTGGAGTCGGGGCCGGAAACTGAGGATTCCTCTCCAGTGCTGACATGGATCTTGGGGTACTTCTGGAGTCTCCCCAGGGGAGTCAGTCCTCGTCTCGAATGCGGGCATGCATTGCGATTTCCTCCAGAGCAGTAGAAGCAGTGTCACGCAGTCCGCCGCGTGGATCAAAGGATCTATGGTTTTCCCTCGAGTCTTTCCCACGAGGCTTTCCCACGAGGCTTTCCCACAGGGCTGTCCCACGTGCACACGTGGTGGGAGTCGATCCTCGGCTTGAACGTCAAGGCAGTGCAGGGAAAACAGGTTCCTCTGGAATGGACTGACACATCTGGGGGACTCTTGGAATGGTGTCACGACCCTGGAGTTCCTCTCGCCTTTCCTGTGGAGAGCGCCTCCTCTTGAGATGCGACGGGAACGCCGGGAATTCTTTCCCTACGAAACAGGGAAAGGATCCCTCATCTCGAGCTAGGAGGCGGAAACGGGGCTCCCCTGGATGTGTGCGGGACCCCACGTGCTTCCTCTCGAGTGCAGACGGGTATGTCGGGGAACTTCTTGAGTTGCAGCAATGGTGTGAAGGACTCTTTGGAAGTTCCAGTGGTTAGATGTGATTGTCCTCGAGAAGCCTCAGCGGAAATGGGCCTCATCTCGCCTGGAGGGCAAAACCTCCTGGATTTTCTCGAGTTGCGGCAGGTTCTCTCGACTTACTACGGGGACCTCAGGGACCCGCTCTGGTGGCCTCTGGAAAGGCCAGTCCCCATTCGAGTTCCTCGGGGGCCTCTCGGGTTTCCTCTCCCGTCGATGCCGGGGCCTAAGACCTTGTGTGGAGTCGGGGCCGGAACCTGAGGATTCCTCTCCAGTGCTGACATGGATCTTGGGGTACTTCTGGAGTCTCCCCAGGGGAGTCAGTCCTCGTCTCGAATGCGGGCATGCACTTGCGCTTTCCTCCAGAGCGGTAGCAGCAGTGTCACGCAGTCCGCCGCGTGGATCAAAGGATCTATGGTTTTCCCTCGAGTCTTTCCCCCGAGGCTTTCCAACGAGGCTTTCCCACAGGGCTGTCCCACGTGCACACGTGGTGGGAGTCGATCCTCGGCTTGAACGTCAAGGCAGTGCAGGGAAAACAGGTTCCTCTGGAATGGACTGACACATCTGGGGGACTCTTGGAATGGTGTCACGACCCTGGAGTTCCTCTCGCCTTTCCTGTGGAGAGCGCCTCCTCTTGAGATGCGACGGGAACGCCGGGAATTCTTTCCCTAAGAAACAGGGAAAGGATCCCTCATCTCGAGTTAGGAGGCGGAAACGGGGCTCCCCTGGATGTGTGCGGGACACCACATGCTTCCTCCCGAGTGGAGACGGGTATGTCGGGGAACTTCTTGAGTTGCAGCAAGGGTGTGAAGGACCCTTTGGAAGTTCCAGTGGTTAGACGTGATTGGCCTCGAGAAGCCTCAGCGGAAATGGGCCTCATCTTGCCTGTAGGGCAAAACCTCCTGGATTTTCTCGAGTTGCGGCAGGTGCTCTCGACTTACGACGGGGACCTCAGGGATCCGCTCTGGTGGCCTCAGGAAAGGCCAGTCCCCATGCGAGTTCCTCGGGGGCGTCTCGGGATTCCTCTCCCGTCGATGCCGGGGCCTAAGACCTTGTGTGGAGTCGGGGCCGGAACCTGAGGATTCCTCTCCAGTGCTGACATGGATCTTGGGGTACTTCTGGAGTCTCCCCAGGGGAATCAGTCCTCGTCTCGAATGCGGGCATGCACTTGCGCTTTCCTCCAGAGCGGTAGCAGCAGTGTCACGCAGTCCGCCGCGTGGATCAAAGGATCTATGGTTTTCCCTCGAGTCTTTCCCACGAGGCTTTCCCACGAGGCTTTCCCACAGGGCTGTCCCACGTGCACACGTGGTGGGAGTCGATCCTCGGCTTGAACGTCAAGGCAGTGCAGGGAAAACAGGTTCCTCTGGAATGGACTGACACATCTGGGGGACTCTAGGAATGGTGGCACGACCCTGGAGTTCCTCTCGCCTTTCCTGTGGAGAGCGCCTCCTCTTGAGATGCGACGGGAACGCCGGGAATTCTTTCCCTAAGAAACAGGGAAAGAATCCCTCATCTCGAGCTAGGAGGCGGAAACGGGGCTCCCCTGGATGTGTGCGGGACACCACATGCTTCCTCCCGAGTGGAGACGGGTATGTCGGGGAACTTCTTGAGTTGCAGCAAGGGTGTGAAGGACCCTTTGGAAGTTCCAGTGGTTAGACGTGATTGGCCTCGAGAAGCCTCAGCGGAAATGGGCCTCATCTTGCCTGTAGGGCAAAACTTCCTGGATTTTCTCGAGTTGCGGCAGGTGCTCTCGACTTACGACGGGGACCTCAGGGACCCGCTCTGGTGGCCTCAGGAAAGGCCAGTCCCCATGCGAGTTCCTCAGGGGCGTCTCGGGATTCCTCTCCCGTCGATGCCGGGGCCTAAGACCTTGTGTGGAGTCGGGGCCGGAACCTGAGGATTCCTCTCCAGTGCTGACATGGATCTTGGGGTACTTCTGGAGTCTCCCCAGGGGAGTCAGTCCTCGTCTCGAATGCGGGCATGCACTTGCGCTTTCCTCCAGAGCGGTAGCAGCAGTGTCACGCAGTCCGCCGCGTGGATCAAAGGATGTTTGGTTTTCCCTCGAGTCTTTCCCACGAGGCTTTCCCACGAGGCTTTCCCACAGGGCTGTCCCACGTTCACACGTGGTGGGAGTCGATCCTCGGCTTGAACGTCAAGGCAGTGCAGGGAAAACAGCTTCCTCTGGAATGGACTGACACATCTGGGGGACTCTTGGAATGGTGGCATGACCCTGGAGTTCCTCTCGCCTTTCCTGTGGAGAGCGCCTCCTCTTGAGATGCGACGGGAACGCCGGGAATTCTTTCCCTTCGAAACAGGGAAAGGATCCCTCATCTCGAGCTAGGAGGCGGAAACGGGGCTCCCCTGGATGTGTGCGGGACACCACGTGCTTCCTCTCGAGTGGAGATGGGTATGTCGGGGAACTTCTTGAGTTGCAGCGAGGGTGTGAAGGACCCTTTGGAAGTTCCAGTGGTTAGATGTGATTGGCCTCGAGAAGCCTCAGCGGAAATGGGCCTCATCTCGCCTGGAGGGCAAAACCTCCTGGATTTTCTCGAGTTGCGGCATGTGCTCTCGACTTACGACGGAGACCTCAGGGACCCGCTCTGGTGGCCTCAGGACAGGCCAGTCCTATTGCGAGTTCCTCGGGGGCCTCTCGGGATTCCTCTCCTGTCGATGCCGGGGCCTAAGACCTTGTGTGGAGTCGGGGCCGGAACCTGAGGATTCCTCTCCAGTGCTGACATGGATCTTGGGGTACTTCTGGACTCTCCCCAGGGGAGTCAGTCCTCGTCTCGAATGCGGGCATGCACTTGCGCTTTCCTCCAGAGCGGTAGCAGCAGTGTCACGCAGTCCGCCGTGTGGATCAAAGGATCTATGGTTTTCCCTCGAGTCTTTCCCCCGAGGCTTTCCCACGAGCCTTTCCCACAGGGCTGTCCCACGTGCACACGTGGTGGGAGTCGATCCTCGGCTTGAACGTCAAGGCAGTGCAGGGAAAACAGGTTCCTCTGGAATGGACTGACACATCTGGGGGACTCTTGGAATGGTGGCACGACCCTGGAGTTCCTCTCGCCTTTCCTGTGGAGAGCGCCTCCTCTTGAGATGCGACGGGAACGCCGGGAATTCTTTCCCTACGAAACAGGGAAAGGATCCCTCATCTCGAGCTAGGAGGCGGAAACGGGGCTCCCCTGGATGTGTGCGGGACACCACGTGCTTCCTCTCGAGTGGAGACGGGTATGTCGGGGAACTTCTTGAGTTGCAGCAATGGTGTGAAGGACCCTTTGGAAGTTCCAGTGGTTAGATGTGATTGGCCTCGAGAAGCCTCAGCGGAAATGGGCCTCATCTCGCCTGGAGGGCAAAACCTCCTGGATTTTCTCGAGTTGCGGCAGGTGCTCTCGACTTACGACGGGACCTCAGGGACCCGCTCTGGTGGCCTCAGGAAAGGCCAGTCCCCATGCGAGTTCCTCGGGGGCCTCTCGGGATTCCTCTCCCGTCGATGCCGGGGCCTAAGACCTTGTGTGGAGTCGGTGCCGGAACCTGACGATTCCTCTCCAGTGCTGACATGGATCTTGGGGTACTTGTGGAGTCTCCCCAGGGGAGTCAGTCCTCGTCTCGAATGCGGGCATGCACTTGCGCTTTCCTCCAGAGCGGTAGCAGCAGTGTCACGCAGTCCGCCGCGTGGATCAAAGGATCTATGGTTTTCCCTCGAGTCTTTCCCACGAGGCTTTCCCACGAGGCTTTCCCACAGGTCTGTCCCACGTGCACACGTGGCGGGAGTCGATCATCGGCTTGAACGTCAAGGCAGTGCAGGGAAAACAGGTTCCTCTGGAATGGACTGACACATCTGGGGGACTCTTGGAATGGTGGCACGACCCTGGAGTTCCTCTCGCCTTTCCTGTGGAGAGCGCCTCCTCTTGAGATGCGACGGGAACGCCGGGAATTCTTTCCCTACGAAACAGGGAAAGGATCCCTCATCTCGAGCTAGGAGGCGGAAACGGGGCTCCCCTGGGTGTGTGCGGGACCCCACGTGCTTCCTCTCGAGTGCAGACGGGTATGTCGGGGAACTTCTTGAGTTGCAGCAATGGTGTGAAGGACCCTTTGGAAGTTCCAGTGGTTAGATGTGATTGGCCTTGAGAATCCTCAGCGGAAATGGGCCTCATCTCGCCTGGAGGGCAAAACCTCCTGGATTTTCTCGAGTTGCGGCAGGTGCTCTCGACTTACGACGGGGACCTAAGGGAAAGGCTCTGGTGGCCTCAGGAAAGGCCAGTCCCCATGCGAGTTCCTCGGGGGCGTCTCGGGATTCCTCTCCCGTCGATGCCGGGGCCTAAGACCTTGTGTGGAGTCGGGGCCAGAACCTGAGGATTCCTCTCCAGTGTTGACATGGATCTTGGGGTACTTCTGGAGTCTCCCCAGGGGAGTCAGTCCTCGTCTCGAATGCGGGCATGCATTGCGCTTTCCTCCAGAGCGGTAGCAGCAGTGTCACGCAGTCCGCCGCGTGGATCAAAGGATCTATGGTTTTCCCTCGAGTCTTTCCCACGAGGCTTTCCCACGAGGCTTTCCCACAGGGCTGTCCCACGTGCACACGTGGTGGGAGTCGATCCTCGGCTTGAACGTCAAGGCAGTGCAGGGAAAACAGTTTCCTCTGGAATGGACTGACTCATCTGGGGGACTCTTGGAATGGTGGCACGACCCTGGAGTTCCTCTCGCCTTTCCTGTGGAGAGCACCTCCTCTTGAGATGCAACGGGAACGCCGCGAATTCTTTCCCTACGAAACAGGGAAAGGATCCCTCATCTCGAGCTAGGAGGCGGAAACGGGGCTTCCCTGCATGTGTGCGTGACCCACGTACTTCCTCTCGAGTGCAGACGGGTATGTCGGGGAACTTCTTGAGTTGCAGCAAGGGTGTGAAGGACCCTTTGGAAGTTCCAGTGGTTAGATGTGATTGGCCTCGAGAAGCCTCAGTGGAAATGGGCCTCATCTCGCCTGGAGGGGAAAACCTCCTAGATTTTCTCGAGTTGCGGCAGGTGCTCTCGACTTACGACGGGGACCTCAGGGACCCGCTCTGGTGGCCTCAGGAAAGGCCAGTCCCCATGCGAGTTCCTCGGGGGCGTCTCGGGATTCCTCTCCCGTCGATGCCGGGGCCTAAGACCTTGTGTGGAGTCGGGGCCGGAAACTGAGGATTCCTCTCCAGTGCTGACATGGATCTTGGGGTACTTCTGGAGTCTCCCCAGGGGAGTCAGTCCTCGTCTCGAATGCGGGCATGCATTGCGCTTTCCTCCAGAGCAGTAGAAGCAGTGTCACGCAGTCCGCCGCGTGGATCAAAGGATCTATGGTTTTCCCTCGAGTCTTTCCCACGAGGCTTTCCCACGAGGCTTTCCCACAGGGCTGTCCCACGTGCACACGTGGTGGTAGTCGATCCTCGGCTTGAACGTCAAGGCAGTGCAGGGAAAACAGGTTCCTCTGGAATGGACTGACACATCTGGGGGACTCTTGGAATGGTGTCACGACCCTGGAGTTCCTCTCGCCTTTCCTGTGGAGAGCGCCTCCTCTTGAGATGCGACGGGAACGCCGGGAATTCTTTCCCTACGAAACAGGGAAAGGATCCCTCATCTCGAGCTAGGAGGCGGAAACGGGGCTCCCCTGGATGTGTGCGGGACCCCACGTGCTTCCTCTCGAGTGCAGACGGGTATGTCGGGGAACTTCTTGAGTTGCAGCAATGGTGTGAAGGACCCTTTGGAAGTTCCAGTGGTTAGATGTGATTGTCCTCGAGAAGCCTCAGCGGAAATGGGCCTCATCTCGCCTGGAGGGCAAAACCTCCTGGATTTTCTCGAGTTGCGGCAGGTTCTCTCGACTTACTACGGGGACCTCAGGGACCCGCTCTGGTGGCCTCTGGAAAGGCCAGTCCCCATTCGAGTTCCTCGGGGGCCTCTCGGGTTTCCTCTCCCGTCGATGCCGGGGCCTAAGACCTTGTGTGGAGTCGGGGCCGGAACCTGAGGATTCCTCTCCAGTGCTGACATGGATCTTGGGGTACTTCTGGAGTCTCCCCAGGGGAGTCAGTCCTCGTCTCGAATGCGGGCATGCACTTGCGCTTTCCTCCAGAGCGGTAGCAGCAGTGTCACGCAGTCCGCCGCGTGGATCAAAGGATCTATGGTTTTCCCTCGAGTCTTTCCCCCGAGGCTTTCCAACGAGGCTTTCCCACAGGGCTGTCCCACGTGCACACGTGGTGGGAGTCGATCCTCGGCTTGAACGTCAAGGCAGTGCAGGGAAAACAGGTTCCTCTGGAATGGACTGACACATCTGGGGGACTCTTGGAATGGTGGCACGACCCTGGAGTTCCTCTCGCCTTTCCTGTGGAGAGCGCCTCCTCTTGAGATGCGACGGGAACGCCGGGAATTCTTTCCCTACGAAACAGGGAAAGGATCCCTCATCTCGAGTTAGGAGGCGGAAACGGGGCTCCCCTGGATGTGTGCGGGACACCACATGCTTCCTCCCGAGTGGAGACGGGTATGTCGGGGAACTTCTTGAGTTGCAGCAAGGGTGTGAAGGACCCTTTGGAAGTTCCAGTGGTTAGACGTGATTGGCCTCGAGAAGCCTCAGCGGAAATGGGCCTCATCTTGCCTGTAGGGCAAAACCTCCTGGATTTTCTCGAGTTGCGGCAGGTGCTCTCGACTTACGACGGGGACCTCAGGGATCCGCTCTGGTGGCCTCAGGAAAGGCCAGTCCCCATGCGAGTTCCTCGGGGGCGTCTCGGGATTCCTCTCCCGTCGATGCCGGGGCCTAAGACCTTGTGTGGAGTCGGGGCCGGAACCTGAGGATTCCTCTCCAGTGCTGACATGGATCTTGGGGTACTTCTGGAGTCTCCCCAGGGGAATCAGTCCTCGTCTCGAATGCGGGCATGCACTTGCGCTTTCCTCCAGAGCGGTAGCAGCAGTGTCACGCAGTCCGCCGCGTGGATCAAAGGATCTATGGTTTTCCCTCGAGTCTTTCCCACGAGGCTTTCCCACGAGGCTTTCCCACAGGGCTGTCCCACGTGCACACGTGGTGGGAGTCGATCCTCGGCTTGAACGTCAAGGCAGTGCAGGGAAAACAGGTTCCTCTGGAATGGACTGACACATCTGGGGGACTCTTGGAATGGTGGCACGACCCTGGAGTTCCTCTCGCCTTTCCTGTGGAGAGCGCCTCCTCTTGAGATGCGACGGGAACGCCGGGAATTCTTTCCCTAAGAAACAGGGAAAGAATCCCTCATCTCGAGCTAGGAGGCGGAAACGGGGCTCCCCTGGATGTGTGCGGGACACCACATGCTTCCTCCCGAGTGGAGACGGGTATGTCGGGGAACTTCTTGAGTTGCAGCAAGGGTGTGAAGGACCCTTTGGAAGTTCCAGTGGTTAGACGTGATTGGCCTCGAGAAGCCTCAGCGGAAATGGGCCTCATCTTGCCTGTAGGGCAAAACTTCCTGGATTTTCTAGAGTTGCGGCAGGTGCTCTCGACTTACGACGGGGACCTCAGGGACCCGCTCTGGTGGCATCAGGAAAGGCCAGTCCCCATGCGAGTTCCTCAGGGGCGTCTCGGGATTCCTCTCCCGTCGATGCCGGGGCCTAAGACCTTGTGTGGAGTCGGGGCCGGAACCTGAGGATTCCTCTCCAGTGCTGACATGGATCTTGGGGTACTTCTGGAGTCTCCCCAGGGGAGTCAGTCCTCGTCTCGAATGCGGGCATGCACTTGCGCTTTCCTCCAGAGCGGTAGCAGCAGTGTCACGCAGTCCGCCGCGTGGATCAAAGGATGTTTGGTTTTCCCTCGAGTCTTTCCCACGAGGCTTTCCCACGAGGCTTTCCCACAGGGCTGTCCCACGTTCACACGTGGTGGGAGTCGATCCTCGGCTTGAACGTCAAGGCAGTGCAGGGAAAACAGCTTCCTCTGGAATGGACTGACACATCTGGGGGACTCTTGGAATGGTGGCATGACCCTGGAGTTCCTCTCGCCTTTCCTGTGGAGAGCGCCTCCTCTTGAGATGCGACGGGAACGCCGGGAATTCTTTCCCTTCGAAACAGGGAAAGGATCCCTCATCTCGAGCTAGGAGGCGGAAACGGGGCTCCCCTGGATGTGTGCGGGACACCACGTGCTTCCTCTCGAGTGGAGATGGGTATGTCGGGGAACTTCTTGAGTTGCAGCAAGGGTGTGAAGGACCCTTTGGAAGTTCCAGTGGTTAGATGTGATTGGCCTCGAGAAGCCTCAGCGGAAATGGGCCTCATCTCGCCTGGAGGGCAAAACCTCCTGGATTTTCTCGAGTTGCGGCATGTGCTCTCGACTTACGACGGAGACCTCAGGGACCCGCTCTGGTGGCCTCAGGACAGGCCAGTCCTATTGCGAGTTCCTCGGGGGCCTCTCGGGATTCCTCTCCTGTCGATGCCGGGGCCTAAGACCTTGTGTGGAGTCGGGGCCGGAACCTGAGGATTCCTCTCCAGTGCTGACATGGATCTTGGGGTACTTCTGGACTCTCCCCAGGGGAGTCAGTCCTCGTCTCGAATGCGGGCATGCACTTGCGCTTTCCTCCAGAGCGGTAGCAGCAGTGTCACGCAGTCCGCCGCGTGGATCAAAGGATCTATGGTTTTCCCTCGAGTCTTTCCCCCGAGGCTTTCCCACGAGCCTTTCCCACAGGGCTGTCCCACGTGCACACGTGGTGGGAGTCGATCCTCGGCTTGAACGTCAAGGCAGTGCAGGGAAAACAGGTTCCTCTGGAATGGACTGACACATCTGGGGGACTCTTGGAATGGTGGCACGACCCTGGAGTTCCTCTCGCCTTTCCTGTGGAGAGCGCCTCCTCTTGAGATGCGACGGGAACGCCGGGAATTCTTTCCCTACGAAACAGGGAAAGGATCCCTCATCTCGAGCTAGGAGGAGGAAACGGGGCTCCCCTGGATGTGTGCGGGACACCACGTGCTTCCTCTCGAGTGGAGACGGGTATGTCGGGGAACTTCTTGAGTTGCAGCAATGGTGTGAAGGACCCTTTGGAAGTTCCAGTGGTTAGATGTGATTGGCCTCGAGAAGCCTCAGCGGAAATGGGCCTCATCTCGCCTGGAGGGCAAAACCTCCTGGATTTTCTCGAGTTGCGGCAGGTGCTCTCGACTTACGACGGGACCTCAGGGACCCGCTCTGGTGGCCTCAGGAAAGGCCAGTCCCCATGCGAGTTCCTCGGGGGCCTCTCGGGATTCCTCTCCCGTCGATGCCAGGGCCTAAGACCTTGTGTGGAGTCGGGGCCGGAACCTGACGATTCCTCTCCAGTGCTGACATGGATCTTGGGGTACTTGTGGAGTCTCCCCAGGGGAGTCAGTCCTCGTCTCGAATGCGGGCATGCACTTGCGCTTTCCTCCAGAGCGGTAGCAGCAGTGTCACGCAGTCCGCCGCGTGGATCAAAGGATCTATGGTTTACCCTCGAGTCTTTCCCCCGAGGCTTTCCCACGAGGCTTTCCCACAGGGCTGTCCCACGTGCACACGTGGTGGGAGTCGATCCTCGGCTTGAACGTCAAGGCAGTGCAGGGAAAACAGGTTCCTCTGGAATGGACTGACACATCTGGGGGACTCTTGGAATGGTGGCACGACCCTGGAGTTCCTCTCGCCTTTCCTGTGGAGAGCGCCTCCTCTTGAGATGCGACGGGAACGCCGGGAATTCTTTCCCTACGAAACAGGGAAAGGATCCCTCATCTCGAGCTAGGAGGCGGAAACGGGGCTCCCCTGGATGTGTGCGGGACACCACGTGCTTCCTCTCGAGTGGAGACGGGTATGTCGGGGAACTTCTTGAGTTGCAGCAATGGTGTGAAGGACCCTTTGGAAGTTCCAGTGGTTAGATGTGATTGGCCTCGAGAAGCCTCAGCGGAAATGGGCCTCATCTCGCCTGGAGGGCAAAACCTCCTGGATTTTTTCGAGTTGCGGCAGGTGCTCTCGACTTACGACGGGGACCTCAGGGACCCGCTCTGGTGGCCTCAGGAAAGGCCAGTCCCCATGCGAGTTCCTCGGGGGCCTCTCGGGATTCCTCTCCCGTCGATGCCGGGGCCTAAGACCTTGTGTGGAGTCGGGGCCGGAACCTGAGGATTCCTCTCCAGTGCTGACATGGATCTTGGGGTACTTCTGGAGTCTCCCCAGGGGAGTCAGTCCTCGTCTCGAATGCGGGCATGCACTTGCGCTTTCCTCCAGAGCGGTAGCATCAGTGTCACGCAGTCCGCCGCGTGGATCAAAGGATCTATGGTTTTCCCTCGAGTCTTTCCCCCGAGGCTTTCCCACGAGGCTTTCCCACAGGGCTGTCCCACGTGCACACGTGGTGGGAGTCGATCCTCGGCTTGAACGTCAAGGCAGTGCCGGGAAAACAGGTTCCTCTGGAATGGACTGACACATCTGGGGGACTCTTGGAATGGTGGCACGACCCTGGAGTTCCTCTCGCCTTTCCTGTGGAGAGCGCCTCCTCTTGAGATGCCACGGGAACGCCGGGAATTCTTTCCCTACGAAACAGGGAAAGGATCCCTCATCTCGAGCTAGGAGGCGGAAACGGGGCTCCCCTGGATGTGTGCGGGACACCACGTGCTTCCTCTCGAGTGGAGACGGGTATGTCGGGGAACTTCTTGAGTTGCAGCAATGGTGTGAAGGACCCTTTGGAAGTTCCAGTGGTTAGATGTGATTGGCTTCGAGAAGCCTCAGCGGAAATGGGCCTCATCTCGCCTGGAGGGCAAAACGTCCTGGATTTTCTCGAGTTGCGGCAGGTGCTCTCGACTTACGACGGGGACCTCAGGGACCCGCTCTGGTGGCCTCAGGAAAGGCCAGTCCCCATGCGAGTTCCTCGGGGGCCTCTCGGGATTCCTCTCCCGTCGATGCCGGGGCCTAAGACCTTGTGTGGAGTCGGGGCCGGAACCTGAGGATTCCTCTCCAGTGCTGACATGGATCTTGGGGTACTTCTGGAGTCTCCCCAGGGGAGTCAGTCCTCGTCTCGAATGCGGGCATGCACTTGCGCTTTCCTCCAGAGCGGTAGCAGCAGTGTCACGCAGTCCGCCGCGTGGATCAAAGGATGTTTGGTTTTCCCTCGAGTCTTTCCCACGAGGCTTTCCCACGAGGCTTTCCCACAGGGCTGTCCCACGTTCACACGTGGTGGGAGTCGATCCTCGGCTTGAACGTCAATGCAGTGCAGGGAAAACAGGTTCCTCTGGAAAGGACTGACACATCTGGGGGACTCTTGGAATGGTGGCATGACCCTGGAGTTCCTCTCGCCTTTCCTGTGGAGAGCGCCTCCTCTTGAGATGCGACGGGAACGCCGGGAATTCTTTCCCTACGAAACAGGGAAAGGATCCCTCATCTCGAGCTAGGAGGCGGAAACGGGGCTCCCCTGGATGTGTGCGGGACCCCACGTGCTTCCTCTCGCGTGGAGACGGGTATGTCGGGGAACTTCTTGAGTTGCAGCAAGGGTGTGAAGGACCCTTTGGAAGTTCCAGTGGTTAGATGTGATTGGCCTCGAGAAGCCTCAGCGGAAATGGGCCTCATCTCGCCTGGAGGGCAAAACTTCCTGGATTTTCTCGAGTTGCGGCATGTGCTCTCGACTTACGACGGGGACCTCAGGGACCCGCTCTGGTGGCCTCAGGACAGGCCAGTCCTATTGCGAGTTCCTCGGGGGCCTCTCGGGATTCCTCTCCTGTCGATGCCGGGGCCTAAGACCTTGTGTGGAGTCGGGGCCGGAACCTGAGGATTCCTCTCCAGTGCTGACATGGATCTTGGGGTACTTCTGGAGTCTCCCCAGGGGAGTCAGTCCTCGTCTCGAATGCGGGCATGCACTTGCGCTTTCCTCCAGAGCGGTAGCAGCAGTGTCACTCAGTCCGCCGCGTGGATCAAAGATCTATGGTTTTCCCTCGAGTCTTTCCCACGAGGCTTTCCCACGAGGCTTTCCCACAGGGCTGTCCCACGTGCACACGTGGTGGGAGTCGATCCTCGGCTTGAACGTCAAGGCAGTGCAGGGAAAACAGGTTCCTCTGGAATGGACTGACACATCTGGGGGACTCTTGGAATGGTGGCACGACCCTGGAGTTCCTCTCGCCTTTCCTGTGGAGAGCGCCTCCTCTTCAGATGCGACGGGAACGCCGGGAATTCTTTCCCTACGAAACAGGGAAAGGATCCCTCATCTCGAGCTAGGAGGCGGAAACGGGGCTCCCCTGGATTTGTGCGGGACACCACGTGCTTCCTCTCGAGTGCAGACGGGTATGTCGGGGAACTTCTTGAGTTGCAGCAATGGTGTGAAGGACCCTTTGGAAGTTCCAGTGGTTAGATGTGATTGGCCTCGAGAAGCCTCAGCGGAAATGGGCCTCATCTCGCCTGGAGGGCAAAACCTCCTGGATTTTCTCGAGTTGCGGCAGGTGCTCTCGACTTACGACGGGGACCTCAGGGACCCGCTCTGGTGGCCTCAGGAAAGGCCAGTCCCCATGCGAGTTCCTCGGGGGCCTCTCGGGATTCCTCTCCCGTCGATGCCGGGGCCTAAGACCTTGTGTGGAGTCGGGGCCGGAACCTGAGGATTCCTCTCCAGTGCTGACATGGATCTTGGGGTACTTCTGGAGTCTCCCAAGGGGAGTCAGTCCTCGTCTCGAATGCGGGCATGCACTTGCGCTTTCCTCCAGAGCGGTAGCAGCAGTGTCACGCAGTCCGCCGCGTGGATCAAAGGATCTATGGTTTTCCCTCGAGTCTTTCCCCCGAGGCTTTCCCACGAGGGTTTCCCACAGGGCTGTCCCACGTGCACACGTGGTGGGAGTCGATCCTCGGCTTGAACCTCAAGGCAGTGCAGGGAAAACAGGTTCCTCTGGAATGGACTGACACATCTGGGGGACTCTTGGAATGGTGGCACGACCCTGGAGTTCCTCTCGCCTTTCCTGTGGAGAGCGCCTCCTCTTGAGATGCCGCGGGAACGCCGGGAATTCTTTCCCTACGAAACAGGGAAAGGATCCCTCATCTCGAGCTAGGAGGCGGAAACGGGGCTCCCCTGGATGTGTGCGGGACACCACGTGCTTCCTCTCGAGTGGAGACGGGTATGTCGGGGAACTTCTTGAGTTGCAGCAATGGTGTGAAGGACCCTTTGGAAGTTCCAGTGGTTAGATGTGATTGGCCTCGAGAAGCCTCAGCGGAAATGGGCCTCATCTCGCCTGGAGGGCAAAACGTCCTGGATTTTCTCGAGTTGCGGCAGGTGCTCTCGACTTACGACGGGGACCTCAGGGACCCGCTCTGGTGGCCTCAGGAAAGGCCAGTCCCCATGCGAGTTCCTCGGGGGCCTCTCGGGATTCCTCTCCCGTCGATGCCGGGGCCTAAGACCTTGTGTGGAGTCGGGGCCGGAACCTGAGGATTCCTCTCCAGTGCTGACATGGATCTTGGGGTACTTCTGGAGTCTCCCCAGGGGAGTCAGTCCTCGTCTCGAATGCGGGCATGCACTTGCGCTTTCCTCCAGAGCGGTAGCAGCAGTGTCACGCAGTCCGCCGCGTGGATCAAAGGATGTTTGGTTTTCCCTCGAGTCTTTCCCACGAGGCTTTCCCACGAGGCTTTCCCACAGGGCTGTCCCACGTTCACACGTGGTGGGAGTCGATCCTCGGCTTGAACGTCAAGGCAGTGCAGGGAAAACAGGTTCCTCTGGAATGGACTGACACATCTGGGGGACTCTTGGAATGGTGGCATGACCCTGGAGTTCCTCTCGCCTTTCCTGTGGAGAGCGCCTCCTCTTGAGATGCGACGGGAACGCCGGGAATTCTTTCCCTACGAAACAGGGAAAGGATCCCTCATCTCGAGCTAGGATGCGGAAACGGGGCTCCCCTGGATGTGTGCGGGACACCACGTGCTTCCTCTCGAGTGCAGACGGGTATGTCGGGGAACTTCTTGAGTTGCAGCAAGGGTGTGAAGGACCCTTTGGAAGTTCCAGTGGTTAGATGTGATTGGCCTCGAGAAGCCTCAGCGGAAATGGGCCTCATCTCGCCTGGAGGGCAAAACCTCCTGGATTTTCTCGAGTTGCGGTATGTGCTCTCGACTTACGACGGGGACCTCAGGGACCCGCTCTGGTGGCCTCAGGACAGGCCAGTCCTATTGCGAGTTCCTCGGGGGCCTCTCGGGATTCCTCTCCTGTCGATGCCGGGGCCTAAGACCTTGTGTGGAGTCGGGGCCGGAACCTGAGGATTCCTCTCCAGTGCTGACATGGATCTTGGGGTACTTCTGGAGTCTCCCCAGGGGAGTCAGTCCTCGTCTCGAATGCGGGCATGCACTTGCGCTTTCCTCCAGAGCGGTAGCAGCAGTGTCACGCAGTCCGCCGCGTGGATCAAAGGATCTATGGTTTTCCCTCGAGTCTTTCCCCCGAGGCTTTCCCACGAGCCTTTCCCACAGGGCTGTCCCACGTGCACACGTGGTGGGAGTCGATCCTCGGCTTGAACGTCAAGGCAGTGCAGGGAAAACAGGTTCCTCTGGAATGGACTGACACATCTGGGGGACTCTTGGAATGGTGGCACGACCCTGGAGTTCCTCTCGCCTTTCCTGTGGAGAGCGCCTCCTCTTGAGATGCCACGGGAACGCCGGGAATTCTTTCCCTACGAAACAGGGAAAGGATCCCTCATCTCGAGCTAGGAGGCGGAAACGGGGCTCCCCTGGATGTGTGCGGGACACCACGTGCTTCCTCTCGAGTGGAGACGGGTATGTCGGGGAACTTCTTGAGTTGCAGCAATGGTGTGAAGTACCCTTTGGAAGTTCCAGTGGTTAGATGTGATTGGCCTCGAGAAGCCTCAGCGGAAATGGGCCTCATCTCGCCTGGAGGGCAAAACGTCCTGGATTTTCTCGAGTTGCGGCAGGTGCTCTCGACTTACGACGGGGACCTCAGGGACCCGCTCTGGTGGCCTCAGGAAAGGCCAGTCCCCATGCGAGTTCCTCGGGGGCCTCTCGGGATTCCTCTCCCGTCGATGCCGGGGCCTAAGACCTTGTGTGGAGTCGGGGCCGGAACCTGAGGATTCCTCTCCAGTGCTGACATGGATCTTGGGGTACTTCTGGAGTCTCCCCAGGGGAGTCAGTCCTCGTCTCGAATGCGGGCATGCACTTGCGCTTTCCTCCAGAGCGGTAGCAGCAGTGTCACGCAGTCCGCCGCGTGGATCAAAGGATGTTTGGTTTTCCCTCGAGTCTTTCCCACGAGGCTTTCCCACGAGGCTTTCCCACAGGGCTGTCCCACGTTCACACGTGGTGGGAGTCGATCCTCGGCTTGAACGTCAAGGCAGTGCAGGGAAAACAGGTTCCTCTGGAATGGACTGACACATCTGGGGGACTCTTGGAATGGTGGCATGACCCTGGAGTTCCTCTCGCCTTTCCTGTGGAGAGCGCCTCCTCTTGAGATGCGACGGGAACGCCGGGAATTCTTTCCCTACGAAACAGGGAAAGGATCCCTCATCTCGAGCTAGGATGCGGAAACGGGGCTCCCCTGGATGTGTGTGGGACACCACGTGCTTCCTCTCGAGTGCAGACGGGTATGTCGGGGAACTTCTTGAGTTGCAGCAAGGGTGTGAAGGACCCTTTGGAAGTTCCAGTGGTTAGATGTGATTGGCCTCGAGAAGCCTCAGCGGAAATGGGCCTCATCTCGCCTGGAGGGCAAAACCTCCTGGATTTTCTCGAGTTGCGGTATGTGCTCTCGACTTACGACGGGGACCTCAGGGACCCGCTCTGGTGGCCTCAGGACAGGCCAGTCCTATTGCGAGTTCCTCGGGGGCCTCTCGGGATTCCTCTCCTGTCGATGCCGGGGCCTAAGACCTTGTGTGGAGTCGGGGCCGGAACCTGAGGATTCCTCTCCAGTGCTGACATGGATCTTGGGGTACTTCTGGAGTCTCCCCAGGGGAGTCAGTCCTCGTCTCGAATGCGGGCATGCACTTGCGCTTTCCTCCAGAGCGGTAGCAGCAGTGTCACTCAGTCCGCCGCGTGGATCAAAGGATCTATGGTTTTCCCTCGAGTCTTTCCCCCGAGGCTTTCCCACGAGCCTTTCCCACAGGGCTGTCCCACGTGCACACGTGGTGGGAGTCGATCCTCGGCTTGAACGTCAAGGCAGTGCAGGGAAAACAGGTTCCTCTGGAATGGACTGACACATCTGGGGGACTCTTGGAATGGTGGCACGACCCTGGAGTTCCTCTCGCCTTTCCTGTGGAGAGCGCCTCCTCTTGAGATGCCACGGGAACGCCGGGAATTCTTTCCCTACGAAACAGGGAAAGGATCCCTCATCTCGAGCTAGGAGGCGGAAACGGGGCTCCCCTGGATGTGTGCGGGACACCACGTGCTTCCTCTCGAGTGGAGACGGGTATGTCGGGGAACTTCTTGAGTTGCAGCAATGGTGTGAACGACCCTTTGGAAGTTCCAGTGGTTAGATGTGATTGGCCTCGAGAAGCCTCAGCGGAAATTTGCCTCATCTCGCCTGGAGGGCAAAACCTCCTGGATTTTCTCGAGTTGCGGCAGGTGCTCTCGACTTACGACGGGGACCTCAGGGACCCGCTCTGGTGGCCTCAGGAAAGGCCAGTCCCCATGCGAGTTCCTCGGGGGCCTCTCGGGATTCCTCTCCCGTCGATGCCGGGGCCTAAGACCTTGTGTGGAGTCGGGGCCGGAACCTGAGGATTCCTCTCCAGTGCTGACATGGATCTTGGGGTACTTCTGGAGTCTCCCCAGGGGAGTCAGTCCTCGTCTCGAATGCGGGCATGCACTTGCGCTTTCCTCCAGAGTGGTAGCAGCAGTGTCACGCAGTCCGCCGCGTGGATCAAAGGATCTATGGTTTTCCCTCGAGTCTTTCCCACGAGGCTTTCCCACAGGGCTGTCCCAAGTGCACACGTGGTGGGAGTCGATCCTCGGCTTGAACGTCAAGGCAGTGAAGGGAAAACAGGTTCCTCTGGAATGGACTGACACATCTGGGGGACTCTTGGAATGGTGTCACGACCCTGGAGTTCCTCTCGCCTTTCCTGTGGAGAGCGCCTCCTCTTGAGATGCGACGGGAACGCCGGGAATTCTTTCCCTACGAATCAGGGAAAGGATCCCTCATCTCGAGCTAGGAGGCGGAAACGGGGCTCCCCTGGATGTGTGCGGGACGCACGTGCTTCCTCTCGAGTGGAGACGGGTATGTCGGGGAACTTCTTGAGTTGCAGCAAGTGTGTGAAGGACCCTTTGGAAGTTCCAGTGGTTAGACGTGATTAGCCTCGAGAAGCCTCAGCGGAAATGGGCCTCATCTCGCCTGGAGGTCAAAACCTCATGGATTTTCTCGAGTTGCGGCAGGTGCTCTCGACTTACGACAGGGACCTCAGGGACCCGCTCTGGTGGCCTCAGGAAAGGCCAGTCCCCATGCAAGTTCCTCGGGGGCCTCTCGGGATTCCTCTCCCGTCGATGCCGGGGCCTAAGACCTTGTGTGGAGTCGGGGCCGGAACCTGAGGATTCCTCTCCAGTGCTGACATGGATCTTGGGGTACTTCTGGAGTCTCCCCAGGGGAGTCAGTCCTCGTCTCGAATGCGGGCATGCATTGCGCTTTCCTCCAGAGCGGTAGCAGCAGTGTCACGCAGTTCGCCGCGTGGAGCAAAGGATCTATGGTTTTCCCTCGAGTCTTTCCCACGAGGCTTTCCCACGAGGCTTTCCCACAGGGCTGTCCCACGTGCACACGTGGTGGGAGTCGATCCTCGGCTTGAACGTCAAGGCAGTGCAGGGAAAACAGGTTCCTCTGGAATGGACTGACACATCAGGGGGACTCTTGGAATGGTGTCCTGACCCTGGAGTTTCTCTCGCCTTTCCTGTGGAGAGCGCCTCCTCTTGAGATGCGACGGGAACGCCGGGAATTCTTTCCCTACGAAACAGGGAAAGGATCCCTCATCTCGAGCTAGGAGGCGGAAACGGGGCTCCCCTGGATGTGTGCGGGACACCACGTGCTTCCTCTCGAGTGCAGATGGGTATGTCGGGGAACTTCTTGAGTTGCAGCAAGGGTGTGAAGGACCCTTTGGAAGTTCCAGTGGTTAGATGTGATTGGCCTCGAGAAGCCTCAGCGGAAATGGGCCTCATCTCGCCTGGAGGGCAAAACCTCCTGGATTATCTCGAGTTGCGGTAGGTGCTCTCGACTTATGACGGGGACCTCAGGGACCCGCTCTGGTGGCCTCAGGAAAGGCCAGTCCCCATGCGAGTTCCTCGGGGGCCTCTCGGGATTCCTCTCCCGTCGATGCCGGGGCCTAAGACCCTGTGTGGAGTCGGGGCCAGAACCTGAGGATTCCTCCCCAGTGCTTACATGGACCTTGAGGGACTTCTGGAGTCTCCCCAGGGGAGTCAGTCCTCGTCTCGAATGCGGGCATGTATTGCGCTTTCCTCCAGAGCGGTAGCAGCAGTGTCACGCAGTCCGCCGCGTGGATCAAAGGATCTATGGTTTTCCCTCGAGTCTTTCCCACGAGGCTTTCCCACGAGGCTTTCCCACAGGGCTGCGCCACGTGCACACGTGGTGGGAGTCGATCCTCGGCTTGAACGTCAAGGCAGTGCAGGGAAAACAGGTTCCTCTGGAATGGACTGACACATCTGGGGGACTCTTGGAATGGTGGCACGACCCTGGAGTTCCTCTCGCCTTTCCTGTGGAGAGCGCCTCCTCTTGAGATGCGACGGGAACGCCGGGAATTCTTTCCCTACGAAACAGGGAAAGGATCCCTCATCTCGAGGTAGGAGGCGGAAACGGGGCTCCCCTGGATGTGTACGGGAACCCACGTGCTTCCTCTCGAGTGGAGACGGGTATGTCGGGGAACTTCTAGAGTTGCAGCAATGGTGTGAAGGACCCTTTGGAAGTTCCAGTGGTTAGATGTGATTGGCCTCGAGAAGCCTCAGCGGAAATGGGCCTCATCTCGCCTGGAGGGCAAAACCTCCTGGATTTACTCGAGTTGCGGCAGGTGCTCTCGACTTACGACGGGGACCTCAGGGACCCGCTCTGGTGGCCTCAGGAAAGGCCAGTCCCCATGCGAGTTCCTCGGGGGCCTCTCGGGATTCCTCTCCCGTCGATGCCGGGGCCTAAAACCTTGTGTGGAGTCGGGGCCGGAACCTGAGGATTCCTCTCCAGTGCTGACATGGATCTTGGGGTACTTCTGGAGTCTCCCCAGGGGAGTCAGTCCTCGTCTCGAATGCGGGCATGCACTTGTGCTTTCCTCCAGAGCGGTAGCAGCAGTGTCACGCAGTCCGCCGCGTGGATCAAAGGATCTATGGTTTTCCCTCGAGTCTTTCCCACGAGGCTTTCCCACGAGGCTTTCCCACAGGGCTGTCCCACGTGCACACGTGGTGGGAGTCGATCCTCGGCTTGAACGTCAAGGCAGTGCAGGGAAAACAGGTTCCTCTGGAATGGACTGACACATCTGGGGGACTCTTAGAATGGTGGCACGACCCTGGAGTTCCTCTCGCCTTTCCTGTGGAGAGCGCCTCCTCTTGAGATGCGACGGGAACGCCGGGAATTCTTTCCCTACGAAACAGGGAAATGATCCCTCATCTCGAGCTAGGAGGCGGAAACGGGGCTCCCCTGGATGTGTGCGGGACACCACGTGCTTCCTCTCGAGTGGAGACGGGTATGTCGGGGAACTTCTTGAGTTGCAGCAAGGGTGTGAAGGACCCTTTGGAAGTTCCAGTGGTTAGACGTGATTAGCCTCGAGAAGCCTCAGCGGAAATGGGCCTCATCTCGCCTGGAGGGCAAAACCTCCTGGATTTTCTCGAGTTGCGGCAGGTGCTCTCGACTTACGACGGGGACCTAAGGGAAAGGCTCTGGTGGCCTCAGGAAAGGCCAGTCCCCATGCGAGTTCCTCGGGGGCGTCTCGGGATTCCTCTCCCGTCGATGCCGGGGCCTAAGACCTTGTGTGGAGTCGGGGCCGGAACCTGAGGATTCCTCTCCAGTGCTGACATGGATCTTGGGGTACTTCTGGAGTCTCCCCAGGGGAGTCAGTCCTCGTCTCGAATGCGGGCATGCACTTGCGCTTTCCTCCAGAGCGGTAGCAGCAGTGTCACGCACTCCGCCGCGTGGATCAAAGGATGTTTGGTTTTCCCTCGAGTCTTTCCCACGAGGCTTTCCCACGAGGCTTTCCCACAGGGCTGTCCCACGTGCACACGTGGTGGGAGTCGATCCTCGGCTTGAACGTCAAGGCAGTGCAGGGAAAACAGGTTCCTCTGGAATGGACTGACACATCTGGGGGACTCTTGGAATGGTGGCATGACCCTGGAGTTCCTCTCGCCTTTCCTGTGGAGAGCGCCTCCTCTTGAGATGCGACGGGAACGCCGGGAATTCTTTCCCTACGAAACAGGGAAAGGATCCCTCATCTTGAGCTAGGAGGCGGAAACGGGGCTCCCCTGGATGTGTGCGGGACACCACGTGCTTCCTCTCGAGTGCAAACGGGTATGTTGGGGAACTTCTTGAGTTGCAGCAAGGGTGTGAAGGACCTTTTGGAAGTTCCAGTGGTTAGATGTGATTGGCCTCGAGAAGCCTCAGCGGAAATGGGGCTCATCTCGCCAGGAGGGCAAAACCTCCTGGATTTTCTCGAGTTGCGGCAGGTGCTCTCGTCTTACGACGGGGACCACAGGGAACCGCTCTGGTGGCCTCAGGAAAGGCCAGTCCCCATGCGAGTTCCTCGGGGGCGTCTCGGGATTCCTCTCCCGTCGATGCCGGGGCCTAAGACCTTGTGTGGAGTCGGGGCCTGAACCTGAGGATTCCTCTCCAGTGCTGACATGGAACTTGGGGTACTTCTGGAGTCTCCCCAGGGGAGTCAGTCCTCGTCTCGAATGCGGGCATGCACCTAGTCTTTCCTCCAGAGCGGTAGCAGCAGTGTCACGCAGTCCGCCGCGTGGATCAAAGGATCTATGGTTTTCCCTCGAGTCTTTCCCACGAGGCTTTCCCACGAGGCTTTCCCACAGGGCTGTCCCACGTGCACACGTGGTGGGAGTCGATCCTCGGCTTGAACGTCAAGGCAGTGCAGGGAAAACAGGTTCCTCTGGAATGGACTGACACATCTGGGGGACTCTTGGAATGGTGGCACGACCCTGGAGTTCCTCTCGCCTTTCCTGTGGAGAGCGCCTCCTCTTGAGATGTGACGGGAACGCCGGGAATTCTTTCCCTACGAAACAGGGAAAGGATCCCTCATCTCGAGCTAGGAGGTGGAAACGGGGCTACCCTGGATGTGTGCGGGACCCCACGTGCTTCCTCTCGAGTGGAGACGGGTATGTCCGGGAACTTCTTGAGTTGCAGCAAGGGTGTGAAGGACCCATTGGAAGTTCCAGTGGTTAGACGTGATTAGCCTCGAGAAGCCTCAGCGGAAATGGGCCTCATCTCGCCTGGAGGGCAAAACCTCGTGGATTTTCTCGTGTTGCGGCAGGTGCTCTCGACTTACGACGGGGACCTCAGGGACCCGCTCTGGTGGCCTCAGGAAAGGCCCGTCCCCATGCGAGTTCCTCGGGGGCCTCTTGGCATTCCTCTCCCGTTGATGCCGGGGCCTAAGACCTTGTGTGGAGTCGGGGCCGGAACATGAGGATTCCTCTCCAGTGCTGACATGGATCTTGGGGTACTTCTGGAGTCTCCGCAGGGGAGTCAGTCCTCGTCTCGAATGCGGGCATACACTTGCGCTTTCCTCCAGAGCGGTAGCAGCAGTGTCACGCAGTCCGCCGCGTGGATCAAAGGATCTATGGTTTTCCCTCGAGTCTTTCCCACGAGGCTTTCCCACGAGGCTTTCCCACAGGGCTGTCCCACGTGCACACGTGGTGGGAGTCGATCCTCGGCTTGAACGTCAAAGCAGTGCAGGGAAAACAGGTTCCTCTGGAATGGACTGACACATCTGGGGGACTCTTGGAATGGTGGCACGACCCTGGAGTTCCTCTCGCCTTTCCTGTGGAGAGCGCCTCCTCTTGAGTTGCGACGGGAACGTCGGGAATTCTTTCCCTACGAAACAGGGAAAGGATCCCTCATCTCGAGCTAGGAGGCGGAAACGGGGCTCCCCTGGATGTGTGCGGGACCCCACGTGCTTCCTCTCGAGTGGAGACAGGTATGTCGGGGAACTTCTTGACTTGCAGCAAGGGTGTGAAGGACCCTTTGGAAGTTCCAGTGGTTAGACGTGATTAGCCTCGAGAAGCCTCAGCGGAAATGGGCCTCATCTCGCCTGGAGGGCAAAACCTCCTGGATTTTCTCGAGTTGCGGCAGGTGCTCTCGACTTACGATGGGGACCTCAGGGACCCCCTCTGGTGGCCTCAGGAAAGGCCAGTCCCCATGCGAGTTCCTCGGGGGCCTCTTGGCATTCCTCTCCCGTTGATGCCGGGGCCTAAGACCTTGTGTGGAGTCGGGGCCGGAACCTGAGGATTCCTCTCCAGTGCTGACATGGATCTTGGGGTACTTCTGGAGTCTCCCCAGGGAAGTCAGTCCTCGTCTCGAATGCGGGCATGCACTTGCGCTTTCCTCCAGAGCGGTAGCAGCAGTGTCACGCAGTCCGCCGCGTGGATAAAAGGATCTATGGTTTTCCCTCGAGTCTTTCCCACGAGGCTTTCCCACGAGGCTTTCCCACAGGGCTGTCCCACGTGCACACGTGGTGGGAGTGGATCCTCGGCTTGAACGTCAAGGCAGTGCAGGGAAAACAGGTTCCTCTGGAATGGACAGACACATCTGGGGGACTCTTGGAATGGTGGCATGACCCTGGAGTTCCTCTCGCCTTTCCTGTGGAGAGCGCCTCCTCTTGAGATGCGACGGGAACGCCGGGAATTCTTTCCCTACGAAACAGGGAAAGGATCCCTCATCTCGAGCTAGGAGGCGGGAACGGGGCTCCCCTGGATGTGTGCGGGACCCCACGTGCTTCCTCTCGAGTGGAGACGGGTATGTCGGGGAACTTCTTGAGTTGCAGCAAGGGTGTGAAGGACCCTTTGGAAGTTCCAGTGGTTAGACGTGATTAGCCTCGAGAAGCCTCAGCGGAAATGGGCCTCATCTCGCCTGGAGGGCAAAACCTCCTGGATTTTCTCGAGTTGCGGCAGGTGCTCTCGACTTATGACGGGGACCTCAGGGACCCGCTCTCGTGGCCTCAGGAATGGCCAGTCCCCATGCGAGTTCCTCGGGGGCCTCTCGGGATTCCTCTCCCGTCGATGCCGGGGCCTAAGACCTTGTGTGGAGTCGGGGCCGGAACCTGAGGATTCCTCTGCACTGCTGACATGGATTTGAGGTACTTCTGGAGTCTCCCCAGGGGAGTCAGTCCTCGTCTCGAATGCGGGCATGCTCTTGCGCTTTCCTCCAGAGCGGTAGCAGCAGTGTCACGCAGTCCGCCGCGTGGATCAAAGGATCTATGGTTTTCCCTCGAGTCTTTCCCACGAGGCTTTCCCACGAGGCTTTCCCACAGGGCTGTCCCACGTGCACACGTGGTGGGAGTGGATCCTCGGCTTGAACGTCAAGGCAGTGCAGGGAAAACAGGTTCCTCTGGAATGGACAGACACATCTGGGGGACTCTTGGAATGGTGGCACGACCCTGGAGTTCCTCTCGCCTTTCCTGTGGAGAGCGCCTCCTCTTGAGATGCGACGGGAACGCCGGGAATTCTTTCCCTACGAAACAGGGAAAGGATCCCTCATCTCGAGCTAGGAGGCGGAAACGGGGCTCCCCTGGATGTGTGCGGGACCCCACGTGCTTCCTCTCGAGTGGAGACGGGTATGTCGCGGAACTGCTTGAGTTGCATCAAGGGTGTGAAGGACCCTTTGGAAGTTCCAGTGGTTAGACGTGATTAGCCTCGAGAAGCCTCAGCGGAAATGGGCCTCATCTCGCCTGGAGGGCAAAACCTCCTGGATTTTCTCGAGTTGCGGCAGGTGCTCTCGACTTACGATGGGGACCTCAGGGACCCGCTCTGGTGGCCTCAGGAAAGGCCAGTCCCCATGCGAGTTCCTCGGGGGCCTCTCGGGATTCCTCTCCCGTCGATGCCGGGGCCTAAGACCTTGTGTGGAGTCGGGGCCGGAACCTGAGGATTCCTCTCCAGTGCTGACATGGATCTTGGGGTACTTCTGGAGTCTCCCCAGGGGAGTCAGTCCTCGTCTCGAATGCGGGCATGCACTTGCGCTTTCCTCCAGAGCGGTAGCAGCAGTGTCACGCAGTCCGCCGCGTGGATCAAAGGATCTATGGTTTTCCCTCGAGTCTTTCCCACGAGGCTTTCCCACGAGGCTTTCCCACAGGGCTGTCCCACGTGCACACGTGGTGGGAGTGGATCCTCGGCTTGAACGTCAAGGCAGTGCAGGGAAAACAGGTTCCTCTGGAATGGACTGACACATCTGGGGGACTCTTGGAATGGTGGCACGACCCTGGAGTTCCTCTCGCCTTTCCTGTGGAGAGCGCCTCCTCTTGAGATGCTATGGGAACGCCGGGAATTCTTTCCCTACGAAACAGGGAAAGGATCCCTCATCTCGAGCTAGGAGGCGGAAACGGGTCTCCCCTGGATGTGTGCGGGACCCTCGTTCTTCCTCTCGAGTGGAGACGGGTATGTCGGGGAACTTCTTGAGTTGCAGTAAGGGTGTGAAGGACCCTTTGGAACTTCCAGTGGTTAGATGTGATTAGCCTCGAGAAGCCTCAGCGGAAATGGGCCTCATCTCGCCTGGAGGTCAAAACCTCCTGGATTTTCTCGAGTTGCGGTAGGTGCTCTGGACTTACGACGGGGACCTCGGGGACCCGCTCTGGTGGCCTCAGGAAAGGCCAGTCCACATGCGAGTTCCTCGGGGGCCTCTCGGGATTCCTCTCCCGTCGATGCCGGGTCCTAAGACCTTGTGTGGAGTCGGGGCCGGAACCTGAGGATTCCTCTCCAGTGCTGACATGGATCTTGGGGTACTTCTGGAGTCTCCCCAGGGGAGTCAGTCCTCGTCTCGAATGCGGGCATGCACTTGCGCTTTCCTCCAGAGCGGTAGCAGCAGTGTCACGCAGTCCGCCGCGTGGATCAAAGGATCTATGCTTTTCCCTCGAGTCTTTCCCACGAGGCTTTCCCACGAGGCTTTCCCACAGGGCTGTCCCACGTGCACACGTGGTGGGAGTCGATCCTCGGCTTGAACGTCAAGGCAGTGCAGGGAAAACAGGTTCCTCTGGAATGGACTGACACATCTGGGGGACTCTTGGAATGGTGGCACGACCCTGGAGTTCCTCTCGCCTTTCCTGTGGAGAGCGCCTCCTCTTGAGATGCGACGGGAACGCCGGGAATTCTTTCCCTACGAAACAGGGAAAGGATCCCTCATCTCGAGCTAGGAGGCTGAAACGGGGCTCCCCTGGATGTGTGCGGGACCCCACGTGCTTCCTCTCGAGTGGAGACAGGTATGTCGGGGAACTTCTTGAGTTGCAGCAAGGGTGTGAATGACCCTTTGGAAGTTCCAGCGGTTAGATGTGATTAGCCTCGAGAAGCCTCAGCGGAAATGTGCCTCATCTCGCCTGGAGGGCAAAACCTCCTGGATTTTCTCGAGTTGCGGCAGGTGCTCTCGACTTACGATGGGGACCTCAGGGACCCCCTCTGGTGGCCTCAGGAAAGGCCAGTCCCCATGCGAGTTCCTCGGGGGCCTCTTGGCATTCCTCTCCCGTTGATGCCGGGGCCTAAGACCTTGTGTGGAGTCGGGGCCGGAACCTGAGGATTCCTCTCCAGTGCTGACATGGATCTTGGGGTACTTCTGGAGTCTCCCCAGGGGAGTCAGTCCTCGTCTCGAATGCGGGCATGCACTTGCGCTTTCCTCCAGAGCGGTAGCAGCAGTGTCACGCAGTCCGCCGCGTGGATAAAAGGATCTATGGTTTTCCCTCGAGTCTTTCCCACGAGGCTTTCCCACGAGGCTTTCCCACAGGGCTGTCCCACGTGCACACGTGGTGGGAGTGGATCCTCGGCTTGAACGTCAAGGCAGTGCAGGGAAAACAGGTTCCTCTGGAATGGACTGACACATCTGGGGGACTCTTGGAATGGTGGCATGACCCTGGAGTTCCTCTCGCCTTTCCTGTGGAGAGCGCCTCCTCTTGAGATGCGACGGGAACGCCGGGAATTCTTTCCCTACGAAACAGGGAAAGGATCCCTAATCTCGAGCTAGGAGGCGGAAACGGGGCTCCCCTGGATGTGTGCGGGACCCCACGTGCTTCCTCTCGAGTGGAGACGGGTATGTCGGGGAACTTCTTGAGTTGCAGCAAGGGTGTGAAGGACCCTTTGGAAGTTCCAGTGGTTAGACGTGATTAGCCTCGAGAAGCCTCAGCGGAAATGGGCCTCATCTCGCCTGGAGGGCAAAACCTCCTGGATTTTCTCGAGTTGCGGCAGGTGCTCTCGACTTATGACGGGGACCTCAGGGACCCGCTCTGGTGGCCTCAGGAATGGCCAGTCCCCATGCGAGTTCCTCGGGGGCCTCTCGGGATTCCTCTCCCGTCGATGCCGGGGCCTAAGACCTTGTGTGGAGTCGGGGCCGGAACCTGAGGATTCCTCTGCACTGCTGACATGGATTTGAGGTACTTCTGGAGTCTCCCCAGGGGAGTCAGTCCTCGTCTCGAATGCGGGCATGCTCTTGCGCTTTCCTCCAGAGCGGTAGCAGCAGTGTCACGCAGTCAGTCGCGTGGATCAAAGGATCTATGGTTTTCCCTCGAGTCTTTCCCACGAGGCTTTCCCACGAGGCTTTCACACAGGGCTGTCCCACGTGCACACGTGGTGGGAGTGGATCCTCGGCTTGAACGTCAAGGCAGTGCAGGGAAAACAGGTTCCTCTGGAATGGACAGACACATCTGGGGGACTCTTGGAATGGTGGCACGACCCTGGAGTTCCTCTCGCCTTTCCTGTGGAGAGCGCCTCCTCTTGAGATGCGACGGGAACGCCGGGAATTCTTTCCCTACGAAACAGGGAAAGGATCCCTCATCTCGAGCTAGGAGGCGGAAACGGGGCTCCCCTGGATGTGTGCGGGACCCCACGTGCTTCCTCTCGAGTGGAGACGGGTATGTCGCGGAACTGCTTGAGTTGCATCAAGGGTGTGAAGGACCCTTTGGAAGTTCCATTGTTTAGACGTGATTAGCCTCGAGAAGCCTCAGCGGAAATGGGCCTCATCTCGCCTGGAGGGCAAAACCTCCTGGATTTTCTCGAGTTGCGGCAGGTGCTCTCGACTTACGACGGGGACCTCAGGGACCCGCTCTGGTGGCCTCAGGAAAGGCCAGTCCCCATGCGAGTTCCTCGGGGGCCTCTCGGGATTCCTCTCCCGTCGATGCCGGGGCCTAAGACCTTGTGTGGAGTCGGGGCCGGAACCTGAGGATTCCTCTCCAGTGCTGACATGGATCTTGGGGTACTTCTGGAGTCTCCCCAGGGGAGTCAGTCCTCGTCTCGAATGCGGGCATGCACTTGCGCTTTCCTCCAGAGCGGTAGCAACAGTGTCACGCAGTCCGCCGCGTGGATCAAAGGATCTATGGTTTTCCCTCGAGTCTTTCCCACGAGGCTTTCCACGAGGCTTTCCCACAGGGCTGTCCCACGTGCACACGTGGTGGGAGTGGATCCTCGGCTTGAACGTCAAGGCAGTGCAGGGAAAACAGGTTCCTCTGGAATGGACTGACACATCTGGGGGACTCTTGGAATGGTGGCACGACCCTGGAGTTCCTCTCGCCTTTCCTGTGGAGAGCGCCTCCTCTTGAGATGCTATGGGAACGCCGGGAATTCTTTCCCTACGAAACAGGGAAAGGATCCCCCATCTCGAGCTAGGAGGCGGAAACGGGTCTCCCCTGGATGTGTGCGGGACCCTCGTGCTTCCTCTCGAGTGGAGACGGGTATGTCGGGGAACTTCTTGAGTTGCAGTAAGGGTGTGAAGGACCCTTTGGAACTTCCAGTGGTTAGATGTGATTAGCCTCGAGAAGCCTCAGCGGAAATGGGCCTCATCTCGCCTGGAGGTCAAAACCTCCTGGATTTTCTCGAGTTGCGGTAGGTGCTCTGGACTTACGACGGGGACCTCGGGGACCCGCTCTGGTGGCCTCAGGAAATGCCAGTCCACATGCGAGTTCCTCGGGGGCCTTTCGGGATTCCTCTCCCGTCGATGCCGGGTCCTAAGACCTTGTGTGGAGTCGGGGCCGGAACCTGAGGATTCCTCTCCAGTGCTGACATGGATCTTGGGGTACTTCTGGAGTCTCCCCAGGGGAGTCAGTCCTCGTCTCGAATGCGGGCATGCACTTGCGCTTTCCTCCAGAGCGGTAGCAGCAGTGTCACGCAGTCCGCCGCGTGGATCAAAGGATCTATGGTTTTCCCTCGAGTCTTTCCCACGAGGCTTTCCCACGAGGCTTTCCCACAGGGCTGTCCCACGTGCACACGTGGTGGGAGTCGATCCTCGGCTTGAACGTCAAGGCAGTGCAGGGAAAACAGGTTCCTCTGGAATGGACTGACACATCTGGGGGACTCTTGGAATGGTGGCACGACCCTGGAGTTCCTCTCGCCTTTCCTGTGGAGAGCGCCTCCTCTTGAGATGCGACGGGAACGCCGGGAATTCTTTCCCTACGAAACAGGGAAAGGATCCCTCATCTCGAGCTAGGAGGCGGAAACGGGGCTCCCCTGGATGTGTGCGGGACCCCACGTGCTTCCTCTCGAGTGGAGACGGGTATGTCGGGGAACTTCTTGAGTTGCAGCAAGGGTGTGAAGGACCCTTTGGAACTTCCAGTGGTTAGATGTGATTGGCCTCGAGAAGCCTCAGAGGAAATGGGCCTCATCTCGCCTGGAGGGCAAAACCTCCTGGATTTTCTCGAGTTGCGGCATGTGCTCTCGACTTACGACGGGGACCTCGGGGACCCGCTCTGGTGGCCTCAGGAAAGGCCAGTCCCCATGCGAGTTCCTCGGGGGCCGCTCGGGATTCCTCTCCCATCGATGCCGGGGCCTAAGACCTTGTGTGGAGTCGGGGCCGGAACCTGAGGATTCCTCTCCAGTGCTGACATGGATCTTGGGGTACTTCTGGAGTCTCCCCAGGGGAGTCAGTCCTCGTCTCGAATGCGGGCATGCACTTGCGCTTTCCTCCAGAGCGGTAGCAGCAGTGTCACGCAGTCCGCCGCGTGGATCAAAGGATCTATGGTTTTCCCTCGAGCTTTCCCACGAGGCTTTCCCACGAGGCTTTCCCACAGGGCTGTCCCACGTGCACACGTGGTGGGAGTCGATCCTCGGCTTGAACGTCAAGGCAGTGCAGGGAAAACAGATTCCTCTGGAATGGACTGACACATCTGGGGGACTCTTGGAATGGTGCCACGACCCTGGAGTTCCTCTAGCCTTTCCTGTGGAGAGCGCCACCTCTTGAGATGCGACGGGAACGACGGGAATTCTTTCCCTACGAAACAGGGAAAGGATCCCTCATCTCGAGCTAGGAGGCGGAAACGGGGCTCCCCTGGATGTGTGCGGGACCCCACGTGCTTCCTCTCGAGTGGAGACGGGTATGTCGCGGAACTGCTTGAGTTGCAGCAAGGGTGTAAGGACCCTTTGGAAGTTCCAGTGGTTAGATGTGATTAGCCTCGACAAGCCTCAGCGGAAATGGGCCTCATCTCTCCTGGAGGGCAAAACCTCCTGGATTTTCTCGAGTTGCGGCAGGTGCTCTCGACTTACGATGGGGACCTCAGGGACCCGCCCTGGTGGCCTCAGGAAAGGCCAGTCCCCATGCGAGTTCCTCGGGGGCCTCTCGGCATTCTTCTCCCGTCGATGCCGGGGCCTAAGACCTTGTGTGGAGTCGGGGCTGGAACCTGAGGATTCCTCTCTAGTGCTGACATGGATCTTGGGGTACTTCTGGAGTCTCCCAGGGGAGTCAGTCCTCGTCTCGAATGCGGGCATGCACTTGCGCTTTCCTCCAGAGCGGTAGCAGCAGTGTCACGCAGTCCGCCACGTGGATCAAAGGATCTATGGTTTTCCCTCGAGTCTTTCCCACGAGGCTTTCCCACGAGGCTTTCCCACAGGGCTGTCCCACGTGCACACGTGGTGGGAGTCGATCCTCGGCTTGAACGTCAAGGCAGTGCAGGGAAAACAGGTTCCTCTGGAATGGACTGACACATCTGGGGGACTCTTGGAATGGTGGCACGACCCTGGAGTTCCTCTTGCCTTTCCTGTGGAGAGCGGCTCCTCTTGAGATGCAACGGGAACGCCGGGAATTCTTTCCCTACGAAACAGGGAAAGGATCCCTCATCTCGAGCTAGGAGGCGGAAACGGGTCTCCCCTGGATGTGTGCGGGACCCTCGTGCTTCCTCTCGAGTGGAGACGGGTATGTCGGGGAACTTCTTGAGTTGCAGTAAGGGTGTGAAGGACCCTTTGGAAGTTCCAGTGGTTAGATGTGATTAGCCTCGAGAAGCCTCAGCGGAAATGGGCCTCATCTCGCCTGGAGGTCAAAACCTCCTGGATTTTCTCGAGTTGGGGTAGGTGCTCTGGACTTACGAAGGGGACCTCGGGGACCCGCTCTGGTGGCCTCAGGAAAGGCCAGTCCACATGCGAGTTCCTCGGGGGCCTCTCGGGATTCCTCTCCCGTCGATGCCGGGGCCTAAGACCTTGTGTGGAGTCGGGGCCGGAACCTGAGGATTCCTCTGCACTGCTGACATGGATTTGAGGTACTTCTGGAGTCTCCCCAGGGGAGTCAGTCCTCGTCTCGAATGCGGGCATGCTCTTGCGCTTTCCTCCAGAGCGGTAGCAGCAGTGTCACGCAGTCAGTCGCGTGGATCAAAGGATCTATGGTTTTCCCTCGAGTCTTTCCCACGAGGCTTTCCCACGAGGCTTTCACACAGGGCTGTCCCACGTGCACACGTGGTGGGAGTGGATCCTCGGCTTGAACGTCAAGGCAGTGCAGGGAAAACAGGTTCCTCTGGAATGGACAGACACATCTGGGGGACTCTTGGAATGGTGGCACGACCCTGGAGTTCCTCTCGCCTTTCCTGTGGAGAGCGCCTCCTCTTGAGATGCGACGGGAACGCCGGGAATTCTTTCCCTACGAAACAGGGAAAGGATCCCTCATCTCGAGCTAGGAGGCGGAAACGGGGCTCCCCTGGATGTGTGCGGGACCCCACGTGCTTCCTCTCGAGTGGAGACGGGTATGTCGCGGAACTGCTTGAGTTGCATCAAGGGTGTGAAGGACCCTTTGGAAGTTCCATTGTTTAGACGTGATTAGCCTCGAGAAGCCTCAGCGGAAATGGGCCTCATCTCGCCTGGAGGGCAAAACCTCCTGGATTTTCTCGAGTTGCGGCAGGTGCTCTCGACTTACGACGGGGACCTCAGGGACCCGCTCTGGTGGCCTCAGGAAAGGCCAGTCCCCATGCGAGTTCCTCGGGGGCCTCTCGGGATTCCTCTCCCGTCGATGCCGGGGCCTAAGACCTTGTGTGGAGTCGGGGCCGGAACCTGAGGATTCCTCTCCAGTGCTGACATGGATCTTGGGGTACTTCTGGAGTCTCCCCAGGGGAGTCAGTCCTCGTCTCGAATGCGGGCATGCACTTGCGCTTTCCTCCAGAGCGGTAGCAACAGTGTCACGCAGTCCGCCGCGTGGATCAAAGGATCTATGGTTTTCCCTCGAGTCTTTCCCACGAGGCTTTCCACGAGGCTTTCCCACAGGGCTGTCCCACGTGCACACGTGGTGGGAGTGGATCCTCGGCTTGAACGTCAAGGCAGTGCAGGGAAAACAGGTTCCTCTGGAATGGACTGACACATCTGGGGGACTCTTGGAATGGTGGCACGACCCTGGAGTTCCTCTCGCCTTTCCTGTGGAGAGCGCCTCCTCTTGAGATGCTATGGGAACGCCGGGAATTCTTTCCCTACGAAACAGGGAAAGGATCCCTCATCTCGAGCTAGGAGGCGGAAACGGGTCTCCCCTGGATGTGTGCGGGACCCTCGTGCTTCCTCTCGAGTGGAGACGGGTATGTCGGGGAACTTCTTGAGTTGCAGTAAGGGTGTGAAGGACCCTTTGGAACTTCCAGTGGTTAGATGTGATTAGCCTCGAGAAGCCTCAGCGGAAATGGGCCTCATCTCGCCTGGAGGTCAAAACCTCCTGGATTTTCTCGAGTTGCGGTAGGTGCTCTGGACTTACGACGGGGACCTCGGGGACCCGCTCTGGTGGCCTCAGGAAATGCCAGTCCACATGCGAGTTCCTCGGGGGCCTTTCGGGATTCCTCTCCCGTCGATGCCGGGTCCTAAGACCTTGTGTGGAGTCGGGGCCGGAACCTGAGGATTCCTCTCCAGTGCTGACATGGATCTTGGGGTACTTCTGGAGTCTCCCCAGGGGAGTCAGTCCTCGTCTCGAATGCGGGCATGCACTTGCGCTTTCCTCCAGAGCGGTAGCAGCAGTGTCACGCAGTCCGCCGCGTGGATCAAAGGATCTATGGTTTTCCCTCGAGTCTTTCCCACGAGGCTTTCCCACGAGGCTTTCCCACAGGGCTGTCCCACGTGCACACGTGGTGGGAGTCGATCCTCGGCTTGAACGTCAAGGCAGTGCAGGGAAAACAGGTTCCTCTGGAATGGACTGACACATCTGGGGGACTCTTGGAATGGTGGCACGACCCTGGAGTTCCTCTCGCCTTTCCTGTGGAGAGCGCCTCCTCTTGAGATGCGACGGGAACGCCGGGAATTCTTTCCCTACGAAACAGGGAAAGGATCCCTCATCTCGAGCTAGGAGGCGGAAACGGGGCTCCCCTGGATGTGTGCGGGACCCCACGTGCTTCCTCTCGAGTGGAGACGGGTATGTCGGGGAACTTCTTGAGTTGCAGCAAGGGTGTGAAGGACCCTTTGGAACTTCCAGTGGTTAGATGTGATTGGCCTCGAGAAGCCTCAGAGGAAATGGGCCTCATCTCGCCTGGAGGGCAAAACCTCCTGGATTTTCTCGAGTTGCGGCATGTGCTCTCGACTTACGACGGGGACCTCGGGGACCCGCTCTGGTGGCCTCAGGAAAGGCCAGTCCCCATGCGAGTTCCTCGGGGGCCGCTCGGGATTCCTCTCCCATCGATGCCGGGGCCTAAGACCTTGTGTGGAGTCGGGGCCGGAACCTGAGGATTCCTCTCCAGTGCTGACATGGATCTTGGGGTACTTCTGGAGTCTCCCCAGGGGAGTCAGTCCTCGTCTCGAATGCGGGCATGCACTTGCGCTTTCCTCCAGAGCGGTAGCAGCAGTGTCACGCAGTCCGCCGCGTGGATCAAAGGATCTATGGTTTTCCCTCGAGCTTTCCCACGAGGCTTTCCCACGAGGCTTTCCCACAGGGCTGTCCCACGTGCACACGTGGTGGGAGTCGATCCTCGGCTTGAACGTCAAGGCAGTGCAGGGAAAACAGATTCCTCTGGAATGGACTGACACATCTGGGGGACTCTTGGAATGGTGCCACGACCCTGGAGTTCCTCTAGCCTTTCCTGTGGAGAGCGCCACCTCTTGAGATGCGACGGGAACGACGGGAATTCTTTCCCTACGAAACAGGGAAAGGATCCCTCATCTCGAGCTAGGAGGCGGAAACGGGGCTCCCCTGGATGTGTGCGGGACCCCACGTGCTTCCTCTCGAGTGGAGACGGGTATGTCGCGGAACTGCTTGAGTTGCAGCAAGGGTGTAAGGACCCTTTGGAAGTTCCAGTGGTTAGATGTGATTAGCCTCGACAAGCCTCAGCGGAAATGGGCCTCATCTCTCCTGGAGGGCAAAACCTCCTGGATTTTCTCGAGTTGCGGCAGGTGCTCTCGACTTACGATGGGGACCTCAGGGACCCGCCCTGGTGGCCTCAGGAAAGGCCAGTCCCCATGCGAGTTCCTCGGGGGCCTCTCGGCATTCTTCTCCCGTCGATGCCGGGGCCTAAGACCTTGTGTGGAGTCGGGGCTGGAACCTGAGGATTCCTCTCTAGTGCTGACATGGATCTTGGGGTACTTCTGGAGTCTCCCAGGGGAGTCAGTCCTCGTCTCGAATGCGGGCATGCACTTGCGCTTTCCTCCAGAGCGGTAGCAGCAGTGTCACGCAGTCCGCCACGTGGATCAAAGGATCTATGGTTTTCCCTCGAGTCTTTCCCACGAGGCTTTCCCACGACGCTTTCCCACAGGGCTGTCCCACGTGCACACGTGGTGGGAGTCGATCCTCGGCTTGAACGTCAAGGCAGTGCAGGGAAAACAGGTTCCTCTGGAATGGACTGACACATCTGGGGGACTCTTGGAATGGTGGCACGACCCTGGAGTTCCTCTTGCCTTTCCTGTGGAGAGCGGCTCCTCTTGAGATGCAACGGGAACGCCGGGAATTCTTTCCCTACGAAACAGGGAAAGGATCCCTCATCTCGAGCTAGGAGGCGGAAACGGGTCTCCCCTGGATGTGTGCGGGACCCTCGTGCTTCCTCTCGAGTGGAGACGGGTATGTCGGGGAACTTCTTGAGTTGCAGTAAGGGTGTGAAGGACCCTTTGGAAGTTCCAGTGGTTAGATGTGATTAGCCTCGAGAAGCCTCAGCGGAAATGGGCCTCATCTCGCCTGGAGGTCAAAACCTCCTGGATTTTCTCGAGTTGGGGTAGGTGCTCTGGACTTACGAAGGGGACCTCGGGGACCCGCTCTGGTGGCCTCAGGAAAGGCCAGTCCACATGCGAGTTCCTCGGGGGCCTCTCGGGATTCCTCTCCCGTCGATACCGGGTCCTAAGACCTTGTGTGGAGTTGGGGCCGGAACCTGAGGATTCCTCTCCAGTGCTGACATGGATCTTGGGGTACTTCTGGAGTCTCCCCAGGGGAGTCAGTCCTCGTCTCGAATGCGGGCATGCACTTGCGCTTTCCTCCAGAGCGGTAGCAGCAGTGTCACGCAGTCCGCCGCGTGGATCACAGGATCTATGGTTTTCCCTCGAGTCTTTCCCACGAGGCTTTCCCACGAGGCTTTCCCACAGGGCTGTCCCACGTGCACACGTGGTGGGAGTCGATCCTCGGCTTGAACGTCAAGGCAGTGCAGGGAAAACAGGTTCCTCTGGAATGGACTGACACATCTGGGGGATTCTTGGAATGGTGGCACGACCCTGGAGTTCCTCTCGCCTTTCCTGTGGAGAGCGCCTCCTCTTGAGATGCGACGGGAACGCCGGGAATTCTTTCCCTACGAAACAGGGAAAGAATCCCTCATCTCGAGCTAGGAGGCGGAAACGGGGCTCCCCTGGATGTGTGCGGGACACCACGTGCTTCCTCTCGAGTGGAGATGGGTATGTCGGGGAACTTCTTGAGTTGCAGCAAGGGTGTGAAGGACCCTTTGGAAGTTCCAGTGGTTAGACGTGATTGTCCTCGAGAAGCCTCAGCGGAAATGGGCCTCATCTCGCCTGGAGGGCAAAACCTCCTGGATTTTCTCGAGTTGCGGCAGGTGCTCTCGACTTACGACGGGGACCTCAGGGACCCGCTCTGGTGGCCTCAGGAAAGGCCAGTCCCCATGCCAGTTCCTCGGGGGCCTCTCGGGATTCCTCTCCCGTCGATGCCGGGGCCTAAGACCTTGTGTGGAGTCGGGGCCGGAACCTGAGGATTCCTCTCCAGTGCTGACATGGATCTTGGGGTACTTCTGGAGTCTCCCCAGGGGAGTCAGTCCTCGTCTCGAATGCGGGCATGCACTTGCGCTTTCCTCCAGAGCGGTAGCAGCAGTGTCACGCAGTCCGCCGCGTGGATCAAAGGATCTATGGTTTTCCCTCGAGTCTTTCCCACGAGGCTTTCCCACGAGGCTTTCCCACAGGGCTGTCCCACGTGCACACGTGGTGGGAGTCGATCCTCGGCTTGAACGTCAAGGCAGTGCAGGGAAAACAGGTTCCTCTGGAATGGACTGACACATCTGGGGGACTCTTGGAATGGTGGCACGACCCTGGAGTTCCTCTCGCCTTTCCTGTGGAGAGCGCCTCCTCTTGAGATGCGACGGGAACGCCGGGAATTCTTTCCCTACGAAACAGGGAAAGGATCCCTCATCCTGAGCTAGGAGGCGGAAACGCGTCTCCCCTGGATGTGTGCGGGACCCACGTGCTTCCTCTCGAGTGGAGACGGGTATGTCGGGGAACTTCTAGAGTTGCAGCAAGGGTGTGAAGGACCCTTTGGAAGTTCCAGTGGTTAGACGTGATTAGCCTCGAGAAGCCTCAGCGGAAATGGGCCTCATCTCGCCTGGAGGGCAAAACCTCCTGGATTTTCTCGAGTTGCGGCAGGTGCTCTCGACTTACGACGGGGACCTCAGGGACCCGCTCTGGTCGCCTCAGGAAAGGCCAGTCCCCATGCGAGTTCCTCGGGGGCCTCTCGGGATTCCTCTCCCGTCGATGCCGGGGCCTAAGACCTTGTGTGGAGTCGGGGCCGGAACCTGAGGATTCCTCTCCAGTGCTGACATGGATCTTGGGGTACTTCTGGAGTCTCCCCAGGGGAGTCAGTCCTCGTCTCGAATGCGGGCATGCACTTGCGCTTTCCTCCAGAGCGGTAGCAGCAGTGTCACGCAGTCCGCCGCGTGGATCAAAGGATCTATGGTTTTCCCTCGAGTCTTTCCCACGAGGCTTTCCCACGAGGCTTTCCCACAGGGCTGTCCCACGTGCACACGTGGTGGGAGTCGATCCTCGGCTTGAACGTCAAGGCAGTGCAGGGAAAACAGGTTCCTCTGGAATGGACTGACACATCTGGGGGACTCTTGGAATGGTGGCACGACCCTGGAGTTCCTCTCGCCTTTCCTGTGGAGAGCGCCTCCTCTTGAGATGCGACGGGAACGCCGGGAATTCTTTCCCTACGAAACATTGAAAGGATCCCTCATCTAGAGCTAGGAGGCGGAAACGCGTCTCCCCTGGATGTGTGCGGGACCCACGTGCTTCCTCTCGAGTGGAGACGGGTATGTCGGGGAACTTCTAGAGTTGCAGCAAGGGTGTGAAGGACCCTTTGGAAGTTCCAGTGGTTAGACGTGATTGTCCTCGAGAAGCCTCAGCGGAAATGGGCCTCATCTCGCCTGGAGGGCAAAACCTCCTGGATTTTCTCGAGTTGCGGCAGGTGCTCTCGACTTACGACGGGGACCTCAGGGACCCGCTCTGGTGGCCTCAGGAAAGGCCAGTCCCCATGCGAGTTCCTCGGGGGCCTCTCGGGATTCCTTTCCCGTCGATGCCGGGGCCTAAGACCTTGTGTGGAGTCGGGGCCGGAACCTGAGGATTCCTCTCCAGTGCTGACATGGATCTTGGGGTACTTCTGGAGTCTCCCCAGGGGAGTCAGTCCTCGTCTCGAATGCGGGCATGCACTTGCGCTTTCCTCCAGAGCGGTAGCAGCAGTGTCACGCAGTCCGCCGCGTGGATCAAAGGATCTATGGTTTTCCCTCGAGTCTTTCCCACGAGGCTTTCCCACGAGGCTTTCCCACAGGGCTGTCCCACGTGCACACGTGGTGGGAGTCGATCCTCGGCTTGAACGTCAAGGCAGTGCAGGGAAAACAGGTTCCTCTGGAATGGACTGACACATCTGGGGGACTCTTGGAATGGTGGCACGACCCTGGAGTTCCTCTCGCCTTTCCTGTGGAGAGCGCCTCCTCTTGAGATGCGACGGGAACGCCGGGAATTCTTTCCCTACGAAACAGGGAAAGGATCCGTCATCTCGAGCTAGGAGGCGGAAACGCGTCTCCCCTGGATGTGTGCGGGACCCACGTGCTTCCTCTCGAGTGGAGACGGGTATGTCGGGGAACTTCTAGAGTTGCAGCAAGGGTGTGAAGGACCCTTTGGAAGTTCCAGTGGTTAGACGTGATTAGCCTCGAGAAGCCTCAGCGGAAATGGGCCTCATCTCGCCTGGAGGGCAAAACCTCCTGGATTTTCTCGAGTTGCGGCAGGTGCTCTCGACTTACGACGGGGACCTCAGGGACCCGCTCTGGTCGCCTCAGGAAAGGCCAGTCCCCATGCGAGTTCCTCGGGGGCCTCTCGGGATTCCTCTCCCGTCGATGCCGGGGCCTAAGACCTTGTGTGGAGTCGGGGCCGGAACCTGAGGATTCCTCTCCAGTGCTGACATGGATCTTGGGGTACTTCTGGAGTCTCCCCAGGGGAGTCAGTCCTCGTCTCGAATGCGGGCATGCACTTGCGCTTTCCTCCAGAGCGGTAGCAGCAGTGTCACGCAGTCCGCTGCGTGGATCAAAGGATCTATGGTTTTCCCTCGAGCTTTCCCACGAGGCTTTCCCACGAGGCTTTCCCACAGGGCTGTCCCACGTGCACACGTGGTGGGAGTCGATCCTCGGCTTGAACGTCAAGGAAGTGCAGGGAAAACAGATTCCTCTGGAATGGACTGACACATCTGGGGGACTCTTGGAATGGTGCCACGACCCTGGAGTTCCTCTAGCCTTTCCTGTGGAGAGCGCCACCTCTTGAGATGCGACGGGAACGACGGGAATTCTTTCCCTACGAAACAGGGAAAGGATCCCTCATCTCGAGCTAGGAGGCGGAAACGGGGCTCCCCTGGATGTGTGCGGGACCCCACGTGCTTCCTCTCGAGTGGAGACGGGTATGTCGCGGAACTGCTTGAGTTGCAGCAAGGGTGTAAGGACCCTTTGGAAGTTCCAGTGGTTAGATGTGATTAGCCTCGACAAGCCTCAGCGGAAATGGGCCTCATCTCTCCTGGAGGGCAAAACCTCCTGGATTTTCTCGAGTTGCGGCAGGTGCTCTCGACTTACGATGGGGACCTCAGGGACCCGCCCTGGTGGCCTCAGGAAAGGCCAGTCCCCATGCGAGTTCCTCGGGGGCCTCTCGGCATTCTTCTCCCGTCGATGCCGGGGCCTAAGACCTTGTGTGGAGTCGGGGCCGGAACCTGAGGATTCCTCTCTAGTGCTGACATGGATCTTGGGGTACTTCTGGAGTCTCCCAGGGGAGTCAGTCCTCGTCTCGAATGCGGGCATGCACTTGCGCTTTCCTCCAGAGCGGTAGCAGCAGTGTCACGCAGTCCGCCACGTGGATCAAAGGATCTATGGTTTTCCCTCGAGTCTTTCCCACGAGGCTTTCCCACGAGGCTTTCCCACAGGGCTGTCCCACGTGCACACGTGGTGGGAGTCGATCCTCGGCTTGAACGTCAAGGCAGTGCAGGGAAAACAGGTTCCTCTGGAATGGACTGACACATCTGGGGGACTCTTGGAATGGTGGCACGACCCTGGAGTTCCTCTTGCCTTTCCTGTGGAGAGCGGCTCCTCTTGAGATGCAACGGGAACGCCGGGAATTCTTTCCCTACGAAACAGGGATAGGATCCCTCATCTCGAGCTAGGAGGCGGAAACGGGTCTCCCCTGGATGTGTGCGGGACCCTCGTGCTTCCTCTCGAGTGGAGACGGGTATGTCGGGGAACTTCTTGAGTTGCAGTAAGGGTGTGAAGGACCCTTTGGAAGTTCCAGTGGTTAGATGTGATTAGCCTCGAGAAGCCTCAGCGGAAATGGGCCTCATCTCGCCTGGAGGTCAAAACTTCCTGGATTTTCTCGAGTTGGGGTAGGTGCTCTGGACTTACGAAGGGGACTTCGGGGACCCGCTCTGGTGGCCTCAGGAAAGGCCAGTCCACATGCGAGTTCCTCGGGGGCCTCTCGGGATTCCTCTCCCGTCGATACCGGGTCCTAAGACCTTGTGTGGAGTCGGGGCCGGAACCTGAGGATTCCTCTCCAGTGCTGACATGGATCTTGGGGTACTTCTGGAGTCTCCCCAGGGGAGTCAGTCCTCGTCTCGAATGCGGGCATGCACTTGCGCTTTCCTCCAGAGCGGTAGCAGCAGTGTCACGCAGTCCGCCGCGTGGATCACAGGATCTATGGTTTTCCCTCGAGTCTTTCCCACGAGGCTTTCCCACGAGGCTTTCCCACAGGGCTGTCCCACGTGCACACGTGGTGGGAGTCGATCCTCGGCTTGAACGTCAAGGCAGTGCAGGGAAAACAGGTTCCTCTGGAATGGACTGACACATCTGGGGGATTCTTGGAATGGTGGCACGACCCTGGAGTTCCTCTCGCCTTTCCTGTGGAGAGCGCCTCCTCTTGAGATGCGACGGGAACGCCGGGAATTCTTTCCCTACGAAACAGGGAAAGGATCCCTCATCTCGAGCTAGGAGGCGGAAACGGGGCTCCCCTGGATGTGTGCGGGACACCACGTGCTTCCTCTCGAGTGGAGATGGGTATGTCGGGGAACTTCTTGAGTTGCAGCAAGGGTGTGAAGGACCCTTTGGAAGTTCCAGTGGTTAGATGTGATTGTCCTCGAGAAGCCTCAGCGGAAATGGGCCTCATCTCGCCTGGAGGGCAAAACCTCCTGGATTTTCTCGAGTTGCGGCAGGTGCTCTCGACTTACGACGGGGACCTCAGGGACCCGCTCTGGTCGCCTCAGGAAAGGCCAGTCCCCATGCGAGTTCCTCGGGGGCCTCTCGGGATTCCTCTCCCGTCGATGCCGGGGCCTAAGACCTTGTGTGGAGTCGGGGCCGGAACCTGAGGATTCCTCTCCAGTGCTGACATGGATCTTGGGGTACTTCTGGAGTCTCCCCAGGGGAGTCAGTCCTCGTCTCGAATGCGGGCATGCACTTGCGCTTTCCTCCAGAGCGGTAGCAGCAGTGTCACGCAGTCCGCCGCGTGGATCAAAGGATCTATGGTTTTCCCTCGAGTCTTTCCCACGAGGCTTTCCCACGAGGCTTTCCCACAGGGCTGTCCCACGTGCACACGTGGTGGGAGTCGATCCTCGGCTTGAACGTCAAGGCAGTGCAGGGAAAACAGGTTCCTCTGGAATTGACTGACACATCTGGGGGACTCTTGGAATGGTGGCACGACCCTGGAGTTCCTCTCGCCTTTCCTGTGGAGAGCGCCTCCTCTTGAGATGCGACGGGAACGCCGGGAATTCTTTCCCTACGAAAGAGGGAAAGGATCCCTCATCCTGAGCTAGGAGGCGGAAACGCGTCTCCCCTGGATGTGTGCGGGACCCACGTGCTTCCTCTCGAGTGGAGACGGGTATGTCGGGGAACTTCTAGAGTTGCAGCAAGGGTGTGAAGGACCCTTTGGAAGTTCCAGTGGTTAGACGTGATTAGCCTCGAGAAGCCTCAGCGGAAATGGGCCTCATCTCGCCTGGAGGGCAAAACCTCCTGGATTTTCTCGAGTTGCGGCAGGTGCTCTCGACTTACGACGGGGACCTCAGGGACCCGCTCTGGTCGCCTCAGGAAAGGCCAGTCCCCATGCGAGTTCCTCGGGGGCCTCTCGGGATTCCTCTCCCGTCGATGCCGGGGCCTAAGACCTTGTGTGGAGTCGGGGCCGGAACCTGAGGATTCCTCTCCAGTGCTGACATGGATCTTGGGGTACTTCTGGAGTCTCCCCAGGGGAGTCAGTCCTCGTCTCGAATGCGGGCATGCACTTGCGCTTTCCTCCAGAGCGGTAGCAGCAGTGTCACGCAGTCCGCCGCGTGGATCAAAGGATCTATGGTTTTCCCTCGAGTCTTTCCCACGAGGCTTTCCCACGAGGCTTTCCCACAGGGCTGTCCCACGTGCACACGTGGTGGGAGTCGATCCTCGGCTTGAACGTCAAGGCAGTGCAGGGAAAACAGGTTCCTCTGGAATGGACTGACACATCTGGGGGACTCTTGGAATGGTGGCACGACCCTGGAGTTCCTCTCGCCTTTCCTGTGGAGAGCGCCTCCTCTTGAGATGCGACGGGAACGCCGGGAATTCTTTCCCTACGAAACAGGGAAAGGATCCCTCATCTCGAGCTAGGAGGCGGAAACGCGTCTCCCCTGGATGTGTGCGGGACCCACGTGCTTCCTCTCGAGTGGAGACGGGTATGTCGGGGAACTTCTAGAGTTGCAGCAAGGGTGTGAAGGACCCTTTGGAAGTTCCAGTGGTTAGACGTGATTGTCCTCGAGAAGCCTCAGCGGAAATGGGCCTCATCTCGCCTGGAGGGCAAAACCTCCTGGATTTTCTCGAGTTGCGGCAGGTGCTCTCGACTTACGACGGGGACCTCAGGGACCCGCTCTGGTGGCCTCAGGAAAGGCCAGTCCCCATGCGAGTTCCTCGGGGGCGTCTCGGGATTCCTCTCCCGTCGATGCCGGGGCCTAAGACCTTGTGTGGAGTCGGGGCCGGAACCTGAGGATTCCTCTCCAGTGCTGACATGGATCTTGGGGTACTTCTGGAGTCTCCCCAGGGGAGTCAGTCCTCGTCTCGAATGCGGGCATGCACTTGCGCTTTCCTCCAGAGCGGTAGCAGCAGTGTCACGCAGTCCGCCGCGTGGATCAAAGGATCTATGGTTTTCCCTCGAGTCTTTCCCACGAGGCTTTCCCACGAGGCTTTCCCACAGGGCTGTCCCACGTGCACACGTGGTGGGAGTCGATCCTCGGCTTGAACGTCAAGGCAGTGCAGGGAAAACAGGTTCCTCTGGAATGGACTGACACATCTGGGGGACTCTTGGAATGGTGGCACGACCCTGGAGTTCCTCTCGCCTTTCCTGTGGAGAGCGCCTCCTCTTGAGATGCGACGGGAACGCCGGGAATTCTTTCCCTACGAAACAGGGAAAGGATCCGTCATCTCGAGCTAGGAGGCGGAAACGCGTCTCCCCTGGATGTGTGCGGGACCCACGTGCTTCCTCTCGAGTGGAGACGGGTATGTCGGGGAACTTCTAGAGTTGCAGCAAGGGTGTGAAGGACCCTTTGGAAGTTCCAGTGGTTAGACGTGATTAGCCTCGAGAAGCCTCAGCGGAAATGGGCCTCATCTCGCCTGGAGGGCAAAACCTCCTGGATTTTCTCGAGTTGCGGCAGGTGCTCTCGACTTACGACGGGGACCTCAGGGACCCGCTCTGGTCGCCTCAGGAAAGGCCAGTCCCCATGCGAGTTCCTCGGGGGCCTCTCGGGATTCCTCTCCCGTCGATGCCGGGGCCTAAGACCTTGTGTGGAGTCGGGGCCGGAACCTGAGGATTCCTCTCCAGTGCTGACATGGATCTTGGGGTACTTCTGGAGTCTCCCCAGGGGAGTCAGTCCTCGTCTCGAATGCGGGCATGCACTTGCGCTTTCCTCCAGAGCGGTAGCAGCAGTGTCACGCAGTCCGCCGCGTGGATCAAAGGATCTATGGTTTTCCCTCGAGTCTTTCCCACGAGGCTTTCCCACGAGGCTTTCCCACAGGGCTGTCCCACGTGCACACGTGGTGGGAGTCGATCCTCGGCTTGAACGTCAAGGCAGTGCAGGGAAAACAGGTTCCTCTGGAATGGACTGACACATCTGGGGGACTCTTGGAATGGTGGCACGACCCTGGAGTTCCTATCGCCTTTCCTGTGGAGAGCGCCTCCTCTTGAGATGCGACGGGAACGCCGGGAATTCTTTCCCTACGAAACAGGGAAAGGATCCCTCATCTCGAGCTAGGAGGCGGAAACGGGTCTCCCCTGGATGTGTGCGGGACCCACGTGCTTCCTCTCGAGTGGAGACGGGTATGTCGGGGAACTTCTAGAGTTGCAGCAAGGGTTTGAAGGACCCTTTGGAAGTTCCAGTGGTTAGACGTGATTAGCCTCGAGAAGCCTCAGCGGAAATGGGCCTCATCTCGCCTGGAGGGCAAAACCTCCTGGATTTTCTCGAGTTGCGGCAGGTGCTCTCGACTTACGACGGGGACCTCAGGGACCCGCTCTGGTGGCCTCAGGAAAGGCCAGTCCCCATGCGAGTTCCTCGGGGGCCTCTCGGGATTCCTCTCCCGTCGATGCCGGGGCCTAAGACCTTGTGTGGAGTCGGGGCCGGAACCTGAGGATTCCTCTCCAGTGCTGACATGGATCTTGGGGTACTTCTGGAGTCTCCCCAGGGGAGTCAGTCCTCGTCTCGAATGCGGGCATGCACTTGCGCTTTCCACCAGAGCGGTAGCAGCAGTGTCACGCAGTCCGCCGCGTGGATCAAAGGATCGATGGTTTTCCCTCGAGTCGTTTCCACGAGGCTTTCCCACGAGGCTTTCCCAGAGGGCTGTCCCACGTGCACACGTGGTGGGAGTCTATCCTCGGCTTGAACGTCAAGGCAGTGCAGGGAAAACAGGTTCCTCTGGAATGGACTGACTCATCTGGGGGACTCTTGGAATGGTGGCATGACCCTGGAGTTCCTCTCGCCTTTCCTGTGGAGAGCGCCTCCTCTTGAGATGCAACGGGAACGCCGGGAATTCTTTCCCTACGAAACAGGGAAAGGATCCCTCATCTCGAGCTAGGAGGCGGAAACGGGGCTCCCCTGGATGTGTGCGGGACACCACGTGCTTCCTGTCGAGTGCAGACGGGTATGTCGGGGAACTTCTTGAGTTGCAGCAACGGTGTGAAGGACCCTTTGGAAGTTCCAGTGGTTAGACGTGATTGGCCTCGAGAAGCCTCAGCGGAAATGGGCCTCATCTCGCCTGGAGGGCAAAACCTCCTGGATTTTCTCGAGTTGCGGCAGGTGCTCTCGACTTACGACCGGGACCTCAGGGACCCGCTCTGGTGGCCTCAGGAAAGGCCAGTCCCCATGCGAGTTCCTCGGGGGCCTCTCGGGATTCCTCTCCCGTCGATACCGGGTCCTAAGACCTTGTGTGGAGTCGGGGCCGGAACCTGAGGATTCCTCTCCAGTGCTGACATGGATCTTGGGGTACTTCTGGAGTCTCCCCAGGGGAGTCAGTCCTCGTCTCGAATGCGGGCATGCACTTGCGCTTTCCTCCAGAGCGGTAGCAGCAGTGTCACGCAGTCCGCCGCGTGGATCACAGGATCTATGGTTTTCCCTCGAGTCTTTCCCACGAGGCTTTCCCACGAGGCTTTCCCACAGGGCTGTCCCACGTGCACACGTGGTGGGAGTCGATCCTCGGCTTGAACGTCAAGGCAGTGCAGGGAAAACAGGTTCCTCTGGAATGGACTGACACATCTGGGGGATTCTTGGAATGGTGGCACGACCCTGGAGTTCCTCTCGCCTTTCCTGTGGAGAGCGCCTCCTCTTGAGATGCGACGGGATCGCCGGGAATTCTTTCCCTACGAAACAGGGAAAGGATCCCTCATCTCGAGCTAGGAGGCGGAAACGGGGCTCCCCTGGATGTGTGCGGGACACCACGTGCTTCCTCTCGAGTGGAGATGGGTATGTCGGGGAACTTCTTGAGTTGCAGCAAGGGTGTGAAGGACCCTTTGGAAGTTCCAGTGGTTAGATGTGATTGTCCTCGAGAAGCCTCAGCGGAAATGGGCCTCATCTCGCCTGGAGGGCAAAACCTCCTGGATTTTCTCGAGTTGCGGCAGGTGCTCTCGACTTACGACGGGGATCTCAGGGACCCGCTCTGGTGGCCTCAGGAAAGGCCAGTCCCCATGCGAGTTCCTCGGGGGCCTCTCGGGATTCCTATCCCGTCGATGCCGGGGCCTAAGACCTTGTGTGGAGTCGGGGCCGGAACCTGAGGATTCCTCTCCAGTGCTGACATGGATCTTGGGGTACTTCTGGAGTCTCCCCAGGGGAGTCAGTCCTCGTCTCGAATGCGGGCATGCACTTGCGCTTTCCTCCAGAGCGGTAGCAGCAGTGTCACGCAGTCCGCCGCGTGGATCAAAGGATCTATGGTTTTCCCTCGAGTCTTTCCCACGAGGCTTTCCCACGAGGCTTTCCCACAGGGCTGTCCCACGTGCACACGTGGTGGGAGTCGATCCTCGGCTTGAACGTCAAGGCAGTGCAGGGAAAACAGGTTCCTCTGGAATGGACTGACACATCTGGGGGACTCTTGGAATGGTGGCACGACCCTGGAGTTCCTCTCGCCTTTCCTGTGGAGAGTGCCTCCTCTTGAGATGCGACGGGAACGCCGGGAATTCTTTCCCTACGAAACAGGGAAAGGATCCCTCATCTCGAGCTAGGAGGCGGAAACGCGTCTCCCCTGGATGTGTGCGGGACCCACGTGCTTCCTCTCGAGTGGAGACGGGTATGTCGGGGAACTTCTAGAGTTGCAGCAAGGGTGTGAAGGACCCTTTGGAAGTTCCAGTGGTTAGACGTGATTAGCCTCGAGAAGCCTCAGCGGAAATGGGCCTCATCTCGCCTGGAGGGCAAAACCTCCTGGATTTTCTCGAGTTGCGGCAGGTGCTCTCGACTTACGACGGGGACCTCAGGGACCCGCTCTGGTCGCCTCAGGAAAGGCCAGTCCCCATGCGAGTTCCTCGGGGGCCTCTCGGGATTCCTCTCCCGTCGATGCCGGGGCCTAAGACCTTGTGTGGAGTCGGGGCCGGAACCTGAGGATTCCTCTCCAGTGCTGACATGGATCTTGGGGTACTTCTGGAGTCTCCCCAGGGGAGTCAGTCCTCGTCTCGAATGCGGGCATGCACTTGCGCTTTCCTCCAGAGCGGTAGCAGCAGTGTCACGCAGTCCGCCGCGTGGATCAAAGGATCTATGGTTTTCCCTCGAGTCTTTCCCACGAGGCTTTCCCACGAGGCTTTCCCACAGGGCTGTCCCACGTGCACACGTGGTGGGAGTCGATCCTCGGCTTGAACGTCAAGGCAGTGCAGGGAAAACAGGTTCCTCTGGAATGGACTGACACATCTGGGGGACTCTTGGAATGGTGGCACGACCCTGGAGTTCCTCTCGCCTTTCCTGTGGAGAGCGCCTCCTCTTGAGATGCGACGGGAACGCCGGGAATTCTTTCCCTACGAAACAGGGAAAGGATCCCTCATCTCGAGCTAGGAGGCGGAAACGCGTCTCCCCTGGATGTGTGCGGGACCCACGTGCTTCCTCTCGAGTGGAGACGGGTATGTCGGGGAACTTCTAGAGTTGCAGCAAGGGTGTGAAGGACCCTTTGGAAGTTCCAGTGGTTAGACGTGATTGTCCTCGAGAAGCCTCAGCGGAAATGGGCCTCATCTCGCCTGGAGGGCAAAACCTCCTGGATTTTCTCGAGTTGCGGCAGGTGCTCTCGACTTACGACGGGGACCTCAGGGACCCGCTCTGGTGGCCTCAGGAAAGGCCAGTCCCCATGCGAGTTCCTCGGGGGCGTCTCGGGATTCCTCTCCCGTCGATGCCGGGGCCTAAGACCTTGTGTGGAGTCGGGGCCGGAACCTGAGGATTCCTCTCCAGTGCTGACATGGATCTTGGGGTACTTCTGGAGTCTCCCCAGGGGAGTCAGTCCTCGTCTCGAATGCGGGCATGCACTTGCGCTTTCCTCCAGAGCGGTAGCAGCAGTGTCACGCAGTCCGCCGCGTGGATCAAAGGATCTATGGTTTTCCCTCGAGTCTTTCCCACGAGGCTTTCCCACGAGGCTTTCCCACAGGGCTGTCCCACGTGCACACGTGGTGGGAGTCGATCCTCGGCTTGAACGTCAAGGCAGTGCAGGGAAAACAGGTTCCTCTGGAATGGACTGACACATCTGGGGGACTCTTGGAATGGTGGCACGACCCTGGAGTTCCTCTCGCCTTTCCTGTGGAGAGCGCCTCCTCTTGAGATGCGACGGGAACGCCGGGAATTCTTTCCCTACGAAACAGGGAAAGGATCCGTCATCTCGAGCTAGGAGGCGGAAACGCGTCTCCCCTGGATGTGTGCGGGACCCACGTGCTTCCTCTCGAGTGGAGACGGGTATGTCGGGGAACTTCTAGAGTTGCAGCAAGGGTGTGAAGGACCCTTTGGAAGTTCCAGTGGTTAGACGTGATTAGCCTCGAGAAGCCTCAGCGGAAATGGGCCTCATCTCGCCTGGAGGGCAAAACCTCCTGGATTTTCTCGAGTTGCGGCAGGTGCTCTCGACTTACGACGGGGACCTCAGGGACCCGCTCTGGTCGCCTCAGGAAAGGCCAGTCCCCATGCGAGTTCCTCGGGGGCCTCTCGGGATTCCTCTCCCGTCGATGCCGGGGCCTAAGACCTTGTGTGGAGTCGGGGCCGGAACCTGAGGATTCCTCTCCAGTGCTGACATGGATCTTGGGGTACTTCTGGAGTCTCCCCAGGGGAGTCAGTCCTCGTCTCGAATGCGGGCATGCACTTGCGCTTTCCTCCAGAGCGGTAGCAGCAGTGTCACGCAGTCCGCCGCGTGGATCAAAGGATCTATGGTTTTCCCTCGAGTCTTTCCCACGAGGCTTTCCCACGAGGCTTTCCCACAGGGCTGTCCCACGTGCACACGTGGTGGGAGTCGATCCTCGGCTTGAACGTCAAGGCAGTGCAGGGAAAACAGGTTCCTCTGGAATGGACTGACACATCTGGGGGACTCTTGGAATGGTGGCACGACCCTGGAGTTCCTATCGCCTTTCCTGTGGAGAGCGCCTCCTCTTGAGATGCGACGGGAACGCCGGGAATTCTTTCCCTACGAAACAGGGAAAGGATCCCTCATCTCGAGCTAGGAGGCGGAAACGGGTCTCCCCTGGATGTGTGCGGGACCCACGTGCTTCCTCTCGAGTGGAGACGGGTATGTCGGGGAACTTCTAGAGTTGCAGCAAGGGTTTGAAGGACCCTTTGGAAGTTCCAGTGGTTAGACGTGATTAGCCTCGAGAAGCCTCAGCGGAAATGGGCCTCATCTCGCCTGGAGGGCAAAACCTCCTGGATTTTCTCGAGTTGCGGCAGGTGCTCTCGACTTACGACGGGGACCTCAGGGACCCGCTCTGGTGGCCTCAGGAAAGGCCAGTCCCCATGCGAGTTCCTCGGGGGCCTCTCGGGATTCCTCTCCCGTCGATGCCGGGGCCTAAGACCTTGTGTGGAGTCGGGGCCGGAACCTGAGGATTCCTCTCCAGTGCTGACATGGATCTTGGGGTACTTCTGGAGTCTCCCCAGGGGAGTCAGTCCTCGTCTCGAATGCGGGCATGCACTTGCGCTTTCCACCAGAGCGGTAGCAGCAGTGTCACGCAGTCCGCCGCGTGGATCAAAGGATCGATGGTTTTCCCTCGAGTCGTTTCCACGAGGCTTTCCCACGAGGCTTTCCCAGAGGGCTGTCCCACGTGCACACGTGGTGGGAGTCTATCCTCGGCTTGAACGTCAAGGCAGTGCAGGGAAAACAGGTTCCTCTGGAATGGACTGACTCATCTGGGGGACTCTTGGAATGGTGGCATGACCCTGGAGTTCCTCTCGCCTTTCCTGTGGAGAGCGCCTCCTCTTGAGATGCAACGGGAACGCCGGGAATTCTTTCCCTACGAAACAGGGAAAGGATCCCTCATCTCGAGCTAGGAGGCGGAAACGGGGCTCCCCTGGATGTGTGCGGGACACCACGTGCTTCCTGTCGAGTGCAGACGGGTATGTCGGGGAACTTCTTGAGTTGCAGCAACGGTGTGAAGGACCCTTTGGAAGTTCCAGTGGTTAGACGTGATTGGCCTCGAGAAGCCTCAGCGGAAATGGGCCTCATCTCGCCTGGAGGGCAAAACCTCCTGGATTTTCTCGAGTTGCGGCAGGTGCTCTCGACTTACGACCGGGACCTCAGGGACCCGCTCTGGTGGCCTCAGGAAAGGCCAGTCCCCATGCGAGTTCCTCGGGGGCCTCTCGGGATTCCTCTCCCGTCGATACCGGGTCCTAAGACCTTGTGTGGAGTCGGGGCCGGAACCTGAGGATTCCTCTCCAGTGCTGACATGGATCTTGGGGTACTTCTGGAGTCTCCCCAGGGGAGTCAGTCCTCGTCTCGAATGCGGGCATGCACTTGCGCTTTCCTCCAGAGCGGTAGCAGCAGTGTCACGCAGTCCGCCGCGTGGATCACAGGATCTATGGTTTTCCCTCGAGTCTTTCCCACGAGGCTTTCCCACGAGGCTTTCCCACAGGGCTGTCCCACGTGCACACGTGGTGGGAGTCGATCCTCGGCTTGAACGTCAAGGCAGTGCAGGGAAAACAGGTTCCTCTGGAATGGACTGACACATCTGGGGGATTCTTGGAATGGTGGCACGACCCTGGAGTTCCTCTCGCCTTTCCTGTGGAGAGCGCCTCCTCTTGAGATGCGACGGGAACGCCGGGAATTCTTTCCCTACGAAACAGGGAAAGGATCCCTCATCTCGAGCTAGGAGGCGGAAACGGGGCTCCCCTGGATGTGTGCGGGACACCACGTGCTTCCTCTCGAGTGGAGATGGGTATGTCGGGGAACTTCTTGAGTTGCAGCAAGGGTGTGAAGGACCCTTTGGAAGTTCCAGTGGTTAGATGTGATTGTCCTCGAGAAGCCTCAGCGGAAATGGGCCTCATCTCGCCTGGAGGGCAAAACCTCCTGGATTTTCTCGAGTTGCGGCAGGTGCTCTCGACTTACGACGGGGATCTCAGGGACCCGCTCTGGTGGCCTCAGGAAAGGCCAGTCCCCATGCGAGTTCCTCGGGGGCCTCTCGGGATTCCTATCCCGTCGATGCCGGGGCCTAAGACCTTGTGTGGAGTCGGGGCCGGAACCTGAGGATTCCTCTCCAGTGCTGACATGGATCTTGGGGTACTTCTGGAGTCTCCCCAGGGGAGTCAGTCCTCGTCTCGAATGCGGGCATGCACTTGCGCTTTCCTCCAGAGCGGTAGCAGCAGTGTCACGCAGTCCGCCGCGTGGATCAAAGGATCTATGGTTTTCCCTCGAGTCTTTCCCACGAGGCTTTCCCACGAGGCTTTCCCACAGGGCTGTCCCACGTGCACACGTGGTGGGAGTCGATCCTCGGCTTGAACGTCAAGGCAGTGCAGGGAAAACAGGTTCCTCTGGAATGGACTGACACATCTGGGGGACTCTTGGAATGGTGGCACGACCCTGGAGTTCCTCTCGCCTTTCCTGTGGAGAGTGCCTCCTCTTGAGATGCGACGGGAACGCCGGGAATTCTTTCCCTACGAAACAGGGAAAGGATCCCTCATCTCGAGCTAGGAGGCGGAAACGCGTCTCCCCTGGATGTGTGCGGGACCCACGTGCTTCCTCTCGAGTGGAGACGGGTATGTCGGGGAACTTCTAGAGTTGCAGCAAGGGTGTGAAGGACCCTTTGGAAGTTCCAGTGGTTAGACGTGATTAGCCTCGAGAAGCCTCAGCGGAAATGGGCCTCATCTCGCCTGGAGGGCAAAACCTCCTGGATTTTCTCGAGTTGCGGCAGGTGCTCTCGACTTACGACGGGGACCTCAGGGACCCGCTCTGGTCGCCTCAGGAAAGGCCAGTCCCCATGCGAGTTCCTCGGGGGCCTCTCGGGATTCCTCTCCCGTCGATGCCGGGGCCTAAGACCTTGTGTGGAGTCGGGGCCGGAACCTGAGGATTCCTCTCCAGTGCTGACATGGATCTTGGGGTACTTCTGGAGTCTCCCCAGGGGAGTCAGTCCTCGTCTCGAATGCGGGCATGCACTTGCGCTTTCCTCCAGAGCGGTAGCAGCAGTGTCACGCAGTCCGCCGCGTGGATCAAAGGATCTATGGTTTTCCCTCGAGTCTTTCCCACGAGGCTTTCCCACGAGGCTTTCCCACAGGGCTGTCCCACGTGCACACGTGGTGGGAGTCGATCCTCGGCTTGAACGTCAAGGCAGTGCAGGGAAAACAGGTTCCTCTGGAATGGACTGACACATCTGGGGGACTCTTGGAATGGTGGCACGACCCTGGAGTTCCTCTCGCCTTTGCTGTGGAGAGCGCCTCCTCTTGAGATGCGACGGGAACGCCGGGAATTCTTTCCCTACGAAACAGGGAAAGGATCCCTCATCTAGAGCTAGGAGGCGGAAACGCGTCTCCCCTGGATGTGTGCGGGACCCACGTGCTTCCTCTCGAGTGGAGACGGGTATGTCGGGGAACTTCTAGAGTTGCAGCAAGGGTGTGAAGGACCCTTTAGAAGCTCCAGTGGTTAGACGTGATTAGCCTCGAGAAGCCTCAGCGGAAATGGGCCTCATCTCGCCTGGAGGGCAAAACCTCCTGGATTTTCTCGAGTTGCGGCAGGTGCTCTCGACTTACGACGGGGACCTCAGGGACCCGCTCTGGTGGCCTCAGGAAAGGCCAGTCCCCATGCGAGTTCCTCGGGGGCCTCTCGGGATTCCTCTCCCGTCGATGCCGGGGCCTAAGACCTTGTGTGGAGTCGGGGCCGGAACCTGAGGATTCCTCTCCAGTGCTGACATGGATCTTGGGGTACTTCTGGAGTCTCCCCAGGGGAGTCAGTCCTCGTCTCGAATGCGGGCATGCACTTGCGCTTTCCTCCAGAGCGGTAGCAGCAGTGTCACGCAGTCCGCCGCGTGGATCAAAGGATCTATGGTTTTCCCTCGAGTCTTTCCCACGAGGCTTTCCCACGAGGCTTTCCCACAGGGCTGTCCCAAGTGCACACGTGGTGGGAGTCGATCCTCGGCTTGAATGTCAAGGCAGTGCAGGGAAAACAGGTTCCTCTGGAATGGACTGACACATCTGGGGGACTCTTGGAATGGTGTCACGACCCTGGAGTTCCTCTCGCCTTTCCTGTGGAGAGCGCCTCCTCTTGAGATGCGACGGGAACGCAGGGAATTCTTTCCCTACGAAACAGGGAAAGGATCCCTCATCTCGAGCTAGGAGGCGGAAACGGGGCTCCCCTGGATGTGTGCGGGACCCCACGTGCTTCCTCTCGAGTGGAGACGGGTATGACGGGGAACTTCTTGAGTTGCAGCAAGGGTGTGAAGGACCCTTTGGAAGTTCCAGTGGTTAGATGTGATTGGCCTCGAGTAGCCTCTGAGGAAATGGGCCTCATCTCGACTGGAGGGCAAAACCTCCTGGATTTTCTCGAGTTGCGGCAGGTGCTCTCGACTTTCGACGGGGACCTCAGGGACCCGCTCTGGTGGCCTCAGGAAAGGCCAGTCCCCATGCGAGTTCCTCGGGGGCCTCTCGGGATTCCTCTCCCGTCGATGCCGGGGCCTAAGACCTTGTGTGGAGTCGGGGCCGGAACCTGAGGATTCCTCTCCAGTGCTGACATGGATCTTGGGGTACTTCTGGAGTCTCCCCAGGGGAGTCAGTCCTCGTCTCGAATGCGGGCATGCACTTGCGCTTTCCTCCAGAGCGGTAGCAGCAGTGTCACGCAGTCCGCCGCGTGGATCAAAGGATCTATGGTTTTCCCTCGAGTTTGTCCCACGAGGCTATCCCACGAGGCTTTCCCACAGGGCTGTCCCACGTGGACACGTTGTGGGAGTCGATCCTCGGCTTGAACGTCAAGGCAGTGCAGGGAAAACAGGTTCCTCTGGAATGGACTGACACATCAGGGGGACTCTTGGAATGGTGGCACGACCCTGGAGTTCCTCTCGCCTTTCGTGTGGAGAGCGCCTCCTCTTGAGATGCGACGGGAACGCCGGGAATTCTTTCCCTACGAAACAGGGAAAGGATCCCTCATCTCGAGCTAGGAGGCGGAAACGGGGCTCCCCTGGATGTGTGCGGGACACCACGTGCTTCCTCTCGAGTGGAGATGGGTATGTCGGGGAACTTCTTGAGTTGCAGCAAGGGTGTGAAGGACCCTTTGGAAGTTCCAGTGGTTAGATGTGATTGTCCTCGAGAAGCCTCAGCGGAAATGGGCCTCATCTCGCCTGGAGGGCAAAACCTCCTGGATTTTCTCGAGTTGCTTCAGGTGCTCTCGACTTACGACGGGGACCTCAGGGACCCGCTCTGGTGGCCTCAGGAATGGCCAGTCCCCATGCGAGTTCCTCGGGGGCCTCTCGGGATTCCTCTCCCGTCCATGCCGGGGCCTATGACCTTGTGTGGAGTCGGGGCCGGAACCTGAGGATTCCTCTCCAGTGCTGACATGGATCTTGGGGTACTTCTGGAGTCTCCCCAGGGGAGTCAGTCCTCGTCTCGAATGCGGGCATGCACTTGCGCTTTCCTCCAGAGCGGTAGCAGCAGTGTCACGCAGTCCGCCGCGTGGATCAAAGGATCTATGGTTTTCCCTCGAGTATTCCCCACGAGGCTTTCCCACGAGGCTTTCCCACAGGGCTGTCCCACGTGCACACGTGGTGGGAGTCGATCCTCGGCTTGAATGTCAAGGCAGTGCAGGGAAAACAGGTTCCTCTGGAATGGACTGACACATCTGGGGGACTCTTGGAATGGTGTCACGACCTTGGAGTTCCTCTCGCCTTTCCTGTGGAGAGCGCCTCCTCTTGAGATGCGACGGGAACGCCGGGAATTCTTTCCCTACGAAACAGGGAAAGGATCCCTCATCTCGAGCTAGGAGGCGGAAACGGGGCTCCCCTGGATGTGTTCGGGACCCCACGTGCTTCCTCTCGAGTGGAGACGGGTATGTCGGGGAACTTCTTGAGTTGCAGCAAGGGTGTGAAGGACCCTTTGGAAGTTCCAGTGGTTAGATGTGATTGGCCTCGAGTAGCCTCAGAGGAAATGGGCCTCATCTCGCCTGGAGGGCAAAACCTCCTGGATTTTCTCGAGTTGCGGCAGGTGCTCTCGACTTTCGACGGGGACCTCAGGGACCCGCTCTGGTGGCCTCAGGAAAGGCCAGTCCCCATGCGAGTTCCTCGGGGGCCTCTCGGGATTCCTCTCCCGTCGATGCCGGGGCCTAAGACCTTGTGTGGAGTCGGGGCCGGAACCTGAGGATTCCTCTCCAGTGCTGACATGGATCTTGGGGTACTTCTGGAGTCTCCCCAGGGGAGTCAGTCCTCGTCTCGAATGCGGGCATGCACTTGCGCTTTCCTCCAGAGCGGTAGCAGCAGTGTCACGCAGTCCGCCGCGTGGATCAAAGGATGTATGGTTTTCCCTCGAGTTTTTCCCACGAGGCTATCCCACGAGGCTTTCCCACAGGGCTGTCCCACGTGGACACGTTGTGGGAGTCGATCCTCGGCTTGAACGTCAAGGCAGTGCAGGGAAAACAGGTTCCTCTGGAATGGACTGACACATCAGGGGGACTCTTGGAATGGTGGCACGACCCTGGAGTTCCTCTCGCCTTTCGTGTGGAGAGCGCCTCCTCTTGAGATGCGACGGGAACGCCGGGAATTCTTTCCCTACGAAACAGGGAAAGGATCCCTCATCTCGAGCTAGGAGGCGGAAACGGGGCTCCCCTGGATGTGTGCGGGACACCTCGTGCTTCCTCTCGAGTGGAGACGGGTATGTCGGGGAACTACTTGAGTTGCAGCAAGGGTGTGAACGATCCTTTGGAAGTTCCAGTGGTTAGATGAGATTGGCCTCGAGAAGCCTCAGCGGAAATGGGCCTCATCTCGCCTGGAGGGCAAAACCTCCTGGATTTTCTCGAGTTGCGGCAGGTGCTCTCGACTTACGACGGGGACCTCAGGGACCCGCTCTGGTGGCCTCAGGAAAGGCCAGTCCCCATGCGAGTTCCTCGGGGGCCTCTCGGGATTCCTCTCCCGTCGATGTCGGGGCCTAAGACCTTGTGTGGAGTCGGGGCCGGAACCTGAGGATTCCTCTCCAGAGCTGACATGGATCTTGGGGTACTTCTGGAGTCTCCCCAGGGGAGTCAGTCCTCGTCTCGAATGCGGGCATGCACTTGCGCTTTCCTCCAGAGCGGTAGCAGCAGTGTCACGCAGTCCGCCGCGTGGATCAAAGGATCTATGGTTTTCCCTCGAGTCGTTCCCACGAGGCTTTCCCACGAGGCTTTCCCACAGGGCTGTCCCACGTGCACACGTGGTGGGAGTCGATCCTCGGCTTGAACGTCAAGGCAGTGCAGGGAAAACAGGTTCCTCTGGAATGGACTGACACATCTGGGGGACTCTTGGAATGGTGGCACGACCCTGGAGTTCCTCTCGCCTTTCCTGTGGAGAGCGCCTCCTCTTGAGATGCGACGGGAACGCCGGGAATTCTTTCCCTACGAAACAGGGAAAGGATCCCTCATCTCGAGCTAGGAGGCGGAAACGGGGCTCCCCTGGATGTGTGCCGGACCCCACGTGCTTCCTCTCGAGTGGAGACGGGTATGACGGGGAACTTCTTGAGTTGCAGCAAGGGTGTGAAGGACCCTTTGGAAGTTCCAGTGGTTAGATGTGATTGGCCTCGAGTTGCCTCAGAGGAAATGGGCCTCATCTCGCCTGGAGGGCAAAACCTTCTGGATTGTCACGAGTTGCGGCAGGTGCTCTCGACTTTCGACGGGGACCTCAGGGACCCGCTCTGGTGGCCTCAGGAAAGGCCAGTCCCCATGCGAGTTCCTCGGGGGCCTCTCGGGATTCCTCTCCCGTCGATGCCGGGGCCTAAGACCTTGTGTGGAGTCGGGGCCGGAACCTGAGGATTCCTCTCCAGTGCAGACATGGATCTTGGGGTACTTCTGGAGTCTCCCCAGGGGAGTCAGTCCTCGTCTCGAATGCGGGCATGCACTTGCGCTTTCCTCCAGAGCGGTAGCAGCAGTGTCACGCAGTCCGCCGCGTGGATCAAAGGATGTATGGTTTTCCCTCGAGTTTTTCCCACGAGGCTATCCCACGAGGCTTTCCCACAGGGCTGTCCCACGTGGACACGTTGTGGGAGTCGATCCTCGGCTTGAACGTCAAGGAAGTGCAGGGAAAACAGGTTCCTCTGGAATGGACTGACACATCAGGGGGACGATTGGAATGGTGGCACGACCCTGGAGTTCCTCTCGCCTTTCCTGTGGAGAGCGCCTCCTCTTGAGATGCGACGGGAACGCCGGGAATTCTTTCCCTACGAAACAGGGAAAGGATCCCTCATCTCGAGCTAGGAGGCGGAAACGGGGCTCCCCTGGATGTGTGCGGGACCCCACGTGCTTCCTCTCGAGTGGAGACGGGTATGTCGGGGAACTTCTTGAGTTGCAGCAAGGGTGTGAAGGACCCTTTGGAAGTTCCAGTGGTTAGATGTGATTGGCCTCGAGTAGCCTCAGAGGAAATGGGCCTCATCTCGCCTGGAGGGCAAAACCTCCTGGATTTTCTCGAGTTGCGGCAGGTGCTCTCGACTTTCGACGGGGACCTCAGGGACCCGCTCTGGTGGCCTCAGGAAAGGCCAGTCCCCATGCGAGTTCCTCGGGGGCCTCTCGGGATTCCTCTCCCGTCGATGCCGGGGCCTAAGACCTTGTGTGGAGTCGGGGCCGGAACCTGAGGATTCCTCTCCAGAGCTGACATGGATCTTGGGGTACTTCTGGAGTCTCCCCAGGGGAGTCAGTCCTCGTCTCGAATGCGGGCATGCACTTGCGCTTTCCTCCAGAGCGGTAGCAGCAGTGTCACGCAGTCCGCCGCGTGGATCAAAGGATCTATGGTTTTCCCTCGAGTCGTTCCCACGAGGCTTTCCCACGAGGCTTTCCCACAGGGCTGTCCCACGTGCACACGTGGTGGGAGTCGATCCTCGGCTTGAACGTCAAGGCAGTGCAGGGAAAACAGGTTCCTCTGGAATGGACTGACACATCTGGGGGACTCTTGGAATGGTGGCACGACCCTGGAGTTCCTCTCGCCTTTCCTGTGGAGAGCGCCTCCTCTTGAGATGCGACGGGAACGCCGGGAATTCTTTCCCTAAGAAACAGGGAAAGGATCCCTCATCTCGAGCTAGGAGGCGGAAACGGGGCTCCCCTGGATGTGTGCCGGACCCCACGTGCTTCCTCTCGAGTGGAGACGGGTATGACGGGGAACTTCTTGAGTTGCAGCAAGGGTGTGAAGGACCCTTTGGAAGTTCCAGTGGTTAGATGTGATTGGCCTCGAGTAGCCTCAGAGGAAATGGGCCTCATCTCGCCTGGAGGGCAAAACCTCCTGGATTTTCTCGAGTTGCGGCAGGTGCTCTCGACTTTCGACGGGGACCTCAGGGACCCGCTCTGGTGGCCTCAGGAAAGGCCAGTCCCCATGCGAGTTCCTCGGGGGCCTCTCGGGATTCCTCTCCCGTCGATGCCGGGGCCTAAGACCTTGTGTGGAGTCGGGGCCGGAACCTGAGGATTCCTCTCCAGAGCTGACATGGATCTTGGGGTACTTCTGGAGTCTCCCCAGGGGAGTCAGTCCTCGTTTCGAATGCGGGCATGCACTTGCGCTTTCCTCCAGAGCGGTAGCAGCAGTGTCACGCAGTCCGCCGCGTGGATCAAAGGATCTATGGTTTTCCCTCGAGTCGTTCCCACGAGGCTTTCCCACGAGGCTTTCCCACAGGGCTGTCCCACGTGCACACGTGGTGGGAGTCGATCCTCGGCTTGAACGTCAAGGCAGTGCAGGGAAAACAGGTTCCTCTGGAATGGACTGACACATCTGGGGGACTCTTGGAATGGTGGCACGACCCTGGAGTTCCTCTCGCCTTTCCTGTGGAGAGCGCCTCCTCTTGAGATGCGACGGGAACGCCGGGAATTCTTTCCCTACGAAACAGGGAAAGGATCCCTCATCTCGAGCTAGGAGGCGGAAACGGGGCTCCCCTGGATGTGTGCCGGACCCCACGTGCTTCCTCTCGAGTGGAGACGGGTATGACGGGGAACTTCTTGAGTTGCAGCAAGGGTGTGAAGGACCCTTTGGAAGTTCCAGTGGTTAGATGTGATTGGCCTCGAGTTGCCTCAGAGGAAATGGGCCTCATCTCGCCTGGAGGGCAAAACCTTCTGGATTTTCTCGAGTTGCGGCAGGTGCTCTCGACTTTCGACGGGGACCTCAGGGACCCGCTCTGGTGGCCTCAGGAAAGGCCAGTCCCCATGCGAGTTCCTCGGGGGCCTCTCGGGATTCCTCTCCCGTCGATGCCGGGGCCTAAGACCTTGTGTGGAGTCGGGGCCGGAACCTGAGGATTCCTCTCCAGTGCAGACATGGATCTTGGGGTACTTCTGGAGTCTCCCCAGGGGAGTCAGTCCTCGTCTCGAATGCGGGCATGCACTTGCGCTTTCCTCCAGAGCGGTAGCAGCAGTGTCACGCAGTCCGCCGCGTGGATCAAAGGATGTATGGTTTTCCCTCGAGTTTTTCCCACGAGGCTATCCCACGAGGCTTTCCCACAGGGCTGTCCCACGTGGACACGTTGTGGGAGTCGATCCTCGGCTTGAACGTCAAGGCAGTGCAGGGAAAACAGGTTCCTCTGGAATGGACTGACACATCAGGGGGACTATTGGAATGGTGGCACGACCCTGGAGTTCCTCTCGCCTTTCCTGTGGAGAGCGCCTCCTCTTGAGATGCGACGGGAACGCCGGGAATTCTTTCCCTACGAAACAGGGAAAGGATCCCTCATCTCGAGCTAGGAGGCGGAAACGGGGCTTCCCTGGATGTGTGCGGGACACCACGTGCTTCCTCTCGAGTGGAGACGGGTATGTCGGGGAACTACTTGAGTTGCAGCAAGGGTGTGAACGATCCTTTGGAAGTTCCAGTGGTTAGATGAGATTGGCCTCGAGAAGCCTCAGCGGAAATGGACCTCATCTCGCCTGGAGGGCAAAACCTCCTGGATTTTCTCGAGTTGCGGCAGGTGCTCTCGACTTACGACGGGGACCTCAGGGACCCGCTCTGGTGGCCTCAGGAAAGGCCAGGCCCCATGCGAGTTCCTCGGGGGCCTCTCGGGATTCCTCTCCCGTCGATGCCGGGGCCTAAGACCTTGTGTGGAGTCGGGGCCGGAACCTGAGGATTCCTCTCCAGTGCTGACATGGATCTTGGGGTACTTCTGGAGTCTCCCCAGGGGAGTCAGTCCTCGTCTCGAATGCGGGCATGCACTTGCGCTTTCCTCCAGGGCGGTAGCAGCAGTGTCACGCAGTCTGCCGCGTGGATCAAAGGATCTATGGTTTTCCCTCGAGTCGTTCCCACGAGGCTTTCCCACGAGGCTTTCCCACAGGGCTGTCCCACGTGCACACGTGGTGGGAGTCGATCCTCGGCTTGAACGTCAAGGCAGTGCAGGGAAAACAGGTTCCTCTGGAATGGACTGACACATCTGGGGGACTCTTGGAATGGTGGCACGACCCTGGAGTTCCTCTCGCCTTTCCTGTGGAGAGCGCCTCCTCTTGAGATGCGACGGGAACGCCGGGAATTCTTTCCCTACGAAACAGGGAAAGGATCCCTCATCTCGAGCTAGGAGGCGGAAACGGGGCTCCCCTGGATGTGTGCGGGACCCACGTGCTTCCTCTCGAGTGGAGACGGGTATGTCGGGGAACTTCTTGAGTTGCAGCAAGGGTGTGAAGGACCCTTTGGAAGTTCCAGTGGTTAGACGTGATTGTCCTCGAGAAGCCTCAGCGGAAATGGGACTCATCTCGCCTGGAGGGCAAAACCTCCTGGATTTTCTCGAGTTGCGGCAGGTGCTCTCGACTTACGACCGGGACCTCAGGGACCCGCTCTGGTGGCCTCAGGAAAGGCCAGTCCCCATGCGAGTTCCTCGGGGGCCTCTCGGGATTCCTCTCCCGTCCATGCCGGGGCCTAAGACCTTGTGTGGAGTCGGGGCCGGAACCTGAGGATTCCTCTCCAGTGCTGACATGGATCTTGGGGTACTTCTGGAGTCTCCCCAGGGGAGTCAGTCCTCGTCTCGAATGCGGGCATGAACTTGCGCTTTCCTCCAGAGCGGTAGCAGCAGTGTCACGCAGTCCGCCGCGTGGATCAAAGGATCTATGGTTTTCCCTCGAGTCGTTCCCACGAGGCTTTCCCACGAGGCTTTCCCACAGGGCTGTCCCACGTGCACACGTGGTGGGAGTCGATCCTCGGCTTGAACGTCAAGGCAGTGCAGGGAAAACAGGTTCCTCTGGAATGGACTGACACATCTGGAGGACTCTTGGAATGGTGGCATGACCCTGGAGTTCCTCTCGCCTTTCTTGTGGAGAGCGCCTCCTCTTGAGATGCGACGGGAACGCCGGGAATTCTTTCCCTACGAAACAGGGAAAGGATCCCTCATCTCGAGCTAGGAGGCGGAAACGGGGCTCCCCTGGATGTGTGCGGGACCCCACGTGCTTCCTCTCGAGTGGAGACGGGTATGTCGGGGAACTTCTTGAGTTGCAGCAATGGTGTGAAGGACCCTTTGGAAGTTCCAGTGGTTAGACGTGATTGTCCTCGAGAAGCCTCAGCGGAAATGGGCCTCATCTCGCCTGGAGGGCAAAACCTCCTGGATTTTCTCGAGTTGCGGCAGGTGCTCTCGACTTACGACCGGGACCTCAGGGACCCGCTCTGGTGGCCTCAGGAAAGGCCAGTCCCCATGCGAGTTCCTCGGGGGCCTCTCGGGATTCCTCTCCCGTCCATGCCGGGGCCTAAGACCTTGTGTGGAGTCGGGGCCGGAACCTGAGGATTCCTTTCCAGTGCTGACATGGATCTTGGGGTACTTCTGGAGTCTCCCCAGGGGAGTCAGTCCTCGTCTCGAATGCGGGCATGCACTTGCGCTTTCCTCCAGAGCGGTAGCAGCAGTGTCACGCAGTACGCCGCGTGGATCAAAGGATCTATGGTTTTCCCTCGAGTCTTTCCCACGAGGCTTTCCCACGAGGCTTTCCCACAGGGCTGTCCCACGTGCACACGTGGTGGGAGTGGATCCTCGGCTTGAACGTCAAGGCAGTGCAGGGAAAACAGGTTCCTCTGGAATGGACTGACACATCTGGGGGACTCTTGGAATGGTGGCACAACCATGGAGTTCCTCTCGCCTTTCCTGTGGAGAGCGCCTCCTCTTGAGATGCGACGGGAACGCCGGGAATTCTTTCCCTACGGAACAGGGAAAGGATCCCTCATCTCGAGCTAGGAGGCGGAAACCGGGCTCCCCTGGATTTGTGCGGGACCCCACATGCTTCCTCTCGAGTGGAGACGGGTATGTCGGGGAACTTCTTGAGTTGCAGCAAGGGTGTGAAGGACCCTTTGGAAGTTCCAGTGGTTAGATGTGATTGGCCTCGAGAAGCCTCAGCGGAAATGGGCCTCATCTCGCCTGGAGGGCAAAACCTCCTGGATTTTCTCGAGTTGAGGCTGGTACTCTCGACTTACGACCGGGACCTCAGGGACCCGCTCTGGTGGCCTCAGGAAAGGCCAGGCCCCATGCGAGTTCCTCGGGGGCCTCTCGGGATTCCTCTCCCGTCGATGCCGGGGCCTAAGACCTTGTGTGGAGTCGGGGCCGGAACCTGAGGATTCCTCTCCAGTGCTGACATGGATCTTGGGGTACTTCTGGAGTCTCCCCAGGGGAGTCAGTCCTCGTCTCGAATGCGGGCATGCACTTGCGCTTTCCTCCAGAGCGGTAGCAGCAGTGTCACGCAGTCCGCCGCGTGCATCAAAGGATCTATGGTTTTCCCTCGAGTCTTTCCCACGAGGCTTTCCCACGAGGCTTTCCCACAGGGCTGTCCCACGTGCACACGTGGTGGGAGTCGATCCTCGGCTTGAACGTCAAGGCAGTGCAGGGAAAACAGGTTCCTCTGGAATGGACTGACACATCTCGGGGACTCTTGGAATGGTGTCACGACCCTGGAGTTCCTCTCGCCTTTCCTGTGGAGAGCGCCTCCTCTTGAGATGCGACGGGAACGCCGGGAATTCTTTCCCTACGAAACAGGGAAAGGATCCCTCATCTCGAGCTAGGAGGCGGAAACGGGGCTCCCCTGGATGTGTGCGGGACCCCACGTGCTTCCTCTCGAGTGGAGACAGGTATGTCGGGGAACTTCTTGAGTTGCAGCAATGGTGTGAAGGACCCTTTGGAAGTTCCAGTGGTTAGATGTGATTGGCCTCGAGAAGCCTCAGCGGAAATGGGCCTCATCTCGCCTGGAGGGCAAAACCTCCTGGATTTTCTCGAGTTGCGGCAGGTGCTCTCGACTTACGACGGGGACCTCAGGGAACCGCTCTGGTGGCCTCAGGAAAGGCCAGTCCCCATGCGAGTACCTCGGGAGCCTCTCGGGATTCCTCTCCCGTCGATGCCGGGGCCTAAGACCTTGTGTGGAGTCCGGGCCGGAACCTAAGGATTCCTCTCCAGTGCTGACATGGATCTTGGGGTACTTCTGGAGTCTCCCCAGGGGAGTCAGTCCTCGTCTCGAATGCGGGCATGCACTTGCGCTTTCCTCCAGAGCGGTAGCAGCAGTGTCACGCAGTCCGCCGCGTGCATCAAAGGATCTATGGTTTTCCCTCGAGTCGTTCCCACGAGGCTTTCCCACGAGGCTTTCCCACAGGGCTGTCCCACGTGCACACGTGGTGGGAGTCGATCCTCGGCTTGAACGTCAAGGCAGTGCAGGGAAAACAGGTTCCTCTGGAATGGACTGACACATCTGGAGGACTCTTGGAATGGTGGCACGACCCTGGAGTTCCTCTCGCCTTTCTTGTGGAGAGCGCCTCCTCTTGAGATGCGACGGGAACGCCGGGAATTCTTTCCCTACGAAACAGGGAAAGGATCCCTCATCTCGAGCTAGGAGGCGGAAACGGGGCTCCCCTGGATGTGTGCGGGACACCACGTGCTTCCTCTCGAGTGGAGACGGGTATGTCGGGGAACTTCTTGAGTTGCAGCAAGGGTGTGAAGGACCCTTTGGAAGTTCCAGTGGTTAGATGTGATTGGCCTCGAGAAGCCTCAGCGGAAATGGGCCTCATCTCGCCTGGAGGGCAAAACCTCCTGGATTTTCTCGAGTTGAGGCTGCTGCTCTCGACTTACGACCGGGACCTCAGGGACCCGCTCTGGTGGCCTCAGGAAAGGCCAGGCCCCATGCGAGTTCCTCGGGGGCCTCTCGGGATTCCTCTCCCGTCGATGCCGGGGCCTAAGACCTTGTGTGGAGTCGGGGCCGGAACCTGAGGATTCCTCTCCAGTGCTGACATGGATCTTGGGGTACTTCTGGAGTCTCCCCAGGGGAGTCAGTCCTCGTCTCGAATGCGGGCATGCACTTGCGCTTTCCTCCAGAGCGGTAGCAGCAGTGTCACGCAGTCCGCCGCGTGGATCAAAGGATCTATGGTTTTCCCTCGAGCCTTTCCCACGAGGCTTTCCCACGAGGCTTTCCCACAGGGCTGTCCCACGTGCACACGTGGTGGGAGTCGATCCTCGGCTTGAACGTCAAGGCAGTGCAGGGAAAACAGGTTCCTCTGGAATGGACTGACACATCTGGGGGACTCTTGGAATGGTGTCACGACCCTGGAGTTCCTCTCGCCTTTCCTGTGGAGAGCGCCTCCTCTTGAGATGCGACGGGAACACCGGGAATTCTTTCCCTACGAAACAGGGAAAGGATCCCTCATCTCGAGCTAGGAGGCGGAAACGGGGCTCCCCTGGATGTGTGCGGGACCCCACGTGCTTCCTCTCGAGTGGAGACAGGTATGTCGGGGAACTTCTTGAGTTGCAGCAATGGTGTGAAGGACCCTTTGGAAGTTCCAGTGGTTAGATGTGATTGGCCTCGAGAAGCCTCAGCGGAAATGGGCCTCATCTCGCCTGGAGGGCAAAACCTCCTGGATTTTCTCGAGTTGCGGCAGGTGCTCTCGACTTACGACGGGGACCTCAGGGAACCGCTCTGGTGGCCTCAGGAAAGGCCAGTCCCCATGCGAGTACCTCGGGAGCCTCTCGGGATTCCTCTCCCGTCGATGCCGGGGCCTAAGACCTTGTGTGGAGTCCGGGCCGGAACCTAAGGATTCCTCTCCAGTGCTGACATGGATCTTGGGGTACTTCTGGAGTCTCCCCAGGGGAGTCAGTCCTCGTCTCGAATGCGGGCATGCACTTGCGCTTTCCTCCAGAGCGGTAGCAGCAGTGTCACGCAGTCCGCCGCGTGCATCAAAGGATCTATGGTTTTCCCTCGAGTCTTTCCCACGAGGCTTTCCCACGAGGCTTTCCCACAGGGCTGTCCCACGTGCACACGTGGTGGGAGTCGATCCTCGGCTTGAACGTCAAGGCAGTGCAGGGAAAACAGGTTCCTCTGGAATGGACTGACACATCTGGGGGACTCTTGGAATGGTGTCACGACCCTGGAGTTCCTCTCACCTTTCCTGTGGAGAGCGCCTCTTCTTGAGATGCGACGGGAACGCCGGGAATTCTTTCCCTACGAAACAGGGACAGGATCCCTCATCTCGAGTTAGGAGGTGGAAACGGGGCTCCCCTGGATGTGTGCGGGACCCCACGTGCTTCCTCTCGAGTGGAGACGGGTGTGTCGGGGAACTTCTTGAGTTGCAGCAAGGGTGTGAAGGACCCTTTGGAAGTTCCAGTGGTTAGATGTGATTGGCCTCGAGAAGCCTCAGCGGAAATGGGCCTCATCTCGCCTGGAGGGCAAAACCTCCTGGATTTTCTCGAGTTGCGGCAGGTGCTCTCGACTTACGACGGGGACCTCAGGGAACCGCTCTGGTGGCCTCAGGAAAGGCCAGTCCCCATGCGAGTACCTCGGGAGCCTCTCGGGATTCCTCTCCCGTCGATGCCGGGGCCTAAGACCTTGTGTGGAGTCCGGGCCGGAACCTAAGGATTCCTCTCCAGTGCTGACATGGATCTTGGGGTACTTCTGGAGTCTCCCCAGGGGAGTCAGTCCTCGTCTCGAATGCGGGCATGCACTTGCGCTTTCCTCCAGAGCGGTAGCAGCAGTGTCACGCAGTCCGCCACGTGGATCAAAGGATCTATGGTTTTCCCTCGAGTCTTTCCCACGAGGCTTTCCCACGAGTCTTTCCCACAGGGCTGTCCCACGTGCACACGTGGTGGGAGTCGATCCTCGGATTGAACGTCAAGGCAGTGCAGGGAAAACAGGTTCCTCTGGAATGGACTGACACATCTGGGGTCTCTTGGAATGGTGGCACGACCCTGGAGTTCCTCTCGCCTTTCCTGTGGAGAGCGCCTCCTCTTGAGATGCGACGGGAACGCCGGGAATTCTTTCCCTACGAAACAGGGAAAGGATCCCTCATCTCGAGCTAGGAGGCGGAAACGGGGCTCCCCTGGATGTGTGCGGGACCCACGTGCTTCCTCTCGAGTGGAGACGGGTATGTCGGGGAACTTCTTGAGTTGCAGCAAGGGTGTGAAGGACCCTTTGGAAGTTCCAGTGGTTAGACGTGATTAGCCTCGAGAAGCCTCAGCGGAAATGGGCCTCATCTCGCCTGGAGGGCAAAACCTCCTGGATTTTCTCGAGTTGCGGCAGGTGCTCTCGACTTACGACGGGGACTTCAGGGACCCGCTCTGGTGGCCTCAGGAAAGGCCAGTCCCCATGCGAGTTCCTCGGGGGCCTCTCGGGATTCCTCTCCCGTCGATGCCGGGGCCTAAGACCTTGTGTGGAGTCGGGGCCGGAACCTGAGGATTCCTCTCCAGTGCTGACATGGATCTTGGGGTACTTCTGGAGTCTCCCCAGGGGAGTCAGTGCTCGTCTCGAATGCGGGCATGCACTTGCGCTTTCCTCCAGAGCGGTAGCAGCAGTGTCACGCAGTCCGCCACGTGGATCAAAGGATCTATGGTTTTCCCTCGAGGCTTTCCCACGAGGCTTTCCCACGAGTCTTTCCCACAGGGCTGTCCCACGTGCACACGTGGTGGGAGTCGATCCTCGGCTTGAACGTCAAGGCAGTGCAGGGAAAACAGGTTCCTCTGGAATGGACTGACACATCTGGGGTCTCTTGGAATGGTGGCACGACCCTGGAGTTCCTCTCGCCTTTCCTGTGGAGAGCGCCTCCTCTTGAGATGCGACGGGAACGCCGGGAATTCTTTCCCTACGAAACAGGGAAAGGATCCCTCATCTCGAGCTAGGAGGCGGAAACGGGGCTCCCCTGGATGTGTGCGGGACCCACGTGCTTCCTCTCGAGTGGAGACGGGTATGTCGGGGAACTTCTTGAGTTGCAGCAAGGGTGTGAAGGACCCTTTGGAAGTTCCAGTGGTTAGACGTGATTAGCCTCGAGAAGCCTCAGCGGAAATGGGCCTCATCTCGCCTGGAGGGCAAAACCTCCTGGATTTTCTCGAGTTGCGGCAGGTGCTCTGGACTTACGACGGGGACTTCAGGGACCCGCTCTGGCTGCCTCAGGAAAGGCCAGTCCCCATGCGAGTTCCTCGGGGGCCTCTCGGGATTCCTCTCCCGTCGATGCCGGGGCCTAAGACCTTGTGTGGAGTCGGGGCCGGAACCTGAGGATTCCTCTCCAGTGCTGACATGGATCTTGGGGTACTTCTGGAGTCTCCCCAGGGGAGTCAGTCCTCGTCTCGAATGCGGGCATGCACTTGCGCTTTCCTCCAGAGCGGTAGCAGCAGTGTCACGCAGTCTGCCACGTGGATCAAAGGATCTATGGTTTTCCCTCGAGTCTTTCCCACGAGGCTTTCCCACGAGTCTTTCCCACAGGGCTGTCCCACGTGCACACGTGGTGGGAGTCGATCCTCGGCTTGAACGTCAAGGCAGTGCAGGGAAAACAGGTTCCTCTGGAATGGACTGACACATCTGGGGGACTCTTGGAATGGTGTCACGACCCTGGAGTTCCTCTCGCCTTTCCTTTGGAGAGCGCCTCCTCTTGAGATGCGACGGGGACGCCGGGAATTCTTTCCCTACGAAACAGGGAAAGGATCCCTCATCTCGTGCTAGGAGGCGGAAACAGGGCTCCCCTGGATGTGTGCGGGACCCCACGTGCTTCCTCTCGAGTGGAGACGGGTATGTCGGGGAAATTCTTGAGTTGCAGCAATGGTGTGAAGGACCCTTTGGAAGTTCCAGTGGTTAGATGTGATTGGCCTCGAGAAGCCTCAGCGGAAATGGGCCTCATCTCGCCTGGAGGGCAAAACTTCCTGGATTTTCTCGAGTTGCGGCAGGTGCTCTCGACTTACGACGGGGACCTCAGGGAACCGCTCTGGTGGCCTCAGGAAAGGCCAGTCCCCATGCGAGTTCCTCGGGGGCCTCTCGGGATTCCTCTCCCGTCGATGCCGGGGCCTAAGACCTTGTTTGGAGTCGGGGCCGGAACCTGAGGATTCCTCTCCAGTGCTCACATGGATCTTGGGGTACTTCTGGAGTCTCCCCAGGGGAGTCAGTCCTCGTCTCGAATGCGGGCATGCACTTGCGCTTTCCTCCAGAGCGGTAGCAGCAGTGTCACGCAGTCCGCCGCGTGGATCAAAGGATCTATGGTTTTCCCTCGAGTCTTTCCCACGAGGCTTTCCCACGAGGCTTTCCCACAAGGCTGTCCTACGTGCACACGGGTTGGGAGTCGATCCTCGGCTTGAACGTCAAGGCAGTGCAGGGAAAACAGGTTCCTCTGGAATGGACTGACACATCTGGGGGACTCTTGGAATGGTGGTACGACCCTGGAGTTCCTCTCGCCTTCCCTGTGGAGAGCGCCTCCTCTTGAGATGCGACGGGAACGCCGGGAATTCTTTCCCTACGAAACAGGGAAAGGATCCCTCATCTCGACCTAGGAGGCGGAAACGGGGCTCCCCTGGATGTGTGCGGGAACCCACGTGCTTCCTCTCGAGTGGAGACGGGTATGTCGGGGAACTTCTTGAGTTGCAGCAAGGGTGTGAAGGACCCTTTGGAAGTTCCAGTGGTTAGACGTGATTAGCCTCGAGAAGCCTCAGCGGAAATGGGCCTCATCTCGCCTGGAGGGCAAAACCTCCTGGATTTTCTCGAGTTGCGGCAGGTGCTCTCGACTTACGACGGGGACCTCAGGGACCCGCTCTGGTGGCCTCAGGAAAGGCCAGTCACCATGCCAGTTCCTCGGGGGCCTCTCGGGATTCCTCTCCCGTCGATGCCGGGGCCTAAGACCTTGTGTGGAGTCGGGGCCGGAACCTGAGGATTCCTCTCCAGTGCTGACATGGATCTTGGGGTACTTCTGGAGTCTCCCCAGGGGAGTCAGTCCTCGTCTGGAATGCGGGCATGCACTTGCGCTTTCCTCTAGAGCGGTAGCAGCAGTGTCACGCAGTCCGCCGCGTGGATCAAAGGATCTATGGTTTTCCCTCGAGTCTTTCCCACGAGGCTTTCCCACGAGGCTTTCCCACAGGGCTGTCCCACGTGCACACGTGGTGGGAGTCGATCCTCGGCTTGAACGTCAAGGCAGTGCAGGGAAAACAGGTTCCTCTGGAATGGACCGACACATCTGGGGGACTCTTGGAATGGTGGCACGACCCTGGAGTTCCTCTCGCCTTTCCTGTGGAGAGCGCCTCCTCTTGAGATGCGACGGGAACGCCGGGAATTCTTTCCCTACGAAACAGGGAAAGGATCCCTCATCTCGAGCTAGGAGGCGGAAACGGGGCTCCCCTGGATGTGTGCGGGACCCCACGTGCTTCCTCTCTAGTGGAGACGGGTATGTCGGGGAACTTCTTGAGTTGCAGCAAGGGTGTGAAGGACCCTTTGGAAGTTCCAGTGGTTAGATGTGATTGGCCTCGAGAAGCCTCAGCGGATATGGGCCTCATCTCGCCTGGAGGGCAAAACCTCCTGGATTTTCTCGAGTTGCGGCAGGTGCTCTCGACTTACGACGGGGACCTCAGGGACCCGCTCTGGTGGCCTCAGGAAAGGCAAGTCCCCATGCGAGTTCCTCGGGGGCCTCTCGGGATTCCTCTCCCGTCGATGTCGGGGCCTAAGACCTTGTGTGGAGTCGGGGCCGGAACCTGAGGATTCCTCTCCAGTGCTGACATGGATCTTGGGGTACTTCTGGAGTCTCCCCAGGGGAGTCAGTCCTCGTCTCGAATGCGGGCATGCACTTGCGCTTTCCTCCAGAGCGGTAGCAGCAGTGTCACGCAGTCCGCCGCGTGGATCAAAGGATCTATGGTTTTCCCTCGAGTCTTTCCCACGAGGCTTTCCCACGAGGCTTTCCCACAGAGCTGTCCCACGTGCACACGTGGTGGGAGTCGATCCTCGGCTTGAACGTCAAGGCAGTGCAGGGAAAACAGGTTCCTCTGGAATGGACTGACACATCTGGGGGACTCTTGGAATGGTGGCACGACCCTGGAGTTCCTCTCGCCTTTCCTGTGGAGAGCGCCTCCTCTTGAGATGCGACGGGAACGCCGGGAATTCTTTCCCTACGAAACAGGGAAAGGATCCCTCATCTCGAGCTAGGAGGCGGAAACGGGGCTCCCCTGGATGTGTGCGGGACCCACGGGCTTCCTTTCGAGTGGAGACGGGTATGTCAGGGAACTTCTTGAGTTGCAGCAAGGGTGTGAAGGACCCTTTGGAAGTTCCAGTGGTTAGATGTGATTGGCCTCGAGAAGCCTCAGCGGAAATGGGCCTCATCTCGCCTGGAGGGCAAAACTTCCTGGATTTTCTCGAGTTGCGGCAGGTGCTCTCGACTTACGACGGGGACCTCAGGGAACCGCTCTGGTGGCCTCAGGAAAGGCCAGTCCCCATGCGAGTTCCTCGGGGGCCTCTCGGGATCCCTATCCCGTCGATGCCGGGGCCTAAGACCTTGTGTGGAGTCGGGGCCGGAACCTGAGGATTCCTCTCCAGTGCTGACATGGATCTTGGGGTACTTCTGGAGTCTCCCCAGGGGAGTCAGTCCTCGTCTCGAATGCGGGCATGCACTTGCGCTTTCCTCCAGAGCGGTAGCAGCAGTGTCACGCAGTCCGCCGCGTGGATCAAAGGATCTATGGTTTTCCCTCGAGTCTTTCCCACGAGGCTTTCCCACGAGGCTTTCCCACAGGGCTGTCCCACGTGCACACGTGGTGGGAGTCGATCCTCGGCTTTAACGTCAAGGCAGTGCAGGGAAAACAGGTTCCTCTGGAATGGACTGACACATCTGGGGGACTCTTGGAATGGTGGCATGACCCTGGAGTTCCTCTCGCCTTTCCTGTGGAGAGCGCCTCCTCTTGAGATGCGACGGGAACGCCGGGAATTCTTTCCCTACGAAACAGGGAAAGGATCCCTCATCTCGAGCTAGGAGGCGGAAACGGGGCTCCCCTGGATGTGTGCGGGACCCCACGTGCTTCCTCTCGAGTGGAGACGGGTATGTCGGGGAACTTCTTGAGTTGCAGCAATGGTGTGAAGGACCCTTTGGAAGTTCCAGTGGTTAGATGTGATTGGCCTCGAGAAGCCTCAGCGGAAATGGGCCTCATCTCGCCTGGAGGGCAAAACCTCCTGGATTTTCTCGAGTTGCGGCAGGTGCTCTCGACTTACGACGGGGACCTCAGGGACCCGCTCTGGTGGCCTCAGGAAAGGCCAGTCCCCATGCGAGTTCCTCGGGAGCCTCTCGGGATCCCTATCCCGTCGATGCCGGGGCCTAAGACCTTGTGTGGAGTCGGGGCCGGAACCTGAGGATTCCTCTCCAGTGCTGACATGGATCTTCGGGTACTTCTGGAGTCTCCCCAGGGAAGTCAGTCCTCGTCTCGAATGCGGGCATGCACTTGCGCTTTCCTCCAGAGCGGTAGCAGCAGTGTCACGCAGTCCGCCGCGTGGATCAAAGGATCTATGGTTTTCCCTCGAGTCTTTCCCACGAGGCTTTCCCACGAGGCTTTACCACAGGGCTGTCCCACGTGCACACGTGGTGGGAGTCGATCCTCGGCTTGAACGTCAAGGCAGTGCAGGGAAAACAGGTTCCTCTGGAATGGACTGACACATCTGGGGGACTCTTGGAATGGTGGCACGACCCTGGAGTTCCTCTCGCCTTTCCTGTGGAGAGCGCCTCCTCTTGAGATGCGACGGGAACGCCGGGAATTCTTTCCCTACGAACCAGGGAAAGGATCCCTCATCTCGAGCTAGGAGGCGGAAACGGGGCTCCCCTGGATGTGTGCGGGACACCACGTGCTTCCTCTCGAGTGCAGACGGGTATGTCGGGGAACTTCTTGAGTTGCAGCAAGGGTGTGAAGGACCCTTTGGAAGTTCCAGTGGTTAGATGTGATTGTCCTCGAGAAGCCTCAGCGGAAATGGGCCTCATCTCGCCTGGAGCGCAAAACCTCCTGGATTTTCTCGAGTTGCGGCAGGTGCTCTCGACTTACGACGGGGACCTCAGGGACACGCTCTGGTGGCCTCAGGAATGGCCAGTCCCCATGCGAGTTCCTCGGGGGCCTCTCGGGATTCCTCTCCCGTCGATGCCGGGGCCTAAGACCTTGTGTGGAGTCGGGGCCGGAACCTGAGGATTCCTCTCCAGTGCTGACATGGATCTTCGGGTACTTCTGGAGTCTCCCCAGGGGAGTCAGTCCTCTTCTCGAATGCGGGCATGCACTTGCGCTTTCCTCCTGAGCGGTAGCAGCAGTGTCACGCAGTCCGCCGCGTGGATCAAAGGATCTATGGTTTTCCCTCGAGTCTTTCCCACGAGGCTTTCCCACGAGGCTTTCCCACAGGGCTGTCCCACGTGCACACGTGGTGGGAGTCGATCCTCGGCTTGAACGTCAAGGCAGTGCAGGGAAAACAGGTTCCTCTGGAATGGACTGACACATCTGGGGGACTCTTGGAATGGTGGCACGACCCTGGAGTTCCTCTCGCCTTTCCTGTGGAGAGCGCATCCTCTTGAGATGCGACGGGAACGCCGGGAATTCTTTCCCTACGAAACAGGGAAAGGATCCCTCATCTCGTGCTAGGAGGCGGAAACGGGGCTCCCCTGGATGTGTGCGGGACACCACGTGCTTCCTCTCGAGTGCAGACGGGTATGTCGGGGAACTTCTTGAGTTGCAGCAAGGGTGTGAAGGACCCTTTGGAAGGTCCAGTGGTTAGATGTGATTGGCCTCGAGAAGCCTCAGCGGAAATGGGCCTCATCTCGCCTGGAGGGCAAAACCTCCTGGATTTTCTCGAGTTGCGGCAATTGCTCTCGACTTAGGACGGGGACCTCAGGGACCCGCTCTGGTGGCCTCAGGAAAGGCCAGTCCCCATGCGAGTTCCTCGGGGGCCTCTCGGGATTCCTCTCCCGTCGATGCGAGGGCCTAAGACCTTGTGTGGAGTCGGGGCCGGAACCTGAGGATTCCTCTCCAGTGCTGACATGGATCTTGGGGTACTTCTGGACTCTCCGCAGGGGAGTCAGTCCTCGTCTCGAATGCGGGCATGCACTTGCGCTTTCCTCCAGAGCGGTAGCAGCAGTGTCACGCAGTCCGCCGCGTGGATCAAAGGATCTATGGTTTTCCCTCGAGTCTTTCCCACGAGGCTTTCCCACGAGGCTTTCCCACAGGGCTGTCCCACGTGCACACGTGGTGGGAGTCGATCCTCGGCTTGAACGTCAAGGCAGTGCAGGGAAAACAGGTTCCTCTGGAATGGACTGACACATCTGGGGGACTATTGGAATGGTGGCACGACCCTGGAGTTCCTCTCGCCTTTCCTGTGGAGAGCGCTTCCTCTTGAGATGCGACGGGAACCCCGGGAATTCTTTCCCTACGAACCAGGGAAAGGATCCCTCATCTCGAGCTAGGAGGCGGAAACGGGGCTCCCCTGGATGTGTGCGGGACCCCACGTGCTTCCTCTCGAGTGGAGACGGGTATGTCGGGGAACTTCTTGAGTTGCAGCAAGGGTGTGAAGGACCCTTTGGAAGTTCCAGTGGTTAGACGTGATTAGCCTCGAGAAGCCTCAGCGGAAATGGGCCTCATCTCGCCTGGAGGGCAAAACCTCCTGGATTTTCTCGAGTTGCGGCAGGTGCTCTCGACTTACGATGGGGACCTCAGGGACCCGCTATGGTGGCCTCAGGAAAGGCCAGTCCCCATGCCAGTTCCTCGGGGGCCTCTCGGGATTCCTCTCCCGTCGATGCCGGGGCCTAAGACCTTGTGTGGAGTCGGGGCCAGAACCTGAGGATTCCTCTCCAGTGCTGACATGGATCTTGGGGTACTTCTGGAGTCTCCCCAGGGGAGTCAGTCCTCGTCTCGAATGCGGGCATGCACTTGCGCTTTCCTCCAGAGCGGTAGCAGCAGTGTCACGCAGTCCGCCGCGTGGATCAAAGGATCTATGGTTTTCCCTCGAGTCGTTCCCACGAGGCTTTCCCACGAGGCTTTCCCACAGGGCTGTCCCACGTGCACACGTGGTGGGAGTCGATCCTCGGCTTGAACGTCAAGGCAGTGCAGGGAAAACAGGTTCCTCTGGAATGGACTGACACATCTGGGGGACTCTTGGAATGGTGGCATGACCCTGGAGTTCCTCTCGCCTTTCTTGTGGAGAGCGCCTCCTCTTGAGATGCGACGGGAACGCCGGGAATTCTTTCCCTACGAAACAGGGAAAGGATCCCTCATCTCGAGCTAGGAGGCGGAAACGGGGCTCCCCTGGATGTGTGCGGGACACCACGTGCTTCCTCTCGAGTGGAGACGGGTATGTCGGGGAACTTCTTGAGTTGCAGCAATGGTGTGAAGGACCCTTTGGAAGTTCCAGTGGTTAGACGTGATTGGCCTCGAGAAGCCTCAGCGGAAATGGGCCTCATCTCGCCTGGAGGGCAAAACCTCCTGGATTTTCTCGAGTTGCGGCAGGTGCTCTCGACTTACGACCGGGACCTCAGGGACCCGCTCTGGTGGCCTCAGGAAAGGTCAGTCCCCATGCGAGTTCCTCGGGGGCCTCTCGGGATCCCTATCCCGTCGATGCCGGGGCCTAAGACCTTGTGTGGAGTCGGGGCCGGAACCTGAGGATTCCTCTCCAGTGCTGACATGGATCTTCGGGTACTTCTGGAGTCTCCCCAGGGGAGTCAGTCCTCGTCTCGAATGCGGGCATGCACTTGCGCTTTCCTCCAGAGCGGTAGCAGCAGTGTCACGCAGTCCACCGCGTGGATCAAAGGATATATGGTTTTCCCTCGAGTCTTTCCCACGAGGCTTTCCCACGAGGCTTTCCCACAGGGCTGTCCCACGTGCACACGTGGTGGGAGTCGATCCTCGGCTTGAACGTCAAGGCAGGGCAGGGAAAACAGGTTCCTCTGGAATGGACTGACACATCTGGGGGACTCTTGGAATGGTGGCACGACCCTGGAGTTCCTCTCGCCTTTCCTGTGGAGAGCGCCTCCTCTTGAGATGCGACGGGAACGCCGGGAATTCTTTCCCTACGAAACAGGGAAAGGATCCCTCATCTCGTGCTAGGAGGAGGAAACGGGGCTCCCCTGGATGTGTACGGGACACCACGTGCTTCCTCTCGAGTGCAGACGGGTATGTCGGGGAACTTCTTGAGTTGCAGCAAGGGTGTGAAGGACCCTTTGGAAGGTCCAGTGGTTAGATGTGATTGGCCTCGAGAAGCCTCAGCGGAAATGGGCCTCATCTCGCCTGGAGGGCAAAACCTCCTGGATTTTCTCGAGTTGCGGCAGGTGCTCTCGACTTACGACGGGGACCTCAGGGACCCGCTCTGGTGGCCTCAGGAAAGGACAGTCCCCATGCGAGTTCCTCAGGGGCCTCTCGGGATTCCTCTCCCGTCGATGCCAGGTCCTAAGACCTTGTGTGGAGTCGGGGCCGGAACCTGAGGATTCCTCTCCAGTGCTGACATGGATCTTGGGGTACTTCTGGAGTCTCCCCAGGGGAGTCAGTCCTCGTCTCGAATGCGGGCATGCACTTGGGCTTTCCTCCAGAGCGGTAGCAGCAGTGTCACGCAGTCCGCCGCGTGGAGCAAAGGATCTATGGTTTTCCCTCGAGTCTTTCCCACGAGGCTTTCCCACGAGGCTTTCCCACAGGGCTGTCCCACGTGCACACGTGGTGGGAGTCGATCCTCGGCTTGAACGTCAAGGCAGTGCAGGGAAAACAGGTTCCTCTGGAATGGACTGACACATCTGTGGGACTCTTGGAATGGTGGCATGACCCTGGAGTTCCTCTCGCCTTTCCTGTGGAGAGCGCCTCCTCTTGAGATGCGACGGGAACGCCGGGAATTCTTTCCCTACGAAACAGGGAAAGGATCCCTCATCTCGAGCTAGGAGGCGGAAACGGGGCTCCCCTGGATGTGTGCGGGACCCCACGTGCTTCCTCTCGAGTGGAGACGGGTATGTCGGGGAACTTCTTGAGTTGCAGCAATGGTGTGAAGGACCCTTTGGAAGTTCCAGTGGTTAGATGTGATTGGCCTCGAGAAGCCTCAGCGGAAATGGGCCTCATCTCGCCTGGAGGGCAAAACCTCCTGGATTTTCTCGAGTTGCGGCAGGTGCTCTCGACTTACGACGGGGACCTCAGGGACCCGCTCTGGTGGCCTCAGGAAAGGCCAGTCCCCATGCGAGTTCCACGGGGGCCTTTCGGGATCCCTATCCCGTCGATGCCGGGGCCTAAGACCTTGTGTGGAGTCGGGGCCGGAACCTGAGGATTCCTCTCCAGTGCTCACATGGATCATCGGGTACTTCTGGAGTCTCCCCAGGGGAGTCAGTCCTCGTCTCGAATGCGGGCATGCACTTGCGCTTTCCTCCAGAGCGGTAGCAGCAGTGTCACGCAGTCCGCCGCGTGGATCAAAGGATCTATGGTTTTCCCTCGAGTCTTACCCACGAGGCTTTCCCAGGAGGCTTTCCCACAGGGCTGTCCCACGTGCACACGTGGTGGGAGTCGATCCTCGGCTTGAACGTCAAGGCAGTGCAGGGAAAACAGGTTCCTCTGGAATGGACTGACACATCTGGGGGACTCTTGGAATGGTGGCACGACCCTGGAGTTCCTCTCGCCTTTCCTGTGGAGAGCGCCTCCTCTTGAGATGCGACGGGAACGCCGGGAATTCTTTCCCTACGAAACAGGGAAAGGATCCCTCATCTCGTGCTAGGAGGCGGAAACGGGGCTCCCCTGGATGTGTGCGGGACCCCACGTGCTTCCTCTCGAGTGGAGACGGGTATGTCGGGGAACTTCTTGAGTTGCAGCAATGGTGTGAAGGACCCTTTGGAAGGTCCAGTGGTTAGATGTGATTGGCCTCGAGAAGCCTCAGCGGAAATGGGCCTCATCTCGCCTGGAGGGCAAAACCTCCTGGATTTTCTCGAGTTGCGGCAGGTGCTCTCGACTTACGACGGGGACCTCAGGGACCCGCTCTGGTGGCCTAAGGAAAGGCCAGTCCCCATGCGAGTTCCTCGGGGGCCTCTCGGGATTCCTCTCCCGTCGATTCCAGGGCCTAAGACCTTGTGTGGAGTCGGGGCAGGAACCTGAGGATTCCTCTCCAGTGCTGACATGGATCTTGGGGTACTTCTGGAGTCTCCCCAGGGGAGTCAGTCCTCGTCTCGAATGCGGGCATGCACTTGCGCTTTCCTCCAGAGCGGTAGCAGCAGTGTCACGCAGTCCGCCGCGTGCATCAAAGGATCTATGGTTTTCCCTCGAGTCTTTCCCACGAGGCTTTCCCACGAGGCTTTCCCACAGGGCTGTCCCACGTGCACACGTGGTGGGAGTCGATCCTCGGCTTGAACGTCAAGGCAGTGCAGGGAAAACAGGTTCCTCTGGAATGGACCGACACATCTGGGGGACTCTTGGAATGGTGGCACGACCCTGGAGTTCCTCTCGCCTTTCCTGTGGAGAGCGCCTCCTCTTGAGATGCGACGGGAACGCCGGGAATTCTTTCCCTATGAAACAGGGAAAGGATCCCTCATCTCGAGCTAGGAGGCGGAAACGGGGCTCTCCTGGATGTGTGCGGGACCCACGTGCTTCCTCTCTAGTGGAGACGGGTATGTCGGGGAACTTCTTGAGTTGCAGCAAGGGTGTGAAGGACCCTTTGGATGTTCCAGTGGTTAGATGTGATTGGCCTCGAGAAGCCTCAGCGGAAATGGGCCTCATCTCGCCTGGAGGGCAAAACCTCCTGGATTTTCTCGAGTTGCGGCAGGTGCTCTCGACTTACGACCGGGACCTCAGGGACCCGCTCTGGTGGCCTAAGGAAAGGCCAGTCCCCATGCGAGTTCCTCGGGGGCCTCTCGGGATTCCTCTCCCGTCGATGCCAGGGCCTAAGACCTTGTGTGGAGTCGGGGCCGGAACCTGAGGATTCCTCTCCAGTGCTGACATGGATCTTGGGGTACTTCTGGAGTCTCCCCAGGGGAGTCAGTCCTCGTCTCGAATGCGGGCATGCACTTGCGCTTTCCTCCAGAGCGGTAGCAGCAGTGTCACGCAGTCCGCCGCGTGCATCAAAGGATCTATGGTTTTCCCTCGAGTCTTTCCCACGAGGCTTTCCCACGAGGCTTTCCCACAGGGCTGTCCCACGTGCACACGTGGTGAGAGTCGATCCTCGGCTTGAACGTCAAGGCAGTGCAGGGAAAACAGGTTCCTCTGGAATGGACTGACACATCTGGGGGACTCTTGGAATGGTGGCACGACCCTGGAGTTCCTCTCGCCTTTCCTGTGGAGAGCGCCTCCTCTTGAGATGCGACGGGAACGCCGGGAATTCTTTCCCTACGAAACAGGGAAAGGATCCCTCATCTCGAGCTAGGAGGCGGAAACGGGGCTCCCCTGGATGTGTGCGGGACCCCACGTGCTTCCTCTCGAGTGGAGACGGGTATGTCGGGGAACTTCTTGAGTTGCAGCAAGGGTGTGAAGGACCCTTTGGAAGTTCCAGTGGTTAGACGTCATTAGCCTCGAGAAGCCTCAGCGGAAATGGGCCTCATCTCGCCTGGAGGGCAAAACCTCCTGGATTTTCTCGAGTTGCGGCAGGTGCTCTCGACTTACGACGGGGACCTCAGGGACCCGCTCTGGTGGCCTCAGGAAAGGCCAGTCCCCATGCCAGTTCCTCGGGGGCCTCTCGGGATTCCTCTCCCGTCGATGCCGGGGCCTAAGACCTTGTGTGGAGTCGGGGCCGGAACCTGAGGATTCCTCTCCAGTGCTGACATGGATCTTGGGGTACTTCTGGAGTCTCCCCAGGGGAGTCAGTCCTCGTCTCGAATGCGGGCATGCACTTGCGCTTTCCTCCAGAGCGGTAGCAGCAGTGTCACGCAGTCCGCCGCGTGCATCAAAGGATCTATGGTTTTCCCTCGAGTCTTTCCCACGAGGCTTTCCCACGAGGCTTTCCCACAGGGCTGTCCCACGTGCACACGTGGTGGGAGTCGATCCTCGGCTTGAACGTCAAGGCAGTGCAGGGAAAACAGGTTCCTCTGGAATGGACTGACACATCTGGGGGACTCTTGGAATGGTGGCACGACCCTGGAGTTCCTCTCGCCTTTCCTGTGGAGAGCGCCTCCACTTCAGATGCGACGGGAACGCCGGGAATTCTTTCCCTACGAAACAGGGAAAGGATCCCTCATCTCGAGCTAGGAGGCGGAAACGGGGCTCCCCTGTATGTGTTAGGGACCCTCGTGCTTCCTCTCGAGTGGAGACGGGTATGTCGGGGAACTTCTTGAGTTGCAGCAAGGGTGTGAAGGACCCTTTGGAAGTTCCAGTGGTTAGAAGTGATTAGCCTCGAGAAGCCTCAGCGGAACTGGGCCTCAGCTCGCCTGGAGGGCAAAACCTCCTGGATTTTCTCGAGTTGCGGCAGGTGCTCTCGACTTACGACGGGGACCTCAGGGACCCGCTCTGCTGGCCTCAGGAAAGGCCAGTCCCCATGCGAGTTGCTCGGGGCCTCTCGTGATCTCTCTCCCGTCGATGCTGGAGCCTAAGACCTTGTGTGGAGTCGGGGCCGGAACCTGAGGATTCCTCACCAATGCTGACATGGATCTTGTGGTACTTCTGGAGTCTCCGCAGGGGAGTCAGTCCTCGTCTCGAATGCGGGCTTGCACTTGCGCTTTCCTCCAGAGCGGTAGCAGCAGTGTCATGCATTCCGCCTCGTGGATCAAAGGATCTAAGGTTTTCCCTCTAGTCTTTCCCACGAGGATTTCCCACGAGGCTTTCCCACAGGGCTGCCCACGTGCACACGTGGTGGGAGTCGATCCTCGACTTGAACGTCAAGGCAGTGCAGGGAAAACAGGTTCCTCTGGAATGGACTGACACATCTGGGGGACTCGTGGAATGGTGGCACGACCCTGGAGTTCCTCTCGCCTTTCCTGTGGAGAGCGCCTCCTCTTGAGATGCGACGGGAACGCCGGGAATTCTTTCCCTACGAAAGAGGGAAAGGATCCCTCATCTCGAGCTAGGAGGCGGAAACGGGGCTCCCCTGGATGTGTGCGGGACCCTCGTGCATCCTCTCGAGTGGAGACGGGTATGTCGGGGAACTTCTTGAGTTGCAACAAGGGTGTGAAGGACCCTTTTGAAGTTCCAGTGGTTAGATGTGATTAGCCTCCAGAAGCCTCAGCGGAAATGGGCCTCATCTCGCCTGGAGGGCAAAACCTCCTGGATTTTCTCGAGTTGCGGCAGGTGCTCTCGACTTACGACGGGGAATTCAGGGACCCGCTCTGGTGGCCTCAGGAAAGGCCAGTCCCCATGCGAGTTCCTCGGGGGCCTCTCGGGATTCCTCTCCCGTCGATGCCGGGGCCTAAGACCTTGTGTGGCGTCGGGGCCGGAACCTGAGGATTCCTCTCCAGTGCTGACATGGACCTTGGGGTACTTCTGGAGTCTCCCCTGGGGAGCCAGTCCTCGTCTCGAATGCGGGCATGCACTTGCGCTTTCCTCCATAGCGGTAGCAGCAGTGTCACGCAGTCCGCAGCGTGGATCAAAGGATCTATGGTTTTCCGTCGAGTCTTTCCCACGAGGCTTTCCCACGAGGCTTTCCCAAAGGGATGTTCCACGTGCAAACGTGGTGGGAGTCGATCCTCGGCTTGAACGTCAAGGCAGTTCAGGGAAAACAGGTTCCTCTGGAATGGACTGACGCATCTGGGGGACTCTTGAAATCGTGGCACCACCCTGGAGTTCCTCTCGCCTTTCCTGTGGAGAGCGCCTCCTCTTGAGATGCGACGGGAACGCCGCGAATTCTTTCCCGGCGAAACAGGGAAAGGATCCCTCATCTCGAGCTAGGAGGCGGAAACGGGGCTCCCCTGGATGTGTGCGGGACCTTTGTGCTTCCTCTCGAGTGGAGACGGGTATTTCGGGGAACTTCTTGAGTTGCAGCAAGGGTGTGAAAGACCCTTTGGAAGTTCCAGTGGTTAGAAGTGATTAGCCTCGAGAAGCCTCAGCGGAAATGGGCCTCATCTCGCCTGGAGGTCAAAACCTCCTGGATTTTCTCGAGTTGCGGCAGGTACTCTCGACTTACGACGGGGACCTCAGGGACCCGCTCTGGTGGCCTCAGGAAAGGCCAGTCTCCATGCGAGTTCCTCGGGGGCCTCTCGGGATTGCTCTCCCGTCGATGCCGGGGCCTAAGACCTTGTGTGGAGTCGGGGCTGGAACCTGAGGATTCCTCTCCAGTGCTGACATGGATCTTGGGGTACTTCTGGAGTCTCCCCAGGGGAGTCAGTCCTCGTCTCGAATGCGGGCATGCACTTGCACTTTCCTCCAGAGCGGTAGCAGCAGTGTCACGCAGTCCGCCGCGTGGATCAAAGGATCTATGGTTTTCCCTCGAGTCTTTCCCACGAGGCTTTCCCACGGGGCTTTCCCACAGCGCTGTCCCACGTGCACACGTGGTCGGAGTCGATCCTCGGCTTGAATGTCAAGGCAGTGCAGGGAAAACAGGTTCCTCTGGAATGGACTGACACATCTGGGGGACTCTTGGAATGGTGGCACGACCCTGGAGTTCCTCTCGGCTTTCATGTGGAGAGCGCCTCCACTTCAGATGCGACGGGAACGCCGGGAATTCTTTCCCTAAGAAACAGGGAAAGGATCCCTCATCTCGAGCTAGGAGGCGGAAACGGGGCTCCCCTGGATGTGTGCGGGACCCTCGTGCTTCCTCTCGAGTGGAGACGGGTATGTCGGGGAACTTCTTGAGTTGCAGCAAGGGTGTGAAGGACCCTTTGGAAGTTCCAGTGGTTAGACTTGATTAGCCTAGAGAAGCCTCAGCGGAAATGGGCCTCATCTCGCCTGGAGGGCAAAACCTCCTGGATTTTCTCGAGTTGCGGCAGGTGCTCTCGACTTACGACGGGGACCTAAGGGACCCGCTCTGCTGGCATCAGGAAAGGCCTGTCCCCATGCGAGTTCTTCGGGGGCCTCTTGGGATTCCTCTGCCGTCGATCCGGGGCCTAAGACCTTGTGTGGAGTCGGGGCCGGAACCTGAGGATTCCTCTCCAGTGCTGACATGGATCTTGGGGTACTTCTGCAGTCTCCCCAGTCGAGTCAGTCCTCGTCTCGAATGCGGGCATGCACTTGCGCTTTCCTCCAGAGCGGTAGTAGCAGTGTCACGCAGTCCGCAGCGTGGATCAAAGGATCTATGGTTTTCCGTCGAGTCTTTCCCACGAGGCTTTCCCACGAGGCTTTCCCACAGGGCTGTCCCACGTGCACACGTGGTGGGAGTCGATCCTCGGCTTGAACGTCAAGGCAGTGCAGGGAAAACAGGTTCCTCTGGAATGGACTGACGCATCTGGGGGACTCTTGAAATCGTCGCACCACCCTGGAGTTCCTCTCGCCTTTCCTGTGGAGAGCGCCTCCTCTTGAGATGCGACGGGAACGTCGCGAATTCTTTCCCGGCGAAACAGGGAAAGGATCCCTCATCTCGAGCTAGGAGGCGGAAACGGGGCTCCCCTGGATGTGTGCGGGACCTTTGTGCTTCCTCTCGAGTGGAGACGGGTATTTCGGGGAACTTCTTGAGTTGCAGCAAGGGTGTGAAAGACCCTTTGGAAGTTCCAGTGGTTAGAAGTGATTAGCCTCGAGAAGCCTCAGCGGAAATGGGCCTCATCTCGCCTGGAGGTCAAAACCTCCTGGATTTTCTCGAGTTGCGGCAGGTGCTCTCGACTTACGACGGGGACCTCAGGGACCCGCTCTGCTGGCCTCAGGAAAGGCCAGTCCCCATGCGAGTTCCTCGGGGGCCTCTCGGGATTCCTCTCCCGTCGATGCCGGGGCCTAAGACCTTGTGTGGAGTCGGGGCCGGAACCTGAGGATTCCTCTCCAGTGCTGACATGGATCTTGGGGTACTTCTGGAGTCTCCCCAGGGGAGTCAGTCCTCGTCTCGAATGCGGGCATGCACTTGCGCTTTCCTCCAGAGCGGTAGCAGCAGTGTCACGCAGTCCGCCGCGTGCATCAAAGGATCTATGGTTTTCCCTCGAGTCTTTCCCACGAGGCTTTCCCACGAGGCTTTCCCACAAGGCTGTCCCACGTGCACACGTGGTGGGAGTCGATCCTCGGCTTGAACGTCAAGGCAGTGCAGGGAAAACAGGTTCCTCTGGAATGGACTGACACATCTGGGGGACTCTTGGAATGGTGGTACAACCCTGGAGTTCCTCTCGCCTTTCCTGTGGAGAGCGCCTCCTCTTGAGATGCGACGGGAACGCCGGGAATTCTTTCCCTACGAAACAGGGAAAGGATCCCTCATCTCGAGCTAGGAGGCGGAAACGGGGCTCCCCTGGATGTGTGCGGGACCCCACGTGCTTCCTCTCGAGTGGAGGCTGGTATGTCGGGGAACTTCTTGAGTTGCAGCAAGGGTGTGAAGGACCCTTTGGAAGTTCCAGTGGTTAGACGTGATTAGCCTCGAGAAGCCTCAGCGGAAATGGGCCTCATCTCGCCTGGAGGGCAAAACCTCCTGGATTTTCGCGAGTTGCGGCAGGTGCTCTCGACTTACGACGGGGACCTCAGGGACCCGCTCTGGTGGCCTCAGGAAAGGCCAGTCCCCATGCCAGTTCCTCGGGGGCCTCTCGGGATTCCTCTCCCGTCGATGCCGGGGCCTAAGACCTTGTGTGGAGTCGGGGCCGGAACCTGAGGATTCCTCTCCAGTGCTGACATGGATCTTGGGGTACTTCTGGAGTCTCCCCAGGGGAGTCAGTCCTCGTCTGGAATGCGGGCATGCACTTGCGCTTTCCTCCAGAGCGGTAGCAGCAGTGTCACGCAGTCCGCCGCGTGCATCAAAGGATCTATGGTTTTCCCTCGAGTCTTTCCCACGAGGCTTTCCCACGAGGCTTTCCCACAGGGCTGTCCCACGTGCACACGTGGTGGGAGTCGATCCTCGGCTTGAACGTCAAGGCAGTGCAGGGAAAACAGGTTCCTCTGGAATGGACCGACACATCTGGGGGACTCTTGGAATGGTGGCACGACCCTGGAGTTCCTCTCGCCTTTCCTGTGGAGAGCGCCTCCTCTTGAGATGCGACGGGAACGCCGGGAATTCTTTCCCTACGAAACAGGGAAAGGATCCCTCATCTCGAGCTAGGAGGCGGAAACGGGGCTCTCCTGGATGTGTGCGGGACCCACGTGCTTCCTCTCTAGTGGAGACGGGTATGTCGGGGAACTTCTTGAGTTGCAGCAAGGGTGTGAAGGACCCTTTGGATGTTCCAGTGGTTAGATGTGATTGTCCTCGAGAAGCCTCAGAGGAAATGGGCCTCATCTCGCCTGGAGGGCAAAACCTCCTGGAATTTCTCGAGTTGCAGCAGGTGCTCTCGACTTACGACGGGGACCTCAGGGACCCGCTCTGTTGGCCTCAGGAAAGGCCAGTCCCCATGCGAGTTCCTCGGGGGCCTCTCGGGATTCCTCTCCCGTCGATGTCGGGGCCTAAGACCTTGTGTGGAGTCGGGGCCGGAACCTGAGGATTCCTCTCCAGTGCTCACATGGATCATCGGGTACTTCTGGAGTCTCCCCAGGGGAGTCAGTCCTCGTCTCGAATGCGGGCATGCACTTGTGCTTTCCTCCAGAGCGGTAGCAGCAGTGTCACGCAGTCCGCCGCGTGGATCAAAGGATCTATGGTTTTCCCTCGAGTCTTACCCACGAGGCTTTCCCAGGAGGCTTTCCCACAGGGCTGTCCCACGTGCACACGTGGTGGGAGTCGATCCTCGGCTTGAACGTCAAGGCAGTGCAGGGAAAACAGGTTCCTCTGGAATGGACTGACACATCTGGGGGACTCTTGGAATGGTGGCACGACCCTGGAGTTCCTCTCGCCTTTCCTGTGGAGAGCGCCTCCTCTTGAGATGCGACCGGAACGCCGGGAATTCTTTCCCTACGAAACAGGGAAAGGATCCCTCATCTCGTGCTAGGAGGCGGAAACGGGGCTCCCCTGGATGTGTGCGGGACCCCACGTGCTTCCTCTCGAGTGGAGACGGGTATGTCGGGGAACTTCTTGAGTTGCAGCAAGGGTGTGAAGGACCCTTTGGAAGGTCCAGTGGTTAGATGTGATTGGCCTCGAGAAGCCTCAGCGGAAATGGGCCTCATCTCGCCTGGAGGGCAAAACTTCCTGGATTTTCTCGAGTTGCGGCAGGTGCTCTCGACTTACGACGGGGACCTCAGGGAACCGCTCTGGTGGCCTCAGGAAAGGCCAGTCCCCATGCGAGTTCCTCGGGGGCCTCTCGGGATCCCTATCCCGTCGATGCCGGGGCCTAAGACCTTGTGTGGAGTCGGGGCCGGAACCTGAGGATTCCTCTCCAGTGCTGACATGGATCTTCGGGTACTTCTGGAGTCTCCCCAGGGGAGTCAGTCCTCGTCTCGAATGCGGGCATGCACTTGCGCTTTCCTCCAGAGCGGTAGCAGCAGTGTCACGCAGTCCACCGCGTGGATCAAAGGATCTATGGTTTTCCCTCGAGTCTTTCCCACGAGGCTTTCCCACGAGGCTTTCCCACAGGGCTGTCCCACGTGCACACGTGGTGGGAGTCGATCCTCGGCTTGAACGTCAAGGCAGTGCAGGGAAAACAGGTTCCTCTGGAATGGACTGACACATCTGGGGGACTCTTGGAATGGTGGCACGACCCTGGAGTTCCTCTCGCCTTTCCTGTGGAGAGCGCCTCCTCTTGAGATGCGACGGGAACGCCGGGAATTCTTTCCCTACGAAACAGGGAAAGGATCCCTCATCTCGTGCTAGGAGGCGGAAACGGGGCTCCCCTGGATGTGTGCGGGACACCACGTGCTTCCTCTCGAGTGCAGACGGGTATGTCGGGGAACTTCTTGAGTTGCAGCAAGGGTGTGAAGGACCCTTTGGAAGGTCCAGTGGTTAGATGTGATTGGCCTCGAGAAGCCTCAGCGGAAATGGGCCTCATCTCGCCTGGAGGGCAAAACCTCCTGGATTTTCTCGAGTTGCGGCAGGTGCTCTCGACTTACGAGGGGACCACAGGGACCCGCTCTGGTGGCCTCAGGAAAGGCCAGTCCCCATGCGAGTTCCTCGGGGGCCTGTCGGGATTCCTCTCCCGTCGATGCCGGGGCCTAAGACCTTGTGTGGAGTCGGGGCCGGAATCTGAGGATTCCTCTCCAGTGCTGACATGGATCTTGGGGTACTTCTGGAGTCTCCCCAGGGGAGTCAGTCCTCGTCTCGAATGCGGGCATGCACTTGCGCTTTCCTCCAGAGCGGTAGCAGCAGTGTCACGCAGTCCGCCGCGTGGATCAAAGGATCTATGGTTTTCCCTCGAGACTTTCCCACGAGGCTTTCCTACGAGGCTTTCCCACAGGGCTGTCCCACGTGCACACGTGGTGGGAGTCGATCCTCAGCTTGAACGTCAAGGCAGTGCAGGGAAAACAGGTTCCTCTGGAATGGACTGACACATCTGGGGGACTCTTGGAATGGTGGCACGACCCTGGAGTTCCTCTCGCCTTTCCTGTGGAGAGCGCCTCCTCTTGAGATGCGACGGGAACGCCGGGAATTCTTTCCCTACGAAACAGGGAAAGGATCCCTCATCTCGAGCTAGGAGGCGGAAACGGCGCTCCCCTGGATGTGTGCGGGACCCCACGTGCTTCCTCTCGAGTGCAGACGGGTATGTCGGGGAACTTCTTGAGTTGCAGCAAGGGTGTGAAGGACCCTTTGGAAGTTCCAGTGGTTAGATGTGATTGGCCTCGAGAAGCCTCAGCGGAAATGGGCCTCATCTCGCCTGGAGGGCAAAACCTCCTGGATTTTCTCGAGTTGCGGCAGGTGCTCTCGATTACGACGGGGACCTCATGGACCCGCTCTGGTGGCCTCAGGAAAGGCCAGTCCCCATGCGAGTTCCTCGGGGGCCTCTCGGGATCCCTATCCCGTCGATGCTGGGGCCTAAGACCTTGTGTGGAGTCGGGGCCGGAACCTGAGGATTCCTCTCCAGTGCTGACATGGATCTTCGGGTACTTCTGGAGTCTCCCCAGGGGAGTCAGTCCTCGTCTCGAATGCGAGCATGCACTTGCGCTTTCCTCCAGAGCGGTAGCAGCAGTGTCACGCAGTCCGCCGCGTGGATCAAAGGATCTATGGTTTTCCCTCGAGTCTTTCCCACGAGGCTTTCCCACGAGGCTTTCCCACAGGGCTGTCCCACGTGCACACGTGGTGGGAGTCGATCATCGGCTTGAACGTCAAGGCAGTGCAGGGAAAACAGGTTCCTCTGGAATGGACTGACACATCTGGGGGACTCTTGGAATGGTGGCACGACCCTGGAGTTCCTCTCGCCTTTCCTGTGGAGAGCGCCTCCTCTTGAGATGCGACGGGAACGCCGGGAATTCTTTCCCTACGAAACAGGGAAAGGATCCCTCATCTCGTGCTAGGAGGCGGAAACGGGGCTCCCCTGGATGTGTGCGGGACACCACGTGCTTCCTCTCGAGTGCAGACGGGTATGTCGGGGAACTTCTTGAGTTGCAGCAAGGGTGTGAAGGACCCTTTGGAAGTTCCAGTGGTTAGATGTGATTGGCCTCGAGAAGCCTCTGCGGAAATGGGCCTCATCTCGCCTGGAGGGCAAAACCTCCTGGATTTTCTCGAGTTGCGGCAGGTGCTCTCGACTTACGAGGGGACCACAGGGACCCGCTCTGGTGGCCTCAGGAAAGGCCAGTCCCCATGCGAGTTCCTCGGGGGCCTGTCGGGATTCCTCTCCCGTCGATGCCGGGGCCTAAGACCTTGTGTGGAGTCGGGGCCGGAATCTGAGGATTCCTCTCCAGTGCTGACATGGATCTTGGGGTACTTCTGGAGTCTCCCCAGGGGAGTCAGTCCTCGTCTCGAATGCGGGCATGCACTTGCGCTTTCCTCCAGAGCGGTAGCAGCAGTGTCACGCAGTCCGCCGCGTGGATCAAAGGATCTATGGTTTTCCCTCGAGTCTTTCCCACGAGGCTTTCCCAGGAGGCTTTCCCACAGGGCTGTCCCACGTGCACACGTTGTGGGAGTCGATCCTCGGCTTGAACGTCAAGGCAGTGCAGGGAAAACAGGTTCCTCTGGAATGGACTGACACATCTGGGGGACTCTTGGAATGGTGGCACGACCCTGGAGTTCCTCTCGCCTTTCCTGTGGAGAGCGCCTCCTCTTGAGATGCGACGGGAACGCCGGGAATTCTTTCCCTACGAAACAGGGAAAGGATCCCTCATCTCGAGCTAGGAGGCGGAAACGGGGCTCCCCTGGATGTGTGCGGGACCCCACGTGCTTCCTCTCGAGTGGAGACGGGTATGTCGGGGAACTTCTTGAGTTGCAGCAATGGTGTGAAGGACCCTTTGGAAGTTCCAGTGGTTAGATGTGATTGGCCTCGAGAAGCCTCAGCGGAAATGGGCCTCATCTCGCCTGGAGGGCAAAACCTCCTGGATTTTCTCGAGTTGCGGCAGGTGCTCTCGACTTACGACGGGGACCTCAGGGACCCGCTCTGGTGGCCTCAGGAAAGGCCAGTCCCCATGCGAGTTCCTTGGGGGCCTCTCGGGATTCCTCTCCCGTCGATGCCAGGGCCTAAGACCTTGTGTGGAGTCGGGGCCGGAACCTGAGGATTCCTCTCCAGTGCTGACATGGATCTTGGGGTACTTCTGGAGTCTCCGCAGGGGAGTCAGTCCTCGTCTCGAATGCGGGCATGCACTTGCGCTTTCCTCCAGAGCGGTAGCAGCAGTGTCACGCAGTCCGCCGCGTGGATCAAAGGATCTATGGTTTTCCCTCGAGACTTTCCCACGAGGCTTTCCTACGAGGCTTTCCCACAGGGCTGTCCCACGTGCACACTGGTGGGAGTCGATCCTCGGCTTGAACGTCAAAGCAGTGCAGGGAAAACAGGTTCCTCTGGAATGGACCTACACATCTGGGGGACTCTTGGAATGGTGGCACGACCCTGGAGTTCCTCTCGCCTTTCCTGTGGAGAGCGCCTCCTCTTGAGATGCGACGGGAACGCCGGGAATTCTTTCCCTACGAAACAGGGAAAGGATCCCTCATCTCGAGCTAGGAGGCGGAAACGGGGCTCCCCTGGATGTGTGCGGGACCCACGGGCTTCCTCTCGAGTGGAGACGGGTATGTCGGGGAACTTCTTGAGTTGCAGCAAGGGTGTGAAGGACCCTTTGGAAGTTCCAGTGGTTAGACGTGATTAGCCTCGAGAAGCCTCAGCGGAAATGGGCCTCATCTCGCCTGGAGGGCAAAACCTCCTGGATTTTCTCGAGTTGCGGCATGTGCTCTCGACTTACGACGGGGACCTCAGGGACCCGCTCTGGTGGCCTCAGGAAAGGCCAGTCCCCATGCGAGTTCCTCGGGGGCCTCTCGGGATTCCTCTCCCGTCGATGCCGGGGCCTAAGACCTTGTGTGGAGTCGGGGCCGGAACCTGAGGATTCCTCTCCAGTGCTGACATGGATCTTGGGGTACTTCTGGAGTCTCCGCAGGGGAGTCAGTCCTCGTCTCGAATGCGGGCATGCACTTGCGCTTTCCTCCAGAGCGGTAGCAGCAGTGTCACGCAGTCCGCCGCGTGGATCAAAGGATCTATGGTTTTCCCTCGAGTCTTTCCCACGAGGCTTTCCCACGAGGCTTTCCCACAGGGCTGTCCCACGTGCACACGTGATGGGAGTCGATCCTCTGCTTGAACGTCAAGGCAGTGCAGGGAAAACAGGTTCCTCTGGAATGGACTGACACGTCTGGGGGACTCTTGGAATGGTGGCATGACCCTGGAGTTCCTCTCGCCTTTCCTGTGGAGAGCGCCTCCTCTTGAGATGCGACGGGAACGCCGGGAATTCTTTCCCTACGAAACAGGGAAAGGATCCCTCATCTCGAACTAGGAGGCGGAAACGGGGCTCCCCTGGATTTGTGCGGGACCCCACGTGCTTCCTCTCGAGTGGAGACGGGTATGTCGGGGAACTTCTTGAGTTGCAGCAATGGTGTGAAGGACCCTTTGGAAGTTCCAGTGGTTAGATGTGATTGGCCTCGAGAAGCCTCAGCGGAAATGGGCCTCATCCTACCTGGAGGGCAAAACCTCCTGGGTTTTCTCGAGTTGCGTCAGGTGCTCTCGACTTACGACGGGGACCTCAGGGACCCGCTCTGGTGGCCTCAGGAAAGGCCAGTCCCCATGCGAGTTCCTCGGGGGCCCCTCAGGATTCCTCTCCCGTCGATGCCGGTGACTAAGACCTTGTGTGGATTCGGGGCCGGAACCTCAGGATTCCTCTCCAGTGCTGACATGGATCTTGGGGTACTTCTGGAGTCTCCCAAGGGGAGTCAGTCCTCGTCTCGAATGCGGGCATGCACTTGCGCTTTCCTCCAGAGCGGTAGCAGCAGTATCACGCAGTCCGCCGCGTGGATCAAAGAATCTATGGTTTTCCCTCGAGTCTTTCCCACGAGGCTTTCCCACGAGGCTTTCCCACAGGGCTGTCCCACGTGCACACGTGGTGGGAGTCGATCCTCGGCTTGAACGTCAAGGCAGTGCAGGGAAAACAGGTTCCTCTGGAATGGACTGACACATCTGGGGGTCTCTTGGAATGCTGGCAAGACCCTGGAGTTCCTCTCGCCTTTCCTGTGGAGAGCGCCTCCTCTTGAGATGCGACGGGAACGCCGGGAATTCTTTCCTTACGAAACAGGGAAATGATCCCTCATCTCGAGCTAGGAGGCGGAAACGGGGCTCCCCTGGATGTGTGCGGGACCCCATGTGCTTCCTCTCGAGTGGAGACGGGTGTCGGGGAACTTCTTGAGTTGCAGCAAGGGTGTGAAGGACCCTTTGGAAGTTCCAGTGGTTAGATGTGATTAGCCTCGAGAAGCCTCTGCGGAAATGGGCCTCATCTCGCCTGGACGGCAAAACCTCCTGGATTTTCTCGAGTTGCGGCAGGTGCTCTCGACTTATGACGGGGACCTCAGGGACCCGCTCTGGTGGCCTCAGGAAAGGCCAGTCCCCATGCGAGTTCCACGGGGGCCTCTCGGGATTCCTCTCCCGTCGATGCTGGGGCCTAAGACCTTGTGTGGAGTCGGGGCCGGAACCTGAGGATTCCTCTCCAGTGCTGACATGGATCTTGGGGTACTTCTGGAGTCTCCCCAGGGGAGTCAGTCCTCGTCTCGAATGCGGGCATGCACTTGCGCTTTCCTCCAGAGTGGTAGCAGCAGTGTCACGCAGTCCGCTGCGTGGATCAAAGGATCGATGGTTTTCCCTCGAGTCTTTCCCACGAGGCTTTCCGACAGGGCTGTCCCTCGTGCACACGTGGTGGGAGTCGATCCTCGGCTTGAACGTCAAGGCAGTGCAGGGAAAACAGGTTCCTCTGGAATGGACTAACACATCTGGGGGACTCTTGGAATGGTGGCACGACCCTGGAGTTCCTCTCGCCTTTCCTGTGGAGAGCGCCTCCTCTTGAGATGCGACGGGAACGCCGGGAATTCTTTCCCTACGAAACAGGGAAAGGATCCCTCATCTCGAGCTAGGAGGCGGAAACGGGGCTTCCCTGGATGTGTGCGGGACCCCACGTGCTTCCTCTCGAGTGGAGACGGGTATGTCGCGGAACTGCTTGAGTTGCAGCAAGGGTGTGAAGGACCCTTTGGAAGTTCCAGTGGTTAGATGTGATTAGCCTCGACAAGCCTCAGGGGAAATGGGCTCATCTCGCCTGGAGGGCAAAACATCCTGGATTTTCTCGAGTTGCGGCAGGTGCTCTCGACTTACGACGGGGACCTCAGGGACCCGCTCCGGTGGCCTCAGGAAAGGCCAGTCCCCATTCGAGTTCCTCGGGGGCCTCTCGGGATTCCTCTCCCGTCGATGCCGGGGCCTAAGACCTTGTGTGGAGTCGGGGCCGGAACCTGAGGATTCCTCTCCAGTGCTGACATGGATCTTGGGGTACTTCTGGAGTCTCCCCAGGGGAGTCAGTCCTCGTCTTGAATGCGGGCATGCACTTGCGCTTTCCTCCAGAGCGGTAGCAGCAGTGTCACGCAGTCCGCCGCGTGCATCAAAGGATCTATGGTTTTCCCTCGAGTCTTTCCCACGAGGCTTTCCCACGAGGCTTTCCCACAGGGCTGTCCCCCGTGCACACGTGGTGGGAGTCGATCCTCGGCTTGAACGTCAAGGCAGTGCAGGGAAAACAGGTTCCTCTGGAATGCACTGACACATCTGGGGGACTCTTGGAATGGTGTCACGACCCTGGAGTTCCTCTCGCCTTTCCTGTGGAGAGCGCCTCCTCTTGAGATGCGACGGGAACGTCGCGAATTCTTTCCCGGCGAAACAGGGAAAGGATCCCTCATCTCGAGCTAGGAGGCGGAAACGGGGCTCCCCTGGATGTGTGCGGGACCTTTGTGCTTCCTCTCGAGTGGAGACGGGTATTTCGGGGAACTTCTTGAGTTGCAGCAAGGGTGTGAAAGACCCTTTGGAAGTTCCAGTGGTTAGAAGTGATTAGCCTCGAGAAGCCTCAGCGGAAATGGGCCTCATCTCGCCTGGAGGTCAAAACCTCCTGGATTTTCTCGAGTTGCGGCAGGTGCTCTCGACTTACGACGGGGACCTCAGGGACCCGCTCTGCTGGCCTCAGGAAAGGCCAGTCCCCATGCGAGTTCCTCGGGGGCCTCTCGGGATTCCTCTCCCGTCGATGCCGGGGCCTAAGACCTTGTGTGGAGTCGGGGCCGGAACCTGAGGATTCCTCTCCAGTGCTGACATGGATCTTGGGGTACTTCTGGAGTCTCCCCAGGGGAGTCAGTCCTCGTCTCGAATGCGGGCATGCACTTGCGCTTTCCTCCAGAGCGGTAGCAGCAGTGTCACGCAGTCCGCCGCGTGCATCAAAGGATCTATGGTTTTCCCTCGAGTCTTTCCCACGAGGCTTTCCCACGAGGCTTTCCCACAAGGCTGTCCCACGTGCACACGTGGTGGGAGTCGATCCTCGGCTTGAACGTCAAGGCAGTGCAGGGAAAACAGGTTCCTCTGGAATGGACTGACACATCTGGGGGACTCTTGGAATGGTGGTACAACCCTGGAGTTCCTCTCGCCTTTCCTGTGGAGAGCGCCTCCTCTTGAGATGCGACGGGAACGCCGGGAATTCTTTCCCTACGAAACAGGGAAAGGATCCCTCATCTCGAGCTAGGAGGCGGAAACGGGGCTCCCCTGGATGTGTGCGGGACCCCACGTGCTTCCTCTCGAGTGGAGGCTGGTATGTCGGGGAACTTCTTGAGTTGCAGCAAGGGTGTGAAGGACCCTTTGGAAGTTCCAGTGGTTAGACGTGATTAGCCTCGAGAAGCCTCAGCGGAAATGGGCCTCATCTCGCCTGGAGGGCAAAACCTCCTGGATTTTCGCGAGTTGCGGCAGGTGCTCTCGACTTACGACGGGGACCTCAGGGACCCGCTCTGGTGGCCTCAGGAAAGGCCAGTCCCCATGCCAGTTCCTCGGGGGCCTCTCGGGATTCCTCTCCCGTCGATGCCGGGGCCTAAGACCTTGTGTGGAGTCGGGGCCGGAACCTGAGGATTCCTCTCCAGTGCTGACATGGATCTTGGGGTACTTCTGGAGTCTCCCCAGGGGAGTCAGTCCTCGTCTGGAATGCGGGCATGCACTTGCGCTTTCCTCCAGAGCGGTAGCAGCAGTGTCACGCAGTCCGCCGCGTGCATCAAAGGATCTATGGTTTTCCCTCGAGTCTTTCCCACGAGGCTTTCCCACGAGGCTTTCCCACAGGGCTGTCCCACGTGCACACGTGGTGGGAGTCGATCCTCGGCTTGAACGTCAAGGCAGTGCAGGGAAAACAGGTTCCTCTGGAATGGACCGACACATCTGGGGGACTCTTGGAATGGTGGCACGACCCTGGAGTTCCTCTCGCCTTTCCTGTGGAGAGCGCCTCCTCTTGAGATGCGACGGGAACGCCGGGAATTCTTTCCCTACGAAACAGGGAAAGGATCCCTCATCTCGAGCTAGGAGGCGGAAACGGGGCTCTCCTGGATGTGTGCGGGACCCACGTGCTTCCTCTCTAGTGGAGACGGGTATGTCGGGGAACTTCTTGAGTTGCAGCAAGGGTGTGAAGGACCCTTTGGATGTTCCAGTGGTTAGATGTGATTGTCCTCGAGAAGCCTCAGAGGAAATGGGCCTCATCTCCCCTGGAGGGCAAAACCTCCTGGATTTTCTCGAGTTGCAGCAGGTGCTCTCGACTTACGACGGGGACCTCAGGGACCCGCTCTGTTGGCCTCAGGAAAGGCCAGTCCCCATGCGAGTTCCTCGGGGGCCTCTCGGGATTCCTCTCCCGTCGATGTCGGGGCCTAAGACCTTGTGTGGAGTCGGGGCCGGAACCTGAGGATTCCTCTCCAGTGCTCACATGGATCATCGGGTACTTCTGGAGTCTCCCCAGGGGAGTCAGTCCTCGTCTCGAATGCGGGCATGCACTTGCGCTTTCCTCCAGAGCGGTAGCAGCAGTGTCACGCAGTCCGCCGCGTGGATCAAAGGATCTATGGTTTTCCCTCGAGTCTTACCCACGAGGCTTTCCCAGGAGGCTTTCCCACAGGGCTGTCCCACGTGCACACGTGGTGGGAGTCGATCCTCGGCTTGAACGTCAAGGCAGTGCAGGGAAAACAGGTTCCTCTGGAATGGACTGACACATCTGGGGGACTCTTGGAATGGTGGCACGACCCTGGAGTTCCTCTCGCCTTTCCTGTGGAGAGCGCCTCCTCTTGAGATGCGACCGGAACGCCGGGAATTCTTTCCCTACGAAACAGGGAAAGGATCCCTCATCTCGTGCTAGGAGGCGGAAACGGGGCTCCCCTGGATGTGTGCGGGACCCCACGTGCTTCCTCTCGAGTGGAGACGGGTATGTCGGGGAACTTCTTGAGTTGCAGCAAGGGTGTGAAGGACCCTTTGGAAGGTCCAGTGGTTAGATGTGATTGGCCTCGAGAAGCCTCAGCGGAAATGGGCCTCATCTCGCCTGGAGGGCAAAACTTCCTGGATTTTCTCGAGTTGCGGCAGGTGCTCTCGACTTACGACGGGGACCTCAGGGAACCGCTCTGGTGGCCTCAGGAAAGGCCAGTCCCCATGCGAGTTCCTCGGGGGCCTCTCGGGATCCCTATCCCGTCGATGCCGGGGCCTAAGACCTTGTGTGGAGTCGGGGCCGGAACCTGAGGATTCCTCTCCAGTGCTGACATGGATCTTCGGGTACTTCTGGAGTCTCCCCAGGGGAGTCAGTCCTCGTCTCGAATGCGGGCATGCACTTGCGCTTTCCTCCAGAGCGGTAGCAGCAGTGTCACGCAGTCCACCGCGTGGATCAAAGGATCTATGGTTTTCCCTCGAGTCTTTCCCACGAGGCTTTCCCACGAGGCTTTCCCAAAGGGCTGTCCCACGTGCACACGTGGTGGGAGTCGATCCTCGGCTTGAACGTCAAGGCAGTGCAGGGAAAACAGGTTCCTCTGGAATGGACTGACACATCTGGGGGACTCTTGGAATGGTGGCACGACCCTGGAGTTCCTCTCGCCTTTCCTGTGGAGAGCGCCTCCTCTTGAGATGCGACGGGAACGCCGGGAATTCTTTCCCTACGAAACAGGGAAAGGATCCCTCATCTCGTGCTAGGAGGCGGAAACGGGGCTCCCCTGGATGTGTGCGGGACACCACGTGCTTCCTCTCGAGTGCAGACGGGTATGTCGGGGAACTTCTTGAGTTGCAGCAAGGGTGTGAAGGACCCTTTGGAAGGTCCAGTGGTTAGATGTGATTGGCCTCGAGAAGCCTCAGCGGAAATGGGCCTCATCTCGCCTGGAGGGCAAAACCTCCTGGATTTTCTCGAGTTGCGGCAGGTGCTCTCGACTTACGAGGGGACCACAGGGACCCGCTCTGGTGGCCTCAGGAAAGGCCAGTCCCCATGCGAGTTCCTCGGGGGCCTGTCGGGATTCCTCTCCCGTCGATGCCGGGGCCTAAGACCTTGTGTGGAGTCGGGGCCGGAATCTGAGGATTCCTCTCCAGTGCTGACATGGATCTTGGGGTACTTCTGGAGTCTCCCCAGGGGAGTCAGTCCTCGTCTCGAATGCGGGCATGCACTTGCGCTTTCCTCCAGAGCGGTAGCAGCAGTGTCACGCAGTCCGCCGCGTGGATCAAAGGATCTATGGTTTTCCCTCGAGTCTTTCCCACGAGGCTTTCCCAGGAGGCTTTCCCACAGGGCTGTCCCACGTGCACACGTGGTGGGAGTCGATCCTCGGCTTGAACGTCAAGGCAGTGCAGGGAAAACAGGTTCCTCTGGAATGGACTGACACATCTGGGGGACTCTTGGAATGGTGGCACGACCCTGGAGTTCCTCTCGCCTTTCCTGTGGAGAGCGCCTCCTCTTGAGATGCGACGGGAACGCCGGGAATTCTTTCCCTACGAAACAGGGAAAGGATCCCTCATCTCGAGCTAGGAGGCGGAAACGGGGCTCCCCTGGATGTGTGCGGGACCCCACGTGCTTCCTCTCGAGTGGAGACGGGTATGTCGGGGAACTTCTTGAGTTGCAGCAATGGTGTGAAGGACCCTTTGGAAGTTCCAGTGGTTAGATGTGATTGGCCTCGAGAAGCCTCAGCGGAAATGGGCCTCATCTCGCCTGGAGGGCAAAACCTCCTGGATTTTCTCGAGTTGCGGCAGGTGCTCTCGACTTACGACGGGGACCTCAGGGACCCGCTCTGGTGGCCTCAGGAAAGGCCAGTCCCCATGCGAGTTCCTCGGGGGCCTCTCGGGATTCCTCTCCCGTCGATGCCAGGGCCTAAGACCTTGTGTGGAGTCGGGGCCGGAACCTGAGGATTCCTCTCCAGTGCTGACATGGATCTTGGGGTACTTCTGGAGTCTCCGCAGGGGAGTCAGTCCTCGTCTCGAATGCGGGCATGCACTTGCGCTTTCCTCCAGAGCGGTAGCAGCAGTGTCACGCAGTCCGCCGCGTGGATCAAAGGATCTATGGTTTTCCCTCGAGACTTTCCCACGAGGCTTTCCTACGAGGCTTTCCCACAGGGCTGTCCCACGTGCACACGTGGTGGGAGTCGATCCTCGGCTTGAACGTCAAGGCAGTGCAGGGAAAACAGGTTCCTCTGGAATGGACTGACACATCTGGGGGACTCTTGGAATGGTGGCACGACCCTGGAGTTCCTCTCGCCTTTCCTGTGGAGAGCGCCTCCTCTTGAGATGCGACGGGAACGCCGGGAATTCTTTCCCTACGAAACAGGGAAAGGATCCCTCATCTCGAGCTAGGAGGCGGAAACGGCGCTCCCCTGGATGTGTGCGGGACCCCACGTGCTTCCTCTCGAGTGCAGACGGGTATGTCGGGGAACTTCTTGAGTTGCAGCAAGGGTGTGAAGGACCCTTTGGAAGTTCCAGTGGTTAGATGTGATTGGCCTCGAGAAGCCTCAGCGGAAATGGGCCTCATCTCGCCTGGAGGGCAAAACCTCCTGGATTTTCTCGAGTTGCGGCAGGTGCTCTCGATTACGACGGGGACCTCATGGACCCGCTCTGGTGGCCTCAGGAAAGGCCAGTCCCCATGCGAGTTCCTCGGGGGCCTCTCGGGATCCCTATCCCGTCGATGCTGGGGCCTAAGACCTTGTGTGGAGTCGGGGCCGGAACCTGAGGATTCCTCTCCAGTGCTGACATGGATCTTCGGGTACTTCTGGAGTCTCCCCAGGGGAGTCAGTCCTCGTCTCGAATGCGAGCATGCACTTGCGCTTTCCTCCAGAGCGGTAGCAGCAGTGTCACGCAGTCCGCCGCGTGGATCAAAGGATCTATGGTTTTCCCTCGAGTCTTTCCCACGAGGCTTTCCCACGAGGCTTTCCCACAGGGCTGTCCCACGTGCACACGTGGTGGGAGTCGATCATCGGCTTGAACGTCAAGGCAGTGCAGGGAAAACAGGTTCCTCTGGAATGGACTGACACATCTGGGGGACTCTTGGAATGGTGGCACGACCCTGGAGTTCCTCTTGCCTTTCCTGTGGAGAGCGCCTCCTCTTGAGATGCGACGGGAACGCCGGGAATTCTTTCCCTACGAAACAGGGAAAGGATCCCTCATCTCGTGCTAGGAGGCGGAAACGGGGCTCCCCTGGATGTGTGCGGGACACCACGTGCTTCCTCTCGAGTGCAGACGGGTATGTCGGGGAACTTCTTGAGTTGCAGCAAGGGTGTGAAGGACCCTTTGGAAGTTCCAGTGGTTAGATGTGATTGGCCTCGAGAAGCCTCTGCGGAAATGGGACTCATCTCGCCTGGAGGGCAAAACCTCCTGGATTTTCTCGAGTTGCGGCAGGTGCTCTCGACTTACGAGGGGACCACAGGGACCCGCTCTGGTGGCCTCAGGAAAGGCCAGTCCCCATGCGAGTTCCTCGGGGGCCTGTCGGGATTCCTCTCCCGTCGATGCCGGGGCCTAAGACCTTGTGTGGAGTCGGGGCCGGAATCTGAGGATTCCTCTCCAGTGCTGACATGGATCTTGGGGTACTTCTGGAGTCTCCCCAGGGGAGTCAGTCCTCGTCTCGAATGCGGGCATGCACTTGCGCTTTCCTCCAGAGCGGTAGCAGCAGTGTCACGCAGTCCGCCGCGTGGATCAAAGGATCTATGGTTTTCCCTCGAGTCTTTCCCACGAGGCTTTCCCAGGAGGCTTTCCCACAGGGCTGTCCCACGTGCACACGTGGTGGGAGTCGATCCTCGGCTTGAACGTCAAGGCAGTGCAGGGAAAACAGGTTCCTCTGGAATGGACTGACACATCTGGGGGACTCTTGGAATGGTGGCACGACCCTGGAGTTCCTCTCGCCTTTCCTGTGGAGAGCGCCTCCTCTTGAGATGCGACGGGAACGCCGGGAATTCTTTCCCTACGAAACAGGGAAAGGATCCCTCATCTCGAGCTAGGAGGCGGAAACGGGGCTCCCCTGGATGTGTGCGGGACCCCACGTGCTTCCTCTCGAGTGGAGACGGGTATGTCGGGGAACTTCTTGAGTTGCAGCAATGGTGTGAAGGACCCTTTGGAAGTTCCAGTGGTTAGATGTGATTGGCCTCGAGAAGCCTCAGCGGAAATGGGCCTCAACTCGCCTGGAGGGCAAAACCTCCTGGATTTTCTCGAGTTGCGGCAGGTGCTCTCGACTTACGACGGGGACCTCAGGGACCCGCTCTGGTGGCCTCAGGAAAGGCCAGTCCCCATGCGAGTTCCTTGGGGGCCTCTCGGGATTCCTCTCCCGTCGATGCCAGGGCCTAAGACCTTGTGTGGAGTCGGGGCCGGAACCTGAGGATTCCTCTCCAGTGCTGACATGGATCTTGGGGTACTTCTGGAGTCTCCGCAGGGGAGTCAGTCCTCGTCTCGAATGCGGGCATGCACTTGCGCTTTCCTCCAGAGCGGTAGCAGCAGTGTCACGCAGTCCTCCGCGTGGATCAAAGGATCTATGGTTTTCCCTCGAGACTTTCCCACGAGGCTTTCCTACGAGGCTTTCCCACAGGGCTGTCCCACGTGCACACTGGTGGGAGTCGATCCTCGGCTTGAACGTCAAAGCAGTGCAGGGAAAACAGGTTCCTCTGGAATGGACCTACACATCTGGGGGACTCTTGGAATGGTGGCACGACCCTGGAGTTCCTCTCGCCTTTCCTGTGGAGAGCGCCTCCTCTTGAGATGCGACGGGAACGCCGGGAATTCTTTCCCTACGAAACAGGGAAAGGATCCCTCATCTCGAGCTAGGAGGCGGAAACGGGGCTCCCCTGGATGTGTGCGGGACACCACGTGCTTCCTCTCTAGTGGAGACGGGTATGTCGGGGAACTTCTTGAGTTGCAGCAAGGGTGTGAAGGACCCTTTGGAAGTTCCAGTGGTTAGATGTGATTGGCCTCGAGAAGCCTCAGCGGAAATGGGCCTCATCTCGCCTGGAGGGCAAAACCTCCTGGATTTTCTCGAGTTGTGGCAGGTGCTCTCGACTTACGACGGGGACCTCAGGGACCCGCTCTGGTGGCCTCAGGAAAGGCCAGTCCCCATGCGAGTTCCTCGGGGGCCTCTCGGGATTCCTCTCCCGTCGATGCCTGGGCCTAAGACCTTGTGTGGAGTCGGGGCCGGAACCTGAGGATTCCTCTCCAGTGCTGACATGGATCTTGGGGTCCTTCTGGAGTCTCCCCAGGGGAGTCAGTCCTCGTCTCGAATGCGGGCATGCACTTGCGCTTTCCTCCAGAGCGGTAGCAGCAGTGTCACGCAGTCCGCCGCGTGGATCAAAGGATCTATGGTTTTCCCTCGAGTCTTTCCCACGAGGCTTTCCCACGAGGCTTTCCCACAGAGCTGTCCCACGTGCACACGTTGTGGGAGTCGATCCTCGGCTTGAACGTCAAGGCAGTGCAGGGAAAACAGGTTCCTCTGGAATGGACTGACACATCTGGGGGACTCTTGGAATGGTGGCACGACCCTGGAGTTCCTCTCGCCTTTCCTGTGGAGAGCGCCTCCTCTTGAGATGCTACGGGAACGCCGGGAATTCTTTCCCTACGAAACAGGGAAAGGATCCCTCATCTCGAGCTAGGAGGCGGAAACGGGGCTCCCCTGGATGTGTGCGGGACCCACGGGCTTCCTCTCGAGTGGAGACGGGTATGTCGGGGAACTTCTTGAGTTGCAGCAAGGGTGTGAAGGACCCTTTGGAAGTTCCAGTGGTTAGACGTGATTAGCCTCGAGAAGCCTCAGCGGAAATGGGCCTCATCTCGCCTGGAGGGCAAAACCTCCTGGATTTTCTCGAGTTGCGGCAGGTGCTCTCGACTTACGACGGGGACCTCAGGGACCCGCTCTGGTGGCCTCAGGAAAGGCCAGTCCCCATGCGAGTTCCTCGGGGGCCTCTCGGGATTCCTCTCCCGTCGATGCCGGGGCCTAAGACCTTGTGTGGAGTCGGGGCCGGAACCTGAGGATTCCTCTCCAGTGCTGACATGGATCTTGGGGTACTTCTGGAGTCTCCGCAGGGGAGTCAGTCCTCGTCTCGAATGCGGGCATGCACTTGCGCTTTCCTCCAGAGCGGTAGCAGCAGTGTCACGCAGTCCGCCGCGTGGATCAAAGGATCTATGGTTTTCCCTCGAGTCTTTCCCACGAGGCTTTCCCACGAGGCTTTCCCACAGGGCTGTCCCACGTGCACACGTGATGGGAGTCGATCCTCTGCTTGAACGTCAAGGCAGTGCAGGGAAAACAGGTTCCTCTGGAATGGACTGACACGTCTGGGGGACTCTTGGAATGGTGGCATGACCCTGGAGTTCCTCTCGCCTTTCCTGTGGAGAGCGCCTCCTCTTGAGATGCGACGGGAACGCCGGGAATTCTTTCCCTACGAAACAGGGAAAGGATCCCTCATCTCGAACTAGGAGGCGGAAACGGGGCTCCCCTGGATTTGTGCGGGACCCCACGTGCTTCCTCTCGAGTGGAGACGGGTATGTCGGGGAACTTCTTGAGTTGCAGCAATGGTGTGAAGGACCCTTTGGAAGTTCCAGTGGTTAGATGTGATTGGCCTCGAGAAGCCTCAGCGGAAATGGGCCTCATCTCACCTGGAGGGCAAAACCTCCTGGGTTTTCTCGAGTTGCGTCAGGTGCTCTCGACTTACGACGGGGACCTCAGGGACCCGCTCTGGTGGCCTCAGGAAAGGCCAGTCCCCATGCGAGTTCCTCGGGGGCCCCTCAGGATTCCTCTCCCGTCGATGCCGGTGACTAAGACCTTGTGTGGATTCGGGGCCGGAACCTCAGGATTCCTCTCCAGTGCTGACATGGATCTTGGGGTACTTCTGGAGTCTCCCAAGGGGAGTCAGTCCTCGTCTCGAATGCGGGCATGCACTTGCGCTTTCCTCCAGAGCGGTAGCAGCAGTATCACGCAGTCCGCCGCGTGGATCAAAGAATCTATGGTTTTCCCTCGAGTCTTTCCCACGAGGCTTTCCCACGAGGCTTTCCCACAGGGCTGTCCCACGTGCACACGTGGTGGGAGTCGATCCTCGGCTTGAACGTCAAGGCAGTGCAGGGAAAACAGTTTCCTCTGGAATGGACTGACACATCTGGGGGTCTCTTGGAATGCTGGCAAGACCCTGGAGTTCCTCTCGCCTTTCCTGTGGAGAGCGCCTCCTCTTGAGATGCGACGGGAACGCCGGGAATTCTTTCCTTACGAAACAGGGAAATGATCCCTCATCTCGAGCTAGGAGGCGGAAACGGGGCTCCCCTGGATGTGTGCGGGACCCCATGTGCTTCCTCTCGAGTGGAGACGGGTGTCGGGGAACTTCTTGAGTTGCAGCAATGGTGTGAAGGACCCTTTGGAAGTTCCAGTGGTTAGATGTGATTAGCCTCGAGAAGCCTCTGCGGAAATGGGCCTCATCTCGCCTGGACGGCAAAACCTCCTGGATTTTCTCGAGTTGCGGCAGGTGCTCTCGACTTATGACGGGGACCTCAGGGACCCGCTCTGGTGGCCTCAGGAAAGGCCAGTCCCCATGCGAGTTCCACGGGGGCCTCTCGGGATTCCTCTCCCGTCGATGCTGGGGCCTAAGACCTTGTGTGGAGTCGGGGCCGGAACCTGAGGATTCCTCTCCAGTGCTGACATGGATCTTGGGGTACTTCTGGAGTCTCCCCAGGGGAGTCAGTCCTCGTCTCGAATGCGGGCATGCACTTGCGCTTTCCTCCAGAGTGGTAGCAGCAGTGTCACGCAGTCCGCTGCGTGGATCAAAGGATCTATGGTTTTCCCTCGAGTCTTTCCCACGAGGCTTTCCGACAGGGCTGTCCCTCGTGCACACGTGGTGGGAGTCGATCCTCGGCTTGAACGTCAAGGCAGTGCAGGGAAAACAGGTTCCTCTGGAATGGACTAACACATCTGGGGGACTCTTGGAATGGTGGCACGACCCTGGAGTTCCTCTCGCCTTTCCTGTGGAGAGCGCCTCCTCTTGAGATGCGACGGGAACGCCGGGAATTCTTTCCCTACGAAACAGGGAAAGGATCCCTCATCTCGAGCTAGGAGGCGGAAACGGGGCTTCCCTGGATGTGTGCGGGACCCCACGTGCTTCCTCTCGAGTGGAGACGGGTATGTCGCGGAACTGCTTGAGTTGCAGCAAGGGTGTGAAGGACCCTTTGGAAGTTCCAGTGGTTAGATGTGATTAGCCTCGACAAGCCTCAGGGGAAATGGGCTCATCTCGCCTGGAGGGCAAAACATCCTGGATTTTCTCGAGTTGCGGCAGGTGCTCTCGACTTACGACGGGGACCTCAGGGACCCGCTCCGGTGGCCTCAGGAAAGGCCAGTCCCCATTCGAGTTCCTCGGGGGCCTCTCGGGATTCCTCTCCCGTCGATGCCGGGGCCTAAGACCTTGTGTGGAGTCGGGGCCGGAACCTGAGGATTCCTCTCCAGTGCTGACATGGATCTTGGGGTACTTCTGGAGTCTCCCCAGGGGAGTCAGTCCTCGTCTTGAATGCGGGCATGCACTTGCGCTTTCCTCCAGAGCGGTAGCAGCAGTGTCACGCAGTCCGCCGCGTGCATCAAAGGATCTATGGTTTTCCCTCGAGTCTTTCCCACGAGGCTTTCCCACGAGGCTTTCCCACAGGGCTGTCCCCCGTGCACACGTGGTGGGAGTCGATCCTCGGCTTGAACGTCAAGGCAGTGCAGGGAAAACAGGTTCCTCTGGAATGCACTGACACATCTGGGGGACTCTTGGAATGGTGTCACGACCCTGGAGTTCCTCTCGCCTTTCCTGTGGAGAGCGCCTCCTCTTGAGATGCGACGGGAACGCCGGGAATTCTTTCCCTACGAAACAGGGTAAGGATCCCTCATCTCGAGCTAGGAGGCGGAAACGGGGCTCCCCTGGATGTGTGCAGGACCCCACGTGCTTCCTCTCGAGTGGAGACGGGTATGTCGGGGAACTTCTTGAGTTGCAGCAAGGGTGTGAAGGACCCTTTGGAAGTTCCACTGGTTAGACGTGATTAGCCTCGAGAAGCCTCAGCGGAAATGGGCCTCATCTCGCCTGGAGGGCAAAACCTCCTGGATTTTCTCGAGTTGCGGCAGGTGCTCTAGACTTACGACGGGGACCTCAGGGACCCGCTCTGTTGGCCTCAGGAAAGGCCAGTCCCCATGCCAGTTCCTCGGGGGCCTCTCGGGATTCCTCTCCCGTCGATGCCGGGGCCTAAGACCTTGTGTGGAGTCGGGGCCGGAACCTGAGGATTCCTCTCCAGTGCTGACATGGATCTTGGGGTACTTCTGGAGTCTCCGCAGGGGAGTCAGTTCTCGTCTCGAATGCGGGCATGCACTTGCGCTTTCCTCCAGAGCGGTAGCAGCAGTGTCACGCAGTCCGCCGCGTGGATCAAAGGATCTATGGTTTTCCCTCAAGTTTTTCCCACGAGGCTTTCCCACGAGGCTTTCCCACAGGGCTGTCCCACGTGCACACGTGGTGGGAGTCGATCCTCGGCTTGAACGTCAAGGCAGTGCAGGGAAAACAGGTTCCTCTGGAATGCACTGACACATCTGGGGGACTCTTGGAATGGTGTCACGACCCTGGAGTTCCTCTCGCCTTTCCTGTGGAGAGCGCCTCCTCTTGAGATGCGACGGGAACGCCGGGAATTCTTTCCCTACGAAACAGGGAAAGGATCCCTCATCTCGAGCTAGGAGGCGGAAACGGGGCTCCCCTGGATGTGTGCAGGACCCCACGTGCTTCCTCTCGAGTGGAGACGGGTATGTCGGGGAACTTCTTGAGTTGCAGCAATGGTGTGAAGGACCCTTTGGAAGTTCCAGTGGTTAGATGTGATTGGCCTCGAGAAGCCTCAGCGGAAATGGGCTCATCTCGCCTGGAGGGCAAAACCTCCTGGATTTTCTCGAGTTGCGGCAGGTGCTCTCGACTTACGACGGGGACCTCAGGGACCCGCTCTGCTGGCCTCAGGAAAGGCCAGTCCCCATGCGAGTTCCTCGGGGGCCTCTCGGGATTCCTCTCCCGTCGATGCCGGGGCCTAAGACCTTGTGTGGAGTCGGGGCCGGAACCTGAGGATTCCTCTCCAGTGCTGACATGGATCTTGGGGTACTTCTGGAGTCTCCCCAGGGGAGTCAGTCCTCGTCTCGAATGCGGGCATGCACTTGCGCTTTCCTCCAGAGCCGTAGTAGCAGTGTCACGCAGTCCGCCGCGTGGATCAAAGGATCTATGGTTTTCCCTCGAGTCTTTCCCACGAGGCTTTCCCACGAGGCTTTCCCACAGGGCTGTCCCACGTGCACACGTGGTGGGAGTCGATCCTCGGCTTGAACGTCAAAGCAGTGCAGGGAAAACAGGTTCCTCTGGAATGGACGGACACATCTGGGGGACTCTTGGAATGGTGGCACGACCCTGGAGTTCCTCTCGCCTTTCCTGTGGAGAGCGCCTCCTCTTGAGATGCGACGGGAACGCCGGGAATTCTTTCCTTACGAAACAGGGAAATGATCCCTCATCTCGAGCTAGGAGGCGGAAACGGGGCTCCCCTGGATGTGTGCGGGACCCCATGTGCTTCCTCTCGAGTGGAGACGGGTGTCGGGGAACTTCTTGAGTTGCAGCAAGGGTGTGAAGGACCCTTTGGAAGTTCCAGTGGTTAGATGTGATTAGCCTCGAGAAGCCTCTGCGGAAATGGGCCTCATCTCGCCTGGAGGGCAAAACCTCCTGGATTTCCTCGAGTTGCGGCAGGTGCTCTCGACTTACGACGGGGACCTCAGGGACCAGCTCTGGTGGCCTCAGGAAAGGCGAGTCCCCATGCGAGTTCCACGGGGGCCTCTCGGGATTCCTCTCCCGTCGATGCTGGGGCCTAAGACCTTGTGTGGAGTCGGGGCCGGAACCTGAGGATTCCTCTCCAGTGCTGACATGGATCTTGGGGTACTTCTGGAGTCTCCCCAGGGGAGTCAGTCCTCGTCTCGAATGCGGGCATGCACTTGCGCTTTCCTCCAGAGTGGTAGCAGCAGTGTCACGCAGTCCGCTGCGTGGATCAAAGGATCTATGGTTTTCCCTCGAGTCTTTCCCACGAGGCTTTCCCACGAGGCTTTCCCACAGGGCTGTCCCACGTGCACACGTGGTGGGAGTCGATCCTCGGCTTGAACGTCAAGGCAGTGCAGGGAAAACAGGTTCCTCTGGAATGGACTGACACATCTGGGGGACTCTTGGAATGGTGGCACGACCCTGGAGTTCCTCTCGCCTTTCCTGTGGAGAGCGCCTCCTCTTGAGATGCGACGGGAACGCCGGGAATTCTTTCCCTACGAAGCAGGGAAAGGATCCCTCATCTCGAGCTAGGAGGCGGAAACGGGGCTCCCCTGGATGTGTGCGGGACCCCACGTGCTTCCTCTCGAGTGGAGACGGGTATGTCGGGGAACTTCTTGAGTTGCAGCAAGGGTGTGAATGACCCTTTGGAAGTTCCAGTGGTTAGATGTGATTGGCCTCGAGAAGCCTCAGCGGAAATGGGCCTCATCTCGCCTGGAGGGCAAAACCTCCTGGATTTTCTCGAGTTGCGGCAGGTGCTCTCGACTTACGACGGGGACCTCAGGGACCCGCTCTGCTGGCCTCAGGAAAGGCCAGTCCCCATGTGAGTTCCTTGGGGGCCTCTCGGGATTCCTCTCCCGTCGATGCCTGGGCCTAAGACCTTGTGTGGAGTCGGGGCCGGAACCTGAGGATTCCTCTCCAGTGCTGACATGGATCTTGGGGTACTTCTGGAGTCTCCGCAGGGGAGTCAGTCCTCGTCTCGAATGCGGGCATGCACTTGCGCTTTCCTCCAGAGCGGTAGCAGCAGTGTCACGCAGTCCGCCGCGTGGATCAAAGGATCTATGGTTTTCCCTCGAGTCTTTCCCACGAGGCTTTCCCACGAGGCTTTCCCACAGGGCTGTCCCACGTGCACACGTGGTGGGAGTCGATCCTCGGCTTGAACGTCAAGGCAGTGCAGGGAAAACAGGTTCCTCTGGAATGGACTGACACATCTGGGGGTCTCTTGGAATGCTGGCAAGACCCTGGAGTTCCTCTCGCCTTTCCTGTGGAGAGCGCCTCCTCTTGAGATGCGACGGGAACGCCGGGAATTCTTTCCTTACAAAACAGGGAAATGATCCCTCATCTCGAGCTAGGAGGCGGAAACGGGGCTCCCCTGGATGTGTGCGGGACCCCATGTGCTTCCTCTCGAGTGGAGACGGGTGTCGGGGAACTTCTTGAGTTGCAGCAAGGGTGTGAAGGACCCTTTGGAAGTTCCAGTGGTTAGATGTGATTAGCCTCGAGAAGCCTCTGCGGAAATGGGCCTCATCTCGCATGGAGGGCAAAACCTCCTGGATTTTCTCGAGTTGCGGCAGGTGCTCTCGACTTACGACGGGGACCTCAGGGACCAGCTCTGGTGGCCTCAGGAAAGGCGAGTCCCCATGCGAGTTCCACGGGGGCCTCTCGGGATTCCTCTCCGGTCGATGCTGGGGCCTAAGACCTTGTGTGGAGTCGGGGCCGGAACCTGAGGATTCCTCTCCAGTGCTGACATGGATCTTGGGGTACTTCTGGAGTCTCCCCAGGGGAGTCAGTCCTCGTCTCGAATGCGGGCATGCACTTGCGCTTTCCTCCAGAGCCGTAGTAGCAGTGTCACGCAGTCCGCCGCGTGGATCAAAGGATCTATGGTTTTCCCTCGAGTCTTTCCCACGAGGCTTTCCCACGAGGCTTTCCCACAGGGCTGTCCCACGTGCACACGTGGTGGGAGTCGATCCTCGGCTTGAACGTCAAAGCAGTGCAGGGAAAACAGGTTCCTCTGGAATGGACGGACACATCTGGGGGACTCTTGGAATGGTGGCACGACCCTGGAGTTCCTCTCGCCTTTCCTGTGGAGAGCGCCTCCTCTTGAGATGCGACGGGAACGCCGGGAATTCTTTCCTTACGAAACAGGGAAATGATCCCTCATCTCGAGCTAGGAGGCGGAAACGGGGCTCCCCTGGATGTGTGCGGGACCCCATGTGCTTCCTCTCGAGTGGAGACGGGTGTCGGGGAACTTCTTGAGTTGCAGCAAGGGTGTGAAGGACCCTTTGGAAGTTCCAGTGGTTAGATGTGATTAGCCTCGAGAAGCCTCTGCGGAAATGGGCCTCATCTCGCCTGGAGGGCAAAACCTCCTGGATTTCCTCGAGTTGCGGCAGGTGCTCTCGACTTACGACGGGGACCTCAGGGACCAGCTCTGGTGGCCTCAGGAAAGGCGAGTCCCCATGCGAGTTCCACGGGGGCCTCTCGGGATTCCTCTCCCGTCGATGCTGGGGCCTAAGACCTTGTGTGGAGTCGGGGCCGGAACCTGAGGATTCCTCTCCAGTGCTGACATGGATCTTGGGGTACTTCTGGAGTCTCCCCAGGGGAGTCAGTCCTCGTCTCGAATGCGGGCATGCACTTGCGCTTTCCTCCAGAGTGGTAGCAGCAGTGTCACGCAGTCCGCTGCGTGGATCAAAGGATCTATGGTTTTCCCTCGAGTCTTTCCCACGAGGCTTTCCCACGAGGCTTTCCCACAGGGCTGTCCCACGTGCACACGTGGTGGGAGTCGATCCTCGGCTTGAACGTCAAGGCAGTGCAGGGAAAACAGGTTCCTCTGGAATGGACTGACACATCTGGGGGACTCTTGGAATGGTGGCACGACCCTGGAGTTCCTCTCGCCTTTCCTGTGGAGAGCGCCTCCTCTTGAGATGCGACGGGAACGCCGGGAATTCTTTCCCTACGAAGCAGGGAAAGGATCCCTCATCTCGAGCTAGGAGGCGGAAACGGGGCTCCCCTGGATGTGTGCGGGACCCACGGGCTTCCTCTCGAGTGGAGACGGGTATGTCGGGGAACTTCTTGAGTTGCAGCAAGGGTGTGAAGGACCATTTGGAAGTTCCACTGGTTAGACGTGATTAGCCTCGAGAAGCCTCAGCGGAAATGGGCCTCATCTCGCCTGGAGGGCAAAACCTCCTGGATTTTCTCGAGTTGCGGCAGGTGCTCTAGACTTACGACGGGGACCTCTGGGACCCGCTCTGGTGGCCTCAGGAAAGGCCAGTCCCCATGCCAGTTCCTCGGGGGCCTCTCGGGATTCCTCTCCCGTCGATGCCGGGGCCTAAGACCTTGTGTGGAGTCGGGGCCGGAACCTGAGGATTCCTCTCCAGTGCTGACATGGATCTTGGGGTACTTCTGGAGTCTCCGCAGGGGAGTCAGTCCTCGTCTCGAATGCGGGCATGCACTTGCGCTTTCCTCCAGAGCGGTAGCAGCAGTGTCACGCAGTCCGCCGCGTGGATCAAAGGATCTATGGTTTTCCCTCAAGTTTTTCCCACGAGGCTTTCCCACGAGGCTTTCCCACAGGGCTGTCCCACGTGCACACGTGGTGGGAGTCGATCCTCGGCTTGAACGTCAAGGCAGTGCAGGGAAAACAGGTTCCTCTGGAATGGACTGACACATCTGGGGGACTCTTGGAATAGTGGCATGACCCTGGAGTTCCTCTCGCCTTTCCTGTGGAGAGCGCCTCCTCTTGAGATGCGACGGGAACGCCGGGAATTCTTTCCCTACGAAACAGGGAAAGGATCCCTCATCTCGAGCTAGGAGGCGGAAACGGGGCTCCCCTGGATGTGTGCGGGACCCCACGTGCTTCCTCTCGAGTGGAGACGGGTATGTCGGGGAACTTCTTGAGTTGCAGCAAGGGTGTGAATGACCCTTTGGAAGTTCCAGTGGTTAGATGTGATTGGCCTCGAGAAGCCTCAGCGGAAATGGGCCTCATCTCGCCTGGAGGGCAAAACCTCCTGGATTTTCTCGAGTTGCGGCAGGTGCTCTCGACTTACGACGGGGACCTCAGGGACCCGCTCTGCTGGCCTCAGGAAAGGCCAGTCCCCATGTGAGTTCCTTGGGGGCCTCTCGGGATTCCTCTCCCGTCGATGCCTGGGCCTAAGACCTTGTGTGGAGTCGGGGCCGGAACCTGAGGATTCCTCTCCAGTGCTGACATGGATCTTGGGGTACTTCTGGAGTCTCCGCAGGGGAGTCAGTCCTCGTCTAGAATGCGGGCATGCACTTGCGCTTTCCTCCAGAGCGGTAGCAGCAGTGTCACGCAGTCCGCCGCGTGGATCAAAGGATCTATGGTTTTCCCTCGAGTCTTTCCCACGAGGCTTTCCCACGAGGCTTTCCCACAGGGCTGTCCCACGTGCACACGTGGTGGGAGTCGATCCTCGGCTTGAACGTCAAGGCAGTGCAGGGAAAACAGGTTCCTCTGGAATGGACTGACACATCTGGGGGTCTCTTGGAATGCTGGCAAGACCCTGGAGTTCCTCTCGCCTTTCCTGTGGAGAGCGCCTCCTCTTGAGATGCGACGGGAACGCCGGGAATTCTTTCCTTACGAAACAGGGAAATGATCCCTCATCTCGAGCTAGGAGGCGGAAACGGGGCTCCCCTGGATGTGTGCGGGACCCCATGTGCTTCCTCTCGAGTGGAGACGGGTGTCGGGGAACTTCTTGAGTTGCAGCAAGGGTGTGAAGGACCCTTTGGAAGTTCCAGTGGTTAGATGTGATTAGCCTCGAGAAGCCTCTGCGGAAATGGGCCTCATCTCGCCTGGAGGGCAAAACCTCCTGGATTTTCTCGAGTTGCGGCAGGTGCTCTCGACTTACGACGGGGACCTCAGGGACCAGCTCTGGTGGCCTCAGGAAAGGCGAGTCCCCATGCGAGTTCCACGGGGGCCTCTCGGGATTCCTCTCCGGTCGATGCTGGGGCCTAAGACCTTGTGTGGAGTCGGGGCCGGAACCTGAGGATTCCTCTCCAGTGCTGACATGGATCTTGGGGTACTTCTGGAGTCTCCCCAGGGGAGTCAGTCCTCGTCTCGAATGCGGGCATGCACTTGCGCTTTCCTCCAGAGTGGTAGCAGCAGTGTCACGCAGTCCGCTGCGTGGATCAAAGGATCTATGGTTTTCCCTCGAGTCTTTCCCACGAGGCTTTCCGACAGGGCTGTCCCTCGTGCACACGTGGTGGGAGTCGATCCTCGGCTTGAACGTCAAGGCAGTGCAGGGAAAACAGGTTCCTCTGGAATGGACTGACACATCTGGGGGACTCTTGGAATGGTGGCACGACCCTGGAGTTCCTCTCGCCTTTCCTGTGGAGAGCGCCTCCTCTTGAGATGCGACGGGAACTCCGGGAATTCTTTCCCTACGAAACAGGGAAAGGATCCCTCATCTCGAGCTAGGAGGCGGAAACGGGGCTTCCCTGGATGTGTGCGGGACCCCACGTGCTTCCTCTCGAGTGGAGACGGGTATGTCGCGGAACTTCTTGAGTTGCAGCAAGGGTGTGAAGGACCCTTTGGAAGTTCCAGTGGTTAGATATGATTAGCCTCGAGAAGCCTCAGCGGAAATGGGCCTCATCTCGCCTGGGGGGCAAAACCTCGTGGATTTTTTCGACTTGCGGCAGGTACTCTCGACTTACGACGGGGACCTCAGGGACCCGCTCTGGAGGCCTCAGGAAAGGCCAGCCCGCATGAGAGATCCTCGGGGGCCTCTCGGGATTCCTCTCCCGTTGATGCCGGGGCCTAAGACCTCGTGTGGAGTCGGGGCCGGAACCTGAGGATTCCTCTCCAGTGCTGACATGGATCTTGGGGTACTTCTGGAGTCTCCCCAGGGGAGTCAGTCCTCGTCTCGAATGCGGGCATGCACTTGCGCTTTCCTCCAGAGTGGTAGCAGCAGTGTCACGCATTCCGCCGCGTGGATCAAAGGATCTGTGGTTTTCCCTCGAGTCTTTCCCACAAGGCTTTCCCACAGGGCTGTCCCTCGTGCACACGTGGTTGGAGTCGATCCTCGGCTTGAACGTCAAGGCAGTGCAGGGAAAACAGGTTCCTCTGGAATGGACTGACACATCTGGGGGACTCTTGGAATGGTGGCATGACCCTGGAGTTCCTCTCGCCTTTCCTGTGGAGAGCGCCTCCTCTTGATAAGCGACGGGAACGCCGGGAATTCTTTCCCTACGAAACAAGGAAAGGATCCCTCATCTCGAGCTAGGAGGCGGAAACGGGGCTCCCCTGGATGTGTGCGGGACCCCACGTGCTTCCTCTAGAGTGGAGACGGGTATGTCGCGGAACTGCTTGAGTTGCAGCAAGGGTGTGAAGGACCCTTTGGAAGTTCCAGTGGTTAGATGTGATTAGCCTCGACAAGCCTCAGGGGAAATGGGCTCATCTCGCCTGGAGGGCAAAACATCCTGGATTTTCTCGAGTTGCGGCAGGTGCTCTCGACTTACGACGGGGACCTCAGGCACCCGCTCTGGTGGCCTCAGGAAAGGCCAGTCCCCATTCGAGTTCCTCGGGGGCCTCTCGGGATTCCTCTCCCGTCGATGCCGGGGCCTAAGACCTTGTGTGGAGTCGGGGCCGGAACCTGAGGATTCCTCTCCAGTGCTGACATGGATCTTGGGGTACTTCTGGAGTCTCCCCAGGGGAGTCAGTCCTCGTCTGGAATGCGGGCATGCACTTGCGCTTTCCTCCAGAGCGGTAGCAGCAGTGTCACGCAGTCCGCCGCGTGCATCAAAGGATCTATGGTTTTCCCTCGAGTCTTTCCCACGAGGCTTTCCCACGAGGCTTTCCCACAGGGCTGTCCCCCGTGCACACGTGGTGGGAGTCGATCCTCGGCTTGAACGTCAAGGCAGTGCAGGGAAAACAGGTTCCTCTGGAATGCACTGACACATCTGGGGGACTCTTGGAATGGTGTCACGACCCTGGAGTTCCTCTCGCCTTTCCTGTGGAGAGCGCCTCCTCTTGAGATGCGACGGGAACGCCGGGAATTCTTTCCCTACGAAACAGGGAAAGGATCCCTCATCTCGAGCTAGGAGGCGGAAACGGGGCTCCCCTGGATGTGTGCAGGACCCCACGTGCTTCCTCTCGAGTGGAGACGGGTATGTCGGGGAACTTCTTGAGTTGCAGCAATGGTGTGAAGGACCCTTTGGAAGGTCCAGTGGTTAGATGTGATTGGCCTCGAGAAGCCTCAGCGGAAATGGGCCTCATCTCGCCTGGAGGGCAAAACCTCCTGGATTTTCTCGAGTTGCGGCAGGTGCTCTCGACTTACGACGGGGACCTCAGGGACCCGCTCTGGTGGCCTCAGGAAAGGCCAGTCCCCATGCGAGTTCCTCGGGTGCCTCTCGGGATTCCTCTCCCGTCGATGCCGGGGCCTAAGACCTTGTGTGGAGTCGGGGCCGGAACCTGAGGATTTCTCTCCAGTGCTGACATGGATCTTGGGGTACTTCTGGAGTCTCCCCAGGGGAGTCAGTCCTCGTCTCGAATGCGGGCATGCACTTGCGCTTTCCTCCAGAGCCGTAGTAGCAGTGTCACGCAGTCCGCCGCGTGGATCAAAGGATCTATGGTTTTCCCTCGAGTCTTTCCCACGAGGCTTTCCCACGAGGCTTTCCCACAGGGCTGTCCCACGTGCACACGTGGTGGGAGTCGATCCTCGGCTTGAACGTCAAAGCAGTGCAGGGAAAACAGGTTCCTCTGGAATGGACGGACACATCTGGGGGACTCTTGGAATGGTGGCACGACCCTGGAGTTCCTCTCGCCTTTCCTGTGGAGAGCGCCTCCTCTTAAGATGCGACGGGAACGCCGGGAATTCTTTCCCTACGAAACAGGGAAAGGATCCCTCATCTCGAGCTAGGAGGCGGAAACGGGGCTCCCCTGGATGTGTGCGGGACACCACGTGCTTCCTCTCTAGTGGAGACGGGTATGTCGGGGAACTTCTTGAGTTGCAGCAAGGGTGTGAAGGACCCTTTGGAAGTTCCAGTGGTTAGATGTGATTGGCCTCGAGAAGCCTCAGCGGAAATGGGCCTCATCTCGCCTGGAGGGCAAAACCTCCTGGATTTTCTCGAGTTGCGGCAGGTGCTCTCGACTTACGACGGGGACCTCAGGGACCCGCTCTGGTGGCCTCAGGAAAGGCCAGTCCCCATGCGAGTTCCTCGGGGGCCTCTCGGGATTCCTCTCCCGTCGATGCCTGGGCCTAAGACCTTGTGTGGAGTCGGGGCCGGAACCTGAGGATTCCTCTCCAGTGCTGACATGGATCTTGGGGTACTTCTGGAGTCTCCCCAGGGGAGTCAGTCCTCGTCTCGAATGCGGGCATGCACTTGCGCTTTCCTCCAGAGCGGTAGCAGCAGTGTCACGCAGTCCGCCACGTGGATCAAAGGATCTATGGTTTTCCCTCGAGTCTTTCCCACGAGGCTTTCCCACGAGGCTTTCCCACAGGGCTGTCCCACGTGCACACGTGGTGGGAGTCGATCCTCTGCTTGAACGTCAAGGCAGTGCAGGGAAAACAGGTTCCTCTGGAATGGACTGACACATCTGTGGGACTCTTGGAATGGTGGCATGACCCTGGAGTTCCTCTCGCCTTTCCTGTGGAGAGCGCCTCCTCTTGAGATGCGACGGGAACGCCGGGAATTCTTTCCCTACGAAACAGGGAAAGGATCCCTCATCTCGAGCTAGGAGGCGGAAACGGGGCTCCCCTGGATGTGTGCGGGACCCCACGTGCTTCCTCTCGAGTGGAGACGGGTATGTCGGGGAACTTCTTGAGTTGCAGCAATGGTGTGAAGGACCCTTTGGAAGTTCCAGTGGTTAGATGTGATTGGCCTCGAGAAGCCTCAGCGGAAATGGGCCTCATCTCGCCTGGAGGGCAAAACCTCCTGGATTTTCTCAAGTTGCGGCAGGTGCTCTCGACTTACGACGGGGACCTCAGGGACCCGCTCTGGTGGCCTCAGGAAAGGCCAGTCCCCATGCGAGTTCCTCGGGGGCCTCTCGGGATTCCTCTCACGTCGATGCCGGGGCCTAAGACCTTGTGTGGAGTCGGGGCCGGAACCTGAGGATTCCTCTCCAGTGCTGACATGGATCTTGGGGTACTTCTGGAGTCTCCCCAGGGGAGTCAGTCCTCGTCTCGAATGCGGGCATGCACTTGCGCTTTCCTCCAGAGCGGTAGCAGCAGTGTCACGCAGTCCGCCGCGTGGATCAAAGGATCTATGGTTTTCCCTCGAGTCTTTCCCACGAGGCTTTCCCACGAGGCTTTCCCACAGGGCTGTCCCACGTGCACACGTGGTGGGAGTCGATCCTCGGCTTGAACGTCAAGGCAGTGCAGGGAAAACAGGTTCCTCTGGAATGGACTGACACATCTGGGGGACTCTTGGAATGGTGGCACGACCCTGGAGTTCCTCTCGCCTTTCCTGTGGAGAGCGCCTCCTCTTGAGATGCGACGGGAACGCCGGGAATTCTTTCCCTACGAAGCAGGGAAAGGATCCCTCATCTCGAGCTAGGAGGCGGAAACGGGGCTCCCCTGGATGTGTGCGGGACCCACGGGCTTCCTCTCGAGTGGAGACGGGTATGTCGGGGAACTTCTTGAGTTGCAGCAAGGGTGTGAAGGACCCTTTGGAAGTTCCACTGGTTAGACGTGATTAGCCTCGAGAAGCCTCAGCGGAAATGGGCCTCATCTCGCCTGGAGGGCAAAACCTCCTGGATTTTCTCGAGTTGCGGCAGGTGCTCTAGACTTACGACGGGGACCTCAGGGACCAGCTCTGGTGGCCTCAGGAAAGGCCAGTCCCCATGCCAGTTCCTCGGGGGCCTCTCGGGATTCCTCTCCCGTCGATGCCGGGGCCTAAGACCTTGTGTGGAGTCGGGGCCGGAACCTGAGGATTCCTCTCCAGTGCTGACATGGATCTTGGGGTACTTCTGGAGTCTCCGCAGGGGAGTCAGTCCTCGTCTCGAATGCGGGCATGCACTTGCGCTTTCCTCCAGAGCGGTAGCAGCAGTGTCACGCAGTCCGCCGCGTGGATCAAAGGATCTATGGTTTTCCCTCAAGTCTTTCCCACGAGGCTTTCCCACGAGGCTTTCCCACAGGGCTGTCCCACGTGCACACGTGGTGGGAGTCGATCCTCTGCTTGAACGTCAAGGCAGTGCAGGGAAAACAGGTTCCTCTGGAATGGACTGACACATCTGGGGGACTCTTGGAATGGTGGCATGACCCTGGAGTTCCTCTCGCCTTTCCTGTGGAGAGCGCCTCCTCTTGAGATGCGACGGGAACGCCGGGAATTCTTTCCCTACGAAACAGGGAAAGGATCCCTCATCTCGAGCTAGGAGGCGGAAACGGGGCTCCCCTGGATGTGTGCGGGACCCCACGTGCTTCCTCTCGAGTGGAGACGGGTATGTCGGGGAACTTCTTGAGTTGCAGCAAGGGTGTGAATGACCCTTTGGAAGTTCCAGTGGTTAGATGTGATTGGCCTCGAGAAGCCTCAGCGGAAATGGGCCTCATCTCGCCTGGAGGGCAAAACCTCCTGGATTTTCTCGAGTTGCGGCAGGTGCTCTCGACTTACGACGGGGACCTCAGGGACCCGCTCTGGTGGCCTCAGGAAAGGCCAGTCCCCATGTGAGTTCCTCGGGGGCCTCTCGGGATTCCTCTCCCGTCGATGCCTGGGCCTAAGACCTTGTGTGGAGTCGGGGCCGGAACCTGAGGATTCCTCTCCAGTGCTGACATGGATCTTGGGGTACTTCTGGAGTCTCCGCAGGGGAGTCAGTCCTCGTCTCGAATGCGGGCATGCACTTGCGCTTTCCTCCAGAGCGGTAGCAGCAGTGTCACGCAGTTCTCCGCGTGGATCAAAGGATCTATGGTTTTCCCTCGAGTCTTTCCCATGAGGCTTTCCCACGAGGCTTTCCCACAGGGCTGTCCCACGTGCACACGTGGTGGGAGTCGATCCTCGGCTTGATCGTCAAGGCAGTGCAGGGAAAACAGGTTCCTCTGGAATGGACTGACACATCTGGGGGACTCTTGGAATGGTGTCAGGACCCTGGAGTTTCTCTCGCCTTTCCTGTGGAGAGCGCCTCCTCTTGAGATGCGATGGGAACGCCGGGAATTCTTTCCATACGAAACAGGGAAAGGATCCCTCATCTCGAGCTAGGAGGCGGAAATGGGGCTCCCCTGGATGTGTGCGGGACACCACGTGCTTCCTCTCGAGTGGAGACGGGTATGTCGGGGAACTTCTTTAGTTGCAGCAATGGTGTGAAGGACCCTTTGGAAGTTACAATGGTTAGATGTGGTTGGCCTCGAGAAGCCTCAGCGGAAATGGGCCTCCTCTCGCCTGGAGGGCAAAACCTCCTGGATTTTCTCGAGTTGCGGCAGGTGCTCTCGACTTACGACGGGGACCTCAGGGACCCGCTCTGGTGGCCTCAGGAAAGGCCAGTCCCCATGCGAGTTCCTCGGGGGCCTCTCGGGATTCCTCTCCCGTCGATGCCGGGGCCTAAGACCTTGTGTGGAGTCGGGGCCGGAACCTGAGGATTCCTCTCCGGTGCTGACATGGATCTTGGGGTACTTCTGGAGTCTCCCCAGGGGAGTCAGTCCTCGTCTCGAATGCGGGCATGCACTTGCGCTTTCCTCCAGAGCGGTAGCAGCAGTGTCACGCAGTCCGCCGCGTGGATCAAAGGATCTATGGTTTTCCCTCGAGTCTTTCCCACGAGGCTTTCCCACGAGGCTTTCCCACAGATCTGTCCCCCGTGCACACGTGGTGGGAGTCGATCCTCGGCTTGAACGTCAAGGCAGTGCAGGGAAAACAGGTTCCTCTGGAATGGACTGACACATCTGGGGGACTCTTGGAATGGTGTCATGACCCTGGAGTTCCTCTCGCCTTTCCTGTGGAGAGCGCCTCCTCTTGAGATGCGACGGGAACGCCGGGAATTCTTTCCCTACGAAACAGGGAAATGATCCCTCATCTCGAGCTAGGAGGCGGAAACGGGGCTCCCCTGGATGTGTGCGGGACCCCACGTGCTTCCTCTCGAGTGGAGACGGGTATGTCGGGGAACTTCTTGAGTTGCAGCAATGGTGTGAAGGACCCTTTGGAAGTTCCAGTGGTTAGATGTGATTGGCCTCGAGAAGCCTCAGCGGAAATGAGCCTCATCTCGCCTGGAGGGCAAAACCTCATGGATTTTCTCGAGTTGCGGCAGGTGCTCTCGACTTACGACGGGGACCTCAGGGACCCGCTCTGGTGGCCTCAGGAAAGGCCAGTCTCAATGCGAGTTCCTCGGGGGCCTCTCGGGATTCCTCTCCCTTCGATGCCGGGGCCTAAGACCTTGTGTGGAGTCGGGGCCGGAACCTGAGGATTCCTCTCCAGTGCTGACATGGATCTTGGGGTACTTCTGGAGTCTCCCCAGGGGAGTCAGTCCTCGTCTCGAAAGCGGGCATGCACTTGCGCTTTCCTCCAGAGCGGTAGCAGCAGTGTCACACAGTCCGCCGCGTGGGTCAAAGGATCTATGGTTTTCCCTCGAGTCTTTCCCACGAGGCTTTCCCACGAGGCTTTCCCACAGGGCTGTCCCACGTGCACACGTGGTGGGAGTCGATCCTCGGCTTGAACGTCAAGGCAGTGCAGGGAAAACAGGTTCCTCTGGAATGGACTGACACATCTGGGGGACTCTTGGAATGGTGTCAGGACCCTGGAGTTTCTCTCGCCTTTCCTGTGGAGAGCGCCTCCTCTTGAGATGCGACGGGAACGCCGGGAATTCTTTCCCTACGAAACAGGGAAAGGATCCCTCATCTCGAGCTAGGAGGCGGAAACGGGGCTCCCCTGGATGTGTGCGGGACACCACGTGCTTCCTCTCGAGTGGAGACGGGTATGTCGGGGAACTTCTTGAGTTGCAGCAATGGTGTGAAGGACCCTTTGGAAGTTCCAGTGGTTAGATGTGATTGGCCTCGAGAAGCCTCAGCGGAAAGGGGCCTCATCTCGCCTGGAGGGCAAAACCTCCTGGATTTTCTCGAGTTGCGGCAGGTGCTCTCGACTTACGACGGGGACCTCAGGGACCCGCTCTGGTGGCCTCAGGAAAGGCCAGTCTCAATGCGAGTTCCTCGGGGGCCTCTCGGGATTCCTCTCCCTTCGATGCCGGGGCCTAAGACCTTGTGTGGAGTCGGGGCCGGAACCTGAGGATTCCTCTCCAGTGCTGACATGGATCTTGGGGTACTTCTGGAGTCTCCCCAGGGGAGTCAGTCCTCGTCTCGAAAGCGGGCATGCAATTGCGCTTTCCTCCAGAGCGGTAGCAGCAGTGTCACACAGTCCGCCACGTGGGTAAAAGGATCTATGGTTTTCCCTCGAGTCTTTCCCACGAGGCTTTCCCACGAGGCTTTCCCACAGGGCTGTCCCACGTGCACACGTGGTGGGAGTCGATCCTCGGCTTGAACGTCAAGGCAGTGCAGGGAAACCGGTTCCTCTGGAATGGAGTGACACATCTGGGGGACTCTTGGAATGGTGTCACGACCCTGGAGTTCCTCTCGCCTTTCCTGTGAGAGCGCCTCCTCTTGAGATGCGATGGGAACGCCGGGAATTCTTTCCCTACGAAACAGGGAAAGGATCCCTCATCTCGAGCTAGGAGGAGGAAACGGGGCTCCCCTGGATGTGTGCGTGACCCACGTGCTTCCTCTCGAGTGGAGTCGGGTATGTCGGGGAACTTCTTGAGTTTCAGCAAGGGTGTGAAGGACCCTTTGGAAGTTCCAGTGGTTAGACGTGATTAGCCTCGAGAAGCCTCAGCGGAAATGGGCCTCATCTCGCCTGGAGGGCAAAACCTCCTGGATTTTCTCGAGTTGCGGCAGGTGCTCTCGACTTACGACGGGGACCGCAGGGACCCGCTCTGGTGGCCTCAGGAAAGGCCAGTCCCCATGCGAGTTTGTCGAGGCCTCTCGGGATTCCTCTCCCGTCGATGCCGGGGCCTAAGACCTTGTGTGGAGTCGGGGCCGGAACCTGAGGATTCCTCTCCAGTGCTGACATGGATCTTGGGGTACTTCTGGAGTCTCCCCAGGGGAGTCAGTCCTCGTCTCGAATGCGGGCATGCACTTGCGCTTTCCTCCAGAGCGGTAGCAGCAGTGTCACGCAGTCCGCCGCGTGGATCAAAGGATCTATGGTTTTCCCTCGAGTCTTTCCCACGAGGCTTTCCCACGAGGCTTTCCCACAGGGCTGTCCCACGTGCACACGTGGTGGGAGTCGATCCTCGGCTTGAACGTCAAGGCAGTGCAGGGAAAACAGGTTCGTCTGGAATGGACTGACACATCTGGGGGACTCTTGGAATGGTGGCATGACCCTGGAGTTCCTCTCGCCTTTCCTGTGGAGAGCGCCTCCTCTTGAGATGCGACGGGAACGCCGGGAATTCTTTCCCTACGAAACAGGGAAAGGATCCCTCATCTCGAGCTAGGAGGCGGAAACGGGGCTCCCCTGGATGTGTGCGGGACCCCACGTGCTTCCTCTCGAGTGGAGACGGGTATGTCGGGGAACTTCTTGAGTTGCAGCAATGGTGTGAAGGACCCTTTGGAAGTTCCAGTGGTTAGATGTGGTTGGCCTCGAGAGCCTCAGCGGAAATGGGCCTCCTCTTGCATGGAGGGCAAAACCTCCTGGATTTTCTCGAGTTGCGGCAGGTGCTCTCGACTTACGACGGGGACCTCAGGGACCCGCTCTGGTGGCCTCAGGAAAGGCCAGTCCCCATGCGAGTTCCTCGGGGGCCTCTCGGGATTCCTCTCCCGTCGATGCCGGGGCCTAAGACCTTGTGTGGAGTCGGGGCCGGAACCTGAGGATTCCTCTCCAGTGCTGACATGGATCTTGGGGTACTTCTGGAGTCTCCCCAGGGGAGTCAGTCCTCGTCTCGAATGCGGGCATGCACTTGCGCTTTCCTCCAGAGCGGTAGCAGCAGTGTCACGCAGTCCGCCGCGTGGATCAAAGGATCTATGGTTTTCCCTCGAGTCTTTCCCACGAGGCTTTCCCACGAGGCTTTCCCACAGGTCTGTCCCCCGTGCACACGTGGTGGGAGTCGATCCTCGGCTTGAACGTCAAGGCAGTGCAGGGAAAACAGGTTCCTCTGGAATGGATTGACACATCTGGGGGACTCTTGGAATGGTGTCATGACCCTGGAGTTCCTCTCGCCTTTCCTGTGGAGAGCGCCTCCTCTTGAGATGCGACGGGAACGCCGGGAATTCTTTCCCTACGAAACAGGGAAAGGATCCCTCATCTCGAGCTAGGAGGCGGAAACGGGGCTCCCCTGGATGTGTGCGGGACCCCACGTGCTTCCTCTCGAGTGGAGACGGGTATGTCGGGGAACTTCTTGAGTTGCAGCAATGGTGTGAAGGACCCTTTGGAAGTTCCAGTGGTTAGATGTGATTGGCCTCGAGAAGCCTCAGCGGAAATGGGCCTCATCTCGCCTGGAGGGCAAAACCTCCTGGATTTTCTCGAGTTGCGGCAGGTGCTCTCGACTTACGACGGGGATCTCAGGGACCCGCTCTGGTGGCCTCAGGAAAGGCCAGTCTCAATGCGAGTTCCTCGTGGGCCTCTCGGGATTCCTCTCCCTTCGATGCCGGGGCCTAAGACCTTGTGTGGAGTCGGGGCCGGAACCTGAGGATTCCTCTCCAGTGATGACATGTATCTTGGGGTACTTCTGGAGTCTCCCCAGGGGAGTCAGTCCTCGTCTCGAAAGCGGGCATGCACTTGCGCTTTCCTCCAGAGCGGTAGCAGCAGTGTCACACAGTCCGCCGCGTGGGTCAAAGGATCTATGGTTTTCCCTCGAGTCTTTCCCACGAGGCTTTCCCACGAGGCTTTCCCACAGGGCTGTCCCACGTGCACACGTGGTGGGAGTCGATCCTCGGCTTGAACGTCAAGGCAGTGCAGGGAAACCGGTTCCTCTGGAATGGAGTGACACATCTGGGGGACTCTTGGAATGGTGTCACGACCCTGGAGTTCCTCTCGCCTTTCCTGTGAGAGCGCCTCCTCTTGAGATGTGATGGGAACGCCGGGAATTCTTTCCCTACGAAACAGGGAAAGGATCCCTCATCTCGAGCTAGGAGGCGGAAACGGGGCTCCCCTGGATGTGAGCGGGACACCACGTGCTTCCTCTCGAGTGCAGACGGGTATGTCGGGGAACTTCTTGAGTTGAAGCAAGGGTGTGAAGGACCCTTTGGAAGTTCCAGTGGTTAGATGTGATTGGCCTCGAGAAGCCTCAGCGGGAATGGGCCATATCTCGCCTGGAGGGCAAAACCTCCTGGATTTTCTCGAGTTGCGGCAGGTGCTCTCGACTTACGACGGGGACCTCAGGGAACCGCTCTGGTGGCCTCAGGAAAAACCAGTCCCCATGCGAGTTCCACGGGAGCCTCTCGGGATTCCTCTCCCTTCGATGCCGGGGCCTAAGACCTTGTGTGGAATCGGGGCCGGAACCTGAGGATTCCTCTCCAGTGCTGACATGGATCTTGGGCTACTTGAGGAGTCTCCCCAGGGGAGTCAATCCTCGTCTCGAATGCGGGCATGCACTTGCACTTTCCTCCAGAGCGGTAGCAGCAGTGTCACGCAGTCCGCCGCGTGGATCAAAGGATCTATGGTTTTCCCTCGAGTCTTTCCCACGAGGCTTTCCCACGAGGCTTTCGCACAGGGCTGTCCCACGTGCACACGTGGTGGGAGTCGATCCTCGGCTTGAACGTCAAGGCAGTGCAGGGAAAACAGGTTCCTCTGGAATGGACTGACACATCTGGGGGACTCTTGGAATGGTGGCACGACCCTGGAGTTCCTCTCGCCTTTCCTGTGGAGAGCGCCTCCTCTTGAGATGCGACGGGAACGCCGGGAATTCTTTCCCTACGAAACAGGGAAAGGATCCCTCATCTCGAGCTAGGAGGCGGAAACGGGGCTCCCCTGGATGTGTGCGGGACCCACGTGCTTCCTCTCGAGTGGAGTCGGGTATGTCGGGGAACTTCTTGAGTTGCAGCAAGGGTGTGAAGGACCCTTTGGAAGTTCCAGTGGTTAGATGTGATTAGCCTCGAGAAGCCTCAGCGGAAATGGGCCTCATCTCGCCTGGAGGGCAAAACCTCCTGGATTTTCTCGAGTTGCGGCAGGTGCTCTCGACTTACGACGGGGACAGCAGGGACCCGCTCTGGTGGCCTCAGGAAAGGCCAGTCCCCATGCGAGTTCCTCGGGGGCCTCTCGGGATTGCTCTCCCGTCGATGCCGGGGCCTAAGACCTTGTGTGGAGTCCGGGCCGGAACCTGAGGATTCCTCTCCAGTGTTGACATGGATCTTGGGGTTCTTCTGGAGTCTCCCCATGGGAGTCAGTCCTCGTCTCGAATGCGGGCATGCACTTGCGCTTTCCTCCAGAGCGGTAGCAGCAGTGTCACGCAGTCCGCCGCGTAGATCAAAGGATCTATGGTTTTCCCTCGAGTCTTTCCCACAAGGCTTTCCCAGGAGGCTTTCCCACAGGGCTGTCCCACGTGCACACGTGGTGGGAGTCGATCCTCGGCTTGAACGTCAAGGCAGTGCAGGGAAAACAGGTTCCTCTGGAATGGACTGACACATCTGGGGGACTCTTGGAATGGTGTCACCACCCTGGAGTTCCTCTCGCCTTTCCTGTGGAGAACGCCTCCTCTTGAGATGCGACAGGGACGCCGGGAATTCTTTCCCTACGAAACAGGGAAAGGATCCCTCATCTCTAACTAGGGGGCGGAAACGGAGCTCCCCTGGATGTGTGCGGGACCCCACGTGCTTCCTCTCTAGTGGAGACGTGTATGTCGGGGAACTTCTTGGGTTGCAGCAATGGTGTGAAGGACCCTTTGGAAGTTCCAGTGGTTAGATGTGATTGGCCTCGAGAAGCCTCAGCGGGAATGGGCCATATCTCGCCTGGAGGGCAAAACCTCCTGGATTTTCTCGAGTTGCGGCAGGTGCTCTCGACTTACGACGGGGACCTCAGGGAACCGCTCTGGTGGCCTCAGGAAAAACCAGTCCCCATGCGAGTTCCACGGGAGCCTCTCGGGATTCCTCTCCCTTCGATGCCGGGGCCTAAGACCTTGTGTGGAATCGGGGCCGGAACCTGAGGATTCCTCTCCAGTGCTGACATGGATCTTGGGCTACTTGAGGAGTCTCCCCAGGGGAGTCAATCCTCGTCTCGAATGCGGGCATGCACTTGCGCTTTCCTCCAGAGCGGTAGCAGCAGTGTCACGCAGTCCGCCGCGTGGATCAAAGGATCTATGGTTTTCCCTCGAGTCTTTCCCACGAGGCTTTCCCACGAGGCTTTCGCACAGGGCTGTCCCACGTGCACACGTGGTGGGAGTCGATCCTCGGCTTGAACGTCAAGGCAGTGCAGGGAAAACAGGTTCCTCTGGAATGGACTGACACATCTGGGGGACTCTTGGAATGGTGGCATGACCCTGGAGTTCCTCTCGCCTTTCTTGTGGAGAGCGCCTCCTCTTGAGATGCGACGGGAACGCCGGGAATTCTTTCCCTACGAAACAGGGAAAGGATCCCTCATCTCGAGCTAGGAGGCGGAAACGGGGCTCCCCTGGATGTGTGCGGGACACCACGTGCTTCCTCTCGAGTGGAGACGGGTATGTCGGGGAACTTCTTGAGTTGCAGCAATGGTGTGAAGGACCCTTTGGAAGTTCCAGTGGTTAGACGTGATTGGCCTCGAGAAGCCTCAGCGGAAATGGGCCTCATCTCGCCTGGAGGGCAAAACCTCCTGGATTTTCTCGAGTTGCGGCAGGTGCTCTCGACTTACGACCGGGACCTCAGGGACCCGCTCTGGTGGCCTCAGGAAAGGTCAGTCCCCATGCGAGTTCCTCGGGGGCCTCTCGGGATCCCTATCCCGTCGATGCCGGGGCCTAAGACCTTGTGTGGAGTCGGGGCCGGAACCTGAGGATTCCTCTCCAGTGCTGACATGGATCTTCGGGTACTTCTGGAGTCTCCCCAGGGGAGTCAGTCCTCGTCTCGAATGCGGGCATGCACTTGCGCTTTCCTCCAGAGCGGTAGCAGCAGTGTCACGCAGTCCACCGCGTGGATCAAAGGATATATGGTTTTCCCTCGAGTCTTTCCCACGAGGCTTTCCCACGAGGCTTTCCCACAGGGCTGTCCCACGTGCACACGTGGTGGGAGTCGATCCTCGGCTTGAACGTCAAGGCAGGGCAGGGAAAACAGGTTCCTCTGGAATGGACTGACACATCTGGGGGACTCTTGGAATGGTGGCACGACCCTGGAGTTCCTCTCGCCTTTCCTGTGGAGAGCGCCTCCTCTTGAGATGCGACGGGAACGCCGGGAATTCTTTCCCTACGAAACAGGGAAAGGATCCCTCATCTCGTGCTAGGAGGAGGAAACGGGGCTCCCCTGGATGTGTACGGGACACCACGTGCTTCCTCTCGAGTGCAGACGGGTATGTCGGGGAACTTCTTGAGTTGCAGCAAGGGTGTGAAGGACCCTTTGGAAGGTCCAGTGGTTAGATGTGATTGGCCTCGAGAAGCCTCAGCGGAAATGGGCCTCATCTCGCCTGGAGGGCAAAACCTCCTGGATTTTCTCGAGTTGCGGCAGGTGCTCTCGACTTACGACGGGGACCTCAGGGACCCGCTCTGGTGGCCTCAGGAAAGGACAGTCCCCATGCGAGTTCCTCAGGGGCCTCTCGGGATTCCTCTCCCGTCGATGCCAGGTCCTAAGACCTTGTGTGGAGTCGGGGCCGGAACCTGAGGATTCCTCTCCAGTGCTGACATGGATCTTGGGGTACTTCTGGAGTCTCCCCAGGGGAGTCAGTCCTCGTCTCGAATGCGGGCATGCACTTGGGCTTTCCTCCAGAGCGGTAGCAGCAGTGTCACGCAGTCCGCCGCGTGGAGCAAAGGATCTATGGTTTTCCCTCGAGTCTTTCCCACGAGGCTTTCCCACGAGGCTTTCCCACAGGGCTGTCCCACGTGCACACGTGGTGGGAGTCGATCCTCGGCTTGAACGTCAAGGCAGTGCAGGGAAAACAGGTTCCTCTGGAATGGACTGACACATCTGTGGGACTCTTGGAATGGTGGCATGACCCTGGAGTTCCTCTCGCCTTTCCTGTGGAGAGCGCCTCCTCTTGAGATGCGACGGGAACGCCGGGAATTCTTTCCCTACGAAACAGGGAAAGGATCCCTCATCTCGAGCTAGGAGGCGGAAACGGGGCTCCCCTGGATGTGTGCGGGACCCCACGTGCTTCCTCTCGAGTGGAGACGGGTATGTCGGGGAACTTCTTGAGTTGCAGCAATGGTGTGAAGGACCCTTTGGAAGTTCCAGTGGTTAGATGTGATTGGCCTCGAGAAGCCTCAGCGGAAATGGGCCTCATCTCGCCTGGAGGGCAAAACCTCCTGGATTTTCTCGAGTTGCGGCAGGTGCTCTCGACTTACGACGGGGACCTCAGGGACCCGCTCTGGTGGCCTCAGGAAAGGCCAGTCCCCATGCGAGTTCCTCGGGGGCCTTTCGGGATCCCTATCCCGTCGATGCCGGGGCCTAAGACCTTGTGTGGAGTCGGGGCCGGAACCTGAGGATTCCTCTCCAGTGCTCACATGGATCATCGGGTACTTCTGGAGTCTCCCCAGGGGAGTCAGTCCTCGTCTCGAATGCGGGCATGCACTTGCGCTTTCCTCCAGAGCGGTAGCAGCAGTGTCACGCAGTCCGCCGCGTGGATCAAAGGATCTATGGTTTTCCCTCGAGTCTTACCCACGAGGCTTTCCCAGGAGGCTTTCCCACAGGGCTGTCCCACGTGCACACGTGGTGGGAGTCGATCCTCGGCTTGAACGTCAAGGCAGTGCAGGGAAAACAGGTTCCTCTGGAATGGACTGACACATCTGGGGGACTCTTGGAATGGTGGCACGACCCTGGAGTTCCTCTCGCCTTTCCTGTGGAGAGCGCCTCCTCTTGAGATGCGACGGGAACGCCGGGAATTCTTTCCCTACGAAACAGGGAAAGGATCCCTCATCTCGTGCTAGGAGGCGGAAACGGGGCTCCCCTGGATGTGTGCGGGACCCCACGTGCTTCCTCTCGAGTGGAGACGGGTATGTCGGGGAACTTCTTGAGTTGCAGCAAGGGTGTGAAGGACCCTTTGGAAGGTCCAGTGGTTAGATGTGATTGGCCTCGAGAAGCCTCAGCGGAAATGGGCCTCATCTCGCCTGGAGGGCAAAACCTCCTGGATTTTCTCGAGTTGCGGCAGGTGCTCTCGACTTACGACGGGGACCTCAGGGACCCGCTCTGGTGGCCTAAGGAAAGGCCAGTCCCCATGCGAGTTCCTCGGGGGCCTCTTGGGATTCCTCTCCCGTCGATTCCAGGGCCTAAGACCTTGTGTGGAGTCGGGGCCGGAACCTGAGGATTCCTCTCCAGTGCTGACATGGATCTTGGGGTACTTCTGGAGTCTCCCCAGGGGAGTCAGTCCTCGTCTCGAATGCGGGCATGCACTTGCGCTTTCCTCCAGAGCGGTAGCAGCAGTGTCACGCAGTCCGCCGCGTGCATCAAAGGATCTATGGTTTTCCCTCGAGTCTTTCCCACGAGGCTTTCCCACGAGGCTTTCCCACAGGGCTGTCCCACGTGCACACGTGGTGGGAGTCGATCCTCGGCTTGAACGTCAAGGCAGTGCAGGGAAAACAGGTTCCTCTGGAATGGACCGACACATCTGGGGGACTCTTGGAATGGTGGCACGACCCTGGAGTTCCTCTCGCCTTTCCTGTGGAGAGCGCCTCCTCTTGAGATGCGACGGGAACGCCGGGAATTCTTTCCCTATGAAACAGGGAAAGGATCCCTCATCTCGAGCTAGGAGGCGGAAACGGAGCTCTCCTGGATGTGTGCGGGACCCACGTGCTTCCTCTCTAGTGGAGACGGGTATGTCGGGGAACTTCTTGAGTTGCAGCAAGGGTGTGAAGGACCCTTTGGATGTTCCAGTGGTTAGATGTGATTGGCCTCGAGAAGCCTCAGCGGAAATGGGCCTCATCTCGCCTGGAGGGCAAAACCTCCTGGATTTTCTCGAGTTGCGGCAGGTGCTCTCGACTTACGACCGGGACCTCAGGGACCCGCTCTGGTGGCCTAAGGAAAGGCCAGTCCCCATGCGAGTTCCTCGGGGGCCTCTCGGGATTCCTCTCCCGTCGATGCCAGGGCCTAAGACCTTGTGTGGAGTCGGGGCCGGAACCTGAGGATTCCTCTCCAGTGCTGACATGGATCTTGGGGTACTTCTGGAGTCTCCCCAGGGGAGTCAGTCCTCGTCTCGAATGCGGGCATGCACTTGCGCTTTCCTCCAGAGCGGTAGCAGCAGTGTCACGCAGTCCGCCGCGTGCATCAAAGGATCTATGGTTTTCCCTCGAGTCTTTCCCACGAGGCTTTCCCACGAGGCTTTCCCACAGGGCTGTCCCACGTGCACACGTGGTGAGAGTCGATCCTCGGCTTGAACGTCAAGGCAGTGCAGGGAAAACAGGTTCCTCTGGAATGGACTGACACATCTGGGGGACTCTTGGAATGGTGGCACGACCCTGGAGTTCCTCTCGCCTTTCCTGTGGAGAGCGCCTCCTCTTGAGATGCGACGGGAACGCCGGGAATTCTTTACCTACGAAACAGGGAAAGGATCCCTCATCTCGAGCTAGGAGGCGGAAACGGGGCTCCCCTGGATGTGTGCGGGACCCCACGTGCTTCCTCTCGAGTGGAGACGGGTATGTCGGGGAACTTCTTGAGTTGCAGCAAGGGTGTGAAGGACCCTTTGGAAGTTCCAGTGGTTAGACGTCATTAGCCTCGAGAAGCCTCAGCGGAAATGGGCCTCATCTCGCCTGGAGGGCAAAACCTCCTGGATTTTCTCGAGTTGCGGCAGGTGCTCTCGACTTACGACGGGGACCTCAGGGACCCGCTCTGGTGGCCTCAGGAAAGGCCAGTCCCCATGCCAGTTCCTCGGGGGCCTCTCGGGATTCCTCTCCCGTCGATGCCGGGGCCTAAGACCTTGTGTGGAGTCGGGGCCGGAACCTGAGGATTCCTCTCCAGTGCTGACATGGATCTTGGGGTACTTCTGGAGTCTCCCCAGGGGAGTCAGTCCTCGTCTGGAATGCGGGCATGCACTTGCGCTTTCCTCCAGAGCGGTAGCAGCAGTGTCACGCAGTCCGCCGCGTGCATCAAAGGATCTATGGTTTTCCCTCGAGTCTTTCCCACGAGGCTTTCCCACGAGGCTTTCCCACAGGGCTGTCCCACGTGCACACGTGGTGGGAGTCGATCCTCGGCTTGAACGTCAAGGCAGTGCAGGGAAAACAGGTTCCTCTGGAATGGACTGACACATCTGGGGGACTCTTGGAATGGTGGCACGACCCTGGAGTTCCTCTCGCCTTTCCTGTGGAGAGCGCCTCCACTTCAGATGCGACGGGAACGCCGGGAATTCTTTCCCTACGAAACAGGGAAAGGATCCCTCATCTCGAGCTAGGAGGCGGAAACGGGGCTCCCCTGTATGTGTTCGGGACCCTCGTGCTTCCTCTCGAGTGGAGACGGGTATGTCGGGGAACTTCTTGAGTTGCAGCAAGGGTGTGAAGGACCCTTTGGAAGTTCCAGTGGTTAGAAGTGATTAGCCTCGAGAAGCCTCAGCGGAACTGGGCCTCAGCTCGCCTGGAGGGCAAAACCTCCTGGATTTTCTCGAGTTGCGGCAGGTGCTCTCGACTTACGACGGGGACCTCAGGGACCCGCTCTGCTGGCCTCAGGAAAGGCCAGTCCCCATGCGAGTTGCTCGGGGCCTCTCGTGATCTCTCTCCCGTCGATGCTGGAGCCTAAGACCTTGTGTGGAGTCGGGGCCGGAACCTGAGGATTCCTCACCAATGCTGACATGGATCTTGTGGTACTTCTGGAGTCTCCGCAGGGGAGTCAGTCCTCGTCTCGAATGCGGGCTTGCACTTGCGCTTTCCTCCAGAGCGGTAGCAGCAGTGTCATGCATTCCGCCTCGTGGATCAAAGGATCTAAGGTTTTCCCTCTAGTCTTTCCCACGAGGATTTCCCACGAGGCTTTCCCACAGGGCTGCCCACGTGCACACGTGGTGGGAGTCGATCCTCGACTTGAACGTCAAGGCAGTGCAGGGAAAACAGGTTCCTCTGGAATGGACTGACACATCTGGGGGACTCGTGGAATGGTGGCACGACCCTGGAGTTCCTCTCGCCTTTCCTGTGGAGAGCGCCTCCTCTTGAGATGCGACGGGAACGCCGGGAATTCTTTCCCTACGAAAGAGGGAAAGGATCCCTCATCTCGAGCTAGGAGGCGGAAACGGGGCTCCCCTGGATGTGTGCGGGACCCTCGTGCATCCTCTCGAGTGGAGACGGGTATGTCGGGGAACTTCTTGAGTTGCAACAAGGGTGTGAAGGACCCTTTTGAAGTTCCAGTGGTTAGATGTGATTAGCCTCCAGAAGCCTCAGCGGAAATGGGCCTCATCTCGCCTGGAGGGCAAAACCTCCTGGATTTTCTCGAGTTGCGGCAGGTGCTCTCGACTTACGACGGGGAATTCAGGGACCCGCTCTGGTGGCCTCAGGAAAGGCCAGTCCCCATGCGAGTTCCTCGGGGGCCTCTCGGGATTCCTCTCCCGTCGATGCCGGGGCCTAAGACCTTGTGTGGCGTCGGGGCCGGAACCTGAGGATTCCTCTCCAGTGCTGACATGGACCTTGGGGTACTTCTGGAGTCTCCCCTGGGGAGCCAGTCCTCGTCTCGAATGCGGGCATGCACTTGCGCTTTCCTCCATAGCGGTAGCAGCAGTGTCACGCAGTCCGCAGCGTGGATCAAAGGATCTATGGTTTTCCCTCGAGTCTTTCCCACGAGGCTTTCCCACGAGGCTTTCCCAAAGGGATGTTCCACGTGCAAACGTGGTGGGAGTCGATCCTCGGCTTGAACGTCAAGGCAGTGCAGGGAAAACAGGTTCCTCTGGAATGGACTGACGCATCTGGGGGACTCTTGAAATCGTGGCACCACCCTGGAGTTCCTCTCGCCTTTCCTGTGGAGAGCGCCTCCTCTTGAGATGCGACGGGAACGCCGCGAATTCTTTCCCGGCGAAACAGGGAAAGGATCCCTCATCTCGAGCTAGGAGGCGGAAACGGGGCTCCCCTGGATGTGTGCGGGACCTTTGTGCTTCCTCTCGAGTGGAGACGGGTATTTCGGGGAACTTCTTGAGTTGCAGCAAGGGTGTGAAAGACCCTTTGGAAGTTCCAGTGGTTAGAAGTGATTAGCCTCGAGAAGCCTCAGCGGAAATGGGCCTCATCTCGCCTGGAGGTCAAAACCTCCTGGATTTTCTCGAGTTGCGGCAGGTACTCTCGACTTACGACGGGGACCTCAGGGACCCGCTCTGGTGGCCTCAGGAAAGGCCAGTCTCCATGCGAGTTCCTCGGGGGCCTCTCGGGATTGCTCTCCCGTCGATGCCGGGGCCTAAGACCTTGTGTGGAGTCGGGGCTGGAACCTGAGGATTCCTCTCCAGTGCTGACATGGATCTTGGGGTACTTCTGGAGTCTCCCCAGGGGAGTCAGTCCTCGTCTCGAATGCGGGCATGCACTTGCACTTTCCTCCAGAGCGGTAGCAGCAGTGTCACGCAGTCCGCCGCGTGGATCAAAGGATCTATGGTTTTCCCTCGAGTCTTTCCCACGAGGCTTTCCCACGGGGCTTTCCCACAGCGCTGTCCCACGTGCACACGTGGTCGGAGTCGATCCTCGGCTTGAATGTCAAGGCAGTGCAGGGAAAACAGGTTCCTCTGGAATGGACTGACACATCTGGGGGACTCTTGGAATGGTGGCACGACCCTGGAGTTCCTCTCGGCTTTCATGTGGAGAGCGCCTCCACTTCAGATGCGACGGGAACGCCGGGAATTCTTTCCCTAAGAAACAGGGAAAGGATCCCTCATCTCGAGCTAGGAGGCGGAAACGGGGCTCCCCTGGATGTGTGCGGGACCCTCGTGCTTCCTCTCGAGTGGAGACGGGTATGTCGGGGAACTTCTTGAGTTGCAGCAAGGGTGTGAAGTACACTTTGGAAGTTCCAGTGGTTAGACTTGATTAGCCTAGAGAAGCCTCAGCGGAAATGGGCCTCATCTCGCCTGGAGGGCAAAACCTCCTGGATTTTCTCGAGTTGCGGCAGGTGCTCTCGACTTACGACGGGGACCTAAGGGACCCGCTCTGCTGGCATCAGGAAAGGCCTGTCCCCATGCGAGTTCTTCGGGGGCCTCTTGGGATTCCTCTGCCGTCGATCCGGGGCCTAAGACCTTGTGTGGAGTCGGGGCCGGAACCTGAGGATTCCTCTCCAGTGCTGACATGGATCTTGGGGTACTTCTGCAGTCTCCCCAGTCGAGTCAGTCCTCGTCTCGAATGCGGGCATGCACTTGCGCTTTCCTCCAGAGCGGTAGCAGCAGTGTCACGCAGTCCGCAGCGTGGATCAAAGGATCTATGGTTTTCCGTCGAGTCTTTCCCACGAGGCTTTCCCACGAGGCTTTCCCACAGGGCTGTCCCACGTGCACACGTGGTGGGAGTCGATCCTCGGCTTGAACGTCAAGGCAGTGCAGGGAAAACAGGTTCCTCTGGAATGGACTGACGCATCTGGGGGACTCTTGAAATCGTCGCACCACCCTGGAGTTCCTCTCGCCTTTCCTGTGGAGAGCGCCTCCTCTTGAGATGCGACGGGAACGTCGCGAATTCTTTCCCGGCGAAACAGGGAAAGGATCCCTCATCTCGAGCTAGGAGGCGGAAACGGGGCTCCCCTGGATGTGTGCGGGACCTTTGTGCTTCCTCTCGAGTGGAGACGGGTATTTCGGGGAACTTCTTGAGTTGCAGCAAGGGTGTGAAAGACCCTTTGGAAGTTCCAGTGGTTAGAAGTGATTAGCCTCGAGAAGCCTCAGCGGAAATGGGCCTCATCTCGCCTGGAGGTCAAAACCTCCTGGATTTTCTCGAGTTGCGGCAGGTGCTCTCGACTTACGACGGGGACCTCAGGGACCCGCTCTGCTGGCCTCAGGAAAGGCCAGTCCCCATGCGAGTTCCTCGGGGGCCTCTCGGGATTCCTCTCCCGTCGATGCCGGGGCCTAAGACCTTGTGTGGAGTCGGGGCCGGAACCTGAGGATTCCTCTCCAGTGCTGACATGGATCTTGGGGTACTTCTGGAGTCTCCCCAGGGGAGTCAGTCCTCGTCTCGAATGCGGGCATGCACTTGCGCTTTCCTCCAGAGCGGTAGCAGCAGTGTCACGCAGTCCGCCGCGTGCATCAAAGGATCTATGGTTTTCCCTCGAGTCTTTCCCACGAGGCTTTCCCACGAGGCTTTCCCACAAGGCTGTCCCACGTGCACACGTGGTGGGAGTCGATCCTCGGCTTGAACGTCAAGGCAGTGCAGGGAAAACAGGTTCCTCTGGAATGGACTGACACATCTGGGGGACTCTTGGAATGGTGGTACAACCCTGGAGTTCCTCTCGCCTTTCCTGTGGAGAGCGCCTCCTCTTGAGATGCGACGGGAACGCCGGGAATTCTTTCCCTACGAAACAGGGAAAGGATCCCTCATCTCGAGCTAGGAGGCGGAAACGGGGCTCCCCTGGATGTGTGCGGGACCCCACGTGCTTCCTCTCGAGTGGAGGCTGGTATGTCGGGGAACTTCTTGAGTTGCAGCAAGGGTGTGAAGGACCCTTTGGAAGTTCCAGTGGTTAGACGTGATTAGCCTCGAGAAGCCTCAGCGGAAATGGGCCTCATCTCGCCTGGAGGGCAAAACCTCCTGGATTTTCGCGAGTTGCGGCAGGTGCTCTCGACTTACGACGGGGACCTCAGGGACCCGCTCTGGTGGCCTCAGGAAAGGCCAGTCCCCATGCCAGTTCCTCGGGGGCCTCTCGGGATTCCTCTCCCGTCGATGCCGGGGCCTAAGACCTTGTGTGGAGTCGGGGCCGGAACCTGAGGATTCCTCTCCAGTGCTGACATGGATCTTGGGGTACTTCTGGAGTCTCCCCAGGGGAGTCAGTCCTCGTCTGGAATGCGGGCATGCACTTGCGCTTTCCTCCAGAGCGGTAGCAGCAGTGTCACGCAGTCCGCCGCGTGCATCAAAGGATCTATGGTTTTCCCTCGAGTCTTTCCCACGAGGCTTTCCCACGAGGCTTTCCCACAGGGCTGTCCCACGTGCACACGTGGTGGGAGTCGATCCTCGGCTTGAACGTCAAGGCAGTGCAGGGAAAACAGGTTCCTCTGGAATGGACCGACACATCTGGGGGACTCTTGGAATGGTGGCACGACCCTGGAGTTCCTCTCGCCTTTCCTGTGGAGAGCGCCTCCTCTTGAGATGCTACGGGAACGCCGGGAATTCTTTCCCTACGAAACAGGGAAAGGATCCCTCATCTCGAGCTAGGAGGCGGAAACGGGGCTCTCCTGGATGTGTGCGGGACCCACGTGCTTCCTCTCTAGTGGAGACGGGTATGTCGGGGAACTTCTTGAGTTGCAGCAAGGGTGTGAAGGACCCTTTGGAAGGTCCAGTGGTTAGATGTGATTGGCCTCGAGAAGCCTCAGCGGAAATGGGCCTCATCTCGCCTGGAGGGCAAAACCTCCTGGATTTTCTCGAGTTGCGGCAGGTGCTCTCGACTTACGAGGGGACCACAGGGACCCGCTCTGGTGGCCTCAGGAAAGGCCAGTCCCCATGCGAGTTCCTCGGGGGCCTGTCGGGATTCCTCTCCCGTCGATGCCGGGGCCTAAGACCTTGTGTGGAGTCGGGGCCGGAATCTGAGGATTCCTCTCCAGTGCTGACATGGATCTTGGGGTACTTCTGGAGTCTCCCCAGGGGAGTCAGTCCTCGTCTCGAATGCGGGCATGCACTTGCGCTTTCCTCCAGAGCGGTAGCAGCAGTGTCACGCAGTCCGCCGCGTGGATCAAAGGATCTATGGTTTTCCCTCGAGTCTTTCCCACGAGGCTTTCCCAGGAGGCTTTCCCACAGGGCTGTCCCACGTGCACACGTGGTGGGAGTCGATCCTCGGCTTGAACGTCAAGGCAGTGCAGGGAAAACAGGTTCCTCTGGAATGGACTGACACATCTGGGGGACTCTTGGAATGGTGGCACGACCCTGGAGTTCCTCTCGCCTTTCCTGTGGAGAGCGCCTCCTCTTGAGATGCGACGGGAACGCCGGGAATTCTTTCCCTACGAAACAGGGAAAGGATCCCTCATCTCGAGCTAGGAGGCGGAAACGGGGCTCCCCTGGATGTGTGCGGGACCCCACGTGCTTCCTCTCGAGTGGAGACGGGTATGTCGGGGAACTTCTTGAGTTGCAGCAATGGTGTGAAGGACCCTTTGGAAGTTCCAGTGGTTAGATGTGATTGGCCTCGAGAAGCCTCAGCGGAAATGGGCCTCATCTCGCCTGGAGGGCAAAACCTCCTGGATTTTCTCGAGTTGCGGCAGGTGCTCTCGACTTACGACGGGGACCTCAGGGACCCGCTCTGGTGGCCTCAGGAAAGGCCAGTCCCCATGCGAGTTCCTCGGGGGCCTCTCGGGATTCCTCTCCCGTCGATGCCAGGGCCTAAGACCTTGTGTGGAGTCGGGGCCGGAACCTGAGGATTCCTCTCCAGTGCTGACATGGATCTTGGGGTACTTCTGGAGTCTCCGCAGGGGAGTCAGTCCTCGTCTCGAATGCGGGCATGCACTTGCGCTTTCCTCCAGAGCGGTAGCAGCAGTGTCACGCAGTCCGCCGCGTGGATCAAAGGATCTATGGTTTTCCCTCGAGACTTTCCCACGAGGCTTTCCTACGAGGCTTTCCCACAGGGCTGTCCCACGTGCACACGTGGTGGGAGTCGATCCTCGGCTTGAACGTCAAGGCAGTGCAGGGAAAACAGGTTCCTCTGGAATGGACTGACACATCTGGGGGACTCTTGGAATGGTGGCACGACCCTGGAGTTCCTCTCGCCTTTCCTGTGGAGAGCGCCTCCTCTTGAGATGCGACGGGAACGCCGGGAATTCTTTCCCTACGAAACAGGGAAAGGATCCCTCATCTCGAGCTAGGAGGCGGAAACGGCGCTCCCCTGGATGTGTGCGGGACCCCACGTGCTTCCTCTCGAGTGCAGACGGGTATGTCGGGGAACTTCTTGAGTTGCAGCAAGGGTGTGAAGGACCCTTTGGAAGTTCCAGTGGTTAGATGTGATTGGCCTCGAGAAGCCTCAGCGGAAATGGGCCTCATCTCGCCTGGAGGGCAAAACCTCCTGGATTTTCTCGAGTTGCGGCAGGTGCTCTCGATTACGACGGGGACCTCATGGACCCGCTCTGGTGGCCTCAGGAAAGGCCAGTCCCCATGCGAGTTCCTCGGGGGCCTCTCGGGATCCCTATCCCGTCGATGCTGGGGCCTAAGACCTTGTGTGGAGTCGGGGCCGGAACCTGAGGATTCCTCTCCAGTGCTGACATGGACCTTGGGGTACTTCTGGAGTCTCCCCTGGGGAGCCAGTCCTCGTCTCGAATGCGGGCATGCACTTGCGCTTTCCTCCATAGCGGTAGCAGCAGTGTCACGCAGTCCGCAGCGTGGATCAAAGGATCTATGGTTTTCCGTCGAGTCTTTCCCACGAGGCTTTCCCACGAGGCTTTCCCAAAGGGATGTTCCACGTGCAAACGTGGTGGGAGTCGATCCTCGGCTTGAACGTCAAGGCAGTGCAGGGAAAACAGGTTCCTCTGGAATGGACTGACGCATCTGGGGGACTCTTGAAATCGTGGCACCACCCTGGAGTTCCTCTCGCCTTTCCTGTGGAGAGCGCCTCCTCTTGAGATGCGACGGGAACGCCGCGAATTCTTTCCCGGCGAAACAGGGAAAGGATCCCTCATCTCGAGCTAGGAGGCGGAAACGGGGCTCCCCTGGATGTGTGCGGGACCTTTGTGCTTCCTCTCGAGTGGAGACGGGTATTTCGGGGAACTTCTTGAGTTGCAGCAAGGGTGTGAAAGACCCTTTGGAAGTTCCAGTGGTTAGAAGTGATTAGCCTCGAGAAGCCTCAGCGGAAATGGGCCTCATCTCGCCTGGAGGTCAAAACCTCCTGGATTTTCTCGAGTTGCGGCAGGTACTCTCGACTTACGACGGGGACCTCAGGGACCCGCTCTGGTGGCCTCAGGAAAGGCCAGTCTCCATGCGAGTTCCTCGGGGGCCTCTCGGGATTGCTCTCCCGTCGATGCCGGGGCCTAAGACCTTGTGTGGAGTCGGGGCTGGAACCTGAGGATTCCTCTCCAGTGCTGACATGGATCTTGGGGTACTTCTGGAGTCTCCCCAGGGGAGTCAGTCCTCGTCTCGAATGCGGGCATGCACTTGCACTTTCCTCCAGAGCGGTAGCAGCAGTGTCACGCAGTCCGCCGCGTGGATCAAAGGATCTATGGTTTTCCCTCGAGTCTTTCCCACGAGGCTTTCCCACGGGGCTTTCCCACAGCGCTGTCCCACGTGCACACGTGGTCGGAGTCGATCCTCGGCTTGAATGTCAAGGCAGTGCAGGGAAAACAGGTTCCTCTGGAATGGACTGACACATCTGGGGGACTCTTGGAATGGTGGCACGACCCTGGAGTTCCTCTCGGCTTTCATGTGGAGAGCGCCTCCACTTCAGATGCGACGGGAACGCCGGGAATTCTTTCCCTAAGAAACAGGGAAAGGATCCCTCATCTCGAGCTAGGAGGCGGAAACGGGGCTCCCCTGGATGTGTGCGGGACCCTCGTGCTTCCTCTCGAGTGGAGACGGGTATGTCGGGGAACTTCTTGAGTTGCAGCAAGGGTGTGAAGTACCCTTTGGAAGTTCCAGTGGTTAGACTTGATTAGCCTAGAGAAGCCTCAGCGGAAATGGGCCTCATCTCGCCTGGAGGGCAAAACCTCCTGGATTTTCTCGAGTTGCGGCAGGTGCTCTCGACTTACGACGGGGACCTAAGGGACCCGCTCTGCTGGCATCAGGAAAGGCCTGTCCCCATGCGAGTTCTTCGGGGGCCTCTTGGGATTCCTCTGCCGTCGATCCGGGGCCTAAGACCTTGTGTGGAGTCGGGGCCGGAACCTGAGGATTCCTCTCCAGTGCTGACATGGATCTTGGGGTACTTCTGCAGTCTCCCCAGTCGAGTCAGTCCTCGTCTCGAATGCGGGCATGCACTTGCGCTTTCCTCCAGAGCGGTAGCAGCAGTGTCACGCAGTCCTCAGCGTGGATCAAAGGATCTATGGTTTTCCGTCGAGTCTTTCCCACGAGGCTTTCCCACGAGGCTTTCCCACAGGGCTGTCCCACGTGCACACGTGGTGGGAGTCGATCCTCGGCTTGAACGTCAAGGCAGTGCAGGGAAAACAGGTTCCTCTGGAATGGACTGACGCATCTGGGGGACTCTTGAAATCGTCGCACCACCCTGGAGTTCCTCTCGCCTTTCCTGTGGAGAGCGCCTCCTCTTGAGATGCGACGGGAACGTCGCGAATTCTTTCCCGGCGAAACAGGGAAAGGATCCCTCATCTCGAGCTAGGAGGCGGAAACGGGGCTCCCCTGGATGTGTGCGGGACCTTTGTGCTTCCTCTCGAGTGGAGACGGGTATTTCGGGGAACTTCTTGAGTTGCAGCAAGGGTGTGAAAGACCCTTTGGAAGTTCCAGTGGTTAGAAGTGATTAGCCTCGAGAAGCCTCAGCGGAAATGGGCCTCATCTCGCCTGGAGGTCAAAACCTCCTGGATTTTCTCGAGTTGCGGCAGGTGCTCTCGACTTACGACGGGGACCTCAGGGACCCGCTCTGCTGGCCTCAGGAAAGGCCAGTCCCCATGCGAGTTCCTCGGGGGCCTCTCGGGATTCCTCTCCCGTCGATGCCGGGGCCTAAGACCTTGTGTGGAGTCGGGGCCGGAACCTGAGGATTCCTCTCCAGTGCTGACATGGATCTTGGGGTACTTCTGGAGTCTCCCCAGGGGAGTCAGTCCTCGTCTCGAATGCGGGCATGCACTTGCGCTTTCCTCCAGAGCGGTAGCAGCAGTGTCACGCAGTCCGCCGCGTGCATCAAAGGATCTATGGTTTTCCCTCGAGTCTTTCCCACGAGGCTTTCCCACGAGGCTTTCCCACAAGGCTGTCCCACGTGCACACGTGGTGGGAGTCGATCCTCGGCTTGAACGTCAAGGCAGTGCAGGGAAAACAGGTTCCTCTGGAATGGACTGACACATCTGGGGGACTCTTGGAATGGTGGTACAACCCTGGAGTTCCTCTCGCCTTTCCTGTGGAGAGCGCCTCCTCTTGAGATGCGACGGGAACGCCGGGAATTCTTTCCCTACGAAACAGGGAAAGGATCCCTCATCTCGAGCTAGGAGGCGGAAACGGGGCTCCCCTGGATGTGTGCGGGACCCCACGTGCTTCCTCTCGAGTGGAGGCTGGTATGTCGGGGAACTTCTTGAGTTGCAGCAAGGGTGTGAAGGACCCTTTGGAAGTTCCAGTGGTTAGACGTGATTAGCCTCGAGAAGCCTCAGCGGAAATGGGCCTCATCTCGCCTGGAGGGCAAAACCTCCTGGATTTTCGCGAGTTGCGGCAGGTGCTCTCGACTTACGACGGGGACCTCAGGGACCCGCTCTGGTGGCCTCAGGAAAGGCCAGTCCCCATGCCAGTTCCTCGGGGGCCTCTCGGGATTCCTCTCCCGTCGATGCCGGGGCCTAAGACCTTGTGTGGAGTCGGGGCCGGAACCTGAGGATTCCTCTCCAGTGCTGACATGGATCTTGGGGTACTTCTGGAGTCTCCCCAGGGGAGTCAGTCCTCGTCTGGAATGCGGGCATGCACTTGCGCTTTCCTCCAGAGCGGTAGCAGCAGTGTCACGCAGTCCGCCGCGTGCATCAAAGGATCTATGGTTTTCCCTCGAGTCTTTCCCACGAGGCTTTCCCACGAGGCTTTCCCACAGGGCTGTCCCACGTGCACACGTGGTGGGAGTCGATCCTCGGCTTGAACGTCAAGGCAGTGCAGGGAAAACAGGTTCCTCTGGAATGGACCGACACATCTGGGGGACTCTTGGAATGGTGGCACGACCCTGGAGTTCCTCTCGCCTTTCCTGTGGAGAGCGCCTCCTCTTGAGATGCTACGGGAACGCCGGGAATTCTTTCCCTACGAAACAGGGAAAGGATCCCTCATCTCGAGCTAGGAGGCGGAAACGGGGCTCTCCTGGATGTGTGCGGGACCCACGTGCTTCCTCTCTAGTGGAGACGGGTATGTCGGGGAACTTCTTGAGTTGCAGCAAGGGTGTGAAGGACCCTTTGGAAGGTCCAGTGGTTAGATGTGATTGGCCTCGAGAAGCCTCAGCGGAAATGGGCCTCATCTCGCCTGGAGGGCAAAACCTCCTGGATTTTCTCGAGTTGCGGCAGGTGCTCTCGACTTACGAGGGGACCACAGGGACCCGCTCTGGTGGCCTCAGGAAAGGCCAGTCCCCATGCGAGTTCCTCGGGGGCCTGTCGGGATTCCTCTCCCGTCGATGCCGGGGCCTAAGACCTTGTGTGGAGTCGGGGCCGGAATCTGAGGATTCCTCTCCAGTGCTGACATGGATCTTGGGGTACTTCTGGAGTCTCCCCAGGGGAGTCAGTCCTCGTCTCGAATGCGGGCATGCACTTGCGCTTTCCTCCAGAGCGGTAGCAGCAGTGTCACGCAGTCCGCCGCGTGGATCAAAGGATCTATGGTTTTCCCTCGAGTCTTTCCCACGAGGCTTTCCCAGGAGGCTTTCCCACAGGGCTGTCCCACGTGCACACGTGGTGGGAGTCGATCCTCGGCTTGAACGTCAAGGCAGTGCAGGGAAAACAGGTTCCTCTGGAATGGACTGACACATCTGGGGGACTCTTGGAATGGTGGCACGACCCTGGAGTTCCTCTCGCCTTTCCTGTGGAGAGCGCCTCCTCTTGAGATGCGACGGGAACGCCGGGAATTCTTTCCCTACGAAACAGGGAAAGGATCCCTCATCTCGAGCTAGGAGGCGGAAACGGGGCTCCCCTGGATGTGTGCGGGACCCCACGTGCTTCCTCTCGAGTGGAGACGGGTATGTCGGGGAACTTCTTGAGTTGCAGCAATGGTGTGAAGGACCCTTTGGAAGTTCCAGTGGTTAGATGTGATTGGCCTCGAGAAGCCTCAGCGGAAATGGGCCTCATCTCGCCTGGAGGGCAAAACCTCCTGGATTTTCTCGAGTTGCGGCAGGTGCTCTCGACTTACGACGGGGACCTCAGGGACCCGCTCTGGTGGCCTCAGGAAAGGCCAGTCCCCATGCGAGTTCCTCGGGGGCCTCTCGGGATTCCTCTCCCGTCGATGCCAGGGCCTAAGACCTTGTGTGGAGTCGGGGCCGGAACCTGAGGATTCCTCTCCAGTGCTGACATGGATCTTGGGGTACTTCTGGAGTCTCCGCAGGGGAGTCAGTCCTCGTCTCGAATGCGGGCATGCACTTGCGCTTTCCTCCAGAGCGGTAGCAGCAGTGTCACGCAGTCCGCCGCGTGGATCAAAGGATCTATGGTTTTCCCTCGAGACTTTCCCACGAGGCTTTCCTACGAGGCTTTCCCACAGGGCTGTCCCACGTGCACACGTGGTGGGAGTCGATCCTCGGCTTGAACGTCAAGGCAGTGCAGGGAAAACAGGTTCCTCTGGAATGGACTGACACATCTGGGGGACTCTTGGAATGGTGGCACGACCCTGGAGTTCCTCTCGCCTTTCCTGTGGAGAGCGCCTCCTCTTGAGATGCGACGGGAACGCCGGGAATTCTTTCCCTACGAAACAGGGAAAGGATCCCTCATCTCGAGCTAGGAGGCGGAAACGGCGCTCCCCTGGATGTGTGCGGGACCCCACGTGCTTCCTCTCGAGTGCAGACGGGTATGTCGGGGAACTTCTTGAGTTGCAGCAAGGGTGTGAAGGACCCTTTGGAAGTTCCAGTGGTTAGATGTGATTGGCCTCGAGAAGCCTCAGCGGAAATGGGCCTCATCTCGCCTGGAGGGCAAAACCTCCTGGATTTTCTCGAGTTGCGGCAGGTGCTCTCGATTACGACGGGGACCTCATGGACCCGCTCTGGTGGCCTCAGGAAAGGCCAGTCCCCATGCGAGTTCCTCGGGGGCCTCTCGGGATCCCTATCCCGTCGATGCTGGGGCCTAAGACCTTGTGTGGAGTCGGGGCCGGAACCTGAGGATTCCTCTCCAGTGCTGACATGGATCTTCGGGTACTTCTGGAGTCTCCCCAGGGGAGTCAGTCCTCGTCTCGAATGCGAGCATGCACTTGCGCTTTCCTCCAGAGCGGTAGCAGCAGTGTCACGCAGTCCGCCGCGTGGATCAAAGGATCTATGGTTTTCCCTCGAGTCTTTCCCACGAGGCTTTCCCACGAGGCTTTCCCACAGGGCTGTCCCACGTGCACACGTGGTGGGAGTCGATCATCGGCTTGAACGTCAAGGCAGTGCAGGGAAAACAGGTTCCTCTGGAATGGACTGACACATCTGGGGGACTCTTGGAATGGTGGCACGACCCTGGAGTTCCTCTCGCCTTTCCTGTGGAGAGCGCCTCCTCTTGAGATGCGACGGGAACGCCGGGAATTCTTTCCCTACGAAACAGGGAAAGGATCCCTCATCTCGTGCTAGGAGGCGGAAACGGGGCTCCCCTGGATGTGTGCGGGACACCACGTGCTTCCTCTCGAGTGCAGACGGGTATGTCGGGGAACTTCTTGAGTTGCAGCAAGGGTGTGAAGGACCCTTTGGAAGTTCCAGTGGTTAGATGTGATTGGCCTCGAGAAGCCTCTGCGGAAATGGGCCTCATCTCGCCTGGAGGGCAAAACCTCCTGGATTTTCTCGAGTTGCGGCAGGTGCTCTCGACTTACGAGGGGACCACAGGGACCCGCTCTGGTGGCCTCAGGAAAGGCCAGTCCCCATGCGAGTTCCTCGGGGGCCTGTCGGGATTCCTCTCCCGTCGATGCCGGGGCCTAAGACCTTGTGTGGAGTCGGGGCCGGAATCTGAGGATTCCTCTCCAGTGCTGACATGGATCTTGGGGTACTTCTGGAGTCTCCCCAGGGGAGTCAGTCCTCGTCTCGAATGCGGGCATGCACTTGCGCTTTCCTCCAGAGCGGTAGCAGCAGTGTCACGCAGTCCGCCGCGTGGATCAAAGGATCTATGGTTTTCCCTCGAGTCTTTCCCACGAGGCTTTCCCAGGAGGCTTTCCCACAGGGCTGTCCCACGTGCACACGTGGTGGGAGTCGATCCTCGGCTTGAACGTCAAGGCAGTGCAGGGAAAACAGGTTCCTCTGGAATGGACTGACACATCTGGGGGACTCTTGGAATGGTGGCACGACCCTGGAGTTCCTCTCGCCTTTCCTGTGGAGAGCGCCTCCTCTTGAGATGCGACGGGAACGCCGGGAATTCTTTCCCTACGAAACAGGGAAAGGATCCCTCATCTCGAGCTAGGAGGCGGAAACGGGGCTCCCCTGGATGTGTGCGGGACCCCACGTGCTTCCTCTCGAGTGGAGACGGGTATGTCGGGGAACTTCTTGAGTTGCAGCAATGGTGTGAAGGACCCTTTGGAAGTTCCAGTGGTTAGATGTGATTGGCCTCGAGAAGCCTCAGCGGAAATGGGCCTCATCTCGCCTGGAGGGCAAAACCTCCTGGATTTTCTCGAGTTGCGGCAGGTGCTCTCGACTTACGACGGGGACCTCAGGGACCCGCTCTGGTGGCCTCAGGAAAGGCCAGTCCCCATGCGAGTTCCTTGGGGGCCTCTCGGGATTCCTCTCCCGTCGATGCCAGGGCCTAAGACCTTGTGTGGAGTCGGGGCCGGAACCTGAGGATTCCTCTCCAGTGCTGACATGGATCTTGGGGTACTTCTGGAGTCTCCGCAGGGGAGTCAGTCCTCGTCTCGAATGCGGGCATGCACTTGCGCTTTCCTCCAGAGCGGTAGCAGCAGTGTCACGCAGTCCGCCGCGTGGATCAAAGGATCTATGGTTTTCCCTCGAGACTTTCCCACGAGGCTTTCCTACGAGGCTTTCCCACAGGGCTGTCCCACGTGCACACTGGTGGGAGTCGATCCTCGGCTTGAACGTCAAAGCAGTGCAGGGAAAACAGGTTCCTCTGGAATGGACCTACACATCTGGGGGACTCTTGGAATGGTGGCACGACCCTGGAGTTCCTCTCGCCTTTCCTGTGGAGAGCGCCTCCTCTTGAGATGCGACGGGAACGCCGGGAATTCTTTCCCTACGAAACAGGGAAAGGATCCCTCATCTCGAGCTAGGAGGCGGAAACGGGGCTCCCCTGGATGTGTGCGGGACACCACGTGCTTCCTCTCTAGTGGAGACGGGTATGTCGGGGAACTTCTTGAGTTGCAGCAAGGGTGTGAAGGACCCTTTGGAAGTTCCAGTGGTTAGATGTGATTGGCCTCGAGAAGCCTCAGCGGAAATGGGCCTCATCTCGCCTGGAGGGCAAAACCTCCTGGATTTTCTCGAGTTGTGGCAGGTGCTCTCGACTTACGACGGGGACCTCAGGGACCCGCTCTGGTGGCCTCAGGAAAGGCCAGTCCCCATGCGAGTTCCTCGGGGGCCTCTCGGGATTCCTCTCCCGTCGATGCCTGGGCCTAAGACCTTGTGTGGAGTCGGGGCCGGAACCTGAGGATTCCTCTCCAGTGCTGACATGGATCTTGGGGTCCTTCTGGAGTCTCCCCAGGGGAGTCAGTCCTCGTCTCGAATGCGGGCATGCACTTGCGCTTTCCTCCAGAGCGGTAGCAGCAGTGTCACGCAGTCCGCCGCGTGGATCAAAGGATCTATGGTTTTCCCTCGAGTCTTTCCCACGAGGCTTTCCCACGAGGCTTTCCCACAGAGCTGTCCCACGTGCACACGTTGTGGGAGTCGATCCTCGGCTTGAACGTCAAGGCAGTGCAGGGAAAACAGGTTCCTCTGGAATGGACTGACACATCTGGGGGACTCTTGGAATGGTGGCACGACCCTGGAGTTCCTCTCGCCTTTCCTGTGGAGAGCGCCTCCTCTTGAGATGCTACGGGAACGCCGGGAATTCTTTCCCTACGAAACAGGGAAAGGATCCCTCATCTCGAGCTAGGAGGCGGAAACGGGGCTCCCCTGGATGTGTGCGGGACCCACGGGCTTCCTCTCGAGTGGAGACGGGTATGTCGGGGAACTTCTTGAGTTGCAGCAATGGTGTGAAGGACCCTTTGGAAGTTCCAGTGGTTAGACGTGATTAGCCTCGAGAAGCCTCAGCGGAAATGGGCCTCATCTCGCCTGGAGGGCAAAACCTCCTGGATTTTCTCGAGTTGCGGCAGGTGCTCTCGACTTACGACGGGGACCTCAGGGACCCGCTCTGGTGGCCTCAGGAAAGGCCAGTCCCCATGCGAGTTCCTCGGGGGCCTCTCGGGATTCCTCTCCCGTCGATGCCGGGGCCTAAGACCTTGTGTGGAGTCGGGGCCGGAACCTGAGGATTCCTCTCCAGTGCTGACATGGATCTTGGGGTACTTCTGGAGTCTCCGCAGGGGAGTCAGTCCTCGTCTCGAATGCGGGCATGCACTTGCGCTTTCCTCCAGAGCGGTAGCAGCAGTGTCACGCAGTCCGCCGCGTGCATCAAAGGATCTATGGTTTTCCCTCGAGTCTTTCCCACGAGGCTTTCCCACGAGGCTTTCCCACAAGGCTGTCCCACGTGCACACGTGGTGGGAGTCGATCCTCGGCTTGAACGTCAAGGCAGTGCAGGGAAAACAGGTTCCTCTGGAATGGACTGACACATCTGGGGGACTCTTGGAATGGTGGTACAACCCTGGAGTTCCTCTCGCCTTTCCTGTGGAGAGCGCCTCCTCTTGAGATGCGACGGGAACGCCGGGAATTCTTTCCCTACGAAACAGGGAAAGGATCCCTCATCTCGAGCTAGGAGGCGGAAACGGGGCTCCCCTGGATGTGTGCGGGACCCCACGTGCTTCCTCTCGAGTGGAGGCTGGTATGTCGGGGAACTTCTTGAGTTGCAGCAAGGGTGTGAAGGACCCTTTGGAAGTTCCAGTGGTTAGACGTGATTAGCCTCGAGAAGCCTCAGCGGAAATGGGCCTCATCTCGCCTGGAGGGCAAAACCTCCTGGATTTTCGCGAGTTGCGGCAGGTGCTCTCGACTTACGACGGGGACCTCAGGGACCCGCTCTGGTGGCCTCAGGAAAGGCCAGTCCCCATGCCAGTTCCTCGGGGGCCTCTCGGGATTCCTCTCCCGTCGATGCCGGGGCCTAAGACCTTGTGTGGAGTCGGGGCCGGAACCTGAGGATTCCTCTCCAGTGCTGACATGGATCTTGGGGTACTTCTGGAGTCTCCCCAGGGGAGTCAGTCCTCGTCTGGAATGCGGGCATGCACTTGCGCTTTCCTCCAGAGCGGTAGCAGCAGTGTCACGCAGTCCGCCGCGTGCATCAAAGGATCTATGGTTTTCCCTCGAGTCTTTCCCACGAGGCTTTCCCACGAGGCTTTCCCACAGGGCTGTCCCACGTGCACACGTGGTGGGAGTCGATCCTCGGCTTGAACGTCAAGGCAGTGCAGGGAAAACAGGTTCCTCTGGAATGGACCGACACATCTGGGGGACTCTTGGAATGGTGGCACGACCCTGGAGTTCCTCTCGCCTTTCCTGTGGAGAGCGCCTCCTCTTGAGATGCGACGGGAACGCCGGGAATTCTTTCCCTACGAAACAGGGAAAGGATCCCTCATCTCGAGCTAGGAGGCGGAAACGGGGCTCTCCTGGATGTGTGCGGGACCCACGTGCTTCCTCTCTAGTGGAGACGGGTATGTCGGGGAACTTCTTGAGTTGCAGCAAGGGTGTGAAGGACCCTTTGGATGTTCCAGTGGTTAGATGTGATTGTCCTCGAGAAGCCTCAGAGGAAATGGGCCTCATCTCGCCTGGAGGGCAAAACCTCCTGGATTTTCTCGAGTTGCAGCAGGTGCTCTCGACTTACGACGGGGACCTCAGGGACCCGCTCTGTTGGCCTCAGGAAAGGCCAGTCCCCATGCGAGTTCCTCGGGGGCCTCTCGGGATTCCTCTCCCGTCGATGTCGGGGCCTAAGACCTTGTGTGGAGTCGGGGCCGGAACCTGAGGATTCCTCTCCAGTGCTCACATGGATCATCGGGTACTTCTGGAGTCTCCCCAGGGGAGTCAGTCCTCGTCTCGAATGCGGGCATGCACTTGCGCTTTCCTCCAGAGCGGTAGCAGCAGTGTCACGCAGTCCGCCGCGTGGATCAAAGGATCTATGGTTTTCCCTCGAGTCTTACCCACGAGGCTTTCCCAGGAGGCTTTCCCACAGGGCTGTCCCACGTGCACACGTGGTGGGAGTCGATCCTCGGCTTGAACGTCAAGGCAGTGCAGGGAAACCAGGTTCCTCTGGAATGGACTGACACATCTGGGGGACTCTTGGAATGGTGGCACGACCCTGGAGTTCCTCTCGCCTTTCCTGTGGAGAGCGCCTCCTCTTGAGATGCGACCGGAACGCCGGGAATTCTTTCCCTACGAAACAGGGAAAGGATCCCTCATCTCGTGCTAGGAGGCGGAAACGGGGCTCCCCTGGATGTGTGCGGGACCCCACGTGCTTCCTCTCGAGTGGAGACGGGTATGTCGGGGAACTTCTTGAGTTGCAGCAAGGGTGTGAAGGACCCTTTGGAAGGTCCAGTGGTTAGATGTGATTGGCCTCGAGAAGCCTCAGCGGAAATGGGCCTCATCTCGCCTGGAGGGCAAAACTTCCTGGATTTTCTCGAGTTGCGGCAGGTGCTCTCGACTTACGACGAGGACCTCAGGGAACCGCTCTGGTGGCCTCAGGAAAGGCCAGTCCCCATGCGAGTTCCTCGGGGGCCTCTCGGGATCCCTATCCCGTCGATGCCGGGGCCTAAGACCTTGTGTGGAGTCGGGGCCGGAACCTGAGGATTCCTCTCCAGTGCTGACATGGATCTTCGGGTACTTCTGGAGTCTCCCCAGGGGAGTCAGTCCTCGTCTCGAATGCGGGCATGCACTTGCGCTTTCCTCCAGAGCGGTAGCAGCAGTGTCACGCAGTCCACCGCGTGGATCAAAGGATCTATGGTTTTCCCTCGAGTCTTTCCCACGAGGCTTTCCCACGAGGCTTTCCCACAGGGCTGTCCCACGTGCACACGTGGTGGGAGTCGATCCTCGGCTTGAACGTCAAGGCAGTGCAGGGAAAACAGGTTCCTCTGGAATGGACTGACACATCTGGGGGACTCTTGGAATGGTGGCACGACCCTGGAGTTCCTCTCGCCTTTCCTGTGGAGAGCGCCTCCTCTTGAGATGCGACGGGAACGCCGGGAATTCTTTCCCTACGAAACAGGGAAAGGATCCCTCATCTCGTGCTAGGAGGCGGAAACGGGGCTCCCCTGGATGTGTGCGGGACACCACGTGCTTCCTCTCGAGTGCAGACGGGTATGTCGGGGAACTTCTTGAGTTGCAGCAAGGGTGTGAAGGACCCTTTGGAAGGTCCAGTGGTTAGATGTGATTGGCCTCGAGAAGCCTCAGCGGAAATGGGCCTCATCTCGCCTGGAGGGCAAAACCTCCTGGATTTTCTCGAGTTGCGGCAGGTGCTCTCGACTTACGAGGGGACCACAGGGACCCGCTCTGGTGGCCTCAGGAAAGGCCAGTCCCCATGCGAGTTCCTCGGGGGCCTGTCGGGATTCCTCTCCCGTCGATGCCGGGGCCTAAGACCTTGTGTGGAGTCGGGGCCGGAATCTGAGGATTCCTCTCCAGTGCTGACATGGATCTTGGGGTACTTCTGGAGTCTCCCCAGGGGAGTCAGTCCTCGTCTCGAATGCGGGCATGCACTTGCGCTTTCCTCCAGAGCGGTAGCAGCAGTGTCACGCAGTCCGCCGCGTGGATCAAAGGATCTATGGTTTTCCCTCGAGTCTTTCCCACGAGGCTTTCCCAGGAGGCTTTCCCACAGGGCTGTCCCACGTGCACACGTGGTGGGAGTCGATCCTCGGCTTGAACGTCAAGGCAGTGCAGGGAAAACAGGTTCCTCTGGAATGGACTGACACATCTGGGGGACTCTTGGAATGGTGGCACGACCCTGGAGTTCCTCTCGCCTTTCCTGTGGAGAGCGCCTCCTCTTGAGATGCGACGGGAACGCCGGGAATTCTTTCCCTACGAAACAGGGAAAGGATCCCTCATCTCGAGCTAGGAGGCGGAAACGGGGCTCCCCTGGATGTGTGCGGGACCCCACGTGCTTCCTCTCGAGTGGAGACGGGTATGTCGGGGAACTTCTTGAGTTGCAGCAATGGTGTGAAGGACCCTTTGGAAGTTCCAGTGGTTAGATGTGATTGGCCTCGAGAAGCCTCAGCGGAAATGGGCCTCATCTCGCCTGGAGGGCAAAACCTCCTGGATTTTCTCGAGTTGCGGCAGGTGCTCTCGACTTACGACGGGGACCTCAGGGACCCGCTCTGGTGGCCTCAGGAAAGGCCAGTCCCCATGCGAGTTCCTCGGGGGCCTCTCGGGATTCCTCTCCCGTCGATGCCAGGGCCTAAGACCTTGTGTGGAGTCGGGGCCGGAACCTGAGGATTCCTCTCCAGTGCTGACATGGATCTTGGGGTACTTCTGGAGTCTCCGCAGGGGAGTCAGTCCTCGTCTCGAATGCGGGCATGCACTTGCGCTTTCCTCCAGAGCGGTAGCAGCAGTGTCACGCAGTCCGCCGCGTGGATCAAAGGATCTATGGTTTTCCCTCGAGACTTTCCCACGAGGCTTTCCTACGAGGCTTTCCCACAGGGCTGTCCCACGTGCACACGTGGTGGGAGTCGATCCTCGGCTTGAACGTCAAGGCAGTGCAGGGAAAACAGGTTCCTCTGGAATGGACTGACACATCTGGGGGACTCTTGGAATGGTGGCACGACCCTGGAGTTCCTCTCGCCTTTCCTGTGGAGAGCGCCTCCTCTTGAGATGCGACGGGAACGCCGGGAATTCTTTCCCTACGAAACAGGGAAAGGATCCCTCATCTCGAGCTAGGAGGCGGAAACGGCGCTCCCCTGGATGTGTGCGGGACCCCACGTGCTTCCTCTCGAGTGCAGACGGGTATGTCGGGGAACTTCTTGAGTTGCAGCAAGGGTGTGAAGGACCCTTTGGAAGTTCCAGTGGTTAGATGTGATTGGCCTCGAGAAGCCTCAGCGGAAATGGGCCTCATCTCGCCTGGAGGGCAAAACCTCCTGGATTTTCTCGAGTTGCGGCAGGTGCTCTCGATTACGACGGGGACCTCATGGACCCGCTCTGGTGGCCTCAGGAAAGGCCAGTCCCCATGCGAGTTCCTCGGGGGCCTCTCGGGATCCCTATCCCGTCGATGCTGGGGCCTAAGACCTTGTGTGGAGTCGGGGCCGGAACCTGAGGATTCCTCTCCAGTGCTGACATGGATCTTCGGGTACTTCTGGAGTCTCCCCAGGGGAGTCAGTCCTCGTCTCGAATGCGAGCATGCACTTGCGCTTTCCTCCAGAGCGGTAGCAGCAGTGTCACGCAGTCCGCCGCGTGGATCAAAGGATCTATGGTTTTCCCTCGAGTCTTTCCCACGAGGCTTTCCCACGAGGCTTTCCCACAGGGCTGTCCCACGTGCACACGTGGTGGGAGTCGATCATCGGCTTGAACGTCAAGGCAGTGCAGGGAAAACAGGTTCCTCTGGAATGGACTGACACATCTGGGGGACTCTTGGAATGGTGGCACGACCCTGGAGTTCCTCTTGCCTTTCCTGTGGAGAGCGCCTCCTCTTGAGATGCGACGGGAACGCCGGGAATTCTTTCCCTACGAAACAGGGAAAGGATCCCTCATCTCGTGCTAGGAGGCGGAAACGGGGCTCCCCTGGATGTGTGCGGGACACCACGTGCTTCCTCTCGAGTGCAGACGGGTATGTCGGGGAACTTCTTGAGTTGCAGCAAGGGTGTGAAGGACCCTTTGGAAGTTCCAGTGGTTAGATGTGATTGGCCTCGAGAAGCCTCTGCGGAAATGGGCCTCATCTCGCCTGGAGGGCAAAACCTCCTGGATTTTCTCGAGTTGCGGCAGGTGCTCTCGACTTACGAGGGGACCACAGGGACCCGCTCTGGTGGCCTCAGGAAAGGCCAGTCCCCATGCGAGTTCCTCGGGGGCCTGTCGGGATTCCTCTCCCGTCGATGCCGGGGCCTAAGACCTTGTGTGGAGTCGGGGCCGGAATCTGAGGATTCCTCTCCAGTGCTGACATGGATCTTGGGGTACTTCTGGAGTCTCCCCAGGGGAGTCAGTCCTCGTCTCGAATGCGGGCATGCACTTGCGCTTTCCTCCAGAGCGGTAGCAGCAGTGTCACGCAGTCCGCCGCGTGGATCAAAGGATCTATGGTTTTCCCTCGAGTCTTTCCCACGAGGCTTTCCCAGGAGGCTTTCCCACAGGGCTGTCCCACGTGCACACGTGGTGGGAGTCGATCCTCGGCTTGAACGTCAAGGCAGTGCAGGGAAAACAGGTTCCTCTGGAATGGACTGACACATCTGGGGGACTCTTGGAATGGTGGCACGACCCTGGAGTTCCTCTCGCCTTTCCTGTGGAGAGCGCCTCCTCTTGAGATGCGACGGGAACGCCGGGAATTCTTTCCCTACGAAACAGGGAAAGGATCCCTCATCTCGAGCTAGGAGGCGGAAACGGGGCTCCCCTGGATGTGTGCGGGACCCCACGTGCTTCCTCTCGAGTGGAGACGGGTATGTCGGGGAACTTCTTGAGTTGCAGCAATGGTGTGAAGGACCCTTTGGAAGTTCCAGTGGTTAGATGTGATTGGCCTCGAGAAGCCTCAGCGGAAATGGGCCTCATCTCGCCTGGAGGGCAAAACCTCCTGGATTTTCTCGAGTTGCGGCAGGTGCTCTCGACTTACGACGGGGACCTCAGGGACCCGCTCTGGTGGCCTCAGGAAAGGCCAGTCCCCATGCGAGTTCCTTGGGGGCCTCTCGGGATTCCTCTCCCGTCGATGCCAGGGCCTAAGACCTTGTGTGGAGTCGGGGCCGGAACCTGAGGATTCCTCTCCAGTGCTGACATGGATCTTGGGGTACTTCTGGAGTCTCCGCAGGGGAGTCAGTCCTCGTCTCGAATGCGGGCATGCACTTGCGCTTTCCTCCAGAGCGGTAGCAGCAGTGTCACGCAGTCCGCCGCGTGGATCAAAGGATCTATGGTTTTCCCTCGAGACTTTCCCACGAGGCTTTCCTACGAGGCTTTCCCACAGGGCTGTCCCACGTGCACACTGGTGGGAGTCGATCCTCGGCTTGAACGTCAAAGCAGTGCAGGGAAAACAGGTTCCTCTGGACTGGACCTACACATCTGGGGGACTCTTGGAATGGTGGCACGACCCTGGAGTTCCTCTCGCCTTTCCTGTGGAGAGCGCCTCCTCTTGAGATGCGACGGGAACGCCGGGAATTCTTTCCCTACGAAACAGGGAAAGGATCCCTCATCTCGAGCTAGGAGGCGGAAACGGGGCTCCCCTGGATGTGTGCGGGACACCACGTGCTTCCTCTCTAGTGGAGACGGGTATGTCGGGGAACTTCTTGAGTTGCAGCAAGGGTGTGAAGGACCCTTTGGAAGTTCCAGTGGTTAGATGTGATTGGCCTCGAGAAGCCTCAGCGGAAATGGGCCTCATCTCGCCTGGAGGGCAAAACCTCCTGGATTTTCTCGAGTTGTGGCAGGTGCTCTCGACTTACGACGGGGACCTCAGGGACCCGCTCTGGTGGCCTCAGGAAAGGCCAGTCCCCATGCGAGTTCCTCGGGGGCCTCTCGGGATTCCTCTCCCGTCGATGCCTGGGCCTAAGACCTTGTGTGGAGTCGGGGCCGGAACCTGAGGATTCCTCTCCAGTGCTGACATGGATCTTGGGGTCCTTCTGGAGTCTCCCCAGGGGAGTCAGTCCTCGTCTCGAATGCGGGCATGCACTTGCGCTTTCCTCCAGAGCGGTAGCAGCAGTGTCACGCAGTCCGCCGCGTGGATCAAAGGATCTATGGTTTTCCCTCGAGTCTTTCCCACGAGGCTTTCCCACGAGGCTTTCCCACAGAGCTGTCCCACGTGCACACGTTGTGGGAGTCGATCCTCGGCTTGAACGTCAAGGCAGTGCAGGGAAAACAGGTTCCTCTGGAATGGACTGACACATCTGGGGGACTCTTGGAATGGTGGCACGACCCTGGAGTTCCTCTCGCCTTTCCTGTGGAGAGCGCCTCCTCTTGAGATGCTACGGGAACGCCGGGAATTCTTTCCCTACGAAACAGGGAAAGGATCCCTCATCTCGAGCTAGGAGGCGGAAACGGGGCTCCCCTGGATGTGTGCGGGACCCACGGGCTTCCTCTCGAGTGGAGACGTGTATGTCGGGGAACTTCTTGAGTTGCAGCAAGGGTGTGAAGGACCCTTTGGAAGTTCCAGTGGTTAGACGTGATTAGCCTCGAGAAGCCTCAGCGGAAATGGGCCTCATCTCGCCTGGAGGGCAAAACCTCCTGGATTTTCTCGAGTTGCGGCAGGTGCTCTCGACTTACGACGGGGACCGCAGGGACCCGCTCTGGTGGCCTCAGGAAAGGCCAGTCCCCATGCGAGTTCCTCGGGGGCCTCTCGGGATTCCTCTCCCGTCGATGCCGGGGCCTAAGACCTTGTGTGGAGTCGGGGCCGGAACCTGAGGATTCCTCTCCAGTGCTGACATGGATCTTGGGGTACTTCTGGAGTCTCCGCAGGGGAGTCAGTCCTCGTCTCGAATGCGGGCATGCACTTGCGCTTTCCTCCAGAGCGGTAGCAGCAGTGTCACGCAGTCCGCCGCGTGGATCAAAGGATCTATGGTTTTCCCTCGAGTCTTTCCCACGAGGCTTTCCCACGAGGCTTTCCCACAGGGCTGTCCCACGTGCACACGTGATGGGAGTCGATCCTCTGCTTGAACGTCAAGGCAGTGCAGGGAAAACAGGTTCCTCTGGAATGGACTGACACGTCTGGGGGACTCTTGGAATGGTGGCATGACCCTGGAGTTCCTCTCGCCTTTCCTGTGGAGAGCGCCTCCTCTTGAGATGCGACGGGAACGCCGGGAATTCTTTCCCTACGAAACAGGGAAAGGATCCCTCATCTCGAACTAGGAGGCGGAAACGGGGCTCCCCTGGATTTGTGCGGGACCCCACGTGCTTCCTCTCGAGTGGAGACGGGTATGTCGGGGAACTTCTTGAGTTGCAGCAATGGTGTGAAGGACCCTTTGGAAGTTCCAGTGGTTAGATGTGATTGGCCTCGAGAAGCCTCAGCGGAAATGGGCCTCATCTCACCTGGAGGGCAAAACCTCCTGGGTTTTCTCGAGTTGCGTCAGGTGCTCTCGACTTACGACGGGGACCTCAGGGACCCGCTCTGGTGGCCTCAGGAAAGGCCAGTCCCCATGCGAGTTCCTCGGGGGCCCCTCAGGATTCCTCTCCCGTCGATGCCGGTGACTAAGACCTTGTGTGGATTCGGGGCCGGAACCTCAGGATTCCTCTCCAGTGCTGACATGGATCTTGGGGTACTTCTGGAGTCTCCCAAGGGGAGTCAGTCCTCGTCTCGAATGCGGGCATGCACTTGCGCTTTCCTCCAGAGCGGTAGCAGCAGTATCACGCAGTCCGCCGCGTGGATCAAAGAATCTATGGTTTTCCCTCGAGTCTTTCCCACGAGGCTTTCCCACGAGGCTTTCCCACAGGGCTGTCCCACGTGCACACGTGGTGGGAGTCGATCCTCGGCTTGAACGTCAAGGCAGTGCAGGGAAAACAGGTTCCTCTGGAATGGACTGACACATCTGGGGGTCTCTTGGAATGCTGGCAAGACCCTGGAGTTCCTCTCGCCTTTCCTGTGGAGAGCGCCTCCTCTTGAGATGCGACGGGAACGCTGGGAATTCTTTCCTTACGAAACAGGGAAATGATCCCTCATCTCGAGCTAGGAGGCGGAAACGGGGCTCCCCTGGATGTGTGCGGGACCCCATGTGCTTCCTCTCGAGTGGAGACGGGTGTCGGGGAACTTCTTGAGTTGCAGCAAGGGTGTGAAGGACCCTTTGGAAGTTCCAGTGGTTAGATGTGATTAGCCTCGAGAAGCCTCTGCGGAAATGGGCCTCATCTCGCCTGGACGGCAAAACCTCCTGGATTTTCTCGAGTTGCGGCAGGTGCTCTCGACTTATGACGGGGACCTCAGGGACCCGCTCTGGTGGCCTCAGGAAAGGCCAGTCCCCATGCGAGTTCCACGGGGGCCTCTCGGGATTCCTCTCCCGTCGATGCTGGGGCCTAAGACCTTGTGTGGAGTCGGGGCCGGAACCTGAGGATTCCTCTCCAGTGCTGACATGGATCTTGGGGTACTTCTGGAGTCTCCCCAGGGGAGTCAGTCCTCGTCTCGAATGCGGGCATGCACTTGCGCTTTCCTCCAGAGTGGTAGCAGCAGTGTCACGCAGTCCGCTGCGTGGATCAAAGGATCTATGGTTTTCCCTCGAGTCTTTCCCACGAGGCTTTCCGACAGGGCTGTCCCTCGTGCACACGTGGTGGGAGTCGATCCTCGGCTTGAACGTCAAGGCAGTGCAGGGAAAACAGGTTCCTCTGGAATGGACTGACACATCTGGGGGACTCTTGGAATGGTGGCACGACCCTGGAGTTCCTCTCGCCTTTCCTGTGGAGAGCGCCTCCTCTTGAGATGCGACGGGAACGCCGGGAATTCTTTCCCTACGAAACAGGGAAAGGATCCCTCATCTCGAGCTAGGAGGCGGAAACGGGGCTTCCCTGGATGTGTGCGGGACCCCACGTGCTTCCTCTCGAGTGGAGACGGGTATGTCGCGGAACTTCTTGAGTTGCAGCAAGGGTGTGAAGGACCCTTTGGAAGTTCCAGTGGTTAGATATGATTAGCCTCGAGAAGCCTCAGCGGAAATGGGCCTCATCTCGCCTGGGGGGCAAAACCTCGTGGATTTTTTCGACTTGCGGCAGGTGCTCTCGACTTACGACGGGGACCTCAGGGACCCGCTCTGGAGGCCTCAGGAAAGGCCAGCCCGCATGAGAGATCCTCGGGGGCCTCTCGGGATTCCTCTCCCGTTGATGCCGGGGCCTAAGACCTCGTGTGGAGTCGGGGCCGGAACCTGAGGATTCCTCTCCAGTGCTGACATGGATCTTGGGGTACTTCTGGAGTCTCCCCAGGGGAGTCAGTCCTCGTCTCGAATGCGGGCATGCACTTGCGCTTTCCTCCAGAGTGGTAGCAGCAGTGTCACGCATTCCGCCGCGTGGATCAAAGGATCTGTGGTTTTCCCTCGAGTCTTTCCCACAAGGCTTTCCCACAGGGCTGTCCCTCGTGCACACGTGGTTGGAGTCGATCCTCGGCTTGAACGTCAAGGCAGTGCAGGGAAAACAGGTTCCTCTGGAATGGACTGACACATCTGGGGGACTCTTGGAATGGTGGCATGACCCTGGAGTTCCTCTCGCCTTTCCTGTGGAGAGCGCCTCCTCTTGATAAGCGACGGGAACGCCGGGAATTCTTTCCCTACGAAACAAGGAAAGGATCCCTCATCTCGAGCTAGGAGGCGGAAACGGGGCTCCCCTGGATGTGTGCGGGACCCCACGTGCTTCCTCTAGAGTGGAGACGGGTATGTCGCGGAACTGCTTGAGTTGCAGCAAGGGTGTGAAGGACCCTTTGGAAGTTCCAGTGGTTAGATGTGATTAGCCTCGACAAGCCTCAGGGGAAATGGGCTCATCTCGCCTGGAGGGCAAAACATCCTGGATTTTCTCGAGTTGCGGCAGGTGCTCTCGACTTACGACGGGGACCTCAGGGACCCGCTCTGGTGGCCTCAGGAAAGGCCAGTCCCCATTCGAGTTCCTCGGGGGCCTCTCGGGATTCCTCTCCCGTCGATGCCGGGGCCTAAGACCTTGTGTGGAGTCGGGGCCGGAACCTGAGGATTCCTCTCCAGTGCTGACATGGATCTTGGGGTACTTCTGGAGTCTCCCCAGGGGAGTCAGTCCTCGTCTGGAATGCGGGCATGCACTTGCGCTTTCCTCCAGAGCGGTAGCAGCAGTGTCACGCAGTCCGCCGCGTGCATCAAAGGATCTATGGTTTTCCCTCGAGTCTTTCCCACGAGGCTTTCCCACGAGGCTTTCCCACAGGGCTGTCCCCCGTGCACACGTGGTGGGAGTCGATCCTCGGCTTGAACGTCAAGGCAGTGCAGGGAAAACAGGTTCCTCTGGAATGCACTGACACATCTGGGGGACTCTTGGAATGGTGTCACGACCCTGGAGTTCCTCTCGCCTTTCCTGTGGAGAGCGCCTCCTCTTGAGATGCGACGGGAACGCCGGGAATTCTTTCCCTACGAAACAGGGAAAGGATCCCTCATCTCGAGCTAGGAGGCGGAAACGGGGCTCCCCTGGATGTGTGCAGGACCCCACGTGCTTCCTCTCGAGTGGAGACGGGTATGTCGGGGAACTTCTTGAGTTGCAGCAATGGTGTGAAGGACCCTTTGGAAGGTCCAGTGGTTAGATGTGATTGGCCTCGAGAAGCCTCAGCGGAAATGGGCCTCATCTCGCCTGGAGGGCAAAACCTCCTGGATTTTCTCGAGTTGCGGCAGGTGCTCTCGACTTACGACGGGGACCTCAGGGACCCGCTCTGGTGGCCTCAGGAAAGGCCAGTCCCCATGCGAGTTCCTCGGGTGCCTCTCGGGATTCCTCTCCCGTCGATGCCGGGGCCTAAGACCTTGTGTGGAGTCGGGGCCGGAACCTGAGGATTCCTCTCCAGTGCTGACATGGATCTTGGGGTACTTCTGGAGTCTCCCCAGGGGAGTCAGTCCTCGTCTCGAATGCGGGCATGCACTTGCGCTTTCCTCCAGAGCCGTAGTAGCAGTGTCACGCAGTCCGCCGCGTGGATCAAAGGATCTATGGTTTTCCCTCGAGTCTTTCCCACGAGGCTTTCCCACGAGGCTTTCCCACAGGGCTGTCCCACGTGCACACGTGGTGGGAGTCGATCCTCGGCTTGAACGTCAAAGCAGTGCAGGGAAAACAGGTTCCTCTGGAATGGACGGACACATCTGGGGGACTCTTGGAATGGTGGCACGACCCTGGAGTTCCTCTCGCCTTTCCTGTGGAGAGCGCCTCCTCTTAAGATGCGACGGGAACGCCGGGAATTCTTTCCCTACGAAACAGGGAAAGGATCCCTCATCTCGAGCTAGGAGGCGGAAACGGGGCTCCCCTGGATGTGTGCGGGACACCACGTGCTTCCTCTCTAGTGGAGACGGGTATGTCGGGGAACTTCTTGAGTTGCAGCAAGGGTGTGAAGGACCCTTTGGAAGTTCCAGTGGTTAGATGTGATTGGCCTCGAGAAGCCTCAGCGGAAATGGGCCTCATCTCGCCTGGAGGGCAAAACCTCCTGGATTTTCTCGAGTTGCGGCAGGTGCTCTCGACATACGACGGGGACCTCAGGGACCCGCTCTGGTGGCCTCAGGAAAGGCCAGTCCCCATGCGAGTTCCTCGGGGGCCTCTCGGGATTCCTCTCCCGTCGATGCCTGGGCCTAAGACCTTGTGTGGAGTCGGGGCCGGAACCTGAGGATTCCTCTCCAGTGCTGACATGGATCTTGGGGTACTTCTGGAGTCTCCCCAGGGGAGTCAGTCCTCGTCTCGAATGCGGGCATGCACTTGCGCTTTCCTCCAGAGCGGTAGCAGCAGTGTCACGCAGTCCGCCGCGTGGATCAAAGGATCTATGGTTTTCCCTCGAGTCTTTCCCACGAGGCTTTCCCACGAGGCTTTCCCACAGGGCTGTCCCACGTGCACAAGTGGTGGGAGTCGATCCTCTGCTTGAACGTCAAGGCAGTGCAGGGAAAACAGGTTCCTCTGGAATGGACTGACACATCTGTGGGACTCTTGGAATGGTGGCATGACCCTGGAGTTCCTCTCGCCTTTCCTGTGGAGAGCGCCTCCTCTTGAGATGCGACGGGAACGCCGGGAATTCTTTCCCTACGAAACAGGGAAAGGATCCCTCATCTCGAGCTAGGAGGCGGAAACGGGGCTCCCCTGGATGTGTGCGGGACCCCACGTGCTTCCTCTCGAGTGGAGACGGGTATGTCGGGGAACTTCTTGAGTTGCAGCAATGGTGTGAAGGACCCTTTGGAAGTTCCAGTGGTTAGATGTGATTGGCCTCGAGAAGCCTCAGCGGAAATGGGCCTCATCTCGCCTGGAGGGCAAAACCTCCTGGATTTTCTCAAGTTGCGGCAGGTGCTCTCGACTTACGACGGGGACCTCAGGGACCCGCTCTGGTGGCCTCAGGAAAGGCCAGTCCCCATGCGAGTTCCTCGGGGGCCTCTCGGGATTCCTCTCCCGTCGATGCCTGGGCCTAAGACCTTGTGTGGAGTCGGGGCCGGAACCTGAGGATTCCTCTCCAGTGCTGACATGGATCTTGGGGTACTTCTGGAGTCTCCCCAGGGGAGTCAGTCCTCGTCTCGAATGCGGGCATGCACTTGCGCTTTCCTCCAGAGCGGTAGCAGCAGTGTCACGCAGTCCGCCGCGTGGATCAAAGGATCTATGGTTTTCCCTCGAGTCTTTCCCACGAGGCTTTCCCACGAGGCTTTCCCACAGGGCTGTCCCACGTGCACACGTGGTGGGAGTCGATCCTCGGCTTGAACGTCAAGGCAGTGCAGGGAAAACAGGTTCCTCTGGAATGGACTGACACATCTGGGGGACTCTTGGAATGGTGGCACGACCCTGGAGTTCCTCTCGCCTTTCCTGTGGAGAGCGCCTCCTCTTGAGATGCGACGGGAACGCCGGGAATTCTTTCCCTACGAAGCAGGGAAAGGATCCCTCATCTCGAGCTAGGAGGCGGAAACGGGGCTCCCCTGGATGTGTGCGGGACCCACGGGCTTCCTCTCGAGTAGAGACGGGTATGTCGGGGAACTTCTTGAGTTGCAGCAAGGGTGTGAAGGACCCTTTGGAAGTTCCACTGGTTAGACGTGATTAGCCTCGAGAAGCCTCAGCGGAAATGGGCCTCATCTCGCCTGGAGGGCAAAACCTCCTGGATTTTCTCGAGTTGCGGCAGGTGCTCTAGACTTACGACGGGGACCTCAGGGACCAGCTCTGGTGGCCTCAGGAAAGGCCAGTCCCCATGCCAGTTCCTCGGGGGCCTCTCGGGATTCCTCTCCCGTCGATGCCGGGGCATAAGACCTTGTGTGGAGTCGGGGCCGGAACCTGAGGATTCCTCTCCAGTGCTGACATGGATCTTGGGGTACTTCTGGAGTCTCCGCAGGGGAGTCAGTCCTCGTCTCGAATGCGGGCATGCACTTGCGCTTTCCTCCAGAGCGGTAGCAGCAGTGTCACGCAGTCCGCCGCATGGATCAAAGGATCTATGGTTTTCCCTCAAGTCTTTCCCACGAGGCTTTCCCACGAGGCTTTCCCACAGGGCTGTCCCACGTGCACACGTGGTGGGAGTCGATCCTCTGCTTGAACGTCAAGGCAGTGCAGGGAAAACAGGTTCCTCTGGAATGGACTGACACATCTGGGGGACTCTTGGAATGGTGTCATGACCCTGGAGTTCCTCTCGCCTTTCCTGTGGAGAGCGCCTCCTCTTGAGATGCGACGGGAACGCCGGGAATTCTTTCCCTACGAAACAGGGAAATGATCCCTCATCTCGAGCTAGGAGGCGGAAACGGGGCTCCCCTGGATGTGTGCGGGACCCCACGTGCTTCCTCTCGAGTGGAGACGGGTATGTCGGGGAACTTCTTGAGTTGCAGCAATGGTGTGAAGGACCCTTTGGAAGTTCCAGTGGTTAGATGTGATTGGCCTCGAGAAGCCTCAGCGGAAATGGGCCTCATCTCGCCTGGAGGGCAAAACCTCCTGGATTTTCTCGAGTTGCGGCAGGTGCTCTCGACTTACGACGGGGACCTCAGGGACCCGCTCTGGTGGCCTCAGGAAAGGCCAGTCTCAATGCGAGTTCCTCGGGGGCCTCTCGGGATTCCTCTCCCTTCGATGCCGGGGCCTAAGACCTTGTGTGGAGTCGGGGCCGGAACCTGAGGATTCCTCTCCAGTGCTGACATGGATCTTGGGGTACTTCTGGAGTCTCCCCAGGGGAGTCAGTCCTCGTCTCGAAAGCGGGCATGCACTTGCGCTTTCCTCCAGAGCGGTAGCAGCAGTGTCACACAGTCCGCCGCGTGGGTCAAAGGATCTATGGTTTTCCCTCGAGTCTTTCCCACGAGGCTTTCCCACGAGGCTTTCCCACAGGGCTGTCCCACGTGCACACGTGGTGGGAGTCGATCCTCGGCTTGAACGTCAAGGCAGTGCAGGGAAAACAGGTTCCTCTGGAATGGACTGACACATCTGGGGGACTCTTGGAATGGTGTCAGGACCCTGGAGTTTCTCTCGCCTTTCCTGTGGAGAGCGCCTCCTCTTGAGATGCGACGGGAACGCCGGGAATTCTTTCCCTACGAAACAGGGAAAGGATCCCTCATCTCGAGCTAGGAGGCGGAAACGGGGCTCCCCTGGATGTTTGCGGGACACCACGTGCTTCCTCTCGAGTGGAGACGGGTATGTCGGGGAACTTCTTGAGTTGCAGCAATGGTGTGAAGGACCCTTTGGAAGTTCCAGTGGTTAGATGTGATTGGCCTCGAGAAGCCTCAGCGGAAAGGGGCCTCATCTCGCCTGGAGGGCAAAACCTCCTGGATTTTCTCGAGTTGCGGCAGGTGCTCTCGACTTACGACGGGGACCTCAGGGACCCGCTCTGGTGGCCTCAGGAAAGGCCAGTCTCAATGCGAGTTCCTCGGGGGCCTCTCGGGATTCCTCTCCCTTCGATGCCGGGGCCTAAGACCTTGTGTGGAGTCGGGGCCGGAACCTGAGGATTCCTCTCCAGTGCTGACATGGATCTTGGGGTACTTCTGGAGTCTCCCCAGGGGAGTCAGTCCTCGTCTCGAAAGCGGGCATGCAATTGCGCTTTCCTCCAGAGCGGTAGCAGCAGTGTCACACAGTCCGCCACGTGGGTAAAAGGATCTATGGTTTTCCCTCGAGTCTTTCCCACGAGGCTTTCCCACGAGGCTTTCCCACAGGGCTGTCCCACGTGCACACGTGGTGGGAGTCGATCCTCGGCTTGAACGTCAAGGCAGTGCAGGGAAACCGGTTCCTCTGGAATGGAGTGACACATCTGGGGGACTCTTGGAATGGTGTCACGACCCTGGAGTTCCTCTCGCCTTTCCTGTGAGAGCGCCTCCTCTTGAGATGCGATGGGAACGCCGGGAATTCTTTCCCTACGAAACAGGGAAAGGATCCCTCATCTCGAGCTAGGAGGAGGAAACGGGGCTCCCCTGGATGTGTGCGTGACCCACGTGCTTCCTCTCGAGTGGAGTCGGGTATGTCGGGGAACTTCTTGAGTTGCAGCAAGGGTGTGAAGGACCCTTTGGAAGTTCCAGTGGTTAGACGTGATTAGCCTCGAGAAGCCTCAGCGGAAATGGGCCTCATCTCGCCTGGAGGGCAAAACCTCCTGGATTTTCTCGAGTTGCGGCAGGTGCTCTCGACTTACGACGGGGACCGCAGGGACCCGCTCTGGTGGCCTCAGGAAAGGCCAGTCCCCATGCGAGTTTGTCGAGGCCTCTCGGGATTCCTCTCCCGTCGATGCCGGGGCCTAAGACCTTGTGTGGAGTCGGGGCCGGAACCTGAGGATTCCTCTCCAGTGCTGACATGGATCTTGGGGTACTTCTGGAGTCTCCCCAGGGGAGTCAGTCCTCGTCTCGAATGCGGGCATGCACTTGCGCTTTCCTCCAGAGCGGTAGCAGCAGTGTCACGCAGTCCGCCGCGTGGATCAAAGGATCTATGGTTTTCCCTCGAGTCTTTCCCACGAGGCTTTCCCACGAGGCTTTCCCACAGGGCTGTCCCACGTGCACACGTGGTGGGAGTCGATCCTCGGCTTGAACGTCAAGGCAGTGCAGGGAAAACAGGTTCGTCTGGAATGGACTGACACATCTGGGGGACTCTTGGAATGGTGGCATGACCCTGGAGTTCCTCTCGCCTTTCCTGTGGAGAGCGCCTCCTCTTGAGATGCGACGGGAACGCCGGGAATTCTTTCCCTACGAAACAGGGAAAGGATCCCTCATCTCGAGCTAGGAGGCGGAAACGGGGCTCCCCTGGATGTGTGCGGGACCCCACGTGCTTCCTCTCGAGTGGAGACGGGTATGTCGGGGAACTTCTTGAGTTGCAGCAATGGTGTGAAGGACCCTTTGGAAGTTCCAGTGGTTAGATGTGGTTGGCCTCGAGAGCCTCAGCGGAAATGGGCCTCCTCTTGCATGGAGGGCAAAACCTCCTGGATTTTCTCGAGTTGCGGCAGGTGCTCTCGACTTACGACGGGGACCTCAGGGACCCGCTCTGGTGGCCTCAGGAAAGGCCAGTCCCCATGCGAGTTCCTCGGGGGCCTCTCGGGATTCCTCTCCCGTCGATGCCGGGGCCTAAGACCTTGTGTGGAGTCGGGGCCGGAACCTGAGGATTCCTCTCCAGTGCTGACATGGATCTTGGGGTACTTCTGGAGTCTCCCCAGGGGAGTCAGTCCTCGTCTCGAATGCGGGCATGCACTTGCGCTTTCCTCCAGAGCGGTAGCAGCAGTGTCACGCAGTCCGCCGCGTGGATCAAAGGATCTATGGTTTTCCCTCGAGTCTTTCCCACGAGGCTTTCCCACGAGGCTTTCCCACAGGTCTGTCCCCCGTGCACACGTGGTGGGAGTCGATCCTCGGCTTGAACGTCAAGGCAGTGCAGGGAAAACAGGTTCCTCTGGAATGGATTGACACATCTGGGGGACTCTTGGAATGGTGTCATGACCCTGGAGTTCCTCTCGCCTTTCCTGTGGAGAGCGCCTCCTCTTGAGATGCGACGGGAACGCCGGGAATTCTTTCCCTACGAAACAGGGAAAGGATCCCTCATCTCGAGCTAGGAGGCGGAAACGGGGCTCCCCTGGATGTGTGCGGGACCCCACGTGCTTCCTCTCGAGTGGAGACGGGTATGTCGGGGAACTTCTTGAGTTGCAGCAATGGTGTGAAGGACCCTTTGGAAGTTCCAGTGGTTAGATGTGATTGGCCTCGAGAAGCCTCAGCGGAAATGGGCCTCATCTCGCCTGGAGGGCAAAACCTCCTGGATTTTCTCGAGTTGCGGCAGGTGCTCTCGACTTACGACGGGGATCTCAGGGACCCGCTCTGGTGGCCTCAGGAAAGGCCAGTCTCAATGCGAGTTCCTCGTGGGCCTCTCGGGATTCCTCTCCCTTCGATGCCGGGGCCTAAGACCTTGTGTGGAGTCGGGGCCGGAACCTGAGGATTCCTCTCCAGTGATGACATGTATCTTGGGGTACTTCTGGAGTCTCCCCAGGGGAGTCAGTCCTCGTCTCGAAAGCGGGCATGCACTTGCGCTTTCCTCCAGAGCGGTAGCAGCAGTGTCACACAGTCCGCCGCGTGGGTCAAAGGATCTATGGTTTTCCCTCGAGTCTTTCCCACGAGGCTTTCCCACGAGGCTTTCCCACAGGGCTGTCCCACGTGCACACGTGGTGGGAGTCGATCCTCGGCTTGAACGTCAAGGCAGTGCAGGGAAACCGGTTCCTCTGGAATGGAGTGACACATCTGGGGGACTCTTGGAATGGTGTCACGACCCTGGAGTTCCTCTCGCCTTTCCTGTGAGAGCGCCTCCTCTTGAGATGTGATGGGAACGCCGGGAATTCTTTCCCTACGAAACAGGGAAAGGATCCCTCATCTCGAGCTAGGAGGCGGAAACGGGGCTCCCCTGGATGTGAGCGGGACACCACGTGCTTCCTCTCGAGTGCAGACGGGTATGTCGGGGAACTTCTTGAGTTGCAGCAAGGGTGTGAAGGACCCTTTGGAAGTTCCAGTGGTTAGATGTGATTGGCCTCGAGAAGCCTCAGCGGGAATGGGCCATATCTCGCCTGGAGGGCAAAACCTCCTGGATTTTCTCGAGTTGCGGCAGGTGCTCTCGACTTACGACGGGGACCTCAGGGAACCGCTCTGGTGGCCTCAGGAAAAACCAGTCCCCATGCGAGTTCCACGGGAGCCTCTCGGGATTCCTCTCCCTTCGATGCCGGGGCCTAAGACCTTGTGTGGAATCGGGGCCGGAACCTGAGGATTCCTCTCCAGTGCTGACATGGATCTTGGGCTACTTGAGGAGTCTCCCCAGGGGAGTCAATCCTCGTCTCGAATGCGGGCATGCACTTGCGCTTTCCTCCAGAGCGGTAGCAGCAGTGTCACGCAGTCCGCCGCGTGGATCAAAGGATCTATGGTTTTCCCTCGAGTCTTTCCCACGAGGCTTTCCCACGAGGCTTTCGCACAGGGCTGTCCCACGTGCACACGTGGTGGGAGTCGATCCTCGGCTTGAACGTCAAGGCAGTGCAGGGAAAACAGGTTCCTCTGGAATGGACTGACACATCTGGGGGACTCTTGGAATGGTGGCACGACCCTGGAGTTCCTCTCGCCTTTCCTGTGGAGAGCGCCTCCTCTTGAGATGCGACGGGAACGCCGGGAATTCTTTCCCTACGAAACAGGGAAAGGATCCCTCATCTCGAGCTAGGAGGCGGAAACGGGGCTCCCCTGGATGTGTGCGGGACCCACGTGCTTCCTCTCGAGTGGAGTCGGGTATGTCGGGGAACTTCTTGAGTTGCAGCAAGGGTGTGAAGGACCCTTTGGAAGTTCCAGTGGTTAGATGTGATTAGCCTCGAGAAGCCTCAGCGGAAATGGGCCTCATCTCGCCTGGAGGGCAAAACCTCCTGGATTTTCTCGAGTTGCGGCAGGTGCTCTCGACTTACGACGGGGACAGCAGGGACCCGCTCTGGTGGCCTCAGGAAAGGCCAGTCCCCATGCGAGTTCCTCGGGGGCCTCTCGGGATTGCTCTCCCGTCGATGCCGGGGCCTAAGACCTTGTGTGGAGTCCGGGCCGGAACCTGAGGATTCCTCTCCAGTGTTGACATGGATCTTGGGGTTCTTCTGGAGTCTCCCCATGGGAGTCAGTCCTCGTCTCGAATGCGGGCATGCACTTGCGCTTTCCTCCAGAGCGGTAGCAGCAGTGTCACGCAGTCCGCCGCGTAGATCAAAGGATCTATGGTTTTCCCTCGAGTCTTTCCCACAAGGCTTTCCCAGGAGGCTTTCCCACAGGGCTGTCCCACGTGCACACGTGGTGGGAGTCGATCCTCGGCTTGAACGTCAAGGCAGTGCAGGGAAAACAGGTTCCTCTGGAATGGACTGACACATCTGGGGGACTCTTGGAATGGTGTCACCACCCTGGAGTTCCTCTCGCATTTCCTGTGGAGAACGCCTCCTCTTGAGATGCGACAGGGACGCCGGGAATTCTTTCCCTACGAAACAGGGAAAGGATCCCTCATCTCTAACTAGGGGGCGGAAACGGAGCTCCCCTGGATGTGTGCGGGACCCCACGTGCTTCCTCTCTAGTGGAGACGTGTATGTCGGGGAACTTCTTGGGTTGCAGCAATGGTGTGAAGGACCCTTTGGAAGTTCCAGTGGTTAGATGTGATTGGCCTCGAGAAGCCTCAGCGGGAATGGGCCATATCTCGCCTGGAGGGCAAAACCTCCTGGATTTTCTCGAGTTGCGGCAGGTGCTCTCGACTTACGACGGGGACCTCAGGGAACCGCTCTGGTGGCCTCAGGAAAAACCAGTCCCCATGCGAGTTCCACGGGAGCCTCTCGGGATTCCTCTCCCTTCGATGCCGGGGCCTAAGACCTTGTGTGGAATCGGGGCCGGAACCTGAGGATTCCTCTCCAGTGCTGACATGGATCTTGGGCTACTTGAGGAGTCTCCCCAGGGGAGTCAATCCTCGTCTCGAATGCGGGCATGCACTTGCGCTTTCCTCCAGAGCGGTAGCAGCATTGTCACGCAGTCCGCCGCGTGGATCAAAGGATCTATGGTTTTCCCTCGAGTCTTTCCCACGAGGCTTTCCCACGAGGCTTTCGCACAGGGCTGTCCCACGTGCACACGTGGTGGGAGTCGATCCTCGGCTTGAACGTCAAGGCAGTGCAGGGAAAACAGGTTCCTCTGGAATGGACTGACACATCTGGGGGACTCTTGGAATGGTGTCTCGACCCTGGAGTTCCTCTCGCCTTTCCTGTGGAGAGCGCCTCCTCTTGAGATGCGACGGGAACGCCGGGAATTCTTTCCCTACGAAACAGGGAAAGGATCCCTCATCTCGAGCTAGGAGGCGGAAACGGGGCTCCCCTGGATGTGTGCGGGACCCACGTGCTTCCTCTCGAGTGGAGTCGGGTATGTCGGGGAACTTCTTGAGTCGCAGCAAGGGTGTGAAGGACCCTTTGGAAGTTCCAGTGGTTAGATGTGATTAGCCTCGAGAAGCCTCAGCGGAAATGGGCCTCATCTCGCCTGGAGGGCAAAACCTCCTGGATTTTCTCGAGTTGCGGCAGGTGCTCTCGACTTACGACGGGGACATCAGGGACCCGCTCTGTTGGCCTCAGGAAAGGCCAGTCCCCATGCGAGTTCCTCGGGGGCCTCTCGGGATTCCTCTCCCGTCGATGCCGGGGCCTAAGACCTTGTGTGGAGTCCGGGCCGGAACCTGAGGATTCCTCTCCAGTGTTGACATGGATCTTGGGGTTCTTCTGGAGTCTCCCCAGGGGAGTCAGTCCTCGTCTCGAATGCGGGCATGCACTTGCGCTTTCCTCCAGAGCGGTAGCAGCAGTGTCACGCAGTCCGCCGCGTGGATCAAAGGATCTATGGTTTTCCCTCGAGTCTTTCCCACAAGGCTTTCCCAGGAGGCTTTCCCACAGGGCTGTCGCACGTGCACACGTGGTGGGAGTCGATCCTCGGCTTGAACGTCAAGGCAGTGCAGGGAAAACAGGTTCCTCTGGAATGGACTGACACATCTGGGGGACTCTTGGAATGGTGGCACGACCCTGGAGTTCCTCTCGCCTTTCCTGTGGAGAGTGCCTCCTCTTGAGATGCGACGAGAATGCCGGGAAGTCTTTCCCTACGAAACAGGGAAAGGATCCCTCATCTCGAGCTAGGAGGTGGAAACGGGGCTCCCCTGGATGTGTGCGGGACCCTCGTGCTTCCTCTCGAAGGGAGACGGGTATGTCGGGGAACTTCTTGAGTTGCAGCAAGGGTGTGAAGGACCCTTTGGAAGTTCCAGTGGTTAGATGTGATTAGCCTCGAGAAGCCTCAGCGGAAATGGGCCTCATCTCGCCTGGAGGGCAAAACCTCCTGGATTTTCTCGAGTTGCGGCAGGTGCTCTCGACTTACGACGGGGACCTCAGGGACCCGCTCTGGTGGCCTCAGGAAATTCCACTCCCCATGCGAGTTCCTCGGGGGCATCTCGGGATTCCTCTCCCGTCGATGCCGGGGCCTAAGACCTTGTGTGGAGTCGGGGCCGGAACCTGAGGTTTCCTCTCCAGTGCTGACATGGATCTTGGAGTACTTCTGGAGTCTCCCCAGGGGAGTCAGTCCTCGTCTCGAATGCGGGCATGCACTTGCGCTTTCCTCCAGAGCGGTAGCAGCAGTGTCACGCAGTCCGCCGCGTGGATCAAAGGATCTATGGTTTTCCCTCGAGTCTTTCCCACGAGGCTTTCCCACGAGGCTTTCCCACAGGGCTGTCCCATGTGCACACGTGGAGGGAGTCGATCCTCGGCTTGAACGTCAAGGCAGTGCAGGGAAAACAGGTTCCTCTGGAATGGACTGACACATCTGGGGGACTCTTGGAATGGTGGCACGACCCTGGAGTTCCTCTCGCCTTTCCTGTGGAGAGCGCCTCCTGTTGAGATGCGACGGGAACGCCGGGAATTCTTTCCCTACGAAACAGGGAAAGGATCCCTCATCTCGAGCTAGGAGGCAGAAACGGGGCTCCCCTGGAAGTGCTCGGGACCCTCGTGCTTCCTCTCGAGTGGAGACGGGCATGTCAGGGAACTTCTTGAGTTGCAGCAAGGGTGTGAAGGACCCGTTGGAAGTTCCAGTGGTTAGATGTGATTGGCCTCGAGTAGCCTCAGAGGAAATGGGCCTCATATCGCCTGGAGGGCAAAACCTCCTGGATTTTCTCGAGTTGCGGCAGGTGCTCTCGACTTACGACGGGGACCTCAGGGACCCGCTCTGGTGGCCTCAGGAAAGGCCAGTCCCCATGCGAGTTCCTCGGGGGCCTGTCGGGATTCCTCTCCCGTCGATGCCGGGGCCTAAGACCTTGTGTGGAGTCGGGGCCGGAATCTGAGGATTCCTCTCCAGTGCTGACATGGATCTTGGGGTACTTCTGGAGTCTCCCCAGGGGAGTCAGTCCTCGTCTCGAATGCGGGCATGCACTTGCGCTTTCCTCCAGAGCGGTAGCAGCAGTGTCACGCAGTCCGCCGCGTGGATCAAAGGATCTATGGTTTTCCCTCGAGTCTTTCCCACGAGGCTTTCCCACGAGGCTTTCCCACAGGGCTGTCCCACGTGCACACGTGGTGGGAGTCGATCCTCGGCTTGAACGTCAAGGCAGTGCAGGGAAAACTGGTTCCTCTGGAATGGACTGACACATCTGGGGGACTCTTGGAATGGTGTCACGACCCTGGAGTTCCTCTCGCCTTTCCTGTGGAGAACGCCTCCTCTTGAGATGCGACGGGGACGCCGGGAATTCTTTCCCTACGAAACAGGGAAAGGATCCCTCATCTCTAGCTAGGGGGCGGAAACGGAGCTCCCCTGGATGTGTGCGGGACCCCACGTGCTTCCTCTCTAGTGGAGACGTGTATGTCGGGGAACTTCTTGGGTTGCAGCAATGGTGTGAAGGACCCTTTGGAAGTTCCAGTGGTTAGATATGATTGGCCTCGAGAAGCCTCAGCGGAAATGGGCCATATCTCGCCTGGAGGGCAAAACCTCCTGGATTTTCTCGAGTTGCGGCAGGTGCTCTCGACTTACGACGGGGACCTCAGGGAACCGCTCTGGTGGCCTCAGGAAAAACCAGTCCCCATGCGAGTTCCACGGGAGCCTCTCGGGATTCCTCTCCCTTCGATGCCGGGGCCTAAGACCTTGTGTGGAGTCGGGGCCGGAACCTGAGGATTCCTCTCCAGTGCTGACATGGATCTTGGGCTACTTGAGGAGTCTCCCCAGGGGAGTCAATCCTCGTCTCGAATGCGGGCATGCACTTGCGCTTTCCTCCAGAGCGGTAGCAGCAGTGTCACGCAGTCCGCCGCGTGGATCAAAGGATCTATGGTTTTCCCTCGAGTCTTTCCCACGAGGCTTTCCCACGAGGCTTTCGCACAGGGCTGTCCCACGTGCACACGTGGTGGGAGTCGATCCTCGGCTTGAACGTCAAGGCAGTGCAGGGAAAACAGGTTCCTCTGAAATGGACTGACACATCTGGGGGACTCTTGGAATGGTGTCTCGACCCTGGAGTTCCTCTCGCCTTTCCTGTGGAGAGCGCCTCCTCTTGAGATGCGACGGGAACGCCGGGAATTCTTTCCCTACGAAACAGGGAAAGGATCCCTCATCTCGAGCTAGCAGGCGGAAACGGGGCTCCCCTGGATGTGTGCGGGACCCACGTGCTTCCTCTCGAGTGGAGTCGGGTATGTCGGGGAACTTCTTGAGTTGCAGCAATTGTGTGAAGGACCCTTTGGAAGTTCCAGTGGTTAGATGTGATTAGCCTCGAGAAGCCTCAGCGGAAATGGGCCTCATCTCGCCTGGAGGGCAAAACCTCCTGGATTTTCTCGAGTTGCGGCAGGTGTTCTCGACTTACGACGGGGACCTCAGGGACCCGCTCAGGTGGCCTCAGGAAAGGCGAGTCCCCATGCGAGTTCCTCGGGGGCCTCTCGGGATTCCTCTCCCGTCGATGCCTGGGCCTAAGACCTTGTGTGGAGTCGGGGCCGGAACCTGAGGATTCCTCTCCAGTGCTGACATGGATCTTGGGGTACTTCTGGAGTCTCCCCAGGGGAGTCAGTCCTCGTCTCGAATGCGGGCATGCACTTGCGCATTCCTCCAGAGCGGTAGCAGCAGTGTCACGCAGTCCGCCGCGTGGATCAAAGGATCTATGGTTTTCCCTCGAGTCTTTCCCACGAGGCTTTCCCACGAGGCTTTCCCACAGAGCTGTCCCACGTGCACACGTTGTGGGAGTCGATCCTCGGCTTGAACGTCAAGGCAGTGCAGGGAAAACAGGTTCCTCTGGAATGGACTGACACATCTGGGGGACTCTTCGAATGGTGGCACGACCCTGGAGTTCCTCTCGCCTTTCCTGTGGAGAGCGCCTCCTCTTGAGATGCGACGGGAACGCCGGGAATTCTTTCCCTACGAAACAGGGAAAGGATCCCTCATCTCGAGCTAGGGGGCGGAAACGGAGCTCCCCTGGATGTGTGCGGGACCCCACGTGCTTCCTCTCGAGTGGAGACGTGTATGTCGGGGAACTTCTTGGGTTGCAGCAATGGTGTGAAAGACCCTTTGGAAGTTCCAGTGGTTAGATGTGATTGGCCTCGAGAAGCCTCAGCGGAAATGGGCCATATCTCGCCTGGAGGGCAAAACCTCCTGGATTTTCTCGAGTTGCGGCAGGTGCTCTCGACTTACGACGGGGACCTCAGGGACCCGCTCTGGTGGCCTCAGGAAAAACCAGTCCCCATGCGAGTTCCACGGGAGCCTCTCGGGATTCCTCTCCCTTCGATGCCGGGGCCTAAGACCTTGTGTGGAATCGGGGCCGGAACCTGAGGATTCCTCTCCAGTGCTGACATGGATCTTGGGCTACTTGAGGAGTCTCCCCAGGGGAGTCAATCCTCGTCTCGAATGCGGGCATGCACTTGCGCTTTCCTCCAGAGCGGTAGCAGCAGTGTCACGCAGTCCGCCGCGTGGATCAAAGGATCTATGGTTTTCCCTCGAGTCTTTCCCACGAGGCTTTCCCACGAGGCTTTCGCACAGGGCTGTCCCACGTGCACACGTGGTGGGAGTCGATCCTCGGCTTGAACGTCAAGGCAGTGCAGGGAAAACAGGTTCCTCTGGAATGGACTGACACATCTGGGGGACTCTTGGAATGGTGTCTCGACCCTGGAGTTCCTCTCGCCTTTCCTGTGGAGAGAGCCTCCTCTTGAGATGCGACGGGAACGCCGGGAATTCTTTCCCTACGAAACAGGGAAAGGATCCCTCATCTCGAGCTAGGAGGCGGAAACGGGGCTCCCCTGGATGTGTGCGGGACCCACGTGCTTCCTCTCGAGTGGAGTCGGGTATGTCGGGGAACTTCTTGAGTTGCAGCAAGGGTGTGAAGGACCCTTTGGAAGTTCCAGTGGTTAGATGTGATTAGCCTCGAGAAGCCTCAGCGGAAATGGGCCTCATCTCGCCTGGAGGGCAAAACCTCCTGGATTTTCTCGAGTTGCGGCAGGTGCTCTCGACTTACGACGGGGACATCAGGGACCCGCTCTGGTGGCCTCAGGAAAGGCCAGTCCCCATGCGAGTTCCTCGGGGGCCTCTCGGGATTGCTCTCCCGTCGATGCCGGGGCCTAAGACCTTGTGTGGAGTCCGGGCCGGAACGTGAGGATTCCTCTCCAGTGTTGACATGGATCTTGGGGTTCTTCTGGAGTCTCCCCAGGGGAGTCAGTCCTCGTCTCGAATGCGGGCATGCACTTGCGCTTTCCTCCAGAGCGGTAGCAGCAGTGTCACGCAGTCCGCCGCGTAGATCAAAGGATCTATGTTTTTCCCTCGAGTCTTTCCCACAAGGCTTTCCCACGAGGCTTTCCCACAGGGCTGTCCCACGTGCACACGTGGTGGGAGTCGATCCTCGGCTTGAACGTCAAGGCAGTGCAGGGAAAACAGGTTCCTCTGGAATGGACTGACACATCTGGGGGACTCTTGTAACGGTGGCACGACCCTGGAGTTCCTCTCGCCTTTCCTGTGGAGAGCGCCTCCTCTTTAGATGCGACGGGAACGCCGGGAAGTCTTTCCCTACGAAACGGGGAAAGGATCCCTCATCTCGAGCTAGGAGGCGGAAACGGGGCTCCCCTGGATGTGTGCGGGACCCACGTGCTTCCTCTCGAGTGGAGTCGGGTATGTCGGGGAACTTCTTGAGTTGCAGCAAGGGTGTGAAGGACCCTTTGGAAGTTCCAGTGGTTAGATGTGATTAGCCTCGAGAAGCCTCAGCGGAAATGGGCCTCATCTCGCCTGGAGGGCAAAACCTCCTGGATTTTCTCGAGTTGCGGCAGGTGCTCTCGACTTACGACGGGGACCTCAGGGACCCGCTCTGGTGGCCTCAGGAAAGGCCAGTCCCCATGCGAGTTCCTCGGGGTCCTCTCGGGATTCCTCTCCCGTCGATGCCTGGGCCTAAGACCTTGTGTGGAGTCGGGGCCGGAACCTGAGGATTCCTCTCCAGTGCTGACATGGATCTTGGGGTACTTCTGGAGTCTCCCCAGGGGAGTCAGTCCTCGTCTCGAATGCGGGCATGCACTTGCGCTTTCCTCCAGAGCGGTAGCAGCAGTGTCACGCAGTCCGCCGCGTGGATCAAAGGATCTATGGTTTTCCCTCGAGTCTTTCCCACGAGGCTTTCCCACGAGGCTTTCCCACAGAGCTGTCCCACGTGCACACGTTGTGGGAGTCGATCCTCGGCTTGAACGTCAAGGCAGTGCAGGGAAAACAGGTTCCTCTGGAATGGACTGACACATCTGGGGGACTCTTGGAATGGTGGCACGACCCTGGAGTTCCTCTCGCCTTTCCTGTGGAGAGCGCCTCCTCTTGAGATGCGACGGGAACGCCGGGAATTCTTTCCCTACGAAACAGGGAAAGGATCCCTCATCTCGAGCTAGGAGGCGGAAACGGGGCTCCCCTGGATGTGTGCGGGACCCACGGGCTTCCTCTCGAGTGGAGACGGATATGTCGGGGAACTTCTTGAGTTGCAGCAAGGGTGTGAAGGTCCCTTTGGAAGTTGCAGTGGTTAGACGTGATTAGCCTCGAGAAGCCTCAGCGGAAATGGGCCTCATCTCGCCTGGATGGCAAAACCTCCTGGATTTTCTCGAGTTGCGGCAGGTGCTCTCGACTTACGACGGGGACCTCAGGGACCCGCTCTGGTGGCCTCAGGAAAGGCCAGTCCCCATGCGAGTTCCTCGGGGGCCTCTCGGGATTCCTCTCCCGTCGATGCTGGGGCCTAAGACCTTGTGTGGAGTCGGGGCCGGAACCTGAGGATTCCTCTCCAGTGCTGACATGGATCTTGGGGTACTTCTGGAGTCTCCGCAGGGGAGTCAGTCCTCGTCTCGAATGCGGGCATGCACTTGCGCTTTCCTCCAGAGCGGTAGCAGCAGTGTCACGCAGTCCGCCGCGTGGATCAAAGGATCTATGGTTTTCCCTCGAGTATTTCCCACGAGGCTTTCCCACGAGGCTTTCCCACAGGGCTGTCCCACGTGCACACGTGATGGGAGTCGATCCTCTGCTTGAACGTCAAGGCAGTGCAGGGAAAACAGGTTCCTCTGGAATGGACTGACACATCTGGGGGACTCTTGGAATGGTGGCATGACCCTGGAGTTCCTCTCGCCTTTCCTGTGGAGAGCGCCTCCTCTTGAGATGCGACGGGAACGCCGGGAATTCTTTCCCTACGAAACAGGGAAAGGATCCCTCATCTCGAGCTAGGAGGCGGAAACGGGGCTCCCCTGGATTTGTGCGGGACCCCACGTGCTTCCTCTCGAGTGGAGACGGGTATGTCGGGGAACTTCTTGAGTTGCAGCAATGGTGTGAAGGACCCTTTGGAAGTTCCAGTGGTTAGATGTGATTGGCCTCGAGAAGCCTCAGCGGAAATGGGCCTCATCTCGCCTGGAGGGCAAAACCTCCTGGGTTTTCTCGAGTTGCGGCAGGTGCTCTCGACTTACGACGGGGACCTCAGGGACCCGCTATGGTGGCCTCAGGAAAGGCCAGTCCCCATGCGAGTTCCTCGGGGGCCCCTCAGGATTCCTCTCCCGTCGATGCCGGGGACTAAGACCTTGTGTGGATTCGGGGCCGGAACCTCAGGATTCCTCTCCAGTGCTGACATGGATCTTGGGGTACTTCTGAAGTCTCCCAAGGGGAGTCAGTCCTCGTCTCGAATGCGGGCATGCACTTGCGCTTTCCTCCAGAGCGGTAGCAGCAGTATCACGCAGTCCGCCGCGTGGATCAAAGGATCTATGGTTTTCCCTCGAGTCTTTCCCACGAGGCTTTCCCACGAGGCTTTCCCACAGGGCTGTCCCTCGTGCACACGTGGTGGGAGTCGATCCTCGGCTTGAACGTCAAGGCAGTGCAGGGAAAACAGGTTCCTCTGGAATGGACTGACACATCTGGGGGACTCTTGGAATGGTGGCACGACCCTGGAGTTCCTCTCGCCTTTCCTGTGGAGAGCGCCTCCTCTTGAGATGCGACGGGAACGCCGGGAATTCTTTCCCTACGAAACAGGGAAAGGATCCCTCATCTCGAGCTAGGAGGCGGAAACGGGGCTTCCCTGGATGTGTGCGGGACCCCACGTGCTTCCTCTCGAGTGGAGACGGGTATGTCGCGGAACTTCTTGAGTTGCAGCAAGGGTGTGAAGGACCCTTTGGAAGTTCCAGTGGTTAGATATGATTAGCCTCGAGAAGCCTCAGCGGAAATGGGCCTCATCTCGCCTGGAGGGCAAAACCTCGTGGATTTTTTCGACTTGCGGCAGGTGCTCTCGACTTACGACGGGGACCTCAGGGACCCGCTCTGGAGGCCTCAGGAAAGGCCAGCCCGCATGAGAGTTCCTCGGGGGCCTCTCGGGATTCCTCTCCCGTTGATGCCGGGGCCTAAGACCTCGTGTGGAGTCGGGGCCGGAACCTGAGGATTCCTCTCCAGTGCTGACATGGATCTTGGGGTACTTCTGGAGTCTCCCCAGGGGAGTCAGTCCTCGTCTCGAATGCGGGCATGCACTTGCGCTTTCCTCCAGAGTGGTAGCAGCAGTGTCACGCATTCCGCCGCGTGGATCAAAGGATCTGTGGTTTTCCCTCGAGTCTTTCCCACAAGGCTTTCCCACAGGGCTGTCCCTCGTGCACACGTGGTTGGAGTCGATCCTCGGCTTGAACGTCAAGGCAGTGCAGGGAAAACAGGTTCCTCTGGAATGGACTGACACATCTGGGGGACTCTTGGAATGGTGGCATGACCCTGGAGTTCCTCTCGCCTTTCCTGTGGAGAGCGCCTCCTCTTGATAAGCGACGGGAACGCCGGGAATTCTTTCCCTACGAAACAAGGAAAGGATCCCTCATCTCGAGCTAGGAGGCGGAAACGGGGCTCCCCTGGATGTGTGCGGGACCCCACGTGCTTCCTCTAGAGTGGAGACGGGTATGTCGCGGAACTGCTTGAGTTGCAGCAAGGGTGTGAAGGACCCTTTGGAAGTTCCAGTGGTTAGATGTGATTAGCCTCGACAAGCCTCAGGGGAAATGGGCTCATCTCGCCTGGAGGGCAAAACATCCTGGATTTTCTCGAGTTGCGGCAGGTGCTCTCGACTTACGACGGGGACCTCAGGGACCCGCTCTGGTGGCCTCAGGAAAGGCCAGTCCCCATTCGAGTTCCTCGGGGGCCTCTCGGGATTCCTCTCCCGTCGATGCCAGGGCCTAAGACCTTGTGTGGAGTCGGGGCCGGAACCTGAGGATTCCTCTCCAGTGCTGACATGGATCTTGGGGTACTTCTGGAGTCTCCCCAGGGGAGTCAGTCCTCGTCTTGAATGCGGGCATGCACTTGCGCTTTCCTCCAGAGCGGTAGCAGCAGTGTCACGCAGTCCGCCGCGTGCATCAAAGGATCTATGGTTTTCCCTCGAGTCTTTCCCACGAGGCTTTCCCACAGGGCTGTCCCCCGTGCACACGTGGTGGGAGTCGATCCTCGGCTTGAACGTCAAGCCAGTGCAGGGAAAACAGGTTCCTCTGGAATGCACTGACACATCTGGGGGACTCTTGGAATGGTGTCACGACCCTGGAGTTCCTCTCGCCTTTCCTGTGGAGAGCGCCTCCTCTTGAGATGCGACGGGAACGCCGGGAATTCTTTCCCTACGAAACAGGGAAAGGATCCCTCATCTCGAGCTAGGAGGCGGAAACGGGGCTCCCCTGGATGTGTGCAGGACCCCACGTGCTTCCTCTCGAGTGGAGACGGGTATGTCGGGGAACTTCTTGAGTTGCAGCAATGGTGTGAAGGACCCTTTGGAAGTTCCAGTGGTTAGATGTGATTGGCCTCGAGAAGCCTCAGCGGAAATGGGCCTTATCTCGCCTGGAGGGCAAAACCTCCTGGATTTTCTCGAGTTGCGGCAGGTGCTCTCGACTTACGACGGGGACCTCAGGGACCCGCTCTGGTGGCCTCAGGAAAGGCCAGTCCCCATGCGAGTTCCTCGGGGGCCTCTCGGGATTCCTCTCCCGTCGATGCCGGGGCCTAAGACCTTGTGTGGAGTCGGGGCCGGAACCTGAGGATTCCTCTCCAGTGCTGACATGGATCTTGGGGTACTTCTGGAGTCTCCCCAGGGGAGTCAGTCCTCGTCTCGAATGCGGGCATGCACTTGCGCTTTCCTCCAGAGCGGTAGCAGCAGTGTCACGCAGTCCGCCGCGTGGATCAAAGGATCTATGGTTTTCCCTCGAGTCTTTCCCACGAGGCTTTCCCACGAGGCTTTCCCACAGGGCTGTCCCACGTGCACACGTGGTGGGAGTCGATCCTCGGCTTGAACGTCAAAGCAGTGCAGGGAAAACAGGTTCCTCTGGAATGGACGGACACATCTGGGGGACTCTTGGAATGGTGGCACGACCCTGGAGTTCCTCTCGCCTTTCCTGTGGAGAACGCCTCCTCTTGAGATGCGACGGGAACGCCGGGAATTCTTTCCCTACGAAACAGGGAAAGGATCCCTCATCTCGAGCTAGGAGGCGGAAACGGGGCTCCCCTGGATGTGTGCGGGACACCACGTGCTTCCTCTCTAGTGGAGACGGGTATGTCGGGGAACTTCTTGAGTTGCAGCAAGGGTGTGAAGGACCCTTTGGAAGTTCCAGTGGTTAGATGTGATTGGCCTCGAGAAGCCTCAGCGGAAATGGGCCTCATCTCGCCTGGAGGGCAAAACCTCCTGGATTTTCTCGAGTTGCGGCAGGTGCTCTCGACTTACGACGGGGACCTCAGGGACCCGCTCTGGTGGCCTCAGGAAAGGCCAGTCCCCATGCGAGTTCCTCGGGGGCCTCTCGGGATTCCTCTCCCGTCGATGCCGGGGCCTAAGACCTTGTGTGGAGTCGGGGCCGGAACCTGAGGATTCCTCTCCAGTGCTGACATGGATCTTGGGGTACTTCTGGAGTCTCCGCAGGGGAGTCAGTCCTCGTCTCGAATGCGGGCATGCACTTGCGCTTTCCTCCAGAGCGGTAGCAGCAGTGTCACGCAGTCCGCCGCGTGGATCAAAGGATCTATGGTTTTCCCTCGAGTCTTTCCCACGAGGCTTTCCCACGAGGCTTTCCCACAGGGCTGTCCCACGTGCACACGTGGTGGGAGTCGATCCTCTGCTTGAACGTCAAGGCAGTGCAGGGAAAACAGGTTCCTCTGGAATGGACTGACACATCTGGGGGACTCTTGGAATGGTGGCATGACCCTGGAGTTCCTCTCGCCTTTCCTGTGGAGAGCGCCTCCTCTTGAGATGCGACGGGAACGCCGGGAATTCTTTCCCTACGAAACAGGGAAAGGATCCCTCATCTCAAGCTAGGAGGCGGAAACGGGGCTCCCCTGGATGTGTGCGGGACCCCACGTGCTTCCTCTCGAGTGGAGACGGGTATGTCGGGGAACTTCTTGAGTTGCAGCAAGGGTGTGAATGACCCTTTGGAAGTTCCAGTGGTTAGATGTGATTGGCCTCGAGAAGCCTCAGCGGAAATGGGCCTCATCTCGCCTGGAGGGCAAAACCTCCTGGATTTTCTCGAGTTGCGGCAGGTGCTCTCGACTTACGACGGGGACCTCAGGGACCCGCTCTGGTGGCCTCAGGAAAGGCCAGTCCCCATGTGAGTTCCTCGGGGGCCTCTCGGGATTCCTCTCCCGTCGATGCCTGGGCCTAAGACCTTGTGTGGAGTCGGGGCCGGAAACTGAGGATTCCTCTCCAGTGCTGACATGGATCTTGGGGTACTTCTGGAGTCTCCGCAGGGGAGTCAGTCCTCGTCTCGAATGCGGGCATGCACTTGCGCTTTCCTCCAGAGCGGTAGCAGCAGTGTCACGCAGTCCGCCGCGTGGATCAAAGGATCTATGGTTTTCCCTCGAGTCTTTCCCACGAGGCTTTCCCACGAGGCTTTCCCACAGGGCTGTCCCACGTGCACACGTGGTGGGAGTCGATCCTCGGCTTGATCGTCAAGGCAGTGCAGGGAAAACAGGTTCCTCTGGAATGGACTGACACATCTGGGGGACTCTTGGAATGGTGTCACGACCCTGGAGTTTCTCTCGCCTTTCCTGTGGAGAGCGCCTCCTCTTGAGATGCGACGGGAACGCCGGGAATTCTTTCCATACGAAACAGGGAAAGGATCCCTCATCTCGAGCTAGGAGGCGGAAATGGGGCTCCCCTGGATGTGTGCGGGACACCACGTGCTTCCTCTCGAGTGGAGACGGGTATGTCGGGGAACTTCTTTAGTTGCAGCAATGGTGTGAAGGACCCTTTGGAAGTTCCAGTGGTTAGATGTGGTTGGCCTCGAGAAGCCTCAGCGGAAATGGGCCTCCTCTCGCCTGGAGGGCAAAACCTCCTGGATTTTCTCGAGTTGCGGCAGGTGCTCTCGACTTACGACGGGGACCTCAGGGACCCGCTCTGGTGGCCTCAGGAAAGGCCAGTCCCCATGCGAGTTCCTCGGGGGCCTCTCGGAATTCCTCTCCCGTCGATGCCGGGGCCTAAGACCTTGTGTGGAGTCGGGGCCGGAACCTGAGGATTCCTCTCCGGTGCTGACATGGATCTTGGGGTACTTCTGGAGTCTCCCCAGGGGAGTCAGTCCTCGTCTCGAATGCGGGCATGCACTTGCGCTTTCCTCCAGAGCGGTAGCAGCAGTGTCACGCAGTCCGCCGCGTGGATCAAAGGATGTTTGGTTTTCCCTCGAGTCTTTCCCACGAGGCTTTCCCACGAGGCTTTCCCACAGGTCTGTCCCCCGTGCACACGTGGTGGGAGTCGATCCTCGGCTTGAACGTCAAGGCAGTGCAGGGAAAACAGGTTCCTCTGGAATGGACTGACACATCTGGGGGACTCTTGGAATGGTGTCATGACCCTGGAGTTCCTCTCGCCTTTCCTGTGGAGAGCGCCTCCTCTTGAGATGCGACGGGAACGCCGGGAATTCTTTCCCTACGAAACAGGGAAAGGATCCCTCATCTCGAGCTAGGAGGCGGAAACGGGGCTCCCCTGGATGTGTGCGGGACCCCACGTGCTTCCTCTCGAGTGGAGACGGGTATGTCGGGGAACTTCTTGAGTTGCAGCAATGGTGTGAAGGACCCTTTGGAAGTTCCAGTGGTTAGATGTGATTGGCCTCGAGAAGCCTCAGCGGAAATGGGCCTCATCTCGCCTGGAGGGCAAAACCTCCTGGATTTTCTCGAGTTGCGGCAGGTGCTCTCGACTTACGACGGGGACCTCAGGGACCCGCTCTGGTGGCCTCAGGAAAGGCCAGTCTCAATGCGAGTTCCTCGGGGGCCTCTCGGGATTCCTCTCCCTTCGATGCCGGGGCCTAAGACCTTGTGTGGAGTCAGGGCCGGAACCTGAGGATTCCTCTCCAGTGCTGACATGGATCTTGGGGTACTTCTGGAGTCTCCCCAGGGGAGTCAGTCCTCGTCTCGAAAGCGGGCATGCACTTGCGCTTTCCTCCAGAGCGGTAGCAGCATTGTCACACAGTCCGCCGCGTGGGTCAAAGGATCTATGGTTTTCCCTCGAGTCTTTCCCACGAGGCTTTCCCACGAGGCTTTCCCACAGGGCTGTCCCACGTGCACACGTGGTGGGAGTCGATCCTCGGCTTGAACGTCAAGGCAGTGCAGGGAAAACAGGTTCCTCTGGAATGGACTGACACATCTGGGGGACTCTTGGAATGGTGTCAGGACCCTGGAGTTTCTCTCGCCTTTCCTGTGGAGAGCGCCTCCTCTTGAGATGCGACGGGAACGCCGGGAATTCTTTCCCTACGAAACAGGGAAAGGATCCCTCATCTCGAGCTAGGAGGCGGAAACGGGGCTCCCCTGGATGTTTGCGGGACACCACGTGCTTCCTCTCGAGTGGAGACGGGTATGTCGGGGAACTTCTTGAGTTGCAGCAATGGTGTGAATGTCCCTTTGGAAGTTCCAGTGGTTAGATGTGGTTGGCCTCGAGAAGCCTCAGCGGAAATGGGCCTCCTCTCGCCTGGAGGGCAAAACCTCCTGGATTTTCTCGAGTTGCGGCAGGTGCTCTCGACTTACGACGGGGACCTCAGGGACCCGCTCTGGTGGCCTCAGGAAAGGCCAGTCCCCATGCGAGTTCCTCGGGGGCCTCTCGGGATTCCTCTCCCTTCGATGCCGGGGCCTAAGACCTTGTGTGGTGTCTGGGCCGGAACCTGAGGATTCCTCTCCGGTGCTGACATGGATCTTGGGGTACTTCTGGAGTCTCCCCAGGGGAGTCAGTCCTCGTCTCGAATGCGGGCATGCACTTGCGCTTTCCTCCAGAGCGGTAGCAGCAGTGTCACGCAGTCCGCCGCGTGGATCAAAGGATCTATGGTTTTCCCTCGAGTCTTTCCCACGAGGCTTTCCCACGAGGCTTTCCCACAGGTCTGTCCCCCGTGCACACGTGGTGGGAGTCGATCCTCGGCTTGAACGTCAAGGCAGTGCAGGGAAAACAGGTTCCTCTGGAATGGACTGACACATCTGGGGGACTCTTGGAATGGTGTCATGACCCTGGAGTTCCTCTCGCCTTTCCTGTGGAGAGCGCCTCCTCTTGAGATGCGACGGGAACGCCGGGAATTCTTTCCCTACGAAACAGGGAAAGGATCCCTCATCTCGAGCTAGGAGGCGGAAACGGGGCTCCCCTGGATGTGTGCGGGACCCCACGTGCTTCCTCTCGAGTGGAGACGGGTATGTCGGGGAACTTCTTGAGTTGCAGCAAGGGTGTGAATGACCCTTTGGAAGTTCCAGTGGTTAGATGTGATTGGCCTCGAGAAGCCTCAGCGGAAATGGGCCTCATCTCGCCTGGAGGGCAAAACCTCCTGGATTTTCTCGAGTTGCGGCAGGTGCTCTCGACTTACGACGGGGACCTCAGGGACCCGCTCTGGTGGCCTCAGGAAAGGCCAGTCCCCATGTGAGTTCCTCGGGGGCCTCTCGGGATTCCTCTCCCGTCGATGCCTGGGCCTAAGACCTTGTGTGGAGTCGGGGCCGGAAACTGAGGATTCCTCTCCAGTGCTGACATGGATCTTGGGGTACTTCTGGAGTCTCCGCAGGGGAGTCAGTCCTCGTCTCGAATGCGGGCATGCACTTGCGCTTTCCTCCAGAGCGGTAGCAGCAGTGTCACGCAGTCCGCCGCGTGGATCAAAGGATCTATGGTTTTCCCTCGAGTCTTTCCCACGAGGCTTTCCCACGAGGCTTTCCCACAGGGCTGTCCCACGTGCACACGTGGTGGGAGTCGATCCTCGGCTTGATCGTCAAGGCAGTGCAGGGAAAACAGGTTCCTCTGGAATGGACTGACACATCTGGGGGACTCTTGGAATGGTGTCACGACCCTGGAGTTTCTCTCGCCTTTCCTGTGGAGAGCGCCTCCTCTTGAGATGCGACGGGAACGCCGGGAATTCTTTCCATACGAAACAGGGAAAGGATCCCTCATCTCGAGCTAGGAGGCGGAAATGGGGCTCCCCTGGATGTGTGCGGGACACCACGTGCTTCCTCTCGAGTGGAGACGGGTATGTCGGGGAACTTCTTTAGTTGCAGCAATGGTGTGAAGGACCCTTTGGAAGTTCCAGTGGTTAGATGTGGTTGGCCTCGAGAAGCCTCAGCGGAAATGGGCCTCCTCTCGCCTGGAGGGCAAAACCTCCTGGATTTTCTCGAGTTGCGGCAGGTGCTCTCGACTTACGACGGGGACCTCAGGGACCCGCTCTGGTGGCCTCAGGAAAGGCCAGTCCCCATGCGAGTTCCTCGGGGGCCTCTCGGGATTCCTCTCCCGTCGATGCCGGGGCCTAAGACCTTGTGTGGAGTCGGGGCCGGAACCTGAGGATTCCTCTCCGGTGCTGACATGGATCTTGGGGTACTTCTGGAGTCTCCCCAGGGGAGTCAGTCCTCGTCTCGAATGCGGGCATGCACTTGCGCTTTCCTCCAGAGCGGTAGCAGCAGTGTCACGCAGTTCGCCGCGTGGATCAAAGGATGTTTGGTTTTCCCTCGAGTCTTTCCCACGAGGCTTTCCCACGAGGCTTTCCCACAGGTCTGTCCCCCGTGCACACATGGTGGGAGTCGATCCTCGGCTTGAACGTCAAGGCAGTGCAGGGAAAACAGGTTCCTCTGGAATGGACTGACACATCTGGGGGACTCTTGGAATGGTGTCATGACCCTGGAGTTCCTCTCGCCTTTCCTGTGGAGAGCGCCTCCTCTTGAGATGCGACGGGAACGCCGGGAATTCTTTCCCTACGAAACAGGGAAAGGATCCCTCATCTCGAGCTAGGAGGCGGAAACGGGGCTCCCCTGGATGTGTGCGGAACCCCACGTGCTTCCTCTCGAGTGGAGACGGGTATGTCGGGGAACTTCTTGAGTTGCAGCAATGGTGTGAAGGACCCTTTGGAAGTTCCAGTGGTTAGATGTGATTGGCCTCGAGAAGCCTCAGCGGAAATGGGCCTCATCTCGCCTGGAGGGCAAAACCTCCTGGATTTTCTCGAGTTGCGGCAGGTGCTCTCGACTTACGACGGGGACCTCAGGGACCCGCTCTGGTGGCCTCAGGAAAGGCCAGTCTCAATGCGAGTTCCTCGGGGGCCTCTCGGGATTCCTCTCCCTTCGATGCCGGGGCCTAAGACCTTGTGTGGAGTCAGGGCCGGAACCTGAGGATTCCTCTCCAGTGCTGACATGGATCTTGGGGTACTTCTGGAGTCTCCCCAGGGGAGTCAGTCCTCGTCTCGAAAGCGGGCATGCACTTGCGCTTTCCTCCAGAGCGGTAGCAGCATTGTCACACAGTCCGCCGCGTGGGTCAAAGGATCTATGGTTTTCCCTCGAGTCTTTCCCACGAGGCTTTCCCACGAGGCTTTCCCACAGGGCTGTCCCACGTGCACACGTGGTGGGAGTCGATCCTCGGCTTGAACGTCAAGGCAGTGCAGGGAAAACAGGTTCCTCTGGAATGGACTGACACATCTGGGGGACTCTTGGAATGGTGTCAGGACCCTGGAGTTTCTCTCGCCTTTCCTGTGGAGAGCGCCTCCTCTTGAGATGCGACGGGAACGCCGGGAATTCTTTCCCTACGAAACAGGGAAAGGATCCCTCATCTCGAGCTAGGAGGCGGAAACGGGGCTCCCCTGGATGTTTGCGGGACACCACGTGCTTCCTCTCGAGTGGAGACGGGTATGTCGGGGAACTTCTTGAGTTGCAGCAATGGTGTGAATGTCCCTTTGGAAGTTCCAGTGGTTAGATGTGGTTGGCCTCGAGAAGCCTCAGCGGAAATGGGCCTCCTCTCGCCTGGAGGGCAAAACCTCCTGGATTTTCTCGAGTTGCGGCAGGTGCTCTCGACTTACGACGGGGACCTCAGGGACCCGCTCTGGTGGCCTCAGGAAAGGCCAGTCCCCATGCGAGTTCCTCGGGGGCCTCTCGGGATTCCTCTCCCTTCGATGCCGGGGCCTAAGACCTTGTGTGGTGTCTGGGCCGGAACCTGAGGATTCCTCTCCGGTGCTGACATGGATCTTGGGGTACTTCTGGAGTCTCCCCAGGGGAGTCAGTCCTCGTCTCGAATGCGGGCATGCACTTGCGCTTTCCTCCAGAGCGGTAGCAGCAGTGTCACGCAGTCCGCCGCGTGGATCAAAGGATCTATGGTTTTCCCTCGAGTCTTTCCCACGAGGCTTTCCCACGAGGCTTTCCCACAGGTCTGTCCCCCGTGCACACGTGGTGGGAGTCGATCCTCGGCTTGAACGTCAAGGCAGTGCAGGGAAAACAGGTTCCTCTGGAATGGACTGACACATCTGGGGGACTCTTGGAATGGTGTCATGACCCTGGAGTTCCTCTCGCCTTTCCTGTGGAGAGCGCCTCCTCTTGAGATGCGACGGGAACGCCGGGAATTCTTTCCCTACGAAACAGGGAAAGGATCCCTCATCTCGAGCTAGGAGGCGGAAACGGGGCTCCCCTGGATGTGTGCGGGACCCCACGTGCTTCCTCTCGAGTGGAGACGGGTATGTCGGGGAACTTCTTGAGTTGCAGCAATGGTGTGAAGGACCCTTTGGAAGTTCCAGTGGTTAGATGTGATTGGCCTCGAGAAGCCTCAGCGGAAATGGGCCTCATCTCGCCTGGAGGGCAAAACCTCCTGGATTTTCTCGAGTTGCGGAAGGTGCTCTCGACTTACTACGGGGACCTCAGGGACCCGCTCTGGTGGCCTCAGGAAAGGCCAGTCTCAATGCGAGTTCCTCGGGGGCCTCTCGGGATTCCTCTCCCTTCGATGCCGGGGCCTAAGACCTTGTGTGGAGTCGGGGCCGGAACCTGAGGATTCCTCTCCAGTGCTGACATGGATCTTGGGGTACTTCTGGAGTCTCCCCAGGGGAGTCAGTCCTCGTCTCGAATGCGGGCATGCACTTGCGCTTTCCTCCAGAGCGGTAGCAGCAGTGTCACACAGTCCGCCACGTGGGTAAAAGGATCTATGGTTTTCCCTCGAGTCTTTCCCACGAGGCTTTCCCACGAGGCTTTCCCACAGGGCTGTCCCACGTGCACACGTGGTGGGAGTCGATCCTCGGCTTGAACGTCAAGGCAGTGCAGGGAAACCGGTTCCTCTGGAATGGAGTGACACATCTGGGGGACTCTTGGTATGGTGTCACGACCCTGGAGTTCCTCTCGCCTTTCCTGTGAGAGCGCCTCCTCTTGAGATGCGATGGGAACGCCGGGAATTCTTTCCCTACGAAACAGGGAAAGGATCCCTCATCTCGAGCTAGGAGGAGGAAACGGGGCTCCCCTGGATGTGTGCGTGACCCACGTGCTTCCTCTCGAGTGGAGTCGGGTATGTCGGGGAACTTCTTGAGTTGCAGCAAGGGTGTGAAGGACCCTTTGGAAGTTCCAGTGGTTAGACGTGATTAGCCTCGAGAAGCCTCAGCGGAAATGGGCCTCATCTCGCCTGGAGGTCAAAACCTCCTGGATTTTCTCGAGTTGCGGCAGGTGCTCTCGACTTACGACGGGGACCTCAGGGACCCGCTCTGGTGGCCTCAGGAAAGGCCAATCCCCATGCGAGTTTGTCGAGGCCTCTCGGGATTCCTCTCCCGTCGATGCCGGGGCCTAAGACCTTGTGTGGAGTCGGGGCCGGAACCTGAGGATTCCTCTCCAGTGCTGACATGGATCTTGGGGTACTTCTGGAGTCTCCCCAGGGGAGTCAGTCCTCGTCTCGAATGTGGGCATGCACTTGCGCTTTCCTCCAGAGCGGTAGCAGCAGTGTCACGCAGTCCGCCGCGTGGATCAAAGGATCTATGGTTTTCCCTCGAGTCTTTCCCACGAGGCTTTCCCACGAGGCTTTCCCACAGGGCTGTCCCACGTGCACACGTGGTGGGAGTCGATCCTCGGCTTGAACGTCAAGGCAGTGCAGGGAAAACAGGTTCGTCTGGAATGGACTGACACATCTGGGGGACTCTTGGAATGGTGGCATGACCCTGGAGTTCCTCTCTCCTTTCCTGTGGAGAGCGCCTCCTCTTGAGATGCGACGGGAACGCCGGGAATTCTTTCCCTACGAAACAGGGAAAGGATCCCTCATCTCGAGCTAGTAGGCTGAAACGGGGCTCCCCTGGATGTGTGCGGGACCCCACGTGCTTCCTCTCGAGTGGAGACGGGTATGTCGGGGAACTTCTTGAGTTGCAGCAATGGTGTGAAGGACCCTTTGGAAGTTCCAGTGGTTAGATGTGGTTGGCCTCGAGAAGCCTCAGCGGAAATGGGCCTCCTCTTGCATGGAGGGCAAAACCTCCTGGATTTTCTCGAGTTGCGGCAGGTGCTCTCGACTTACGACGGGGACCTCAGGGACCCGCTCTGGTGGCCTCAGGAAAGGCCAGTCCCCATGCGAGTTCCTCGGGGGCCTCTCGGGATTCCTCTCCCGTCGATGCCGGGGCCTAAGACCTTGTGTGGAGTCGGGGCCGGAACCTGAGGATTCCTCTCCAGTGCTGACATGGATCTTGGGGTACTTCTGGAGTCTCCCCAGGGGAGTCAGTCCTCGTCTCGAATGCGGGCATGCACTTGCGCTTTCCTCCAGAGCGGTAGCAGCAGTGTCACGCAGTCCGCCGCGTGGATCAAAGGATCTATGGTTTTCCCTCGAGTCTTTCCCACGAGGCTTTCCCACGAGGCTTTCCCACAGGTCTGTCCCCCGTGCACACGTGGTGGGAGTCGATCCTCGGCTTGAACGTCAAGGCAGTGCAGGGAAAACAGGTTCCTCTGGAATGGATTGACACATCTGGGGGACTCTTGGAATGGTGTCATGACCCTGGAGTTCCTCTCGCCTTTCCTGTGGAGAGCGCCTCCTCTTGAGATGCGACGGGAACGCCGGGAATTCTTTCCCTACGAAACAGGGAAAGGATCCCTCATCTCGAGCTAGGAGGCGGAAACGGGGCTCCCCTGGATGTGTGCGGGACCCCACGTGCTTCCTCTCGAGTGGAGACGGGTATGTCGGGGAACTCCTTGAGTTGCAGCAATGGTGTGAAGGACCCTTTGGAAGTTCCAGTGGTTAGATGTGATTGGCCTCGAGAAGCCTCAGCGGAAATGGGCCTCATCACGCCTGGAGGGCAAAACCTCCTGGATTTTCTCGAGTTGCGGCAGGTGCTCTCGACTTACGACGGGGACCTCAGGGACCCGCTCTGGTGGCCTCAGGAAAGGCCAGTCTCAATGCGAGTTCCTCGGGGGCCTCTCGGGATTCCTCTCCCGTCGATGCCGGGGCCTAAGACCTTGTGTGGAGTCGGGGCCGGAACCTGAGGATTCCTCTCCAGTGCTGACATGGATCTTGGGGTACTTCTGGAGTCTCCCCAGGGGAGTCAGTCCTCGTCTCGAATGCGGGCATGCACTTGCGCTTTCCTCCAGAGCGGTAGCAGCAGTGTCACGCAGTCCGCCGCGTGGATCAAAGGATCTATGGTTTTCCCTCGAGTCTTTCCCACGAGGCTTTCCCACGAGGCTTTCCCACAGGTCTGTCCCCCGTGCACACGTGGTGGGACTCGATCCTCGGCTTGAACGTCAAGGCAGTGCAGGGAAAACAGGTTCCTCTGGAATGGATTGACACATCTGGGGGACTCTTGGAATGGTGTCATGACCCTGGAGTTCCTCTCGCCTTTCCTGTGGAGAGCGCCTCCTCTTGAGATGCGACGGGAACGCCGGGAATTCTTTCCCTACGAAACAGGGAAAGGATCCCTCATCTCGAGCTAGGAGGCGGAAACGGGGCTCCCCTGGATGTGTGCGGGACCCCACGTGCTTCCTCTCGAGTGGAGACGGGTATGTCGGGGAACTCCTTGAGTTGCAGCAATGGTGTGAAGGACCCTTTGGAAGTTCCAGTGGTTAGATGTGATTGGCCTCGAGAAGCCTCAGCGGAAATGGGCCTCATCACGCCTGGAGGGCAAAACCTCCTGGATTTTCTCGAGTTGCGGCAGGTGCTCTCGACTTACGACGGGGACCTCAGGGACCCGCTCTGGTGGCCTCAGGAAAGGCCAGTCTCAATGCGAGTTCCTCGGGGGCCTCTCGGGATTCCTCTCCCTTCGATGCCGGGGCCTAAGACCTTGTGTGGAGTCGGGGCCGGAACCTGAGGATTCCTCTCCAGTGATGACATGGATCTTGGGGTACTTCTGGAGTCTCCCCAGGGGAGTCAGTCCTCGTCTCGAATTCGGGCATGCACTTGCGCTTTCCTCCAGAGCGGTAGCAGCAGTGTCACGCAGTCCGCCGCGTGGATCAAAGGATCTATGGTTTTCCCTCGAGTCTTTCCCACGAGGCTTTCCCACGAGGCTTTCCCACAGGGCTGTCCCACGTGCACACGTGGTGGGAGTCGATCCTCGGCTTTAACGTCAAGGCAGTGCAGGGAAAACTGGTTCCTCTGGAATGGACTGACACATCTGGGGGACTCTTGGAATGGTGTCACGACCCTGGAGTTCCTCTCGCCTTTCCTGTGGAGAACGCCTCCTCTTGAGATGCGACGGGGACGCCGGGAATTCTTTCCCTACGAAACAGGGAAAGGATCCCTCATCTCTAGCTAGGGGGCGGAAACGGAGCTCCCCTGGATGTGTGCGGGACCCCACGTGCTTCCTCTCTAGTGGAGACGTGTATGTCGGGGAACTTCTTGGGTTGCAGCAATGGTGTGAAGGACCCTTTGGAAGTTCCAGTGGTTAGATGTGATTGGCCTCGAGAAGCCTCAGCGGAAATGGGCCATATCTCGCCTGGAGGGCAAAACCTCCTGGATTTTCTCGAGTTGCGGCAGGTGCTCTCGACTTACGACGGGGACCTCAGGGAACCGCTCTGGTGGCCTCAGGAAAAAGCAGTCCCCATGCGAGTTCCACGGGAGCCTCTCGGGATTCCTCTCCCTTCGATGCCGGGGCCTAAGACCTTGTGTGGAGTCGGGGCCGGAACCTGAGGATTCCTCTCCAGTGCTGACATGGATCTTGGGCTACTTGAGGAGGCTCCCCAGGGGAGTCAATCCTCGTCTCGAATGCGGGCATGCACTTGCGCTTTCCTCCAGAGCGGTAGCAGCAGTGTCACGCAGTCCGCCGCGTGGATCAAAGGATCTATGGTTTTCCCTCGAGTCTTTCCCACGAGGCTTTCCCACGAGGCTTTCGCACAGGGCTGTCCCACGTGCACACGTGGTGGGAGTCGATCCTCGGCTTGAACGTCAAGGCAGTGCAGGGAAAACAGGTTCCTCTGGAATGGACTGACACATCTGGGGGACTCTTGGAATGGTGTCTCGACCCTGGAGTTCCTCTCGCCTTTCCTGTGGAGAGCGCCTCCTCTTGAGATGCGACGGGAACGCCGGGAATTCTTTCCCTACGAAACAGGGAAAGGATCCCTCATCTCGAGCTAGGAGGCGGAAACTGGGCTCCCCTGGATGTGTGCGGGACCCACGTGCTTCCTCTCGAGTGGAGTCGGGTATGTCGGGGAACTTCTTGAGTTGCAGCAAGGGTGTGAAGGACCCTTTGGAAGTTCCAGTGGTTAGATGTGATTAGCCTCGAGAAGCCTCAGCGGAAATGGGCCTCATCTCGCCTGGAGGGCAAAACCTCCTTGATTTTCTCGAGTTGCGGCAGGTGCTCTCGACTTACGACGGGGACATCAGGGACCCGCTCTGGTGGCCTCAGGAAAGGCCAGTCCCCATGCGAGTTCCTCGGGGGCCTCTCGGGATTGCTCTCCCGTCGATGCCGGGGCCTAAGACCTTGTGTGGAGTCCGGGCCGGAACCTGAGGATTCCTCTCCAGTGTTGACATGGATCTTGGGGTTCTTCTGGAGTCTCCCCAGGGGAGTCAGTCCTCGTCTCGAATGCGGGCATGCACTTGCGCTTTCCTCCAGAGCGGTAGCAGCAGTGTCACGCAGTCCGCCGCGTAGATCAAAGGATCTATGTTTTTCCCTCGAGTCTTTCCCACAAGGCTTTCCCAGGAGGCTTTCCCACAGGGCTGTCCCACGTGCACACGTGGTGGGAGTCGATCCTCGGCTTGAACGTCAAGGCAGTGCAGGGAAAACAGTTTCCTCTGGAATGGACTGACACATCTGGGGGACTCTTGTAACAGTGGCACGACCCTGGAGTTCCTCTCGCCTTTCCTGTGGAGAGCGCCTCCTCTTTAGATGCGACGGGAACGCCGGGAAGTCTTTCCCTACGAAACAGGGAAAGGATCCCTCATCTCGAGCTAGGAGGCGGAAACGGGGCTCCCCTGGATGTGTGCGGGACCCTCGTGCTTCCTCTCGAAGGGAGACGGGTATGTCTGGGAACTTCTTGAGTTGCAGCAAGGGTGTGAAGGACCCTTTGGAAGTTCCAGTGGTTAGATGTGATTAGCCTCGAGAAGCCTCAGCGGAAATGGGCCTCATCTCTCCTGGAGGGCAAAACCTCCTGGATTTTCTCGAGTTGCGGCAGGTGCTCTCGACTTACGTCGGGGACCTCAGGGACCCGCTCTGGTGGCCTCAGGAAAGGCCAATCCCCATGCGAGTTCCTCGGGGGCCTCTCGGGATTCCTCTCCCGTCGATGCCGGGGCCTAAGACCTTGTGTGGAGTCGGGGCCGGAACCTGAGGATTCCTCTCCAGTGTTGACATGGATCTTGGGGTTCTTCTGGAGTCTCCCCAGGGGAGTCAGTCCTCGTCTCGAATGCGGGCATGCACTTGCGCTTTCCTCCAGAGCGGTAGCAGCAGTGTCACGCAGTCCGCCGCGTAGATCAAAGAATCTATGGTTTTCCCTCGAGTCTTTCCCACAAGGCTTTCCCACGAGGCTTTCCCACAGGGCTGTCGCACGTGCACACGTGGTGGGAGTCGATCCTCGGCTTGAACGTCAATGCAGTGCAGGGAAAACAGGTTCCTCTGGAATGGACTGACACATCTGGGGGACTCTTGGAACGGTGGCACGACCCTGGAGTTCCTCTCGCCTTTCCTGCGGAGAGCGCCTCCTCTTGAGATGCGACTGGAACGCCGGGAATTCTTTCCCTACTAAACAGGGAAAGGATCCCTCATCTCGAGCTCGGAGGCGGAAACTGGACTCCCCTGGATGTGTGCGGGACCCCACGTGCTTCCTCTCTAGTGGAGACGGGTATGTCGCGGAACTTCTTGAGTTGCAGCAAGGGTGTGAAGGACCCTTTGGAAATTCCAGTGGGTAGATGTGATTAGCCTCGAGAAGCCTCAGCGGAAATGGGCCTCATCTCGCCTGGAGGGCAAAACCTCCTGGATTTTCTCGAGTTGCGGAAGGTGCTCTCGACTTTCGACGGGGACCTCAGGGACCTGCTCTGCAGGCCTCAGGAACGGCCAGTCCGCATGCGAGTTTGTCGAGGCCTCTCGGGATTCCTCTCCCGTTGATGCCTGGGCCTAAGACCTTGTGTGGAGTAGGGGCCGGAACCTGAGGATTCCTCTCCAGTGCTGACATGGATCTTGGGGTACTTCTGGAGTCTCCCCAGGGGAGTCAGTCCTCGTCTCGAATGCGGGCATGCACTTGCGCTATCCTCCAGAGCGGTAGCAGCAGTGTCACGCAGTCCGCCGCATGGATCAAAGGATCTATGCTTTTCCCTCGAGTCTTTCCCACGAGGCTTTCCCACGAGGCTTTCTCACAGGGCTGTCCCACGTGCACACGTGGTGGGAGTCGATCCTCGGCTTGAACGTCAAGGCAGTGCAGGGAAAACAGGTTCCTCTGGAATGGACTGACACATCTGGGGGACTCTTGGAATGGTGCCACGACCCTGGAGTTCCTCTCCCCTTTCCTGTGGAGAGCGCCTCCTCTTGAGATGCGACGGGAACGCCGGGAATTCTTTCCCTACGAAACAGGGAAAGGATCCCTCATCTCGAGCTAGGAGGCGGAAACGGGGCTCCCCTGGATGTGTGCGGGACCCCACGTGCTTCCTCTCGAGTGGAGACGGGTATGTCGGGGAACTTCTTGAGTTGCAGCAAGGGTGTGAAGGACCCTTTGGAAGTTCCAGTGGTTAGATGTGATTAGCCTCGAGAAGCCTCAGCGGAAATGGGCCTCATGTCGCCTGGAGGGCAAAACCTCCTGGATTTTCTCGAGTTGCGGCAGGTGCTCTCGACAAACGAGGGGGACCTCAGGGACCGCTCTGATGGCCTCAGGAAAGGCCAGTCCCCATGTGAGTTCCTCGGGGGCCTCTCGGGATTCCTCTCCCGTCGATGCCGGGGCCTAAGACCTTGTGTGGAGTCGGGGCCGGAACCTGAGGATTCCTCTCCAGTGCTGACATGGATCTTGGGGTACTTCTGGAGTCTCCCCAGGGGAGTCAGTCCTTGTCTCGAATGCGGGCATGCACTTGCGCTTCCCTCCAGTGCGGTAGGAGCAGTGTCACGCAGTCTACAGCGTGGATCAAAGGATCTATAGTTTTCCCTCGAGTCTTTCCCACGAGGCTTTCCCACGAGGCGTTCCCCCAGGGATGTCCCACGTGCACACGTGGTGGGAGTCGATCCTCGGCTTGAACGTCAAGGCAGTGCAGGGAAAACAGGTTCCTCTGAAATGGACTGACACATCTGGGGGACTCTTGGAATGGTGGCACGTCCCTGGAGTTTCTCTCGCCTTTCCTGTGGAGAGGGCCTCCTCTTGAGATGCGACGGGAATGCCGGGAATTCTTTCCCTACGAAACAGGGATAGGATCCCTCATCTCGAACTAGGAGGCGGAAACGGGGCTCCCCTGGATGTGTGCGGCACCCCACGTGCTTCCTCTCGAGTGGAGACGGGTATGTCGGGGAACGTCTGGACTTGCAGCAAGGGTGTGAAGGACCCTTTGGAAGTTCCAGTGGTTAGATGTGATTAGCCTCGAGAAGCCTCAGCGGAAATGGGCCTCATCTCGCCTGGAGGGCAAAACCTCCTGGATTTTCTCGAGTTGCGGCAGGTGCTCTCGACT